>NC_080836.1:74886992-75511992 GCF_030435755.1 Ochotona princeps
TAAAATAGAGTACTAAAATTAGTTTCACCTGTTTTTCTTTCTTGCTATGACAGCAGAAAATTTTACTTCTTGAAGGCTTATTTATTTGTTTGTTTATTTGAAAGACAGAGCCAGAGAGGGGGAAGAATCTTCCATCTACCAATCTAATCCCCAAAATGTACAGTAATCAGGTCTGGACCAGACTGAAGCTATGAGCCTGGAACTTCATTCAGGTTTCCGATATAGGTGGCAGTGACCCATCAGCTGCCTTCCCAGGTGCATTAGCAGGAAACTGAATCATAAATGGAGCAGCCAGCCAGGATTCAAACCAGTACTTCAACATGGGATGCTGGTGTCACAAGTGGTTGCTTAACCCTCTGCTAACATGCTAACCCCAAAGAGAATGTGAAATTACATGTGTGGCATCACATTCCTACTGGCCAGAACCACATTACAAAGTTTAAGCAGAAGGTATTGTTACTACTTAAAAAGTTGTTCTTGAGTGTGTGGGGTTTATTAAGCCATTGCCTTGTTTTTAAAATCTATTTCATTTGTTTCAAAGGCAGAGTGACAGAGAAAAAAGGAGAGACAGAGAGAGAGAGAAAGCTTCCATCCATTCCTTTACTCCCCCAAATGGCAGAAGCCAGAAGCTAGGAACTCCATCTGGGTCTTTTGTAGGAGTTACAAGAATGCAAGTACTTGGGCTGTTCTTTGATGCTACCTTCTCAGGTGCAGCTGCAGGGAAGTGGATCAAAAGCTGAGCAGCTGGCACCCAAACTTACCCTCCAATAGGTGATCACAGCATCATAATTGGCAGCTTAATCCACTGCACCTCATCATTTATATATAAATAAACTTCCCTATATTGTTAAGTTAGATCATTCAACTGTATAGACCTTTTAAAAACATATTAGGATTGCTAAAATGCTAGTGACACACTCCCCCTCCCAGAGCAGCATTTTTGTAATTGGAAAAAGGCTCATGGAGTGTCCCTCGTCCTCCCTTCCCAAGAGTGCCTCTGCTTGGGTACTAACATAAACTTGAGTTCATAGCACTGTGCTCCTGTGGTCCCCCAGAGGACAAGTGAATGAGTCCTGCCTCTAGAACAACAGGACTCATGCTGAAAGGGTTGCTTACCCACTATGTTTCCAATCGTAAAATGTCAGGAACTAAGAAAATCCTGGAATCTCTGAGGTGCTAATGGTTTAATTCATTTCTTGCAATGTCCTGAAGAATGAATGATCCAACTAAATAAAACACAGCAATACCAAAGGAAACTACATAAAAATATGTCTAAGCTTCAAATCACTGCAAGTTAAGAAAAAAAAAACATGAAATCTTACTGACCCACCCCTGGGCCATGGGGAGCAGGGCCTGCCTAGGACCGACTGTGTGGAAGAAAAAAGAGGCAAATGCCAAAGAGTGATCCAAGACTGCACACCCAGAGGAGGGTCATCAGGGGTGGAGAGAGACTTAAAAGTATGTTAAGGACTCAGGCCTGGTGTGATGGCCTAGCAGCTAAAGTCCTCGCCTTGAAAGTGCCAGGATCCCATATAGGCACCGGTTCTAATCCCAGCAGCTCCACTTCCCATCCAGCTCCCTGCTTGTGGCCTGGGAAAAGCAGTCGAGGACGGCCCAAAGCCTTGGGATGCTGCATCAGAGTGGGAGACCTGGAAGAAGTTCCTGGCTTTTGGCTTTGGATTGGCGCAGCACTGGCCGTTGCGGTCACCTGGAGAGTGAGTCATCGGACAGAAGATCTTCCTCTCTGTCTCTCCTCCTTTGTATATCTGACTTTGCAATAAAAATAAGTATATCTTTTTTTAAAAAAAAGTATGTTAAGGACTCAAGGTGGTCCATGGCAAAAAGGCAGCTTTTACAGGAAGTCTCGGGTAAATGAACAGTGATGAAAACCTTCAGAAAACTGAGCATTAAGAGAGGAAGTGAAAAAATTCAGGATCCTCGAAGGTTAAAGACTATAAAAAGTGAAGGATGTAAAGTTCTTCCACAAATCAGTGCTCTTAACACTCTCTCTGTCTCTCCTGCTCTTCCCTTGCTGCCCTTCTTATCCCTCCCTTTCCCCACCCCCGTCAACCCATAAAAAAACCATCTGCATTTTGTTACACTAACAGCAGAGGGGGCCCTTAAGCTAGGAATCTGGTAAAGAATCCCAAATCTATCCACACAAATGCAGAGGTGCAAATTACCTAATCTTTGTTTCATCAAATATTAAACATCAAATTAAAAAATTGCCTAATCTTCATTTAATCAAAAAGCCCACAGAATGAGACTTAACACTATTTTGTTGATGGAAGTTACACCCATACCATGCCCCCCCCCCAAAAAAAAAGTGAAGTTCAATGGAGGTCTTCATTCTGGAGTCAGAAATGTTAAAAAGCCAGGATACCCTGCTCATATAATTATTGGCCTGTGAGGTTCCAAAAGGGCAAGTTCAGTTAAAACATCATGAAAAGAGATGGTGGCAGATATCTGTAGGAAAGTGGAGAAAATAGCAGGACTGAAGAGATATGTTAAAGATGCACTTTAACGGGGGATAGGCTGGATGTGTGGTAACAGGGGAAAAGTAAAGAATATATCCTTGGACTTCAGTCTGGTCAACTGAAAGAACAGAATTACTGTGGACTGAAGATTAGGATGATATCCAAGAATTTGGTTAAATTAAGTTTCAGGTAGCTTCTAGACATACATATATTCTAGATATACACACACACACACACACACTCCTACAAGTTTCATGATCTTTAAATTTTATTTTTAAATATTCAATATTTTAGTTACAGCATTTAGAATTACATTTTATTTTCTTATACTGACAAGGCATACTGCCTCATTACTTAACAATTTGTTCCATTAAGTTCTATAGATGCTTTAGGCTCTTCTACATCTCCATGTGCGAGTAAAGGCAGTTTTATTTTGTTCTGTCTAATCTGTGCATGTTTTCTTTCTTTTTCTTGCCTTATTGCACTGGCAAGGCCCTTCGACACAATATTGAATTAGAACCCAGAGAGTCCCCAACCCTGAAGAGAAGATAATAATTGCAATATTTGCTGTAGGCTTTATATGCAGTTAATCAGATTGAATGTATTTTTTCACCTCTACATGTTTCATTCACCTTTTAAAAAATAAAACCCATTTTTTCCCTTAGCAATGTGACTTTTTATCAGCAGGGTTACAGAGAGAGGAGGAGAAATATAGAGAGAAATAATTTAATCTACTGTTTCACTTCTTAAATGGTTATGATGGCCATGGCTGGGTCAGGCCAAAGGCAAAAACCAGCAGCTCCATTTGAGACTCCCATATGGTTAGCAAGAATCCAAGCATTTGGGCAATCTTCTACTAACAGGAAGCTAGATCAGAAGCAGAACAGCCAGGACTTGAACCAGTGTTCCTAAGGAGTGCCAGCCTTGTATGTACCAGTTTTACCCACTACATCACAGTGCTGACCCTAACGGATATTCTTTCAGCCTTCTTTTTGATCTTTCTGAGCTGAATCCAAAGCAACCTTTATCCTAGGAGAAAGTTAGTTCCAGACCTACCTCTTAGAGAGAGTACTTGGGGCAATCCATGACTGTCAGGAAGCTGAGACCTGTCCAAATGACAGCATTCTATGTGCATGTCACCAGCTGAAATGAACTAGGCAATACTCTGCCATTTTGTTTCAGCTCTGAAGTTGCAATCAGACAAGTGTCCTTCTCAGGTCTATTTAGTGCTGTTTCTCACATCTTTGTGTTTTTTGTTGG
Organism: Ochotona princeps; assembly: GCF_030435755.1. NCBI lineage: Eukaryota > Metazoa > Chordata > Mammalia > Lagomorpha > Ochotonidae > Ochotona > Ochotona princeps. The sequence continues at coordinate 74,890,730 of NC_080836.1, forward strand.
TTTTAAGTTTCACTTAAATGTGAGTTATAGTGCTGTGAGTGGAGAGTTGAATCAACGTTATAAATTAAACAAGATGCCTTAAGCACACATAAAAAAACATCACATGCTGATAGGCAACAAAAAATATTGTCTTTCCCCATCAGTGTATGAAGTAGCTCACTGCTCAAACTTCATACACTATACCATTGCAACCTAATGAGAATCAACTGTATAATTAAAAAAAAATAAAGTATGGTATAGTAGACAAAACATTAGATCAAAAATATTGAGACCTCAGTTCTAATTCTTCCAAGAAGTTGTATAAAAATCATCTTGTACGCTGGCTTTACTTGCTCTCTGAATGCAGCTCTTCAAACTTGACGATTCCCAAGGGCCTGAAGCCCTGGCATTCTATGGTCTTGAATCATTAATAAAGGTAATTCCCAGTAAGTCTCTTCCCAAGAAAGTCTTCTCTTTGCTTTACAGCCAATCACCCTGCTCCATGTGAGGGTAAGCATCATGTTCTGCAGACTGCCACAGAGACTAAATAAAATCCAGATTTGAAAAGATCTGGGAAGTATTCCCAGGAAAAGAGTTGCTTATGACTTTGGAAGTCATATCAAAATAACCCCCACATGTTAACAGTACATGTCACATTAAGAAATAGATATTAATGAGAGATTTTAAAAGAAAGCAGTCACAGTAGGTTTAAATAGGGTGCAGCCTCTGATGACAGCTTTGAACAGAGTGCCAACATGCAGTCAGACTGAATGAGGTATGGGCACATTACTAAAAATACCAGTAATACAGAGAGCATGGTCAGGTGGCAACCTGAATTTACACTTGGGGACTTTAATATCAGAAGCAATTAAATCATTTATGACTCTTTGCTAATGGAAGAGCCTATGCTAAGTGTTAAGAATATAGGCCCATATGTGTAACGACAGAAGGTGACTATCTTATGGGGAGAGTGAGGGGGCAGGGATTGAAGAAGGAATGAGTTCAGTATAATTTGGCTTTTTTTCTTTATTAGAAAAACATTTATTAATAGTAACTTGAAAATCAGAACCAGAATTTTTTAAAACAGTTTTTTTCCTGAGTAGTCTTATAGCACGGACTTTTTTTTTTACTTAAAAATGTTATTTATATAGGATGAACAAATTTCATGTATTTTATGCAGCTTTAGGAACCCACACCCCCCATTCTCCCTCCTTCTTTATTTCTTATTTTTCTTTTAATTTTACAATGACATACTCTATTGTGCAATCACAAGCTGAACAATCCACAACATAAAAAATTCAATAAGCAGTACATAGAAAAACCACTGGTGCTCAAGAGTATAGACAAGGGTTGAAATAATAACTAAATTGTAAAATGTCAATTTCACTCACATACATTCTTGTCACTTTGTGTATTAGTTACCACAAATCAGGGAAACATGATATTTGTCCTCAGAGGACAGGCTTATTACTCTAAGCATAATGGTTTCAGGTTGCATCCATTGCCGCAGAAGACAACATTTCAATTTTTTTATGGTTGAGTAGTATTCCATAGTGTATATATACTAAATTTTCTTTATCCAATCATCAGTTGATGGACATCTAGATTGATTACATGTCACAGCTATTGTGAACTTAACTGCAATAAACATAGGGCTACAGATAACTCTTACACGCTGATTTCACCTGCTTTGGACAAATTCACAGGCGTGGGATGGCTGGATCACCATGCACCTATTTTCAGGTTTCTGAGGACTCTCCATATTGTTTTCCATAATGGTTGTACTAGCTTACATTCCCAATAAGAGTGCTTTAGGGTTCTTTTCTCCCACATCCTTGCCAATATTTATTGTATTTTGATTTTTGATTTTTTAACTGTGGAGAGGCTAAACCTCATTGTTGTTTTATTTGCATCTCCTGATGGCTAGTGATTCTGAGCATTCTTTCATGTGTCTGCTGGCCATTTTTATTTCATCCATTGGAATTACCTGTCCGTGTCCTTTGCCCACTTTTTGAATGGATTGTTTTGTTGTCATTGGGTTTCTTGAGTTCTTTATAGATTCTTGATATTAATCCTTTATCAGTTGTATAGCTTGCAAATATTTTCTCCATCCTATTAGCTGTCTCTTTATTTTGTTGAGTGTGGCTTTTGAAGCACATAAGCTTCCTAAACTGTTGAAATCCCATTTGTTTATTTTTTTAATTGCCTGTGCTTCCTGCGTCTTTTCCAAGAAGTCTTTGCCTATGCCAATGTCTTGAAGCGTTTCTCCAATGTTTTCCTCTAGTAATTTGATGACAGCAGGTTATAAATTTAGATCCTTGATTCATTTTGAATTGATCTTTGTATGAGGTGTAATGCAAGGGTCTTTTACTTTTGCACACAGAGGTCCAATTTTCCCAGAACCATTTGTTAAAGCCACTGTCCTTTCCCCAAGGATTGATTTTAGTTCATTTGTTCAAGATCAGTTGCTTGTAGATGCATGGTTTAATTTTCTAAATTTCTATTCTGTTCTATTGGTCTACATGTCTACTTCTGTGCCAATATCAAGCTGTTTTAAAATTTCTCTATAGCATATATTAAAATCTGATATTGTGATATCTTCAACTTTGTTTTCTTATTTAAGACTGTTTTAGCTATTTGGGGTTTCTTCTATTTCTATATGATTGTTAGCATCATTTTTTTCTAAATCCAAGAATGTTCTTGGTATCCTTGGTATTTTCATTAAGATTCAATTGAATCCGTAAATCGCTGTGGGTAACAGATATTAATTCTTCAATCTACGAACATGAACTATTTTTCCATTTTTGTGTGTTCTTTATTTCTCTAATGATTACTGTAGTCATTCTTCAAATTCTTGGTAAAATTTGTTTCAAGATGCGTACATTTTTGTAGCTATCATAAATAATATTGATATTTCTCAGCCATTGTATTGTCTGTATACTAAAGCTATTGATTTTTATGTGTGATTTTATATCCTGCCACTAAACCAAACTCTCTTATGAGTTCCAATGTTCTATTAGTGGAGTCTTTCGGCATCCCTACCTATAGGATCCTATCATCTATAAACAGCGACAATTTGACTTTCTCCTTTCTAATTTGTATCCTGTTGATTTATTTTTGTTATCTAATAGCTATGGCTAAAACTTCCAGAACTGCACTGAATAACAATGGTGATATTGGGGTATTGGGAGTCTACAGTCCACCACAGTCTGTTGTATAGGGTTATGTTGTTGTTGAACATTAGAAGTGAAGTTTACCCAGCAGTATGTATTAGTCACAGTCCCATAGGAAATGGGTGGCAAGATAATTCCAAGAGGGCTTTTAAACTACAAGGAATAGTGGCAATTAGAGGTTCATGATAAGAAGGTCACCTTGAGAGAAGCAGTGACACCTGATAAATCCTCAGCCAGTCCATGTCTATAGGAAATGAACTAAAGTATTATATACCCCATATACAGGTGTCTGATACTGTGCTGTTTACTCACAGCATAATCAGAATCCAGAGAATAAGTGATCTCATCTTGTAAATAGGAGGATCTAAAAAGATTTCAGTCAGAAGTAGCTGAGTATCTTACAGGTAGAAGTACAGTAGCTACCTCAGCCCATCCTCTGGGGATACTTTCCAAAGCCCCAGTGAACACCTAAAACCAGAGAGAGTATCAAATTATACACGTACTATATTTTTCTTATATGTTCTTCAGCTTTGCCACATAGTATCAGAGTTAATCTTCCTTGCACATATTATGCCCTAGTGGCTTCTATGCATTACTATTCTTGACTCCATTATTAAGTAACACAAGGGTTGTTTGAACACATACCGACACTGTCGTTTTGATAACCAAGATGCCCTCTCAGTGACTAACAGGTGGGTACCTTATACATTGTGTAAACATGGAACAAAGTGATGATGGATGCCACAACAGACACAGACTCTCACAGAACAAGAAAAATCATGCTACTTAGAATGAAATCTAGGTTGGGGCTAGATTAACAGGTTAATCCTCCACTTTATAGTGCTAGCATCCCATTTATGCGCTGATTCGTGTCCCAGCTGCTCCAGTTCCCATTCAGCTCCCTGCAATGGTCTGGGAAAGCAGCAAAAACATGGCTCAAACTCTGGGGCCCTACCCCCACGTGGGAGACCCAGAAGAAGCTCATGACACCTGGCTTTGGATCAGGTCAGCTCCTGCCATTATGAACATTTGGCAGATGAGACAATGATTGAAAGATCTTCTATCTCTTCTCTGTCTCCTTCTCTCCTGCAAATCCTCATCTCAAAATAAATAAATAAATCTTTTTTTTAAAAAAAGATCAAGAAATCTAGCTTAAAAACCACATATTTTTTTTCCTGGAATTTTCTATTTAACATTTCCAGACTACAACTGATTCTAGGTAACTGAAATCAAAGAAAGTACAAACATAGATACAAAGAGACTACAGTATCCTGAATATACATTTTGGTCAACAATACAAATGACCAAGAGTAAAAATCAAAGTCCATAGCTAAATATAATGATTATGTAATATTCCTTAGGGATACAAAGATAAATATCCAATTCTATTCCGTTTTTTAAAAAAATTACATCATTGATCAGTCACATTTTAGTATGAAAAGACAATTTTTCAAAACTGTCAGCTACTAACCTGCTCCTGCTGTCACTGTACCATTTGGGATACTGGATGCTCACATCAACTGATACACTTTTTTTTTTAAAAGATTTATTCATTTCACCACAGCCAGATATACACAGAGGAGGAGAGACAGAGAGGAAGATCCGATGATTCACTCCCCAAGTGAGCTGCAACGGGCCAATGCATGCCGATCCGAAGCTGGGAACCCAGAACCTCCTAAGGGTCTCCCACGCGGGTGCAGGGTCCCAATGCATTGGGCCTTCCTCAACCGCCTTCCCAGGCCACAAGCAGGGAGCTGGATGGGAAGCGGAGCTGCCGGGACCAGAACCGACGCCCATATGGGATCCCGGGGCCCCCAAGGCGAGGACTTTAGCCGCTAGGCCACGCCGCCGGGCCCAACTGATATACTTTTAATAATGTCACTAATCTTGTTATTGGCAAAAAGAAAACTATTTTGAGTGGCAGATATTCTAGCAGCAGCCTTACGCCTAGAAAGAATCTCTATCCTCAGCTTCAAACACAGGAAATGATTAGCAAATGACAGCAGTCAGTTCAATAACTTAACAAAAGATTTAGTTTATGGGATAGTGAGAAAGATCACTCATCCATTTGTTCATTCCTCAAATGGCCACAGAAGCCAAGAACTCCACTCCAGTCTCCTCTGTGGAGGACAGGACTAAGTACTTGGACCATCATTCACTGCTTCCTAGGCACATTGGCAAGAAGCTGGGTTGGAAAAGGCACAACCAGCACTTGAACTAATATTCTGAGATGGGAAGCAGGCACTGCAAACAGCAGCTTGACCCACTGCACCACAATGCCAGCCACAGCAATATTTTCTTTTAAACTATATTTTAAAATTCACATGGGGCCAATGTTGTGGTATATCAGGTGAAGCTTCCACTTGTGATGCCATCATCCCATATAGGGTACTGGCTCACACCCAAGCTGCAGCACTTCAGCTACATGCCTAAGAAAAGCAGTAGAAAATGGTGCAAGTGCCTGAGCCCCAGTTAGCCAGGACAGAAACCTGGAGAAGCGCCTTCCTTGTTTCTGGCCCAGTCTGGATCAATGCAGCCATCTAGGGAGTTAACCAACAATGGAATATTTCTCTGTCTCTCTCTCTTTCTCCCCTCTTTGTAGCTCTGAATTTCAAATAAGTAAATGAAAATCTTTTTAAAAATAAAATGAAATAAAACTCCCAGGGCTGCCACGATATTACGTTTTCAGGGCTGGCAAAACAAAGGACCATAAATCATAAACCAGTGGCTGTGTCTCAGGTCAGGAGGCAGGACTCTGTCTCAGGTGTTGGCAGAGCCTCTTCCTTGCAGAGCATGTTCTCTGCCACTGCCGAGCTTCTAGGGGGAGTCACACTCAACCATCAGCACTGCTTAGCTTACAGCTTCACCACTCTGATCTCTCCCTGTGTGTTTTTTTCACATTTTCTTCTTAGAAGGCATTTCATGTTAGAGTAAAGGTCCATTCTGCTGCAGTGTGACCTCATGTTAGTAATGACATCTTCAAGGATATGATTTCCAAGTAAGGTGACACTCTGAGACACACAAGCTGAGGATTTTGAAGTATCTTCTTCTTGGGGGACACAATTTGAACTGTCAGTCTCTATGGACTCAAGAGATTAGGGAATTGCATTCTTTAATGTTGTTTTGCATTATGTTAAAGTTGAGTAGAGAATAATTGTGTCCAGAGATCCTCATTTTTCTTCCTTTCATCATATTTTTATTATATCTGAATGTTATTCTCCTTGATTTAGGTAATTTTGCTTCATGTGAAAATTTAAATTTAATGTCACTTCTTACCAAGACAGGGATCATATTTATCTTTCTGCTTGAAATACCTAAAACACCAAAAAAGTAGCATTTTTCAAGACATTGAACATCAAAGAATGAATGACAATACAACAATGTGCCTTGAGAGTGGGAAACAAATAAGATGAACTTCCTATTCCCCTAGCCGGCAGCTGGAGCAGAGTTTCTAAGAAACAATATAGGCCATTAGTAGCCAGGCAGAACAGACTGAGTGGAGGAGGCAGAGTAAGGAGTGTTCCAATGAAAACCATCTCTCCTAACAGCCCATCAACTCTCACTCTATTTGCCTATTTGTGGAAAGATTTTCAAGTTTATAAGTTGATATTCTTATAGCCATTGTTCATCACTAGTGTCCCATTTCAGTCCAGTGATAATAATTACAAATTTATACTCCAATAGAATTTCAAAAAAAGGAAAATTTTTTTTCTTACTAAAGGCACTCCCTTAAAGGAGGGAGTTGTGGTACAGTGGTTATATTGTTGCTTGGGTTGTCTGCATTCCATAACTGAGATATCCCACTACTCCGTTTCTGACCAAGCCTCCTGCTGGTGCACTCGGGAAGGCAATGGTTGATAGCCAGATCGTTTGAGCCCCTCACATCCATGCAGGACACTTGTAGCTTCCGGCTCCTGACTTCAGTCTGTCCTAGGCCCACATGTTGCAGACATCTGGGGTGTGAAACAACACATGGATAATCTGTCTGTGTCACTATGACTTTCAAATAAAGAACTTTTTTAGAACTAGGTAAGGTATATAAGGGGATAATTAAAATAATTCAAATTATAAAAAACTAAAATTTAAGTTCTACCCAAACTGCTTACATATATCTGAAAGTAAAAAGATAGATGTTAACAATAATCAAAATAGAATGCCTTGATTACAATGCCATTATTGGGTTGGTTTGATATCAACGAAAATTACTCAAGCACAGGTTCACTGATCATGCACAAGTTCAGTGGTATTAGGAATGATGTTGAAGTCTCACCTATTTTGACTTCCAGTGACCACAATCCAAACGTAACAGTAGAGTTGGGCTAAATACCAAGACTAACGTCAATGTATTGTGTATCTTACAGAAAAAGATTCATATTGGCTTTGGATATCAGAATAACTTGATTCTTGAAATCAACAGAACTATGCTTTCAGAAGACCAAAGGAAAACTGTCTTGAATAAGACATTTTATAAAATTCAGACTTGTCAATTTAAGGACAAAAGTGAAGATATGTTCATTCATACACTGGTCCAAATGATCTATAGCCAGGATTCACTTTCTGAAAACACTGAGAATAGACTCCAGCAAAGCAAGGGAAGAAGCCAAGGCAGGGAATGCTGTGAGAGTCAAGGAACTGAATGAATTAAGGGTTTAATGGAAAACAATGCCAAGATGACAGTTCTCTCGTCTGGCTAAAAACATTACCACCTTTAAAATTAGCTCTCAACAACATTTATCTCCCATAAACATCAGATATGAACAAACTATTAAAGAAAATTAAAGCAACAGAATAAAATGTAAATGTTACAAATTATGGTAGAGTGAATGCAGTGGAAAAAATCAAGACATGTTAGGAGAAGGACCCAGAGGAGAGAGGCGTACCAACATGGGAGTTAAGGTGCTGCAGAATTAACACAAATTCTAATTGGACCAAAAGAGGCTTATATATTTTATCATAATGATAAAGTAAATATCAGGTCAAAAAAAAAAAAGAAACTTAAATCAACAGAAACTGAAAGGCAGTGGGAAGAGAGGGGACAAATAGAGCAAAGCTCTCATCTTCACAGTTAGTGATGAAATAAATCAACAAATAAAAATGTGCACATTGCATGGGGGAAGTCTATAGGGATTGGTAAGCCAACTGAAATGTAAGTTAATGAAGAGTTCCTGAGCAAACAAAGTCAGTTCACCACAGAAGCAATCTTAACCTCGCTCAGTTTGCAAACATAAGCTGAACCTTGGGTATTTCTTATAAGTGCTTGTATTAAAGAAACACAATACTTAAGTTCAATCCATCAGAAGCTGCCAACTAAACTTGTATTAATAGCAACTTTCAATGTCAGACAAAACAAGACAGCTCCATAACTTAACCTACCAATCATTTCCTCGATTTTTACCTCCAAGTTCTTACTTAGTCTTCCCCTTGTACTCCTTCAACACAGCACCCACAGGGCTTCCTTCCCACCATGGTCTGCTTTCTAGTGGCTCTACCTCCTCCAAAAAGCATCACCTCCTGGACCAAGCCATATTTGACACAGGCCTTTGGTATGCACCCAGACTGATATCCAGATGGCAACAATGACTTTTACAGACAACATAGCTAAGTTACTGCTCCCAGGGCACACAGATGATAAAAGAAACAGCCTATGGAGAATGGAACGGAGTAAAAATAACCTGGAAACAGGGTTCTTAAAGAAAGAGCCCAAGAGAAGAAGAATGATCCTCCCATAGATATTCTCTCCTCTCAGTTCATCCAATGGAGAAATGAGTCTTGAGGCTTTTAAAAACTTATCTCACATAGAAAGTGGGAGACTTAACTTGACAGCTCTGTCAAAAAAAAAAAATACAGCAAATAAAAATTTTAAAGCTATGAGTAATAGATTCCAGGACACAAAAGCCACAACTTTAGCATATTCTGAATAGTCTAGAAGTTCCATTTCATTCAGGACAGAGTAGAGAACTCCCCTTCCACAAATGTATTAATTTTCCTGTCTAATTAAGTAAATGAAGATCATGGAAATTTGTTTCATAAATGATAATCCAGAAGTTTCTCCAAGCATTGCAAGAGATAAAAGAGTTGGCTTGGGAGTTAAGAGGCCTGGATTTTAGGTTCAGCTTGACCAATGATGAAATGGTGATGTTTTAGACACTGAAATTTACATCCCAGCTTCCTGTGTTGTTAGTAAGGGACTAGATTGTATCAGAATATTCCCTCATGTCTTTTCCAGTGATTCTACCTTATCGGATACAAATGAGCAAACTACAGAAATATGTCCAGAAAGATGTTTCCACTTCTCTTTAGCACCTGTGATAATGTCATTGAAGTGGCTCTGTTTTCCCACCTCATTCCCTCTGAAAACAGTGAAGTGCTGGCAAAAGACTTCAGATCAACAGAAGCCCCTAATTATTCAGGAGTGACTTCAATAGGACTTTAATATAATTCTGTGGATCATGAGACTTGATAAATTGGTGGGATTAGGATTATGGCTCTAATAATTTGCCTTTTCAGATTTAGCCTGAAATAACAGGCAGAAAGGACAAATAAAACTAGCAGTTTCTGGGATAATTCCTGGATGGGCTTAAGTACTAAAGCTTGTTGGAAAAAAAAGCAACAAGGTGGTAGCTCTGCTTCAAAGGAGACAAGAAGGGAAATGGCTAAGGTTATTCTGACCCTAATTAAGGGCTTGGCAAAGTTCTGACTCCTGTAGTTTGCCCTGCCCCAGAGCTGTTCTGCTTCGTTTCTTGGTGCGTGAGGTGTCAGGGTGACTAATGGCTTTCTTTGTGGGCAGTCTCCCCCAATAGGGCAGTTTGCCAGGAATCCAGAAATAAGCCAAAAGGAAAAGAGTTCCTCTTGGGAGCCCAAAAAGCAACAGAGAGTATGAACATAGCATGTGTCCTGAATACAATCTCATTCATTCCGTCAAGTGCCTCTTTCTTGCCATCATTTGCCTGGCAGCCGAGGAATACAAAATGCTTTAGAAGCCTTAGCTGCTACCATTATCTCAGTCAGCACAGGAATGATAATCTCATACTTCTTACTGATATTCCAGCTTCTCATCAACAAGATGATGTTTTGATAATGTTTTTCTTAATTTTTAAAAGATTTTATTTCAAAGGCAGAGTAACAAGAAGAGATACCAGCCAGTTCTCCCCTGTGATGGCAGAGACCAAGACACTGGAGCTGTCTTTCACTGCTTGCCCTGCATCAGAAGCAGAACAACTAGAACTCAATATGGGATGCTGGTTTTGCAGATAAGACCTAAACTTTCATGCTACAAAGGCAACTGACTTGTTTGTTTCTGTTTCTCCACTGGCTCCACACTAGTTTCAGTCATTTTATTGTTCATCCTCTTTCTGGACCTCTGCTTTCCAAATGTTCATCCTGTGTGTCTTTGTTGTTACATTGCAAAACTTCCTGTAACATTGCCTTAGAATTGCTGAGACCCGACACGCTGCCAGCAGCATATGCTCATATTACGAGGCAGAGGTGTTATGCTTCCCCAGGCCTGGGAAGGGCTGTGCTGTTTTTGTTTCACAGAAAAATATACAACCAGCAAGAACTATTTCTAAATCTTTGTAAAAGCACCTTTCCACTAACGGGAACTAAAATTTCAGCAGTAAATGAGACTACAGTTGGTCGGTACCAGTCCCTGTGAGATGCAGGGAAGAACGTGCCTAGAAGTAGAGCTCCCTGAGAAGGAATCTTCACTCCTAGAACTTGACGAGATAAGCACACATGATTACTTTCAACCTTTGTCATCAGCAGTAAAGAAACATCCTTGCCCAGTTATTTTGAAAGGATGAGATCTCAATCACACCTCAGCCAGTGTCCACAAGTGACTCTCAAGCAGGTTATTCATCCAAACCTGTAACAGAAGTGGGCAGTGACAGGAACAGCCACACTCATCTCCATACTCCTTGGTCCAAAACAATTTTCACTTAACTCTGCTACAAACAAAGCCTAAGGATCTTGAAATCTTCGGCCTGTTGAAGCTGTTCTTCAGTTCTTGGCAGGTTTGATGAAGAGCATGTCATTGGATGATATAATATTGGATTGGCTGCTCGGGTATGATCTATCTTGGTTTCCTAGAGTGGCCACAACCAATTTCCCCAAACTGGGAGGCTCAAAACAATGTAAATTTACTTTCTTGCTGCTCTGCAGGACAGAAGTCTACAAAGTGTTGGGAGGGCCACAACCTTCCTGAACCTCCAAGACATAATCCTTTCTGGTCTCTTTCAGCAACAGTGGTTCCACGTGTCCCTTGGCCTCACAGGCTCACACCAAACTCTGCCTGACTCTCACATGGTCTGTGTATCCTCTCCTTTTCTCTCCAAAGAACAGCTGCCATTGGATTTAGGGCCTAACTGTATCCAGTATGATCTCATCGCATATGCCTCTAATTTAATTACACCTGCAAAGACACTCTCCCCTTTTAATTTTTTCAAATAACATTTAAAGGATCCAAGTGGACATATCTCTTGGGGTGAATTCTGTAACACCATTCACTTCACAACATTGTATTATTCCTTTAATTGACTTGTCCGTTTTAAAAAGCTTTGTATTCACAGATTAAACATCTGTCCCCTGGATTTCAGATGTAGACACACTTGCCTCTAAGATATAGATGTACCTTGCTAGAACCCCAGTTCTAGGCCTTAAAATACTCTAATACCCTTTCTGAGCTTCTGAAAATTCCAAGGTGGAGCTAGAGACATTGGCAACAAAACTCACGAGATCCATGCAGTTCTCGAACTGTCTGTTGCTTTTCCTTTCTCTTGTGAACCAGAAAAAGAATTTATCCTAGACCCTCAATTAAAAATAACTATTCTCAGAAGTTACATAAGTAATATACTTAATTGAATTATTAATAATAGGGTTAAATGTATGAAAGAAATCTCTTTTAAATTAATGAAAATGCCTTAGTTCTAATCCCAAGTGGCTTGTATATCATCTCTCTCATAGTTCTTTAACTGCCATCCTCCTATTCTTACTTGGTTCTTAGCAGAAAAGTTTAATTATCAATTTTCTTTCCTCCTTTATCATGCCCTATTCTTGCAGGCTCACTACTAATCAACTAGCTCCTTTTTGGAACAGTTTCTCAGCCTGAGCAGAATTCTTGCATCAGCTGTCAAGAGTCTAATCCCCCTTTGTTGCTCACTATAAATCACAAGTTTTGGGCCGGGCGGCATAGCCTAGCGGCTAAAGTCCTCGCCTTGAATGCCCCGGGATCCCATATGGGCGCCGGTTCTAATCCCAGCAGCTCCACTTCCCATCCAGCTCCCTGCTTGTGGCCTGGGAAAGCAGTTGAGGACGTCCCAAAGCTTTAGGACACTACATCCGTGTGGGAGACTCGGAACAGGTTCCTGGTTCCCGGCTTCGGATCGGCGCAGCACCGGCCTGTTGCGGCTCACTTGGGGAGTGAATCATCGGACATAAGATCTTCTCTGTCTCTCCTCCTCTCTCTGTATATCTTTGTAATAAAAAAAAATAAATAAATCTTTAAAAAAAAATCACAAGTTTTTAAACAAGATCTTCAAGGTAGTTTTTAGTTTTAGTTTCCTATACACTGCAACAATAATGCTTATAAGGGAGATTCCAGAATGAAGCTCATCACTTTCCCATAGAAAACTTACTCTGGGGCTGCTCTTGAGATAATGAAAAGGAGGAAGAAGGGCCTGACACGGTATCCTAGTGGCTAAAGTCCTCGCCTTGAATGCGCCGGGATCCCATATGGACACCGGTTCTAATGCCAGCAGTCCTGCTGCCATCCAGCTCCATGCTTCTGGCCTGGGAAAGCAGTCGAGGACAGCCCAAAGCCTTGGAACCCTGCACCCATGTGGGAGACCAGGAAGAGTCTCCAGGCTCGTGGTTTTGGATTGGCTCAGCTCCAGCCATTGTGGCCATTTGGGGAGTGAATCAATAGATGGAAGATCTTACTCTCTGTCTCTCCTCCTCTCTGTATATGTCACTTTCCAGTAAAAATAAATCCTAAAAAAAAAAAAAAAAAAGGAAGTGGCGCGATGGGCTAGCAGCTGAAGTCCTCGCCTTGAATGCCCCAGGATCCCATATGGTGCCAGTTCTAATCCTGGCAGCTCCACTTCCCGTCCAGCTCCCTGCTGGTGGCCTGGGAAGGCAGTTGAGGACAGCCCAATGCTTTGGGATCATGCACCCATGTGGGAGATCTGGAGAAAGTTCCTGGCTCCTGGTTCCAGATTGGCACAGCACCAGCAATTGCGCTTACTTCGGGAGTGAATCATCGGACGCAAGATCTTCCTCTCTGTATATCTGACTTTCTAATGAAAATAAATAAATCTTTTTTTTAAAAAAGGTGGAAGAGGAAGGGTAGTCAAGGCAAGGTAGGCCGTCTCAACAGGAAGAGTTGCTGTCATGATCTCAACAGGATCCAATCTACGATTTGATGGCATTGAGAGATATGACAGCCATAGCAGTGTGCAGACATGTACGTATTGGAAAAGAAAACATAAATCTCAACCAAAGCTGATGAGCTAAATGATTCAGGATCACAATAAATGAACAAAAGACATGATTAGGGCCCGGCGCTATGGCCTAGCGGCTAAAGTCCTCACCTTGAAAGCCCCGGGATCCCATATGGGCGCCAGTTCTAATCCCGGCAGTGCCACTTCCCATTCAGCTCCCTGCTTGTGGCCTGGGAAAGCAGTCGAGGATGGCCCAATGCATTGGGACCCTGCACCCGCGTGGGAGACCTGGAAGAGGTTCCTGGTTCCCGGCATCGGATCGGCGCGCACCGGCCCATTGCAGCTACTTGGGGAGTGAATCATTGGACGGAAGATCTTCCTTTCTGTCTCTCCTCCTCTCTGTATATCCGGCTTTCTAATAATAATAAATCTTAAAAAAAAGGTAAAAAAAAAAGACATGATTAATATTGTTGATTTCTGAGGCCTACAACAACCTAAGACTTACAAAGGTTGAAGATGCCAATGCCAGCATGCACTTTTTTCCTCCACATAATCTGGGAGGACTATGAGGAGAAAAAAAGGGAGAAGCAGCTATCTTTACAAATGTGGGAGGATTAGGAATTACTGAGGGAGAAGATGAAAAGGCAGGGCTACCAGGTGAATGTTCCACTTCATCAAGAACTCAAAGATAAGATGATGATATATGGTGTTTAGGAAATGAAAACAAGCATTCACAGAAAAAATTATTTACATATTCTCTTACAAAGTCATAGGTCTGATGCCTGAATATATATTCCTAAGACTCAGCCCATAGTCAGTGTCCATTACTGAAGCCATTGTTGCTGATGGTATTGTAGCCTAAGTAAAGACACAAGAATTCAAAGGTATATTTCAGTAACTAACCTACCTGAAAGAGTTCATATCCAGAGATTGTTGGTTGAAAGGAACAATGCAATTAAATAGATGACATGTGTGCTCTCATTTCACCCACTTATTAACATAATAGTCATTTTACTATTAAACAGCCAGTCTAATAGTAAATAGTTTACTAGTTTATTAGTAAAAAGTTTACTAAGCCAATTATAGCAGTAAAGCACAAGTTAACAGTTTAAAGAAAAGATTAAGAGCTAATAAGTTCTGTATCAGGGAAAATCTCTGAGAAGGCATCTATTATAGTTCCTTGTTACATAAAAGTATCATTACATTGCTTCCAAAGACAATAAGAGCTTAACTCTGCAAAGCCTTTGGAAGAGGAAATCCAAAATGACCTCTAGTCAAATCTAATTTAACATGGCTCAAGTACCCTCCCTTCTGTAGGAAAGACTGGTCTTCATTTAAGAAGGATACCAGCAAGTTAATCCTCAGCCTGACTTGAACCTTGCTTCTAGAACGGTCTTTCCTATTTCTCTCATTTCTATTTCAGGTTCTTTACGCTTCCCTGTACCTGTGAGCTCCAACTATGAGTTATCCTGCAGGAAATTTCTGCAGGCCACCTCAAGCAGTTATCACTCTTGGATTCCTAAACAAAAGACTAAAAAGTCAAAAGAACTTAGAAACTCCCCGGTTCTGGTCAATTCCACAAGACTTTGCCAAGCGTTCATATGTGCAAGGCATGGCACTACTTTCTAGAAAACAAAGACACAATGGGCCCAGTGTGGAGCCTAGTGACTAAAGTACTTGCCTTGCATGCACCAGAATCCCATATGGGCACCGGTTCATATCCTGGCATCCCCACTTCCTATCCAGCTCCCTGTTTGTGGCCTGGGAAAGCAGTCAAGAATGGCCGAAAAAACACTGCACCTGTGTGGGAGACCCAGAGGAGGCTCCAAGCTCCTGGCTTCAGATTAACGCAGCTCTGGTCGTTGGGGCCGCTGGAGGAGTGAATCAAAGGATGAAAGATCTTCCTCTCTGTCTTTCCTATTCTCTATATATCTGACTTTCTAATAAAAATAAAATAAATCTCAAAGAGAAAGAAAGACACCAATATTTGTAATAGTAAGAAAGTGGAAACAATATAGATGTATACAAATATAACAAATAAATGAACTCAGGGACATCCATTCTTGAAATACAAAATTAAGTAGATCTATGGGTATTGATATGGAAAGGTCTCCACGACAAGTCACTGACTGCAAAGAACAAGAGGCAAAATGAATGCAATAACAATGAACGTTTACTTGTACAGCTCTTAATATGCGCATATAAAATAAGGAAATTTCAGTAATCACATGTGCAAATAAATAAATGCATCCCAGACAACCAAATACATGATCATGGCTATTCTAGAAACTCAGACAAGAAGCAAGCAACAACTGAATCAGTCCATATAACCCGAACATTTTTATGGTAAGCAGAATGTATGTATAATTCAGCAATGAATAATAACTCTTCTATGTAATAGATTAGTACGGGCCCTCACCTGAAATCTTTCCTTATTGAATTGAGGTAGCAAAATGCAAAACAAGTTGCTAAATCTAAGCCACAAAGCACTGTTAACAAGCAGCACCCATGTCAGGTGAGAGGGCACAGGATGAGAATGAACACACTCTGCATGGAGGCTTCATGGAGAGGGCAGGTTGGAAGGAGGTTAAAGGCGGTCAGGACAACCTCTTAACAGGAAGTCATATGCACACAGCAGGGGGTACCTCAGAGTGGAGCTGGAGGACAGGAGGAGACTTGTATCCCAACCCTGAAGACTCCCAGATCCTCACCAAGGACTATCAGTACAGGCACCAAGGGCTATATCCCAACTGCCAAGGAAACTATGGGGAATTGGAATGCCCTCATAGGCCAAGAACTCTGAAGTCATCCACTCCCGTTTGATTCTCCCACATGGGATGGAAGAAGTCCAAATCCTACCCTGCAGGAGCCAGTGTCATTGTAACAACAGCCAGGAGCCCTGAGCAGTCCTCAGAAACAGAATAGTACACTTCCTTTGGGAATTGGGAGAGGAGCTTTCTCTGGTCCTTACTTAGTTTTGACTTTGGATCCCCACCCTCTCTTACAATGACCATCAGGGTCGCTCTGGAGCCCCACCCCCGCAAAAAACAAAACAAAACAAAACAAAATTAGAATAGATAAACAGAGAACAACAAGGAAAGCTTAGAAACAGACAGGAAATGGTCAGTTTGGACTCACACATACCTTACTAGGTAGGACACAAAGATTAGTTACTCCTCACTAGGGTATTGAAGATTTCTCTGCACACCCCTCCTGAAACTGTTCTGTGCCTCAACTGTTGACATATGCCTCGTTAGAGTTATAAGCCAGTTTGGACTATCCTAAAATCTGCCAAGTTCAGTAAAAAGTATGCTTCAACACTATAAACTGCTAAACACAAAAATGAAAATAGACATGAGACAGCTGAATAGTACCCTATAGCCATTTTAAGATGTATAGCAGCCAGTTGTGCATAAACTAAAATTGAAATGTCAATGAAGTAGTCACAGGATGTGGTTAAGAATTTGCATTCTCTAACATATTGGTCACTCAATACCATGTCAATTACCTCCATAATGTTGTGAATTGTTGCTGATGTTATGTTGTAGCTTTTCATTGGACGGGATGATATTCTGCCAGCTCTGCTTTGAGACCAGAGATGGTCTCCCCAAGAAACTGTTGAATTTGTCTGGACAATAAGATGCTGGACTCTATGCATGGTACATGCTTGCAATGAAGGAATCATGACTGGATTTGAACTGTAATACTGCAACAATGTGGAGGAATCCACCATTGGGGGAGGGCATGGAGAGGGGTTGGGGGAATCCCAGAGCCTATGAAACTGTGTCATAAAAAGAAATGAATTTTTTTTTTAAAAAAAAAAAAAAGGTGGTCAGGAGGCAATATCAGGATATTAGGTCTGGGTGCATTTTTAGCTGACAGAACAACAGGAAATAGAAAATGCTTCAGTTGATAGACAATAGAGAGGTGGTTTGAGAGAGCAGTGGATTGATACAAACAGGGAGAGAGCTGAGGAATATCCATTCAGCCAATTTAAAGAATGGACATGGGCTGGTAATGGTCCAAGCATGGACCTTGGAAGGGTAGAAGCAAAAATATAGAGAAGCAAGATCTCCAAGAAGCTGAAGCGGTGGTTATTAGGTAAACAAACTGAGAGAATCAAAGATGATAAGAAAGGTTTGCTGTTGTGGTGCACTGAGTAAAGCTGGCAGTTGCAGTGCTAACATCCTATATCATTTCTTGTCCCAGCTAATGCACCTGGGAAAGCAGGAGAGGATGGCCCAGCTGTCCACGTGGGAGACTTGGACAGAATTCCAACTTCCTGCCTTTGTCTGGCCCAGTGCTAATCATTTGAGGAGTAAACTAGTGCATGGAAGATCTGTCTTACACTTTCTATTATCTCTACCTTTCAAATAAGCAAACAAATCAAAATTCAAAAAAAAAAAAAAATGATGGAAACTCATGAAGCCCAAAAGTACACTGCTGAAACTATAAATGTAAAATAGTCAGAAACAGAGCTACTACTATATTTAGGAAAGCAGGGAAATAGCAGTTGAAATTTACAGCATGACATGGCGTTAAGAACCACCAGTGTCAGGCACTTACAACAGCAACAGGAGGCAGGATCTCCTGCCCCACAGGGCTGTGGCCCCCAGACCCAAGCTGCCTGGCAGCCTTGTGATGAAAACAGATAGGAACTTCAGCAAAAGCATTCAGAAGCATATAGGCCTATTTAACAGACAGTTTTATGTCTGTGCCTAATTATTTTCAAAGTTCCTTTGTACTCATTTATTTTTGTCATATTTTATAAAGATTTTAATGCACATTCCATTGAAGGTGGTAGGAGTGTCTTCTTTAACCAAAAATTGCTAGAGAACTATTTATGTGGAGTGTATTTCACATTTGAACGCTTTAAAGTACTTTTCATTTATTTTTTTTTTCTGAAAAAAAAATTGCTTCCAGTATGTATAGGTCCAGTTTCTCCTATTCTGCATAAGGCAGAAGTCAAAGGGGAGAAGGATATAAATTGTTCTCAAGTCACAAAAAATGCAGAGGTGAGTGGTGGCTCTGGGTTTATGATTCTGAACCAATAAGTCTTGGATTGCTCCAATGGCAGTGTGACGCATGCTGGAGTTGCTTTCAGGAGCCAGACTAGATGTTTTGCTTTACACAACGGCAACACACACTCTAATTATTCTCAGCAGCTAATTTAAGATACCACTGATAAAAGAAAAGCAGTTCCCACCTTTATTTTCTTTAATTCTAGGATTTCAAATAAATTCCAGGTTGATTCATCCAGTATTTTAAATAAACTATTAACAGTCTTATAGTAGGCTGGACATTTGGAGATTAAGAAATTCTCTAACCTATTTTTAGAAACTCTCCTTTATAGTTGATGCTCATTTTTAAAATTATCTTATTTTTAAATAACATTGATTGGTTTGAGTCCAACAAATTTGGATCTACATTGTCATGAAAGGCTGTGAACATTTTAGCATTTCAAATAATGTCCAGAAGATTCTTTCCTGAAAATACAGAATCATAAAATTCAAGTTTTGTTTTTTTCTCAAAGCTGTGACAAAAAAAATGGACAGAGTTTGCTAGAGGATTTACCAGGTTCCTAGGCAATGAACGAACTCCAGTAAAACAGCATTCTAATAGTCCAAATATAAATGAACCAGAGAAACAGGTGATGTATTGAAACACATGTGGGTTAAAGATTCCCCAGCTAAAATGCCTGCAAAATGTGCTAAAGAGATTTGCTAAGCCCAATAGTTTGACCAAGAGACGATGAGGCAAACACAAAAACTCTGCAGGTCATTCAACCTTCCAGGTACTATCCACAAAGTTGTTTTAGAACTTCCATCAAGACTGTAGAAGACTAGAATGTTCTTAAGCTTTTTGATTGTCAAACAGAACCACTGACTTGTAAACAGCAAATTATTTCCCAGTGAAATCAGTCCTACATACGAGATTATCAAAGTAGTTATGAACACAGAGAGTTGTACAGAGGGTTTAATCTTTAAAAGACCAATGGACTCCAGGGCTAACATAAACCTTGTTTTGATAACGCCATTTCGCAACTATTGGAAAATGTGGGAGCTAATCACGATGAGCCACATCATTTACACCATGCTCTGGCCTACATTTAATAAAACCAGTGAAATAGACTAAATGGCCAGCTTTATGAGACCACTGTACATGGGAAATATTTTATGAAGTAAATATTTGGCTTGATTTACACAGTGGTGAATATTCTTCTTCTTTCTATACATATGGATAAACAGGTTTACAACTGGAATTGTTACAGGGTCTTATGACAATGCTTGTTTGATTTCCCTGCAGACATGCGGTTGGAGGTGGGCAGAAGGAATTTGTGGCTGTAGTTCAGGTGAAAGTGTCTTGTATAAAAGTGGGCATAGAACACAGAAAACACACAAGTAGACAAGTTCTTGCTTGTTTTTTCTGGTTTGCTGGTAAACATATTTGTATCTAGATGCCATCTTTGCATGTTCTCTAAGACTGTGTCATTTTGACTCGGAAAAAGAACACACTTAATAGACAGCTCTTAGGTGATCATGAATGAATGAAGCAAACCCAGAATAATCGGCATCTATTTTTCTCTGAGATTCTCATATGACATTGGAACAAAGCAACCATTTGATTAAGCCCACTATCATCAAACAGCCTTTCCTTTCACGATATCATTGGTGATGTTTCAAGACTGCCCTTCCCAAAGCAGTCATGAGGCTAGCCAGTGTGAAACCCATCAGCTCTGTACCTTTTGAAAGTAAATAGGACAAAGGGGCAATTTTCATTAATTCATCAACTCCAGCATTTACTGCTTTTTTTCTTTAAGGGCTCTCTGATGAGTAAACCTTCCCAAGTTTGTAGGCACTTAAGCATTTCTGTGTAAATGTTTAACAGTGATAAAGAGATGTGCACAAGGAAGTGAGATTGTGCTTAGATCTTTACAGAGCCCAGATGCTGGGCACCAACTCAGAACTATTCCTCTGTCTGCCCTCCAGCACCTCAGTGAGCTGCCTGGGATCATACACCTGCCTCCAGCAACTTCAACAAATACCATTCTCTGCCCTTTGCCCTCTAGCTTGTTCTTCCAGAATTGTGGAGGACACCGACTTCCTCTCTGGCTTTAGAATTCAATAATGTGGACAACACTAACCTTGACTTTGGGGTCAAAGAAAACCTTATCACTTGTATTAGCATTTCCCTTAAAGGCACAACAAGCACTATGTCTCCTGTCCCTTTTTTGATTTTACCTGTGTTGCTGATTCCATCTACCATTCAATCCTCTTAGCATTTGAACCTGCTTAGATTCAGTCAGAGGAGGAGCAAATCCTCCATCCAGAGTCCAGCCTGGCAGTGTTGATCTTTACGAAGAGAACTAAATGAATGTCACTCAGTATCACAGTACCAGCCTCACTTCAAACTCAGGCTGTGTCTGCACCACCCCCATTTGATTCAGTTGCCCACTCACTGAATCCAGCCACTCAACCCACTCAAAACAACAGTTAGTGGAACTGGTTGAAAGACTGAGTTGAATGGTTGTCTAATCTGATTAGCCAGTTGCAAGCAGTTATCCCTTCTACTGCCAATATGAAGGAATGCATGTAGAGCACAGGGGCCCCAAGGGACCAAGAGGAAATGAAAGACGGTAACTCAGCGGCTGCTATATTGCTGAACTATGGGGCCCCAATGGTCATGGAATCAGCTCCTGAAACAGCAGCCTCACTCCCCGTGTCCATCTGACCTGAGCAGAATGCTGTGGGTGAACAGCGTGAACCCTGGAAACAGTCCAAATCTCATTTCCACCACTTACCATCTCTGTGACTTTGAGGGACTTACTTAACTGCCCTCTACTTCCAATCTGGCACCTGGATATGACAATGTCTACCTTAAAGGGTTGGTTTGGTTGGTGAGTCAAATATAAAGCACTTCATGAATGTTAGCCATAGTTTAGCTGTTGTTATCTAACAAAACAACAACAACAAAAAATTCAGAGAGGACTTTCACAGCATAACTAGAATTTTCCAGTACCCTGGATGTTTTTCAATATGTCTTCTAAAACTTTTTTTCATTTTTAAATAAATATTTAATTTTCTCAGAGCTCTCCAAACACTCACTGATATAATAGTGGATAAAATATTAAACATGGGAACTCTCCCATTGAAGACTTTTATAGTGGCTCCAAAATGACCAGAGCTCTCCTTTCGTTGATTAAAGTGAAACCTTTTAGGGAAATGGAAAAATGCAGGAAAAATAAACTTTGTGTGTCAGACCTGCGGCTGCTGTTGTCTCCCAGGTTTACAGCTGACTTGATAGACCCAAGACTGGTGAACAATTTGAACACTCCCAGTTTATAGCTCTGCTATTACCAGCTTCAACTTCCTAACTTTTGTATAGACAGTCCTACATTTTCATTTGGTTCCTGCTAATGTGGTGGCTGGTGCTACCTGGAAGTGCTCGTGTACACATTCCACCAGTAAGTCTGTCAGAAAGCATTGACTAGCCCAGCTGGGAGGGTATAAGAAGCTGAAGCACAAAATTCCTTCTAAGTAGGTCCTCTAAGTAGAAGCTACCTTCCATGCTCAAAGCTGCCACAAACAGCCCCAGGGACAGGGCCACAGAGCCCCCTGCCCCAGGGGCCTGCTTTCCTGGACTCACACAGGTTCAGAGCAGGGAAGAGAATGGTTGAGCAATGGGCCTGGGCAGTCACTCTCCTAATCCATGATTCCTTCCATGAGTCACGAATGCACAGGGCCTTCCAAGAGCTTGTGGCAATGTGCACTGTGAGTGAGTGACATTTTGATCTCAAAATCTCTTGTCCTTGAAGCAACATTATGGTCTCATTATTTTCCCATAAACTTTTGAAAGTTGCCTCACATTTTGAATCGTCAAACCCCAAAGTTTCTTGATGCCCAGCACTGGAATAAAGACCTCAGTCTCTCCTCCACTCCTACCTTCTGCAGCTCCTGTTTCCTCAGAAGCTCTCCATGTGGCAGCTGTGCTGATTTCCTGCAGGATGAGATAAAAAATGGCTGTTTTAGTTGTTTGATTTTTACTGTGTGATTAGTCAAGGCATGATGGAGAGAAAAACACGTAAAGCATTATTTTATTTCAAAGCAAGAAGCACATAATGTTTATTAATAAAGAGCCTGGTTTACATAGATTTTATTATTATTGAGCATAAAATGGTTTATATTACAAGCAAATTACTAATTAGCCTATGAAGATCATGTTTAATAGAATATATAAATCTAGGGTGTTGCTAATTTTTTTTTGCACAAACCTTAAGGGTCCTAGTCATTAAACATGTACATATGCAGCTTTTATGCTGACACAGGGGATGGTGACATACAACTCAAAGGATTCATTTAGCATTTTCCAAAGTCCAAAGTCTCAGTGCTTTAAAGTCTTTAACTCTTCAGGAAGCCAGTTTCAGTTCACAGCTGCTTTTGTGTGAGCAAAGAATTCAACTAGAAATAACGCTCATGGAAAGAGCAAAGGTAAAGAATTTAAGGGCTGACTTTTCTGGTCTTTCTCTTTTTCTCTCCCCTGTCTGTCTGGACTTTAGAAAGACCCTCCACCCCCTTAACTCTCGCAAAGGAACTTTTGTTTCCATTAACTTAGAGGATTATGCAATCCTTGTAAACACACCATTTTCACATATTCAGTTAAATTTTGTAATAGCACCATAAACTGTGTCAGGCATTGCAATAAACTATCAATCACAGGGGGCATACATTGTATGGGAAAATTATTAGAAAACTATATCTTAGGAGGAAGAAAATGACAAAAATTCTTCCAAAATGTGGAAAAGTAACGCTCAAGCCTCTCTTTACAAAGTAGGTCTCCTGGTAGAGCAAACTAAGTCGGATTTCATTGGGAAGCTGTGTGACTCCTTTAATCTTCTCACGACCACTGCCTCAAGGCCGCGACCGAGAAGATAACCTCCCTGTCCAACCCCGTAACTTTGCAGTGAAGATGGTGAGATAAGCAAGGACAGAATCTGCCCCGCGCATGTAAACGTGCATTGCCAGTTTAGACTTGCAGGCGTGTTCTGCACAAAACCCAGAGTGCACTCAACGGTGTGTTGTTTATTAATCAGCCGATGAGAAGTTGGCGTGTGACACACTGCGGCCCTATTCCTTTCATTCGAAATCCAAGTCACAGCCCAGTGGACAACACACTTCTATCCTGGAAAGATGGGACATGCTTCCTTGCAAGAACTAAACAGGCCTATGCTGAGGGAAGGATGGGAAGTTCTTTTATTTGTTGGGAGTGGGGATATGGGAGTGGCAGACAAACAGAACCCTACCAAAAAATACCAGAGTGATGTTCATTTACTCGAGAAGCATGCAATCAGCCCGCTACTCTCACAATGCAGACAGTACCGCACGCTCTTCCAAAACCCTTCTCATTCCATTCTATGCAAGAGGTTTTCCTTTAACGTCAAAACTCAGAGCAAACATAGACTTACCAAGCCATTAGGCTGTACTTGGGAAATTGTAACATGGGGAGAATCTCCAATGTTTGCTCTGAAGTGCCTGGCATCCTATGACCCGGCCCACTCTGGGAGTCAAGCCCGCCAGGCAGATCATCATTTAAAGATGAACACTGCCCCCTGCTGGGGAGAGGTCACATTACCTCGTTTAGGGTGGAAAATAACGTGTCTAACAGGGAAATTAATTTTGATTCTTTCACCTATTTTCAGTTCTTAGCTGGCAGTTCAGAAGAATTATAACTGCAAAGAATCACGATCGCATGGCAAGACAAGCTGGTTTCTTTTATCATTTCTACTCAGTCAATTTTATGAACTGTCATCCCTGGCAAAAATCCACTTTAAATGAAGGGACATGAGACAAAGGCAGCCAGTTTGCAGGCTTTTGAGATGGAGTAGGGCATGGAGAGGAGAAAACTCTGCAACAGGTTTTGGGAGTTTATAATGTGACTGTACCCAGTCACAGCCCCAAAAAGTATAGTGAGAACTCAAGCCAAATCACAGTAGTCAGCTCTCTACCACAATCAAATCACTCGTTTCTTGCCCCCATTCCCTTTCCTCTCAATCTGAGCAGGTACCACGGAGCTGCCCATAGGAATGAAGTATTAGGGGTGGTGAGGAGAAGGAAGGTGGACACACACTCAGACTGAGAACACTCCAAGGACATTGCGTGGTATGCCCTCCTCCCCTCAACTCCCTTTCTGCCTCCTAGCATGAACTGTTTGTGAACTTCCCAGAGCAGAGCTACAGGGGAAAAATTCCCAGAGCAGGGCTGCAAGGAAGAAAGCCCCAGCAAGTGAATTCACCTGGAAACAAACAGCAACCTGCCTCCATGCAACCTCAAAGGCAACGCATGGAAGTAAACCTCCTGAAGCCTCTTTCAGATGGAAAATCTGGAGCAGGTGAGAAGGGAGACTGGAAAACTCAGCTGAGATTCATTTGACAAGTTAACATTCCTGGAGACAGCTAGCAGGTAAACAGCGCCCTCTTTTAAAATTTCACTTGGAGACTAGTATTGTGGTCCAGTGGATAAAACCACACATCTGCAATGCCAGCATCCCATAGAGGCACTGACCTGAGTCCCAGCTGCTCCACTTCCAATCCAGCTCCCTGTTTATGACCTGGGAAAGCAGTGGAAGATAAATGGCTGAAGTCCTTGGCCCCGTGGAAAATGAGACCCAGATGAAGCATTAGGCTAGCTCTGGCCTTTGTGGTCATTTGGGGAGTCGGGGGTGAACCAGCAGATGGAAAATGGCTCTCCTTCTCTGAAAATGGTTCAAATAAATAAGTAAATTTTAACAAATAAAGTTCCACCTTTATACACTGAACCAACTGCTGTTCTTTTCAGACTGCTAGAAGACAGGCAAAGGCTATTAAGTACTCACATTGCGCAGCCGCATACAGTACCCGACAATTCAGTCACACAGATCTTTTGTAGTTCACAAGCTACTTCAAGCCCATCCCCGCAACATGACCCTCTACAACAGGAACTGTTAGCTCCTCTTTGGAGATAAGAACATTTGGAAATTGAAAGGCCAAATAAGCTGCTCATGTTTATGCAGCTGAGTCTGTGGAACAGTTTATGCTGTGGGACAGACCTTGTGCTCATTCTCCGTTTTCAAAACTCACCAGATCAACCCATGAAAATGCAAATAACAATGTGCTAATATAAGTAATCAAAGAATTCTATGAAATATACATGCAGAAGCAGGTACCTGGCCAAACAGTCGGAGTGGTTGCTTGAGACACTCACATGTCTCAGAGAGCTTGGGTTCCATACCACCTCTGGCTCCCTCCTGACTGGAGTTTCATGCTAATGTAACTTGTAGGTATAGGCTTTGCTACAGCACAACGCCTAGGCCATTCACCTCATTTCAGTAGGCATTGCCTCATCTCACGTCAGCATGAGAAGCATGTTATAGAAGAGTAAGATACTTTGTGAGAGGTAGAAGCCACACAATACAACGTCAGTAAACTGTTATAATCATTCCATTTTAACTGTAGTTTTTTTGCTGCTTATTCCTTACTGTGCCTAGTTCATAAAGTAAACTTTAGCAGAAGCATGCATATATGCAGAAGAAAGCATAATACACACACACACACATAGAGATTTGGGTACTATCCACTTTTTTGGGTACTTACCACTTTTTTGAATTTTCACAGAATGTCTTGGAACATATCTCCATGGATAAGCAGTAATGTCTGGTGCGTTCCTGATTCAATGCCTGGGGAACTTGGTTCTTAGATTTCCTGCCTTCTTCAAAGATCTATTTTTTTTTTTATTGGAAAAGCATATTTACGGAGAGAAGGAGAGACAGAGATCTTCCATCTGATGGTTCACTTCCCAAATATCTGTGAAACCCAGAGCTGAGCCAATCCAAAGCCAGAAGCCTCTTCCAGTTCTCCCATGTACCCACAGTCCCAAGGCTTTGGGCCATCCTCTGCTGCTTTCCTGCGCCACAAGCAGGAAGCTAGATCATCATTGGAACAGCCAGGACACGAACTAGTAGCCCATATGGGATGCCGGTACTTGGTGCTTGAAAGTGGAGGATTAGCCAGTTGAGCTGTCATATCGCCCCCTCACCCCACCTTCTTTATTCAAAGTAGTCTTATACAAAGTAATTTTAACTTCTCTTACTACATTAATAATATTTACTGACCACTCACAAAATGAAATAGTTTGCTGATCAAAATAGACACATGATAGAAATATATGGTTATCTATATGATTACCTCCATTTTGTAGAGGGGAAAATGGGGCACACAAAAACTAGTTTGTTCAAGGTCAGGTGGAGGTTGAGCTTGAATTTATAATCAAAGATTCTGTTATTTCTCCTAGTGTAAAATGCTCATGTGACTAGTGAAATGGGGGTAAAGGTCACTGCCATAGAGAAGTTAAAAAAAAAACAAGGTATGAGTTTTCCTGCAATTTGTCATGGAGGCAGGGAGAATTGTACTTAGATATCAGTGTTGCAATGTGGGAAGGTCACAGAGGAACTAGAAATGAGTCTTGCAAGAGCCCACCTGTCATGCTCTTTGAGGGAAATTAAAAGAGCATAATAAAGAAGATTGGAAATGTTATTTATCCCATAAAAGTGAAGCAGATTTCTGGGGTTACCTCGATGGCCAGCTGGAGGCCCATCTCCAAGTAACCTGCTGTTCAACCACTGGGGGGCGGTGCAAGCATCCCGGCAGTTGTCCCAGTGGTAGCTGGGATTGTGGTCCTCTGCAGTCATTGGGTAACACAGCCACAGTGACCACACCCTCGGCAAAGTCTATCATCTGGCCGCAGCCCTGAAAAATCCAGGCTCAGTGAGCCCAGCGACTGTCAAGAGCACCCTGTTGAGCTGGGCGCCATAGCCTAGTGGCTAAATCCTCCCCTTGCATCCGCTTGGATATCTTGTGGGTACCCATTGGTGTCCAAGCTGCTACATTTCCATCCAGCTCCATGCTTGTGGCCTGGGAAAGTAGTAGAGAATGGCCCAAATCCTTGAGACCCTGCACCCATGTGGGAGACTGGGAACAAGCCTCTGGCTTCAGATCATCTCAGTTCCGGCTGCTGCGGCCACTTGAGGAGTGAACCAGCAAGTGAAAAATCTTTCTCTCTATCTTCCCTCTCTCTGTAAATCTGATTTTCAATAAAAATAAATAAATCTTTTTTTAAAAAAATCACTGTGCTAGTAACAAAAGGTGGAACTCAAAGCCCAAAGCTCCTGAAGACTCCAGGAAAACCAATAGCCTTTAGAATCCCACTGGCATGTTTTATTACTTCTATGAAACTGTACATGTCTTTGCATTCTTTCCTGGAATGGTAGTCTGATTAGCTAAAGGGAGACTGCAAATTCTCAGGACAGGATGCTCTTTTTTTTTAATTGAGCATGGAGTATAAAATCATTGAACTGTTTCTCACGGACAGACTAAATGAAAACCAAGTGCCAATGCCCTACTCACGTGAGGGTGGCCCTCCTTGACTCCCAGGCAAATTTAGCTGGCAGAAGGTTCCTGGCACTTCTCCGGTTATTTCTTAAAAGACCACCCGTGTGTGTTGAACCCTGGGTGCTGTTCTGGCCTCTGCCTGAGCAAGATGTTGATGAAAGTTTAACTCCCCTGGGTCTGGAGCCTTGCTGATACATTCAGGAGATGGATGTCCCCACTAAGCCTTGCTCTGAATTCCCAGAGTGGACATTTTCAACTTTGGAAGGGAACAGACATCGCCACCCTCCCTAACCTCCCTACCCTCCTCACCCCTACCCTAAGAATGACAACAGGATTAGTAGATAATTTACACTTTGGATGGTTTGCTTAAGAATTTGAAAGCCTAAGCATTGTGCTTCCAAAACACAGCTTGCCTTTAAAAAGACATGAATAAGGAAAATGAGCTTTCTTCCTACTGAACACGTCTGCTGCTAGGGTTTTCAACCACAAAGCAGGCTTTAGGCTTTATATATATCTTGTGGCATGACCAATGCCACAATCTAGTAGTAATAATGGTATTTAAATAGAAACTCGAGAGCATAGAACATGCGACCTCCTAATCACCAGAGAAAAGCCTTAATTTTTCATCACTAGGATGCCTTTAGGAAGACTGTTGGCAGGGCCTCAGAAATGCCCCTCCCTGCTGCCATCTCCACTTGACCTGAGAAGGGACTGTTCAGTCCTGCTATGGACTAAACTGCGGCTCTCCCCAAATGGCCATTTTTGAAGGCCTAAGGCTGAGTATGACAATATTTAAAGATTGTAGGGAAATCATTAAGGTGAAAGGAGGCCCTGAGGGTGGGACCCTGAACTGAGAATATTACGGGTGGTGCAAGGGCTTTTAGGAAGAGAAAGAGACACCTAGCCAGAGCCAGCAATACCCGAGCCACAGCCAACTCTCACTACACACAGGACAAGGACAAGGTCCTGCCAGATCACAGCAAGAAGGTGGCTGTCTGCAACCCAGGGAAGACAGGCCTCAGAGAAAACCAAACCAACACCCTGATCTTGAACTCCCAACTTCTAGAACTCTGAACAAGTCCACTTCTGCCACTGAAGCCACCATCCCTGCTGTGGGACTCTGTGTCACTGCCCAGCAGACGACAGAGCTCCCTAATCCAGCACCGAGATGCACTCAATAGAACCTTTCTCTAGGGTTTCAAGTCAGGACTGCTTGTTTTTACTATCCCCAAGTTTGAGTGGAAGCAGAATTTTGAAACTCCCCTCACTTGCCTGTTTTTCTTTATCATCACAGTTTTGGGGGAACAGAAGTCTTGATTTCCTAGAGTCATCTCTGAGCCCACCACCTGGGCCATCCAGCTATGGAACAAGGAACAGGAAAAGACCCATTCCTCATGAGAGTCTCTGTTTTGTTCTTAGAGAATGGACAGCAACTTTACACTTGTCTCTTATCTGGCAGCAGTCCTGGTCAGATCATCACAGAGCGGATGCCCAAGGGTCCAGCCCTAGCACTATGTGATACTCCAGGGCACCACCTGCCTGTCATTTTCCTCACTTGTCAGTCTAATTCTTTGCCTGAGGAGGGAAAAGGAAAGCAGATCATCACCACACTGCTGTATCTCATTCTACTGGTACTTCTCCATCCACTCTTCTATTCAGCAAATATTTATTTAATGCCTTTATTATGGTCCAGGCACTTTTCCAGGGACTTGGGATACAGCCGTGAACAAAATAAGCAAAAAATCCCATCTTCACAGAGCTTACATTCTATAGTATAAGCCCTTCTAATTAGATAGCTTTTAATCCAGCAAGGTTTCTGTTTTATTTTATCTTGTATTAAATTTATTCTTTATTTCTCAGAAGATGCCTTTTCTTAGTTGATGACAGATTTCTTATTTTAACCACTTCTTTATCTGCTTCCTGATTTCCTTAAGAAAGTGAATCACATTGCCATTAGTCCATTTTACCAATACAGATTTTGAAAGAGAAGGGCTAATTGAACCTTGTTTTTCCCATAGCGCCCATATGCATCATATCAATACAAGGGGTAGAAAAATAAAATGCCAAAGTCTGGAGTAGAGATTAACCATTAGGAAGCAAAGCACAAGTGCTTCACATTCTTAGTTTCCACTTAATCCCAGTATTGGCAGTAAAAACACAAACAAAATTCCCTATAACTTTTCCATGGGGACCTTCTTGGTTGATTTCTTCTAACTCCATTACCCTGGTTCAGACAAAATCAACCAAGGTCATGACAATGAAATGCATATTGCACGCTGATCAGAAACCTTGGATGGGAGTTACAACCATGAACTCAAAGCCAGAGCCCTGAATTTACCCTGTAATTATTTTATTTTCAACTATAGCAAGTTTCAATCAAAGTGCTATCACGGTTCAAAGCACTGTTTTTTTTTTCAGACATCTAAAAGCCAATGTACACTTATGTGTAAAATGTACATACTAAATATGAATGATTCATGCAACAAAGGACAGATTTTACATGATGTAAAAAAACTCTTTAAAATCAACCAACCCAGAAATGACCTTTATCATATCTACAGATGTATTTGAAGATAGTCTTTAATTCTCTTACCAAAATCAAGGTTTCATGTGAAAACATGAGATTTTTTTTCAAGCTGTGGTTAAAGAAGTTTGTATCTTGCATTCTTTCTTAATTTCTCTGACAGTTGTGTCTCCTGGAAGCCTGTCTTCCCCAAGCTACAGCAGTGACAACAGTGTTTATGGGGACTGGGAGGAAAAATCATGTTTTGGTTAATACAGAATAGGATTTAACTCTAAGAAATTTGTCTTGGCAAGGTTGTCTTGACTTAACCTTTTGCCAGAGAGGGAAAAGTTAGAATTAGCTGTCGCACTGGTTGCGTAGAGTAGAGCCAATCAGGTCATCCAGGCAAAGCCCACTCCATCCAGGTCTCAGTGCCTGCCAGGTGGCCAGAGAAACCCAAGCCTTTGTCCCTGGAACCCTAGGGAAACATCAGTACCCAGGGCCTGGATCAAGTCAGCCTGGGTGGCAATAACCATAATCTTTGCCAAATGTCCTGGTATTTTACCACAGAGCAAGCTGGATTTGAAAATCAGTTATAGTCTTCATGCTTGGGACTCCAGTCTTTCTAAAGACAAGCAAGAAGACCAGATCTCTGCTGAACGAGACAATGCAAAACAACCTCCACCAAGAATCATGGACAGATGGGTAAGACCCCTGGCAGACAAGGTGTTCTTCAGCAAAGAAAAGGAAAAGGCCACAACCCCAGCCTTACCATTACAGATGAGAGAATGCTCCTTGGGTTGTGCCCAGCTGAGGTCCTTCCCAACTCCTCTTCACCCCCTCGCACCTGCCACTCTCTTAAACCTCCAGGGACTGTACAGTTGTGAGTTCAGATTCGGGTGGCCCTTCTCCAGTTCGTTCGTTCTTTCTTTCTTTCTTTCTTTCTTTCTTTCTTTCTTTCTTTCTTCCTTCCTTCCTTCCTTCCTTCCTTCCTTCCTTCCTTTCTTTCTTTCATTTTTAGGTGATATTTACATAGTTGATCAGGGTGGGAAGGATTCAGAGTTAGGGAAAAGTGGGTGCAATCATTGTTTTCAAATTTTCTATTTCTTCTTCCCATTTATGGGGGAAAGGGGAAGACAAGGGGAGAAGCTGTACTAAATCTCCCAACTACCCCAATACTCAAGGATGGGGAACGGCTACTCAGTATCAACCTAGGGTCCAGGTGTGGTGCATGCTCCAAGGTTTCTGCCCAGGTGGATGTGACAGTT
Source organism: Ochotona princeps (assembly GCF_030435755.1). Taxonomy (NCBI): domain Eukaryota; kingdom Metazoa; phylum Chordata; class Mammalia; order Lagomorpha; family Ochotonidae; genus Ochotona; species Ochotona princeps. The sequence goes on from NC_080836.1 coordinate 74,922,508, forward strand.
CTGAAATGCTGTCAATTTCACAGACTATGGATAAGGAAACCCTTCCAATGTCCATTGGCTGATATGGCCCACCTTAGAATTTCCATTTGTCCAGATATTTGCTGTCATCGTTTGCCTGGCATAGTTGTCTAATATGTTCTCCTCTCTACCCTCTGTTATTGTAGCATATGTCCTCTGCAGGCCCCAATGGGGCTACCATATCCTCTAAGTGCACCAAAACCTGCCATCCACCACTCTATCCTTTACACTGAGGAGGATTAGTTTCATAGGTGGGCCCAAGTCCCCGGGCCAGGTGACTGGAACCTACCAGAATCCTTGCCCCTGGGGCTCAAGGATCTGACACCCACTGTGCAGGCAGGCTCAGTGAACCCAGCCTGGCAACCTGGGTCCTGCTGAACTCCCTACCCCTGGAGCTCACGAGTCCAGCATCCATCTCACAAGGCAGTCTGAAGGTCCCAGGCTAGATGACCCAGGACCCACCAGAGTCCCCACCCCTGGGGTTCACAGACCTGGCACCCACCCCACACAGGTGGGCCCAAGGACCCGGGCCAGGTGAACTGGGCTGCACTAGACCCCCCATCCATGGGCTCACCAATCCAGCACTCAACTTGGAGGCACTCTCCTGTTCCAAATATATCCTATGATACACACACACACATATATCTCATAAAGCTCCTTGGACATGAAATGACTCTTACAAAACAGCAATTTGATGAATTAAGTGTAAATGATTCAGAAACATGTGGATTAAATTTCCCTTAGAATACGCATGGGTTTAAATATTCAGAAGGAAAGTGCTTGGGAAAATTTATTCTGAATTTTCCTGAACCCAAAATGTTTGAAAAAATCATCTCAAGCTTTCCTCACAACCTTTCCACCCCAGGTCAGGTCACATGGCAAATCCACGTGTGTGCATCTCCTTGCTGCCAGGGTAATAACAATGGTATATGGAGTGTGTTGTGAAGAGAGGCTGCAAGGCCTCCAGCTTGACTGTGTTCACACTCATGGGGCGTTTGTTTTTGTTTGGTTCTTTTTCAGATGAGAGAAGAATGTTGTAATGATTTCCACCACCACTCGCCCTCCCCCTCCCCATCATTTTATTCCCATCGCTGAAACCCTCGGGGAGAATCTACTGTGTGTGTGTGACAAAGAAATATGTCTTTTCTCTGTGTTACAGACCTTGGATCTCATCCAGGGCCCCTGTTCCCCTGAGGCCAGCTCTCTTCGTGTGTGATTTGCATTTCATTGCCATACACTGAACCCAGTGAGAAGTTGTCTGAACCAGCAGGATGGGGAGAGCTAAAAGGAGCAAGCAAGCAAGAAGTCTCCATTTCCCAGCTCATTCTGCACAGAGTCTGCACTGCCAGAAACTGAAAGCCAAATTTGCTTTTAAATTTATACAAGAAAAGAACATCAACACGCGCTCACGCAGTCTCTTCTCTTCCCCTTTCCCAAGACCCTCCCTGGCTGGGAACCTCATTTAGGCTGAGCTGAATTCCAATTGCTAATTATTATCTCCTCCTTCCCCTCATTTAATCATTGTCATTTCCTCTTACAATGTTCTTATTAGCTCTTCAACTTTTTTGCCCATGAATCTTTGACTTGCAAAATTGAAGAGTCAACTTTTGAAATGAAAGCAAGAATTTGAAAGAAGAAAGAGTCGAGTCAGGAAGAGCTAATATTCAAAAATAAATTCAATTGAGAAAGCATGAAAGCACTTGAAACACTCCTGAGAAAGAAAATCCATTCGTCTCATCTTGTCATCATCATTCCAATGAATGCTAAAGAAAGAATTACAGAAAGATTTTTGTATAACAAAGTTATCTCTTATATACAAACTAGGACTATAACACAAGACTGCTAATTTCAGGACAGAACTCTCTTCTATATTACAAATCTACTTTTTTTGAAATATTTCTTGTGTGTGTTTGTGGGGAAACCCCACCAGCACCTCAAGACAATAAGCCACAGTAACCACTTCCTGCCCCTGTTCCCCTGATCCTACCTTTGTAAAGGCGCCTGGATGAAGCTGCTCCTTCCCACAGCCCCATGAACAAGAAGCCACCAAGACAAGTCACTACCTAAACACTTCCTGTTTAGTTCACACCTGAGCATGCCTGCCTGAGTCTGTGCTGTCAATGACATCCTCACCTTCACTCCTTGGTGAGGCTGCCTCTTCTCTACAGTTAGTAACAGTTCCAACATGCATCCCGACTGTCTCCCTATGCTGCTTAAATCTTTCCATGTGTCCCACAGCCAAGCAAAGTGATTCTTGAGGACCAAAGGGGACAGGAAGAACATGGAGTAGGGAATGTAATAGGATCTGTAATAATAACCTTTCATACTTTGCACCATTACAATAACTGCCTGTCCACCACTCTCATTTTTTATATCACTCTGAGGTCGTCTCTCCACCCTCTTTCTGCCCACTACTCCTTCTCCCTGTCTCTTGGGTAAAGTTCTGAAGCCTCCAGGCATCAAAGGCATTGCATGTGTTAGACCTGGCAACCCTATACCTCCTCTGCCTGCAGCCCTATCCTTGACCCCTGACCCTGACCCTGACCATGCATCCAGACTTTCCCATTCTGTATCAGAAATGTCTGCACCTGCCCCAACCTCCCTGCCTGACACACACCCTACCTGAAGTGCTCTAACTTCAACATTTCTATCAATGAAGCTTAATGTAAATATTTCCTTCTAATGCAGAGGGCCTCATCTGGGGACACACCTGGTCCTTCTCACAATGGCCTGACATACTATGTCTTTTCCCTGGCTAAGGACATCCTGAGGAAGAAGACCAGATCATCTGCTGTCTTTCTTCCCAATAGCAGATGTCTAATGATTTCTGAATGAATAGACGTGTGTAAATAAACAAATGAGTGCAGGAAATCATGGTAGCCAGGTCTGTATGAATTGACTAAAATGACTGTTTTGCAATACTTGTTACTGTACAATCAATTCAACTTGGCCAGCAATCATCAGACTATGGCACACATGATTTTGTTATTTTGGATATCTCAATATGTGTCTGCTTTCTGTTGCTAATAACACAACAGCACATGCTGGGTCAGTTATAGAGATGAAACTTAGTTTGGCTCATGGTTCTGGTCCAAGCTCAAGGAGCCACATCTGGTGATGGCCTTCTTCCTGGCTGAGTCCCAAGCCAGTGCAGGGTAAGAGACAAGGAGTGCTAAAGAGACCCAGCGGAATTGGCTTTTATAACAGATTCATGCTCAAAATAACCAACAAACCCATTTTTCCCATGAGCGAATGAACAGATTCATTAGAAGAGCCCAAATCATCTCTTGAAGATCTCACCTGGTCCTACCTCTTGATCTCTTACAGTGGGGATCAAATTCCAAATAATCTCAGAGAAGACAGATTGTATTCGTATGGTAGCAACATCCAACCAAAATGAGCTGTTTGCAGAATAAATCACATATGAAATGCACCCTTATCCTATGAAATAGTACTCGCTAATATGAATTAAAGCACAAACCTGTTTAAAGCACACACACGTTTCATGTGGACCAATCCATTGAGTCCTTAAGACCAAAAAGCAATGCTTTTACAGTGCTTGCTTTGCAGAAGAGAAAGATGCCCACACCTGGTTTAGTGTTCAAAAACATAGATTATGGCATCACAGCCCATGTTCCCTCCTGATAGGCTTTATTTCTGAGGATACTACTGAGGCATTGTGTGGTTTCCACTAGAAACAGAAGAATATATTTTCCAATGTGTAACTATAACTGAACTATCTACAGCTTCTATCCTATATTCAAATTAAAGAAAAAAGACATCACATGGTGGGCATTTAGAGTAGCAATTAAGATGCTGGTTAAGATGCTGCTGTTTCCACATTGGAATGCCTGTGTTCTATACCCTGAGCTGACTGGTGACTCCAGGTGTTCCTGCTAATGCAGATCCCAGGAGGCAGTGGTGAAAGCTCAAGTCATCGGCTTCCCACCACCCAGTGGGGGCTTCTGCATTGAGTTCCTGGCTCCCAGCTTTGGTACAGCCCAGCCCTGGCCAGTGTGGGCATTTGGGAAATAAACCAGCACATGGGAACAATCCCAATCTCTCTCTCTCACTGGCCTCTTAAATTAAAAAAAAAAAAAAAAAGGCATGGCAAACTCCAGTTACTTTTAGATAGATCTTGTCATTCCCATTGACTAATCAATTTATAACACATTACACACCAAATGTCAAGTGAAAAGAAATTGTTTCCACCTTGACTCAGCTGGATTTTTCCTTCTTTCCACAATACTGGCTCTAACAAGATCCTCACTGCAGCCTCCATTGCAGCGTTACCTACAGAATCAGAAATAGAGGCACTCTGCCTGCTTCTAAGACACCAGAAACCAGAATGGGTCTACAAAACACAAATCCATGGGTTCAGTGGGAGAGGCACAATCCAAAATGAAAAGGAGCCCTGAAGACTGACGGGGACCACTATTCACAAGGTTGCCCATTTCTCACCCTGCTCTCAAAATTCTGCTTTTGAATAAAAGCAACTCCCACAGCTTCCTTCATTTTTCCAAGACAGGAAACCAGACTCAAAAGACAAGGAGAATTTAGTTTTCACCGTATCGCCCCTTGCTATTTGCTTTTGTAATCCTATAATTTATGAATAAAAATGAAAGCAACAGTGGTTTCTCCTTCACCAAAGGTAGGAATCTCTGACTTCCCATCCTCACATCCACAGCCCCTACCTGCTTTCCCGTGACACTGAGTGGTGTCCTTTCTTTTTGTCAGGGGACCCTGTAACCTTGTGGACTTGAAAGTGAATCATATTTCCAGCTCATCAGTACAAAGTGGATGCAACCCTTAACCTCCCCATGCCTCTCCTACTCCATCTGTAAAATCACCAAACCAATGTGAGCCACCTGCTTTTCTCACAGGAGTGTGGGGAGAATTAATGCTATTAGGCTAATGCTGTCAGCTTTCTGAAGAGCTGGGCGATTTTGGAGTGAGAAGCCCTGCATAGCTATCAAATATGTTTCCCTAATCAAAGGATTGCCCATATATCTTCAGAACTGGGGGCACAGGGACACAAGCTTTTTTATTTGTTATTTGAAACAGTGCCCAAAAGAGAAGAGGACAAGATATGACTGAAGGGTAGAGTGGAGACAGCCCTTCTGGTGCCGGTCCATTCAACATCTGTCCCAGGAGCAGTGATTATGGGGCCTCAGATTGCTGGAGTCCATTATAATTAGTGTGTTATTTGGTGCTGAATGCGTAGAAAGGACAGGTCAGGCCGCCAACATCTCTGTTGCAGGCAGAGTACAACCCCCTGCCCCTGTGTGCTCCTCTGCCCATTCCAGGCCTTTGTAAAGTTAACTGCAGGGTCATCTCCCCTTTGTCCCTACCCCATCCGCAGCTGGCAGCCCTTCCCTTCCACCCGCAGCTGATGAGTTCACAAACTGTTCCAGCCAGTTAAAGCAAAAGCAAAAAAAAAGTTCCTCAAGCTAACATCGTCTCTGTAATTAATTGTGCTCCTTGACTGGAAGGTGAAAAGCTTTTTATTATGTAAATTATAAATGTCCTGAAGGGAAACTTTATCTCCCTTTCACCAACGAGCCCATCAAGCTGCCTGAATCAGGATTTTTTTTTAATGTTTATTAGTCTAGGGGGGGCAGTTAGGGCATTTCACAGCTTCTAAGCGCTGACATTTATCTATTGCTTCCAAATAAACCAAGTGGCAGGGAGCCATGGGTGGGTCACTAAATACTGGAGGTGGAGCTGGCTGTCTGCAGACAGCAGCTAGCAAAGGGAGCTTGGTACTGAAACTGTGGTGAACCCTCTCCCCCATTACCCCCCTCCAGCCCTCTGGGCTCTGCCTATCTCTCCCTCTTAGGCCTCCTTCTTCTCCAATGGCTCACCTGCAGGCACTGGGTCTTGGATCCACTGACATCTACTTTCCAGCACAGGACCCATACTTCCTCCTCACCACATTGCACCATTCCCAGCTGTGCTCCTGGAGTTCTTTGATGACATCTTCCTTAGTGAGGTAGAAGTGAGGAGGGGACTCCCTTAATTCTCCTAGGAACCACTGGGCTACTTACAACACCATTCACTGGTCATGCAAAATGATCAATTTCAAAATCAGCCTGCTCCAGATCTATTGAATTTTAAGTGCCTCTTGTTGCCCTAGCAGGGACAAACCAAATGATTTTGTGGGCCTTATGCACACGTGTGTGGGCCAGACGTTCCCCACCCTATCCTAGAGAAACAAGTTCATGTGCTGAGGTGGTTAATGCTATGAGTTTATCTGGGTAGAGCCCACTGCCCAGATAGGTGGCCAAACATGATTTTAGATATTTCTGTGAGAGTTCAGTGGTGAGCTGTACTTGAACCTGGTGGCCATGGGTAAATCCCATCCCATCAGTGTCTTTAAATGTTAACACAAGCTGACCTCTACTCTGCCAAGTACACTGCATTCACCCCAAGAACAGTAAGAAGCCAGCAAAGTATTTGAAGCTGAGGAATGACAGGGACTGACTGATATTTTTAAAAGTCTTTTTGGCTGCCTCTGTTGGGGAAATGGACTGAGGAGTCTCATGGCAAGACCAATGGTGTGATGCTACAAACATGATCTCTGTGTGCATGGACGACAGTCTCTTGTTAACCCCTCTCCAGCTGGATGGGGACACCTACATAGGCCTCCTCCCCTTCAGCCTATCGCCTTTCAAGTGGGGAGAACCTTGCAGATGGAGGGGTAGATTTGGTTGAAATATATAATTTAAATCTGTAGATCAAGGAGAGACAAAAGTTACTTGAAGGTAAAAATTCTCAGGTTGTTTGTCAGGGAAAGAAGTTGCTAGTAGATTGCTTTGGAGCAGGTGTCAGGACAGAGCCAGGAAGAAGTAGAAAGGGCATTTAAACTTCTTGTGGGTTACAAATGGGATCTTTCATTTTTTATTTTCTTTTTAAAGATTTACTCATTTATTTATTTATTATTGGAAAGGCAAATTTCCACAGAGAAGGAGATATAGAGAAGAAGGATCTTCTGCCCACAGTTCACTCCTCAAGTGGCCACAATGGCCAGAGCTGAGCTGATCCAAAGCCCGGAGCCAGGAGCTTCTTCTGGGTCTCCCATGTGGGTGCAGGATCCCAAGGATTTGCACTGTCCTCGAATGTTTTCCCAGGCCACAAGCAGGGAGTTGGATGGGAAGTGGAGCAGCAAGGACATAAACTGGTTCCCATATGGGATGCCAGCATGTGCAAGGCAAGGATTTAGCTACTGGGCCATTGTGCTGGGCCTGATGGGATCTTTCTATACAAGGAAAACTAAGCCAAGGATTTGAATTATTTATTAATTCCCAGGGGTCGTGGGTTCCTTGAAGCCTTTAAAAAGGAATGTCACTTTATTAAGAGCATATTGAAGGTCCAACAGAGAACAGCCACCATGAGTAGGGCTCAGGAGGTTTCTCCTAAGGAGTAAGCAGAAGAGGCAGCAGAGATGAGGTAGAGACTGAAAATTACTCCCAGAAAATCCATTCTCTCCTTCTTCCATGAGCTGGACACTTGGAATAAAGACTCCATTTCATGCCCCTTTTACTTAAGTCATCCTTTTAAGTCACTTTCTAGGGAGACTTCTGAGCCTTCTAATCTCCCCATTCCCTCTCATGCTCCACGGGTGGAGATAAAGCACAAAGGTAGGCTCTACCACAACACTGTTCACACTTTAGAGGAAATCCAAGTTTTATGTCTATGCCTTGCAGTTTAGACACAGTGATTTGCCAACTGAGTCCACAACCTTTGTAGCTGCTGCCTCATCTGCCATTAATAAAAAAAACTAAAGCCCTTAAGCTGATTTATACTTAGCTAACCTTAATTTTAATAACATTGTCTAATGATAGAACATTCTAGTGAATGTTTGGAAACCTCTGTGAAAGGCACTCCCAGAGAGAGAACATGGTGAAATCCTTCTACAGAGTACAAGCCTCAAGAAAAGAACCCGAGTTGTACTACCAGCTCTACAACATGCATCAGCATGAGGCAGCTTGGGCACTTCACTACGCTGAACCTCAATTGCACATCTGCAAAGAACAGAAGTGATTACAGCTCTCCAAATCAAATCAAACACTAGGATTGTTGTCTCATGTTGTTTTATGCAGACTTTAGCAGCAGGGGACACCGCTGACCACCTGATCCCAGCTCCCACCCAATATTTTCATTCCTTCCTCATGTCCTGAAAAGGTGGACTTCTATCGGTGCTGGCCAGAATTTGTTCTCAGGGACAAAGACCTCTCAGCTAAAAACAACCCCATTGCCCTGCTACCTTGTGATCTAAAAATGTAAAGAAAAAAAAGTGCCAAAGTGAAGGGGGTCACTTTGAAGTCAAAATACATCTAACCTTGAATTCTGGGTTTGCCTTTGTGTTACTTGTTATCTTCAAACTTTAATTTCCTAAATGACTTTACAATGCTGTGTTAGAGAATACTGGTGATGAACCTAGAGTCTCGTGTACATGCACAGCAGAGTTACTTCATCCTTACATGCTGCTGGCTGTTTCTACTATTTCTGTTTGCAGTCATTCTAGGAGGAGTGCAGCTGGAATCCCAGGGTTGCCCTCCTTAACCGTGTTACTTAGTCTTCCTGTGCTTCTAATTCCCCATCTGCAAATGACAGATGACAAAATACATCACAAGTTTGCTGTGGGCATTAAACATACCAAAAATCATAAATCACATTGAACAGAGCTTTTAAGGCAGAGAACACGATATAAATAACAGCTTCCACACATTTTTCTTAAGGGGAACCATTTAGGAAGTAAGAGGGCCTCCTATCCAGAAAGTGAGCTGTTCCCTTCATATGTTTTAAACTCCATTGAACTTGACAGTCACTCAGAGTCAATGCCCAATTGTACAATAAAATGAAGACCATGAGTGTGGATATATGGGAAGAGTGACTAAAAGAAAATCTATATTTGTCTTTCACAGTAAACTTGCCTATGTGGTTCATTTGGGTAACCTTAGAGGTCTTCAACATGAAACTGCAATTGGTATATGGAATGTGAGACCATCTGAGGTTTAAAATGAACAAATGGAAGCTAAATATGCTTAGGGTATTCAGAAATATTTTAAATAAAATGACAGAAAATTTTGATGTAAGAGTCTTATCTTTTCCTTCAGTGCAAAGTAAGCTAAAAACTTCAAGAGAAGACATGATGCAAAGAGCAAGGCATTTGGCAGCCTGGTGTCTCACAGCTTGGGCTGTGTCCTCTTATCAGCCAGCCTGGCTAGCTGAAGGTCACTCACCATTTCTGAGTCTCAGCTTGTCTGCAAAGCCAAAGGGCTAAATTTGAAGAGCTCTATGATCCCTGCTATATTGTCACATTCTAAGACACTGGGTTTATCTGACCAAATACACACGAGCAGTCAAGCAGCTCGGTCTAATTTTACCAACAATTTTCCTAGACTTTGTCTTCCATTTTATACTCAATTTGTGTAACTCAAGTTGATCACTAAAATATGTTATTGTAGAGACTCGCGAATGAAAGGATATTGCATCAGGCACCATTGGCCAGATTCTGCTGCTGTAACAAACAATCCTGAATATCTATGGGGCTTTCAGCAACTGCATTTTATTTTTAGTGACAGTAGAAGGATACTACAAAAGTTGGTGGGATATGGAACTGAAAGATTTTGGTACAAGGTACTTTTGAAATCCATCAATTGTTTTTCAGAAAGCACATTATAAAGAACTTTTTAAAGACTCCTGGTATGGATTTAGAAAATTTGCTCTTAAATAAACCTTTAAAGAATTTGTATTTATTTATTGTCATTTAATTTGAAAAAGAGAAAGAAGGAGAGAGAACAAGAAACAGAGATAGGGAGACATGGAGAGATCTTTCACATGCTGGTTCACACGTAACTGGAACTGGAGCTGTGCCAGACCCAAGTCAGGAGCCTGGAACTCAAGCCAGATGTCCCACACAGGTGCTAGGGCCTCAAGTATTTAAGCCATCACCTACTATTTCCCAGAACATGTGTTAGCAGGAAACTGAGAGAAGTCAAAGAGTGGGGAGCTGAAATAGGCATTCAGACATGGGATGTGGGAAATCCAATACCCAAGCAGCAACTTAATTGTTGTGCCCAACACCTGTCCCTTAAGACATCTTTTCTTCGTATTTCCTAGGAATCTTTAAAAGTATGATCATACACATCCATCAAGGGTCAACTGCAACTCCATTCCAAGTCCTCGCCATTCTAGTACCCATTCTGGTGGAGCTATCCCCAGCTAGACAGTGCTATTCTTTTAAGTAACCTTCCGGTCCACAACTGGCTGTGAAAACCAAGGCACAAAAGCCAGGCACATTACTTCTGTCCACTTGGCCCAAGTGAGCCACATGGCTTCTGACTTCAACAAGGGACGGATGAAGAATCAATCCTCCATTTAGAAAAGTGTTTCAGGGGAAGAAAATGGAATATCTGGTGATCACAGGAAAACTGACTATGGAGTTTCAGAGAGTTGGCCTCCTGATCTGCAAGAGTTTGTCCCTGAGAGGAAAAAGCAGTTCCTCTTGGGAGGGGCACGCCTACCACAGGAATGCCGAGAACTGCGCATGTCCACTGAGAACACCTTGAGGAGGACACTCACTGGAAAAGCAGTGCCTCTCAGCTGTTTCGTGAGAAAATAAATGCCAACAAACAAGAAGACAAAATCCAAGGAAAGGGACGCTATAACGGGTGGGGGAGAGAGATTTCGAGCCGGGGAAACCCAGTCTTGGAGAGATGACATGATTTTCCACAGCTCTAGGCAGCTCCAGCTAATGACTGCATGCAAGCAGAATGTGAATGCCAAGGATGCCAGCAAGTCCATAAAAGGCAGAGGGAGAAAAATCAACATGTTTTGCTGCCATTTCCAGGAAAGGGATGGTGTCCCCAGCAGCCTCCCACAGGACATGACCAAGAAAAAAAAGAAAGAAAGAAAGAAAAAAAAAAAAGAAAGAAAGAAAAGCAAACACAAATAACACCATTGAAAATCTGAGTCCTGACTACTGGGTTTCACAGCACATCCTCCCTGCAATTCTGGCCACAAACCAGCCCAGCCACTTGAAGCAGCCTTGGCAGCCTGCTCTCTCTTGGCACCAGATATACATGGCAGCTGGATGGCTTGTAGTCAGTGTAGTTTTGCAGCTGGTGGTGGTAGCAATTGGCACAAACTCACTGTCCAGATGGGCATTAAATTTTCTTTAATGTTTATAATATGTCAAAAGAGAATAATCTTGTGTCAAAGTGGCTTAGAAGAACTTTTATTCAGGAGCTTACAGAAATTCTGTATTGACAAGATGGAGGTTGCTTTATGTCAGCTACATATGTGAATCTTATGCCCCTATATTAGCTGGAGGGGTGGCATTCCTCCTCAGTGGCACAGCCTTTGGCTCAGGGCAGGTGAAAGAGTTGCCCATCTACTTCCTTTCTTAGATCCCCAGGGCTCTGTTGACTATTGGCCGACATTCAGCAGGACAAGAACAGGGCTTGACCTGAGGGTCCAAAAGGAAAATAAGGTTTTACTCTGGAATTTTTGTGACTGACAGAGGGTCCAATACCATAACACTATAAAATTAGGAGTGAAGTCAGAATGGTGTTGTCCTGAAAAGAGAGGGCTGAGAAAAACATTTTTAGAGACTTAAAATTGCAAGGAATTAATATACCAAATAGATACTTTGAACGTGCTATAAATAAATGAGGAAAAAGAAAGAAACCAATAATCTATTTAAAAACCAAATCTAAATCTATTTAGAGTCCAAAGATGCAGGTTTAGGCAAGGAGATTCAGATGGACAGTGTAATTATGAAATGATTAGTTAGTGATCAGGGAAAAGGCAGAGACCAAAAGTGTTGGGAAAACAAATACCCTTTCACTTCATGCAGGGTGGATAGGAGTTTAGAACAACACAGTCACATTGGAGGAGGATTCATCAGTATTGATGAGCTTGAAATGGGTTTGTCAATGATCAGCACATGCTTCCCTCGTCCTTATGTCTGTGCAAGAACATTCTCAAATGTACAAAGGAAGCCTGTGCATGGATAGGTATCACAACAGTGCTTTCTTCTCCAAGGCAAGGCACACCTCACATCACCTGCAAGCCAGTCAGTAACTCAGCCATGCACAGCAAGTGGATGCACAGAATGGAACTCCAGTGAGGGGGTGGACATCTCCTGAGGCTCATTGAGGAGCATCGTGTCACAACACGGAACACCCACCACCACCACCACCACCGCCACCACCACCGCCCGGAATGTCCATGTGGCTTCTTCACATGACAGAAAACAGCTTGAGGGGAGAGAGGAAAAAGATCCTCCATCTGCTGGTTCATTCCCTGAATGATGATTGCCTGGGGTTGGCCAGGCCAAAACTAGGAGCCCAGAACTCCAACCAGTGTCCCATTTGGAAGGCAAAAATTCGAACACTCATGCCGTTGTCTGCTGCCTCGCTGATGCATCAACAGGGAACTAGACTGGAAGTATGGACCAGCCAGGACTTGACTTGAGCACCCTGATATGGGATATTAGTATTTCATGGTTAACTCACTGAACCACAACATTCACCCCAAATATTTTTGTGGAGCTCCTATCAGCTATACTCATTGGGAATTTTCACAGAAGACATAATGAAGCCTTCTTTAGCCTCAGTTCAGCTCCCTCATCTTCCTCAATACCCCCACCCCCCACTTCTGTTCTCTGCTTGGCACCTGCCTGGCCTCCTTCCTATCTTCAGCAGCTCTGTCTAGGCATGGGGCAAGCTAAAGATTTAAACATGGAGATCATTCCTTAGGGGAGAATGTCCCTCCAGTGACAAGAGGAAAGATCTCAAAATTCCTGTTTAACAGAGACTCCATAATTTCAAGGCTTTATCATCAGGCCAGAGAAATCCTTAGGAAAGTTGGAATAAATTATATCTGAGAGAAGTGTCCTTATCTGTTAAATGATAAGGCTGAAGGATTCATTTAAAGGCCGCCCTCGGCAGAGGCTTTGTACTGTGCAATAAGCAATGGGATGAACATCACTGAAAAATTAATCAATGATTAAAACATTACTTTAATATTCACAAACCCCATTTTGCGGCCAACATGATTATGATGCCCATTCTACAGATGAAAATGGGTGAGGCATGAGGGGGTTAAGGAACATGCTGATAGCAAAGCAGCAGACATGTGTTCCCAGCCCAGGCATCCTGGCTCCCTGGGCCTCTTCCAGCCACTGTGTTCTGCTGCATAGCTCACATCCAACAGCAACAGCAAGCTTTTTCTTAGGAAGGTCAGCTTCACTCCACATTCTTGGCAGTTTCTCACATTCTCCACCAGGTCAGCAAAGTACAGACAACCTGGGAAGGCCTATACAAGCTGCCCTTCAAAGTATCAAAGATCTGGAATGGCGGCTCATGCAATTATATGGCATTAAAATGATAGCTGAAATTTAGAATTGCCCATACTATGAAATAGCATGACTTGTTACAATACACAGTATGATTTGAACAATATTAACAGAGTTTCGTCTTGGGCACAAATTTTAAAATAGCATGTAGCTTCAACAAATACACTCAAAGGCTGCATAATAAAGAAATTATCTGAATTTAACCATTACAATGGCCTTACCACAGTCTTTGATAAACTCCTACACTGACCGTTCTCTGCATGATTTGCTTTAGCTATGGGAGATTTCAGTTCCATAAGGAGTGCTTCTTTCAGGCATTCATCTTTTAGTTAAATGAATGAACTGTTGTTACAGCTTAATACTTCAAGTATCAGATACACATTACAATACACTATATTATTTGTAGCTTTAATATGTAACTCAATATTTCCTTTTGACATAAAGTGTTAAGTATTTTCCAAAGAGAAATAATGTGTCCATGTACAAAAGAGTGTTTTTCAGTATCTGTGGCCCTGAACTTAAACTGTGGTTTGATGGTTAATGATGTATCTGCTAAGCGTGCAGATTGTAAAGCAAGTACTTTCCATTGTTCAATAATAGGTTTGATTTAATTGCTCTATTATTGAATAAAAGTCCCTAAAGACTTTTCACTTCCAGAAATGTTTTCTGATGTCTTTTTGGTGTCTAGACAATAATGATTTATTGAAAAGTGTGGAGAATAGCTTAAGAAAAATATGTAATATTGGTTAGGGGAAGAGAGAAAAGAAGTATTTTGGATTGGTACTAAGTTTCAGATCTATTTTTATATTTAAAGGGTTCAATGACCAAAAAACACCAATGCGAAAGAGTTACATTTAATCAAGATGATAATTCTAGGGTCAGAGGTAAGAAACTTATTTTAAAAATTAGGGGCTAGCACTGTGACATAGCAAGTTAAGCTACTGTCTGCATTGTCAGCATCCTATATGGGCACTGGTTCAAGTTCTGGTTGCTCCACTTACCATCCAGCTCCCTGCTAACTGTGCTTAGGAAAGCAATGAAAGACAGCCCAAGTCCTTGTGTCCCTGCCCCCATGTGGGAGACTTAGATGAAGCTGCTTGCTTCCAGCCCTGGTTGTTGCAGCCAATTTGGGGCATGAATCAGTGGACAGAATATTCCCTCTCTCTCTCTCTCTCTCTCTTTCTCTCTCTGATCTTTCTCTCGTGTGTGAAAGAGAGCAAGAAAAAGAGACTCTGCTTTTCAGATAAAAAATAAACCTTAAAAATGACTTTATAAAACCAAAATGATTATCTGTAAAATTTACAAAGCCAAGTGCTACACAATCTTTAGGAAGCAAAAACGTTCTTGAAAGGTCGGATTCTTTTCCATACACGGTACTGTATTTTCTATGAATGTTTAGGAGTGAGCTCATCAACAGCTTTCAGAAAGTCTTGGAACTCAGGGCCAGAAGTGCTGACAACCTGATCTTTCCTTCATTTATGCTCTTTCAGTCATGACTGCCAGGTAATTAACTGACCTCTGCTTCAATTCCTCTACTTAGCCAACCTACTCCATTTGGGCCAGATTCGTCAAATTTACTTTTACAACTAGTATTTAACTTAATTGTGTAAAATTTCAATTTGGAACTTAAACCCTCAGGTGGCAGTAATAACAGGTGAGGACACTGGGCACTTACCAGGCTCTGAGAACTCTGTCCTCATGAAGGCAGTTAGTGCCTATACAAAAAGCTTCAGAGAGCTGTGTGCTCCTTCCACCCCACTGACCATGTGAGGAAAGATGCAGAGAATGAACCCTCGCCAGACATCCCATCTGCCAGCACCTTGATCATGGGACTTTTCCAGCTCATTGGCTGGGAGAAACAAACGTCTATTATTTAAAAAAAATTTATTATAAACTTCTATTACCATGTTCAAGACATTCTGTTCAAACATCAGGAATGGACCACAACAATTTTTGTACAGTTAAATTTTTTAAACCTACAGATAAACTCTATGCAAATTTTCTCTCAGTGAATTAAAATGACATGTACAAAATGAGATTTAATTTTCAGTTAATCGACAACATTGAGTTCTGTGGAGGCTGAAAGATATATATTTAACATTTAATCCATTTTTCTAGCCCTAGTAAGCAGGATGTGATGCTGAAATTGGAAGATTCTGTCTCATTATACATATTTTGAACAGAATATGTGGATTTGGGGGCAATGGAAATATATATAAAACATGGGAACTAATGATACTGATGCCAGGATAGATTCTAGAAGTTGTAAGCTCTTGACAAAAGCAAAGACCAATTTTTTTATAAAAATTTTGTTGGTATTTTGTTCTTACATTTCATGCAGAAAAAAATTCTTAACACAGGCTTTTTCTGCTACCACAAGAACACCACATATCCCACCACAAGTTCCTGTGGACTGAAGGGCAGTGAAGTGTGAAGAAGTCTTCTCTATTGGTTCTGTTCTCTTGAATTATCACATTTACCACTTTTCACAACACAAACAAGACCCTTTCTATAGTCATCTCACTGTCTTTCTGAAGGATGACTCTATAATCCCATTTGACCCACACAAAAATCATGGAAATGGTAAACTTTGAATCTGACATTTCTCCATTTCTCCTTTTTGAGAATACTTTTGGCTTTTAATATGGAAGTCAGAAAGAAAAACACTTGAGGAAACAGGGAACACAGTTTAAGAACAACAGCAGGGATTTAACGTGCTAGCTAGGCAAAACCCTGAGAAAGCAAGTTCTACAAGGACAGCAAGGCATGTTGTGGGGCACAGGAGATCTACAAGAGCTAGTTCTTAGGGGAAAATAAGAGTTTGGCTTATTATAATACGCCGAGCCTTCAGCATTCCTTCTCTGCTTATTACACACTTGGCTCGTGAGATGGAGAGCAAATGAGAAGGGATGACTGACACAGAGTTGGCTCCTTCCAAAAGAGAAATTGTGAATGGACTGGCATGATGAGCTCTTTCACCACAGTAGCAATGCTTGGGGCATATCCTTCAGGTGCCCTCACATACCTCTAAACTCTCTCAGTAATTTCCTGAGTCCTGCCACAAGGAGTACTTCCCAGTTGTTAGATGTGTGCAATTCCTCTTCCAGAAGTTTCATGATTTTCTACAGAGTGCCCTGTCATTCATTTTGGTTTCCATCTGTGTATCTGGAAGAGTCCATGGTGTCCTGTGGGTGTCTTCTGCTGGCAACTCAGATCCTCTTACACTCTTTCCCACCAGTGCTGACCCTCAAGATTTTCTGGTTGAATTTTGCCAGGGGGAGGCTCCAGAAGGCAATTGGCAGTGCAAAGAAGTCTGATTTGGGCATTTGTTCCTCTGGTTCCTACTTGTTGGAGCACAACAGGTTGGATTTCATTAGTTTCTCTACTAAAGGCTTTCTTTACTTTCAAACAGGTCCTATTAAGTCACCACTCTGGCTCCTTGCTTTTTTTTTTTTTTTTTGGTCTAGGGTAGTCATGCCTCCCCACAATTGCTAGCCAAGGAAACTGCACCATCTGTGTTGATTTTTCAAGCACTAGTGACACCTGTGTAAGTGGTTTCTTTTTTTCAGTTCTTCTCAATTATTCAGTTTGTCTATATCATCTATTTCCTGCCAAGAAGCTAATTCACTCTCTAACCAACAATAACATAATCCTTTTACACCTACCTAACTCCTGCCTATCACTTAATCAGTTATGAGTAGGACTTCACTTGGAATTCCCACATCTTGCATGTGTTTGATTGCTGGTTCTACATCTGAACCCAGCTTCTTGCTACAGTGTAACCTGGGAAGCAATATGAGATGGTTCAAGTCATCGGGTCTCTACAGCCCACATGGGAAACCAGATTGAGTTCCAAGGTCCTAGCTTAAGCGTAGCCCAGCCCCTGCTATTGTAGGCATTTAGGAAGTGAAGTTGTAAAGCTCTCTCTACCTGTGTCTGTGCAATTTAACTAACTAAAGAAAAAATTTTAAAGCTCAGTTCTAGGGCTAGCACTGAGTTGCAATTAGTTATACCACTTTCTGCAGTGCCAACATCCCATATTAAGTCTTCACTGTTCCACTTCCGTTCCTGCTCTCTGTTAATGCACCTAGAAGCGTAGTGGAAGATGGACCAAAGTATAGGACACTTACACACATATGAGAGACACAGATGAAGCTCTTTGCTTCTCAGTTAAGCATGGCTCAGTCCTGGCTGATGTAGCCATTTGGGGAGTAAACCATAGATGGATTATATATGTGTGTGTATGTGTATGTGTGTGTGTGTGTGTGTGTGTGTCTCCACTTTCTCTGTAACTATTCCTTTCAAATGAATCAATACATATCTTTTGAAAAGGCTCATCTTACACTTTATTTCAAATCTCAGCATCATATTTATGCTTCTATCCTTACCTCTCCCACTTGATGCTCTTTAGACTACAGTACATCTCACAATTTGTCCTCTGCTTCAGTATCCTTTTCATCTCCTCAGCACCTCCAGTGTGGCTGATAACACAAGCCACTTAAGTGCTTTCAGCTTGGTATTACTTGAGTGAGAATTAGGTACTTGACCAAAGTTTCCAAACTCTTGAACTCTGAGAGTCACTTCCTCCCATAAGTCTCAAGAGCATGTGGCAGGATCACAAATAATTAGGGAAAGAAGGAACTAAGGAACAAACTTGTCTGAATCACTCAATTGCAGTGGTGAGAAAACTGAATCTTAGAGGCTGACAAAGCAGTCAAGCATCTCACAGTCAGTGGTGGCAAATCTGGGGCCCAAAGGCAAAAATCTGTTCCTTTTTTAAAGATTTACGTATTTGAAAGCCAGAGTTGTGCATTTATACACCTATACACACACAGAGAGGGAGGGAAGGATAGAAGGAGGGAGGGAGGGAGGGAGGGAGGGAGGGAGAGAGGGAGAGAGAGAGAGAGAGATTGAAAATCTCTTCTACCTTCTGGTTCACGCCCCAAGTGACCAGAATGGCTAGGGCTGAACCAGGCCAAAGCCAGGAGCTTCTTCCAGGTCTCCCATGTCCGTGACTGGGATGAAAAAGTTGGGCCATCTTCCACTGCTTTTCCCAGGTCATAAGCAGGGACCTGGATTAGAAGCAGAACAGTGGAAACATGAACTGGCTCCCACATCAGGAGCTGGCTTCATAGGTGGTAACTTTACCCACCGTGCTATGACACCAGCCTTGCAAAATCCTTTTTCATAAGACTCCCTTTTGCTTCTGCCTTGTTGCTTCTGGTAAGAGCTTTTACTATTTGGTTGTCTTATGAAAACATTTACTTCATTATACATGGCTCTTCATTATATTCCTCTTCTTCCAAAAATGGCATATATTTGTTCTTCCTACTGGAATATGATTTTTCTGAGTTCCCCATAGCTGTTATTTATTCATGCAATATCCCTGTGCATGCCACTTTAAAAATTAACCACCTAGAAAAAGATGGAATTTATTCTTTTCTGCATATCTGGGAAAGAGAGAATAAAGTCCCTTTGGCCCTTCCCTTCAATATTCTGTGATAAATTCAGTCAAACACAAATAGAATCCTGGCCATTGTCTGGAGTTTCATTCAGCTACATGCTGAATAGAAAAGGGATCAACTCCCCACGTTTAAAATATTCATCACTACACACCCACGAGGAGCACCTGGCTGCTGGCAGCTGCACAGGGAGAACTACACAGAGCCCTGAGTTCCTGCTCTGCTGGAAAATCCAGCTCCTTTCTAGGCCGACCATCAGTTCTGAATATTCAGACCAAGTACAGGCTCCAAGTGTACATGCACAGTGAAGGAGCCAGCTCCATCTCAAATCTCTTCCTACCATGTGTTAGTGAGAATGAACATGCAATCATGGTGGTAAAAGAGAGGCAAGTACATTTGTGGGTTAGTTACATGAAACTTTACAGATATTGATGTAAAAATTTGCACTTGAATATGTCTTTTGGTTTAGTTATACGCGTCCACTATAGACAGCACAGAACATGAAAGCAATGATGCTCAATAACACATGACACGACCTGTAACATCACTGTGTAGGTTTCAGACAAGCATTGTTCCACCCCTTCCTATGCGGGACACATCATTTGGACAACACTTTATATTGCATTAAAGGAGACTACATAAAACTATCAGCAGCATCCAGGTGACTCACGAAATTGAGAACTGTGCATTAGCTACCGATTTAAATTAATTTTGCTCCTTGAACCATGAAAAATAATTCTTTGAACAAGAATTCATGATAAATACAAATGTGTAAAAGGCCTTTACATCATAATTATTTTAAATACATGAAACACAGTTTAAGACTCTCAGCCTCATTAATTTTTTATGGTATAATACAACAAAAGCAAAGAGTAAATGAGAAAAGTATAAGTGATAATTTAAATTAATTATGCATGGTCATTTAACTTATTAAATAAGATTTTTTTTTTTTTTGGAAACTGTGAAAGAGAACATTTCTGTTTTACCTAATGACAGGAGCACTGTTACAATTTTCTTGTGGAGAATCAGCACCTTTTGTCATTTAGATCTTAGAAGAACACTTGCTGCAATTAAAGCAGCAGAATTAGGGCAATTGAAATCCTCCTGTAACACGGTGGGTTTTGGTTTTCAAAATATTGAACTCCTATTTTCTCTGTCAGATTTCCAAAGAGCAGGAAACACAAAGGCAACATGTGCACAAAGAAAGGGCTGAGAATATTGCAAATGGACCAAGCCATGGCCAGAGGCTGTGCTGTGTATTTAGAACCATGGCAAGGTCTCCAACACACTTATCCCTTCTTGGTCATCCAGTATAATTACCATGATGCCATCAATGGGATGTGTCAACATGAGGATGCTCAACAGCTACAGATGATCCAGGTCCCTTCAGATAATACAATATCAAATGAGAGGGCACTAATACAGTCCTGAGACCTCAAATGCACAGTATTGTGTGTTTCACAAGAATGTAACCCCTATCCCTTGCAGATAGGTGAGAATACATTTTCCAGATCTGTGGCTGTACCCATATGAATCGTTGACTGTGTTAATCTGTAGGGTAAAAAAAAAACAAACAAAACCAAAAACGCTATATTCTGACGCTGTAACTGCCACTGGAGTTACTACCTGGTCAAATCTACAGAAGTCCACTGTCATTCTAACACATATCTGCTTTGCAAGGGCCAGAAACAGATTTAATGGGAATGTAATGAGGCTCCTAACCCATGAGTCCCTTAGGTCTCAAGGATGGCACTAATTGCTGCTGTTTCCCCTAGACCTAATGCTGCCTTGTATATATTATCTGGGTTGTGATGAGGACAGGGCCTCCCCACTCTGATAGCTTTTTAACATCCAAGCTGAGGAATCAATGTGGAGGGCTTTCCTAACTACCACGCATGTGTGTATCTATTACACATTTGAGAGTTTGATAATGACCACTAGATGATTAAGTCAGGAATCTGCAGACCCATCAGGAACTGGCCCCAAGCCAGAATTCATTCTGTTACAAGCAGCATCCATAGCCCCTTCTCTAACAGGGAGACCATTTCTACTCTGTAGGTGCCCAGTTACCACTGTTGCCTTTTTTACCCTGTTTCTGATCATTTTCACAAATGTCTGGGTAATACCCTTTCCCCAGTATACAGTTACCTGAGGAAAAGGTCACAGATTCTCCTTTGGAGGAAAATCTGAATCTGCTCTGTTACCATTGAAATTATGTCCAAGAATGAGCCCTCAGGTTTTTCTGGTCTTGGCCACAGAAAAGAATTCTCTTCATATGTCCCTGGAGAGTTCCTCTAATGCTCATAATACCTGTCAAATGGTTGACTAATCACCAAAAGTCTTCACTGTCCTTCTCCAGTGTATGGGATTACCTGAATAAATCCTCACCTTGCAAGCATTGACATCCCATATACATGCTGGTTTGTGTCCTGGATGCTGCACTTCCCATCCAGCTCCCTGCTTGTGACCTGGGAAAGCAGTTGAGGATGGCCCAAGGCTTTGGAACCCTGCACCCGTGTGGGAGACCTGGAAGAAACTCTTGACTCCTGTCTGGATCAGCTCAGCTCTGGCCATTGCGGCCATTTGGAGAGTGAACCAGTGACTGGGAGATCTTTCTCCTAGTTTTTTCTCTCCATGGATCTGATCTGTGCTTTCAAAAAAAATAATCTTTAAAAGAAAAGAAAGAAAGCATTCCTTTCTTCCATTGCTACAGCCCTGTTCACCAATGGTAAAGCCTTAGCAATGTGTCAGTGTTATACGGTGCCAGGGAACTTCAGTTCTACACAGCACCAGCCATGGCTTTCTCATGACTAATCAGATAGTCTCTAACCTAGTTCCAAAATCGCATTTCCTTGTTTGTTTTCTCAAACCACTCCTCACGTCAATTGTTCAGGTGCCAGACCCTAGGAAACAAATTTGGAGATTGTAATTCCTGTCATGGAGAAAGTTGATGATTTAGAAATGACGTTGGTGAAGGAATGAAGAGAGAAGAAGTTGAACACAGTGCTGCTACAACAAAATTCTGCCCTGGTCTCTTATGGAATTCTTGAGATGGGCTTCAACATTAGCCCAGAAGAAGGCAAGGGAAGTGGTCTTTATTTCCCTACATTAGCCAGGCATTTCTGTGGTAATTAATGAAAACTTGAAGGAGACAACTTCATGAAGGCCAAAAGCAATTGCACAGTGGGAATTTAGCTACTAGCTTTCAGTAGACAGAACTCTGAGCAGCTTGGAAAATAAGGGGTGAGGATCTTAAACTCAGTGAGTTACCACAACCACAGGATCCTCCATTACCCCTATTTCACAGATCAGAAAATTAAGGTGAGGTGATTTAGTGCTTCCATTAGCCATATATCTCTGCATATCTGACTTTCCAATAAAACAAACAAAATCTTTTTTTTTTAAAAAAAGAGGGAAATCTAGAGCATAACTTTTTTGTTTTTGTTTTTTTTGTTTTTGTTTTTGAAGATTTGAGATATACAGAAAGAAGGAGATACAGAGAGCTTCCATTCACTGATTCACTCTGTAAGTGGCCACAACGGCCAGAGCTGATCCAAAGTCAGGAGTTGTGTCTTCCGGGTCTCCCATAGGGGTGCAGGGCCCAGGGCTTTGGGTCATTCTTGATTGCTTTCTCCGGCCACAAGCAGGGAGCTGGATGAGAAATGGGGCTGCCGGGATATGAACCAGCACCTATATGGGATCCCGGCAGATACAAGGCAAGGACTTTAGCCACTAGGCCACCATGCCGGGCCCAACATGCTTATATTTTTAAAAACAAGAACACAAACCCCAAAACTTTAGGAGAGAAATAATAAGTATCAGAGCAGAAATAAATTAAATTGAAATTTAAAAAAATCAATACAAAAGATCAACCAAACCTATTTTTTGAGAAGATATGCAAAATAGGCAAACCTCTAGCCAGATGAACAAACAAAAAAAGGGACTAACTCAAATAAATAAAATTAGAGATGAAAAAGGAGACACTACAACTGATATCATTGGAATATAAAAGATCTAAGTAATTACTACGCTAAAAAACTGGAAACCCTTGAGGAAGTGGACAATTCTTGGATTCATATACCCTACTGAGATTAAATAAAGAAGCTACAAAAACCTAAACAGTCCCATAACAAGCAATGAGACTGAAGCAGCAAGCAGAAGTCTTTCATCAAGAAAAAGTCCAGGACCTGATGCCTTTACTACTAATTTCTAGAAAACAGTTAAAGAGTAAGTAATTCAAACGCTTTTCAAACTATTCCAAGATATTGATCAGGATATAAGTCAGCCAAACTCTTTTTGTAAAGCCAACATTTTTATGAGGCCAGATCCTCTCAGATTTGGAACAAGAGAAGGATACCCACTTGCATCACTCAACTGACTGTATTACTAGAAGTTTAGAAAGACTGATTAGAGAAGAACAAGAAATAAAGGGTATTAAAATTAGAAAAAGAGGAAGTCAAATTATTCAGGTTTGCAGATGACATGATATTGTACCTGGAAAACCTAAACACTCCACCAAAAAGCTGCTGAATTGATAAACCAATTCAGTGAAGTTGCAGGTTAAAAATAAACATACAAAAAGTAGCTTTTATGCTTGCTAATAATAAACACACAGAAAGAGAAATCAAGAAAGAAATTTTGTTCACAATAGCCACAAAAACCAAATCTTTAGCCATAAATTTAATCAAATCAGTAAAAGATCTATGCAATGAAAATTGTCACATAATGATGAAAGAGATAAAGGATACAAAAAATGAAAATATACTTCTTGCTCATAGATCCAAAGAATCAATATCATTAAAATGTCTGTAATACCTAAAGCAATTTACAATTTTAATGCAATTTTTACAAAAATACCAATGGCGTTCTTTACAGAATTGGAAAAATCAATTCTAAAAATCTTATGGAATCACAAGAGACCCAGGATGGCCAAAGCTATCCTAATTGCCACATGCTGAAGAAAACATATTTGTGTTTTAAGACAGCCTTATTTTACTACACAAAATTGTTTGGGTTGCATCCATTTTGTTGCAAAAGACAGGACTTCATTCTTTTTTATGATTGAGTAGTATTTCATATACATAAATGCCAAATTTTCTTTATTTAGTCATCAGTTGATGGGCATCTGGGTTTACTTAATAAATTAGCTATCATGAATTGAGATGCTATGTACAAGGGGGTACAGATAACTTTCTCATATGCTGGTTTCATTTCATTTGGGTAAATTCCCGGGAGGGGCATGCCTGGGCCACATGGTAGATCTCTTTTCAGATTTCTGAGGAATCTCCATACGGTCTTTCATAATGGCTGTACTCGTTTACAGTCCCATCCAGTCAGTTAGACAACCTTTTACTCTACATCCTCGCCAGCATTTCTTGTATCTTTTCAGATGATAGATATTCTAACTAGGACAAGATGAAACCTCATTGTGGTTTTCATT
Organism: Ochotona princeps; assembly: GCF_030435755.1. Classification (NCBI taxonomy): domain Eukaryota; kingdom Metazoa; phylum Chordata; class Mammalia; order Lagomorpha; family Ochotonidae; genus Ochotona; species Ochotona princeps. The sequence goes on from NC_080836.1 coordinate 74,946,794, forward strand.
TGTATTTCCTTGGCTAGATCCTGAGCATTCTTTCATGTGTCTTTTGGCTGTTCGAATTTCATCCTTTGAAAATTGCCATTTCGTGTCCTTTGCCTACAAAGGGTTTTGTAGTTTTTTGTAGGGTTTTGTGTTTTGTTTTGCTTTTAATTTTATTTTAGCTCTTTGTAGATCCTGGATATATTTCTCTTATCAGTTACATAATTTCCAATTTCTTTCCCCATTATGTTGGTTGCCTTTTCCCTTTGTTGAGCACTTTCTTTGCAATGCAGCTTAGCTTGAAGCAATCCCATTTGCCTATTTTGGCTTCTGAAAGTCTTTTCCAAAAAGTCTTTGAGTATGTCAATGTATTGCAGTTTCCCTGATGTTTTCATCTAGCAATCTGATGGTAATAGATTGCAGATATACATTCTTGATCCGCTTCGAGTTGATTTTCGAATAAGGTATAAGGTAAAGATCTTGTTTCATACTTGTATATCCGTGGATTTAATTTTCCCAGAACTATTTATTGAATATATAATGAGATTTTGTGGAAGGAAACCGGTAAGCTCCAAAACATATTCCGAAACTGTTTGAGGAACCTTGGAGGATAGACTGACTTAGGGGCTTTTGGGTGATGGGGTGTTGGGCCAAGGTGAAGAAGCCTACGTGCAAGCAGAGCCTGATGGTTTGAACCTTTGTCCAGCACGGGGGAAGGATCATCCAGGCCTTCCTATTCTGGAGGTCTAAAGGTAGGGTACAAGTGCAACGAGCAGTTAAAAAATGTCAACCATACCGTATACCCTGATTCAGACAGCTATAAAAGGTAGACAGATTTCACTGTGTTTGATGGATAAAGAAAGATGACAATGGAGGCTGAGAATCAAAAGGCACTTCATGGCAAATCCTCTCGTTGCATTCTCTGAGATCCGATATGGGTGGCTGTTTGTGTCCAGGATGCTCCACTTCCCATCCAGCTCCCTGCTTATGACCTGGGAAAGTAGTCGCGGGTGGCCCAAAGCCTTAGGGAGACCCGGGAGAAGTTCCTGGCTCCTAGTTTTGGATTGGCCAGCTCTGGCCATTGCAGCGACTTGGAAAGTGAGCCAGCAAACGGAAGATCTTTGTCTCTGTCTCTCCTTCTTTCTGTAGATCTGCCTTTCCAATAAAAATAAATAAATCTTAAAAAAACAAAGAAGTTCAAAATATTCCTCTTGTGATGGAACCATCATGTCACACAGTGGAGGGTATTCCAGATGTCACAAGGTGCTGGAGAAACATGGCCTGCAGCCTGCTGGCACATATCTAGTTCTAGAAAGGAAGCAGGTTCAAGCTCCCTGGCATCTCATTGGTTTGTGTCCTTCCTTTTGTATGTTTTTAGGTGGCAAAGAATTAAACACTGGCAACATGGTAGAAACACAAAACAAAGGAGAGACTACTGAGCCATAGTAACCAGAAATCTGTGGAACTTTATGAAAAACCTTTGTTGTAGTACATGTTACTTCTGTTAAAATACAAACTTAACAATTCAGTTTCCCATTCCAAGTGCCCACAAGTATCTGAGAATACTTGCGTCCCCTTTAAGCCATTAAGAGACTTTAATTTCTCCTTCTAGGGAGCCAACGAGAGTGGTGAACTCAACAAGCCTACAAATTAAGTCATGGGTTCTATTTTCCCAGCAAAGCAAGTTCAGAATGTACCATATAATTCTCCAGGCTTGACACACCTCCATTAAAGGGGATGCCCAGTAAGTGTGGGATTACAAAAAGAAATTACAGATTTTCTAATAAATGTCTCAAATTGCCAAGAAAATCTGATTCTCAGGATATTTTTTCTGCTGCGGCTGAAAATAAACATGTTCATTGCTTTAGAGTTTCCTGAAATGATGACATTCTAGTATAACTGCAAATTCTTGTGACAGGCAAATAATCTTCACTGACTCAATGATCTAAAACATGTATGGCTCAGGGCTGCCACCAGTGGACATGAATCCTAAGGATCTTGACAACGTCTGCTAAGGAGAAGCACTTGGTTATGTGCTTTTCTGCCAGATTATAATTAAAACATAGGCTCACATTTTTAACTTACTCATTTGCTTGCAAGTAAGAATTACAGCAAGAGGGAGAGTCAAAGAGAGAAACAGAAGTATCCTTCTTTCGTCTGTTGGTTTACTCCCCAAATGGCCACAACAGCCAGGTCTGAGCCAAGCCAAAGCCAAGAACCAGGAATTTCATCTGGATCTCCTCCATGGGTGCCCAAGCACTCGGGCCATCTTCTGCTGCTGTCCCGTGTGCATTAGCAGGAATCTGCATAGGAAGTATGACAGCTGGATCTCCACCATTCTTGTTTGGGATGATGGGCTGCCTCCAACTCTGCTTGTATTTCTAATGAAGATTCCAGAATTCTTGAAAGTGGTGTCATTCAGTCCAGGTCCTGGTTGCTTTATCATTTGTTAAGGTTCACATTTATTTGTTCAAAGATGGTTACATATATTCCTACCTAACTCTAAAAGTCCTCAAACTTGATGGATATCAGGTTTTTATAGCAAAGTTGACATTAGATCAATAGTAACGCAAACAAAAATTTAACTATACATCAACATCATGATGAATACAGGTGCAAATACTAAAATGTCAGTAAAAATGCAATCAGATTGCCAAAGGATTATTATATGACCAAGGAATGCAACATGGTAGAGTATCTATTAACATAATCCCTGAAATCAGCATACCAAAGTAGAAAAATCATTGAAAATATCAGTAAATGTGAAAATGCTATTTGATACAGTTCAGCAGTCCTCTCTAATAAAACTCAAATAATAGCAATAGAGAAAAACAACCTACACCACAGACTAGTTATTAAAAATCAGGTGCATGTGTTTTCTTAAATGTTAATACACTATACCCACTTGAATTAAAATTAGGAACTTAGCAGGTAAGCCTGATTTTTTTTATCATTACTTAATATGATGTTCATTGTTTGGAAAAATTAAACATCTGAAATAAAAACTAGAATCATGTTTTTATATAAAGACTTTAATGTGTACTTATGTACGTATTAAAAATTACCTTTTCTTTTGGTAACATGAATGTAGTCCCAGAAAGTCCAAAATAAATTCAAGTTAAAAAAATTTGGATCTAAAAAAATTGACAAGGCAGCTATAAAAGATAAATATTTTAAATGTTAATCTTTCTCCATTTATGTAACTGGAGACACAAACTGGGCAATACAGCAACAATCTGTCTAATACTTAGAACATATTTTCCAAAATTGATATAGGAAGCTTCATGAACAGGACCAAGGGAACAGGAGAACTGAAGTCCGGTAAGTAGAGGTATATATGATAACCTTGGTTGGAAATAATTTCATAAAAGTGTCAATTATATAAATATAAAACCATTTATTTTGCAAAATTGCAACAAAATTTGATTTTAGGAGGTTGGCAAGATAATTGGATAATTTTTATTTAAAAAAAACATTTTTGAAGGACTAAGTTAAAAAAATTAAATTTCTGCTGAGCATAAGATACTTAAAAGGCACCAGAAAAACAATGGATATTAAAAACTGCATGAGAAAGCATATAATGATATTTTATAAAAGGGGAAAATACAACTAAAATTTTAATTTGGCACAACAATTTTCTAAATCCATGCATAGTGTTTTTGTAACAATGTTTACCATGAATGCATTCTCTATATTAGAAATTTAAAAAGAGACTTTACAATTTGGACAGAAAAAGATAAACATCTAATCAATGTGATCTGTGGCAAATTGAGTCTATGAATGTGTGAATTAAGATTATGCTTTAGGGCCCGGCGGCGTGGCCTAGCGGCTAAAGTCCTCGCCTTGAACACACCGGGATCCCATATGGGCGCCGGTTCTAATCCCGGCAGCTCCACTTCCCATCCAGCTCCCTGCTTGTGGCCTGGGAAAGCAGTCGAGGACGGCCCAAAGCTTTGGGACCCTGCACCCACATGAGAGACCCGGAAGAGGTTCCAGGTTCCTGGCTTCGGATCAGCGCAGCACCGGCCGTTGCGGTCACTTGGGGAGTGGATCATCGGACGGAGGATCTTCCTCTCTGTCTCTCCTCTCTGTATATCTGACTTTGTAATAAAAAATAAATAATTTTTTAAAAAAGATTATGCTTTAGCAAAATCTGAAGATGAAAAGAGTGGAAGGCAGGGAGGTTGTGAGAGAGAAGAGTGGTGAGGGAAGTGGGGTGTCTTCTCTGAACCGGTCCTAAGGAATGCATAAAAACCATTCTCTTAATAAAACTTTTAAAGAAAAAGAATTTAAATAAAATGCAATAACAAGGCTAACTATGCTGTACTTGAATTTTAGGTACCTTGGGACTGAGCAAGATAATTTCAATGAGAATGAAATTCAGCCTGTACGAAAATATAAATTCTTCCAAAAAGCAAGTTCCTTAAGCTACTAGATCTCCTAATTGAAAAGCCTTCATCACAGTGTTCAGCCTTCTATGTTCCTAAAGGAATTTCTCAATAGATGCACTGAAAGATTTCTTTAAAATATACGTTGTAATATTCAATATGATACATTAACAATACTGTTACAGAATATCTGAACTCTGACCTCCTTATATTAATCATTTTTAAAAAAGAAAAAATCCAATCCATGGATGAGGATGTGAATAATTTTTAATTAAGTAAATATCATTTCAACCAACATATTCTTAAAGCAAATCATTTGTCAACCAGAAAATTTGCATACAGTTTAAAAATGTAGATCAAAATAATGATGGAATTTCACTTTATACCAAAGAGAATGGCAAAATTAAAGAGAATTGTTGATAATCTCTGTTGCTACAAAGATACAAGGGAAAGGTACTCACAAATACTATGAATGTTAGCTACTACAGCCTTTTTGGAAAATAAAGTAGCAACTTCTATGAAAATCTAGAAGACATCAATATTCTTTGACCTAATGTCAATTTCTTAGAACTTACTTCAGACATAAAAACATAAGCAGTAAGCAGTGACAGATATATAATGTTTGTTGAAGCATTTTTCATAGAAGAAAAGGTGTGAACAAAGTGGTTCAATAAAGTATGTCATATGTACAACATGAAATACTAACTAGCCATTAAAAGGAATAAACATAAACCACTCAGTATCAGTTAATTTGTAAGAATTTCCATGGAATCCTGCTTATAAAATCTTGCCTTATTTTTGTACATGAATATACAGGTGTGTATTTAGTTGTATGAAAACACAGGAAAAAATGAAAGGACACATACGATTTTAGATCACTAGGATGGGAAAGAAAGGAGAAAAAGAGATGTTGGAAGGCAGTAAAATGAGAAAGAGAGCAAAAAGAGATAAAAATGAAGTTCTACTTGAAGAATGTATAATAGGATCAGATAATTGTGATTGAAAAACCATACAACTGGATTAAGACCCAGGGGGAAAGATAACATCATAAAATGCTGCAGTTTAGTCACTATGGCAGCTTGAAAAGTATTTTTGCAGAACTGTTCTCATTGTTCCCACATGTACAATCAAAACAAATAGGCTAAACACTAAAATTTAAAGAGAATTGGTCATTTTATGTGTTGTAGTAACACATTTAATGGTGTCATTGTATATAACATGAAATTTACATTGAATCCAATATAATATTATGCAGTCAAGGCCATCTACTTTCCTTTACCTTGATGACTACGATTTCCAAAGGACTAATTGCATGAAGAATAATTTGGTGTGGTATAATATAAAACAATGAGACAGACTACACAAAAATACAAGATTCTCTTCTATGCTTATATACATGTGCTTACATGTGTTTATAATTTTATGTATATACATATATATACTATAACCTTTTTTTCAAAGATTTATTTTATTTTTTATTGCAAAGTCAGATATACAGAGAGGAGGAGAGACAGAGAAAAATTTCTTCCACCCAGTGATTCACTCCCAAAGTGATCGCAATGGCCGGTGCTGCACTGATCCAAAGCCAGGAGCCTGGAGCTTCTTCCAGGTTTCCCATGCTAGTGCAGGATCCCAAGGCTTTGGGCTATCCTTGACTGCTTTCCCAGGCCACAAGAAGGGAGTTGGATGGGAAGCAGGGCTGCTGGGATTAGAACCTGCACCCATATGGGATCCCAGCACGTGTAAGGCAAGGGCTTTAGCTATTAGGCCACCGCACGGACCCTATAACCTTTTGAAAATTGCATCATGTACATGAATCTATTTTCATAATGGTACTAAAAGAATTAGCTACTCCCTTTACAGAATATAATATACAGATAAATAACACTGGTTATTTTCCATTACAAACTTTGCCCTTTTTTTCCTTTAAATTTTATGCATCAAAAAAAAAATTCACAGGGAATTTTGTTAAAAAGAAAAAACTTAAAATGATAGAAGATAGAATTTTGGAAAACTTACAATTTTTCCATCTCTGTGGAAATTTTGGAAACATTTGAAATTAGAAGTCCCAAAGTAATTGCAAATAAGGTCTCAAAAATTAGTAGATTTTTTTTTGGTAAATGTAAAGCCAATGAATACTACATTTAAGATTACTTCTCACTAAAATCTCACTTCTATTCAACCAAATCTGAGGTCCCCTTTAAAAAGTATATATTTTTTGAAGCCCTCCCTGTCTTCCTCCAGGAGAGGATGTTTTTTCTACGTTTCAGCCTCACTGGTACCATAATAGATGGTGTGCATATTCTTCCATTTGTTTGGTTTTGATCTTGAGGGTAAAAACATGACCAGGCTGTGTTTGTCCCTTCAGTGTCTCACTGCACACGTGCCTACCCAGGGCACACCAACGTGTGGTTCACCTCCCACTTCCGTACCCTTGCCATGTTCTTGTACTCCTTGACATTCTTATTTTGCTCAGGATTAGTGCTTCCTGCAGAGTACTCTTTTCTGTCTCCACAGCCCATGTGTACTCAACACAGAATTTTATTTCCTTCTTACACAGACACACTATTTCAAATCGTGTTCTAATCACCCTGTACATGTACACTTAACACCAAAGCAAGATCCTAAACAGAAATCATGGAGATATTTCAAAATTTTCAACCTTTTTAGTGTAAAATATAATTATTAGATACTTACTAATTTAACAAATTAATAAATATTCAATAAGGAATTCATTTTTATTAGATTTTCACTGTATTGTCAAGTATGCTATTAATTTATATTTTTCTGATTAGCATTTAATGGATGTCTACAGAACACACATACACATGCAATAAATGACTTAAAACATTTCTTTTAGAAACATACAATGGCCAGAATAGATTCTAGTCTCTCTTCATTTCTCCACAGGAACCAAAAGTCTTTCTTCCAATTAGAACTCTCAATGCTAACTATCACACTTGTACATATGGAATTAATATCTACAACAGATAAATAAGCCAAAGAATAATTCTCAACAGAAATGTACTGACATTTTCAAATTATCTGGGAGTAGATGGGAGAAGGGTTTACTTGAGAAGCAAGGGGGCAGAAAACTGAAGAAGGGATGTATGTATTTTCAAATTTGGGGCACTGCATGTGTAAGACATCTTGCCTTTATAAACCTTTAATTTTATCTCTAATTCAGGACTGATATAATTCAATCAAAATGTCATTAAAAACCTAAGCTAATTTTAACATACATATGTTTGTTTTATTAAAAATAAAAACCTAAGTCAAGGTTACAGTAAATACATAGCATCCATGAATGAAAGTAAGTTCCAAATGATCAACTGGATTGATATTCCCTCCTGAACATATGGCATTGACATCAAGATCTCACATCCACTTGGGTCAAGACCTAAGACCAGCTGTGATGGGAATCTGCTAAAGAAGTAGAGAAAAATCCTGTGTTATATTAAAGTTTAGCTTCTTTCCAGAGCTATTATTTTAACAGCTACTCATTATATTTGTACTTCACTTTGTTACCACTTTTTCTCGGCAAGTTGAGTTCAAAGTGTAAGACCAAAACTTTATGGAAGGGAATGACATAAAGAGTAAGTAAGATCTGTATCTCTAATTATCCCAGTTGAAGATCACTTTTCCATACAGTGATGTTCAAATGAGTCAGCACCCATTGGACATTGACGTATCTTAGATGGATAGAAATACCCCAAAATTCATTATTGAACATATAAATTCTTCAAAAATTATAACTCTGAATGAATAGCAACAGGGATTAATCTTAGTAATACTGTTGAGTACAGAATGGCAGAAAATTTGAGAGCTAAAATTTTTTTTACTATATTCCCAACGTTCCTTAAAGAAACTGGATGCTTCATATTCATAATAGAGGGCTGGCTATATTTGCACAGAAGAATCAGCATTCCTAATAAAACAAATGTTTAAAAAAATTTTAACGTGGCTAAAGAAGATATTTCCCTCATTGGAGAGAAGAAAGGAGTCATGGATTATGCTGATCAGGCATCCAAAGTTCCCAGATTCATCAGGTAACAGCCATGTTCCCCACTTCTCCATGGTAGAAAACCTTGCAGCCTTCTGGGAATCCAACCAGTATCCATTTTTCATCCGGACTTTTCCTGGCGGAATTCCTTTCTAATTCAATTAAGACTATTAATATTTATCACTTGTTGAAGCTATTTTAGTAACCTGCTTAAGTTCTACCAGGCACCTTTTTGGGGAGGCAGCAAAGAAACATGTAGATACATACGAGACTTCCTGCCCAACCAAGGTCACACCTGTCTGTGTCATTCATCCAAAGCCTTCTGGTCCTGAACAAGTCACTTAACTTCATTAAATATCAGCGACCTCCATCGAGAAAAGGCAATAAGAAAAAAATCTGACCTAGAATGTGGCAAAATACTCAACATAATACCTGACATACAAGGCCTTCAAGAAACAAAGCTGATAAGTTGAAAATCAAGGGAAAGCATCTCTGAATGGTTGACAAAAGAGAATGAGGTTTCAAAGACTGAACTGGGTCAAGAGACAACCACAAGGGTTCAGTGGAGGTGGGGGGCTAACACATCTGCATAAGAAGGCTTCCTGGCATAGGATGTCTCAGAAGAAAGGAGCCAAGAGGGCTTATACTTGGGAGAGACAGCAGTGGAGGCCACCTGAAGAGGGGTCATGAAGCCCAAATGGGAGCAAGGAGCGAACCAGTGGAGGGGCAGCAGCAGCCAAAGATAAGTTACAAATAAGGTACTTAAGCCACTAAGTAAGTACACTGCAATTGAAGGAGCCAATTCTCAGAAAAGGGGAGTTAGAGAAAACTAAAGTGGGCTAGGTAGGATTGGCTTGGATTTGGTCTGTCCCACAACCTCCCCCTCCCTCTCACACATACACACATACACACATACACACATACACACACTCTCCTGCATTTTCTGGACGCCTCATCTCCATTCAGAAGCCCTGAACTCTCTGAAAGGCACCTCTGCCACTGATCAGAAAGGAAAGAAGTGAAAAGCAAGAGAATCCTGCACCCAGGGATCCTAAATACCTAAACTAATCCTTTGGGTTGAAATGAAAACCATACTAGAATCTGCAGCAATTTTCAACCTCTCAGCTCATTTTTAATAGCTTATTACTGAAAGTTCTTACATCTAACAACATGTTCCCTACTTTTCACATGTCTTTCTGGTATGGAAAAAATAAGGGAGAATAAGGACTCATGACCTGAACAATCTCACAAATTGTTTCTAACTCATCTTGTCACAAACATGGAACTCATTAGGTTCTAGAGTCCAAAGTTTTACCTGTTTTCTCCAGCTACTCTCGCTGTCTTGCCTTTCTCCCAATAGAAACACTCCGCTTTTTTGCCACCGGCACAGAGGACATCTTACTGATGTGGCCTTTTCTGATCACCTTTCAAAAATATCCTCCCTATTCAGCATCATCTGAAAGGTTTTCTATTAGCTTACTAATGTGTATACTGCTGCCTCCTAGCACTAAAAATCAAGGTGGATAAGGTTAGGGACCTTGTTCTTGTTCACAACTTTTAGGACATTTGCCTAGCACAAAATCTCAACAAATATTTACTGAACGAATAAATGTCTTCCTACTAGGTAACAATCTAGGAAGACCAGAAGGCTAGGACTTCTTCCGGATCATGTGATGGATCTCCTCTAAAGACAGGGACACTTTGCATTGACTTTCAGGATAAAAATGTTCAGAGAGTTTGAGGAAGGCTCCACCCTCTCTCATCTGCCACTGTACTCTACATCACATGGTCATTCACATGTCTGCTTGACTACATAAGGTCCATCTCTCTCAAAACCAATTTTTTAACGAAAAAGCACCACATTCATAAAATTTGCTGTCACAACCATGCTGGCAGGATATGATTTTTGCTAAGTGGAAATAATGCAACCCTTTTCATTCTGGCCTTTTATACAACTTTAACATTCAAGAATTGATACACCACAGGTGGGAAGTGGCATTTATATCTCTCAGAGAGTTATGTTATCAAAAAGATACACTAAAAGAAAAATAAAATAAAGGTGTATATTAGAATTAGAGAAATAATTGTGATTTTTAAATTTTATACAAAATGAAAAATAAATTCTCGCTTTTTGCTACTGTCATTTTAAAATGCTTATGTAAGTTTACCATGGTGACAATAAATCAATGAATAATCCCAATATAGTTCCAGGAAGAAGCAGATTTTTTCCAATGTATCATATTAAATAAGGAGCTTAAAATAGAGATAATCCTCAGAATATGTGCATTCAATGGACTTGCCTGAAACTGAATTATACTCTTTTTGCAAACAGTACCATAACTAGAGTCAAGATATGTGAACTGTATTTATAACACTCAAATTGTATAGCACTTAATATTGACTTTATTGAATTGCAATTAAGCGACTATTGATCTCCTAGATGTTGAGTAAATTTAAACAATCAACTCTAGGTCATTTGCTTCTTCAAGTCAATGTCTAGGTTTTAATGGATAATTAAAGATTTCAAATCACATACTCATAAGCTGATTAATTGTGATTGACACAGTCCCTGTTGCTAAATTCTAACTCAATGGCAAGTTTACTCGTAAAATAAAATTTGCTCATGCAGCATTTTCCTTTTGTTATTTTCAAAAACAATTCCAATCATCCTGTACCAAAACATCCATGTAACTCAAAGAAAAAATTCAGCAATAAATATTTAATAGCTTTTTAAATGTCTAAACCTTTACAAAGTAAATTTACTTTGTAGGACTAAATGCAGTCATGCAGCATGCTCAAACTAACTCCAGACTACTTGATCTGTTACTAATAACAGGACCTCCTTGCAGTTTCTCAAGGAAATGACCACTAAAAAGCACATACAAAAAGCAATATGTAAAAAAGATCTCATCTTTTGTGTTATTAAATAGTAAAATCACATTCACAGGTATAGCAATACAGCATTGTTGATGCATAATTTGCATGTCCATAAGCTATAGCAGAAATTTCTAATGAGAAAAATATTATTGAATAGTTATAAACAAACACTTCCAATCTACGTTCATTAGCAATAGTGCAGGCTAAATTTTACTTAGGTAGAAATAAATTTTAATATGGGGGATGAATAAGTCCATTTATACTACTGGTGGAATTACATGAAACAAACATATATTTATTCTAAGTAATTAAAAGGCTACATATTACACTGTCTGGGTAGAAATACCTGAAATTTTATGCTTTTGAGTGCCTTAATTCTTTTTTTATTTACAAAAAAAGTCACACACCCAAAATGCTATTTTAAAATCAAAGAAATCTGTTCTGAATCTCATTTTACTATTTAATAGAGCAGCTGAAAAATGACTTAAAGATGTGGCCATATGGTGTGAAAATCCAGAATCAGGGAAAGAATGAGACACTGTAAACATGCAAAAAGCAATAAAAGGAGGCAACTCTAGGCCGAGTTAATGAAAAGCTGATGATGGTGACTGTCTTTTATTGATTACATTCGAGGACACTGACTCACTGGTGTTTTCCAAAACATGAATTCTACATTTCAAGTGTATAAGAGATTCAGTTAAGTCTCTCTCCCTCAGCTTGGAATTGTTAGCACAGAAACACTCCATAGAATAAATTACTGAAGCTTCCAGCACAGCTCAATTAACTGAATGAAGCAAGGAGAGAAAAGCTCCAATCTGGTAGCCACAGAACAGAACCTGGCATCATTTTTGCTTTAAAGAGTTTACAAGTGGATCATGGGGCATTTGGAAGATGGCCTGCATTTAAGAGTCAAGACAATAGCAGAAGGCAACAAGGGGCTCAAACTAATACATTTTCCTGCTGATGCTACCATAGGAAAGTAGTCAGGTGCTTGCCTTCTCCACTCCTTTAATGCCTGTCTTAATGAGGACACTGGGTATTACCAACCCTTTCCTTAGCCTCTCAAGTAAGCTGAGCCAAGTTTTCTGTTTTTCAGGTTTCCTGGACAGTTCCTGGATCTTGTAATTGCAACTCAAGTTCACACAGCAAAACTTCACGCTGGCTGATAAACAGCAAAGCTGCATATACCTAGAGAGCTGTCTTGTTCTGACCCTACCCTAGAGCTCTGAATTCAGTCTTTTACTTACTTATTTTCATTTTTATAATTATTTTTTAAAAGATTTATTTATTTTTATTGGAAAGTCAGATATACAGAGAGGAGGAGAGACAGAAAAGATCTTTATTTGCTGATTCACTCCCAAAGTGACTGCAATGGCTGAAGCTGAGCCAATCTGAAGCCAAGAGCTAGGAGTTTCTTCTGGGTCTCCCACACAGGTGCAGGGTCCCAAAGCCTTGGGCTGTCCTCAATTGCTTTCCTAGGTCACAAGCAAGGAGCTGGATGGGAAGCAGGGACACCGGGACACAAACTGGTACCCCCATATGGCATCCTGGCATGTTGAAGGTGAGGACTTTAGCCACTGGGCTCTACTTATTTATTTTTAAAAGATTTATTTACTTCTTTGAAAAGCAGAGTGACAGAGAGAAATCTTCCATCTGCTGATTCATTCCCCAGATGTCTCTAACACCTGCACGAGGCCAAAGCCAGGGGCAAGGAGCTTCTTTTGGGTTTTCCATGGGGTGGCAAGAGCCCAAGTGATTTAAACATCTTATGCTGATTTTCCAGGTGCATTAGTAGAGAGCTGCATCAGAAGTGGAACAACCAGGAGTCAAACCAATGCCCATATGGGATGCCAGTGTCACAAGCAGTGAGTAATCCACTGCATGATGCTGGTCCCAGAATTCAGTTATTTGTACATTAATTAATTCAACAAAGATTTTCTGAAGCCAAGCACTAAAATTGCCAAGTTGAATAGAACAGTCCCTCTTTCTAAAGAGCTCAGACTCTCTTGGGGAAAACGCCCTTGAAAACAAAATATATAATAAAGCCATTGAAAACCCAGCTAATGTATGGGGAAGTCGGCAGAGGGGGCTTCCAGGTTGGGTAGAGGGGTCATAATTAACCTGTGTCATTGCAGCAATCTTAGATTTTAAGCTCCTAGGAAATGTGTTGATATTTCACAGGCACCTGAGACATTTCCCTTCCTTGCTTGCAAGAGGAATGTGATCCTTTCTACCCACTACTCCTCCACTGTGACGCGTGGGTGGCAGAGGTGGATTTGAAGGGAGCTGATGTGAGGTTGATTTTCAGAACAAGCAATGTGGACACTTCCCCTTAGTTCTTCCAAACCACTTGGTGACAAGACAACAATAAAGGAGGAATAATGCTAACAATCTTCGGGTTTGCTTACACATTAACAACCATACATGTTCCCACAGTCAAGTAAGTCAGAAGCTGTGGAAGCTGGGAAACCACAACTTAAATGCTGAAAGTCCCACATGGTACCCATGGTGTTTTCATACAAATAGATGACATCCTCATCAGTAGCAAGTGCTGAAAACACAAGGAGTGGCTGAGAGATTGGAGGGGCTGGGGCTGAGACAGAATCTTGTCGAAAAGAGAGAGATCTTTGCCACAGCTGAGAGGAAATCCTAAGGCCAACTTCCAGTATCATGAGGCTGCCTTTCAGCTCCCTGTTCCCTGCTGCCTGGGGAATCTGGCTTCATGCCAATGGCAGTGCCCTCATGCACTATGCCGAAAATAAAACAAAGGACACCATTCATCATATTTTTCAACAACTGGTTTCTTTACTTAGTTGGAGAGAAAAACTTGGCAATCATTAAGCTGAGTTTTTTATTTTTATATATTTTCTTCTTAGTGTCAAAATAAACTGGAAGAGAAAAAAAAATAGCCCAATGGTAAGCAAAGGAAAATAAGCAGAACTCTTCAGAGCACAGCTAGCCACATACTGCCATAGGACTGCCACCAAACCGTGGAATGCGTCGCCCTCCAGTCCTCCCAACCCAAGAAGCGACTGCCTTCTGCTGCTGTAAGATGTGGCTACTTAGGGAATTCAAATGGGCTCCCAGTGTTAACTCTGCTGAATATTTACTTTAATCAAAGTGACATTTCCCAGATGGTGTCATCCAGAAACCCTTGTCTGAAATGAGGAGTACATAAGAATTCCGTTGTACATTCCAAGGAAAATTGAATACAGGTGTCCCCCTATTTAAGATGACTCAGTTTATAAAAATACAAAACTACAAAACAGATGTATTTAAGGCATGAAGCCCTTCTTTCTAAGAGTATCTGGTACCAGGGATAGGTACTAGACAATCCATAGGAAGGTGTTAATGTACAAACATTATCAACTGCACAAGCCACTCAGGTTAATTAAGAGCCTGGATGTTTTGTAGTACCCTCCATGTAGTAGAAGGTAAAGCAAGTCAAAAAGAATCGCAAAACACAAGCTGCTCTAAGGTGCCTTTGAAATTTAGTAGACCTACAGCAATTAATTCACTGAATTTACGGTCTGAGTCCCAACATAGTAAAATAAGCAGCTTCCTCTTTAGAGGTTAATACCTAAGGATGACATTAACGTCTTTGAGCAAGTAATTGTGACAAGGCCAGTGAAAAAAAGGGTAAGCATGATGGAACACATGACCTTCCCAGCCTTAGAATACTTTTCTGAGGAAATGGCAACACTGCTGCTCCAGAAATCAGAGCACAGTGGTGGAAGCACACTTTAGTAAGGACAGATCCAGATAGAAATTTGGTCCTGCAACTCATGAGACGAATGACCTCTAGCAAGATATCTACCCATTTTGGACCTCAGTTCTGCTTCTGCAGAAAGGGAATAAATTAAATCCCAGAGAGATAGTGTGAAGAAATTAAATAAAGATTGTGGGGGCAGGAATGGGATCCAGCAGCTAAAATGCTAGCAAGGACACACAGTTGTACCGGGCTTCAAGTTCTGGTTCCATTTCTGTTCTCACTTCCTGCCTGTAGAGACCCTGGGAGGCAACAGGTGATGACTCCAAGTACTTGGGCTCCCGACAGTCATTTGGGAGACCCAGACTGAGTTTCTGGCTCCTGGCTTCAACTTGACTAGATTGAACATTTGCAGGCTTTTGAGCAGTGAGCCACAGGAGGAGATCTCTCTCTCTCTCTCTCTCTCTCTCTCTCTCTCTCTCTCTCTCTCTCACTTGCTCCTTCTCTCCATCTTTTCTACCTCCTGCATCTGAAATAAATAAACATATATAAATTTTTTGAAATTTATGTGTCAAGAAAATATATGCATCAAATGCTCAGCATGTGTTCAGCACACAGGAGCAGATCCAAATCCTGTGAAGCCTGACGCTTATGCAATTTTGAGCACCATCTTTGTGGAAAAAGAAACCTGCAGTAGTGAATTTAGAATAAGCAAATAAATCATGGAAAATTACACACTTTTAAAAACTGAGATACAGAATCATACAGTCATGACTGTAAATCATAAAAAGTGACATAATTTTAATAATTATCCATGTAATTCATTTCTATAAGTCTTCCAGATTTTTGTGCCTACACGTTCTTTGATCACCTGTGGAAATGGCAACAATTTGTCATTTTTTATAAAGAGAAAATAAAGACAGCTTGTTCTTTTTCTCCTAATTTTTTCTAGAATGGGTTCTAGAAATCTATTTTTAATTAATTGTGTTTGAGATACAACTTTTCCAAGGAAATTTCCACACAGATTTATTCATTTGTGTTTTTATCAGAGGTTTGCTCCCCTTAAAATAGGAGTTCTGATGAGCCTGATTGTATTTGATTATCACAGAAAAAGAAATAATCTGGTGCATTTGTGATGTATCTATTACATCAACACATCTAATCCTACATCATAGGGCTTGTTTTAAATAGACATTAAAGACCACAGCCTTGGGCCTGGCACGGTGGCCTAGCGACTAAAAAGTCCTCACCTTGAATGTGCTGGGATCCCTATGGGTGCTGGTTCTAATCCCGGCAGCTCCACTTCCCATCCAGCTCCCTGCTTGTGGCCTGGGAAAGCAGTCGAGGACAGCCCAAAGCTTTGGCACCCTGCACCTGCGTGGGAGACCCAGAAGAGACTCCAGGCTCCTGGCTTTGGTTCAGTGCAGCATAGGCCATTGTGGTCACTTTGGGAGTGAATCATCGGATGGAAGATCTTCCTCTCTGTCTTTCCTCTCTATATATCTAACTTTGCAATAAAAAATAAAATAAATCTTTAAAAAAAACCACAGCCTTGTGCTACTAATTGCTAGAAAGATGTTCAAGAGTAGTTCCTGGCTCCATTATTCAATCATGTACACAGCCACTCCCAGAACCAGCTACATAACATATGGGGTCAAATCCAAAATGAAAACATGGGTCTGTTTCTTTACAATCATTCAGAGTTTCATGACAGTAACAACAAAGCACTGAACCCCATGCAGGACCCTATGCTGTTGCATAGGTTGCAAGCCCGTGAAGCTGACTCTGGCAACTCTAATATCACCAGTCATGACACAAGTACAACGAAGAAGCAGAAGCAGGAAGAGATCGGACCCATACTGTCCTACTTTCGTAAATGCTACAAAATCGTACAACTATGTGAGATCATGCCTGGGGCTCAGGACATATTAGCCAGGCATTACAAGGGCTAGGTTGCCTTCAGCTTAAGTGTCATTAGTGTAATGATAAATCTGCAATCTGCTCCTGCTGAACTATAATAGATGTTCAATAAATACTTCTGAGTGCATGTGTATTCTCAGGAATCTTACAGTCAAACCAGTAAAACAAACAAGAGAGGAAAAATTAACACACTGCCATAACTCAAAGGGCCAAGTCCACAAACTAAGAATGAATAAAACACCAGGGTGTCAGATGGCATTCCATGGTTAGCCAACCAATGGTTCTGCAGCATACTTGCACAATCCAAATCCAACCTGGACCTAGTTACAGTGTTGGCCCTACCTAGTGGTGATTTTCTCCCTGGCTTGAATACTGATGGGCACCATTCTGGGTCATATGGGTGATTTGGTTCTTTCAGGATAGTGGGAGTGATTCCAGAGATATAATTATTTGAAGCATATATATGATACAGAAATTCAGCTAGGGAAAGTCTGCAGCTTGGGAATTCACCTTCCATTTCTAAGTTTGATAGTCTGGGGAAAGTGAGTCTCAATTACCAGATGCAGGAAAGGATAGATGAGAAAAAATCAGGATATGATAGCTGTGCAAAAAAAATGGAAGAAATTTTTGATGAAGAAACGGTATGGGTCTATGGTCTAGAATTCTTGGGATCCTAAGCTGGTTCTCCTATTGTTTCTAACTAAATGTCAACAAACTAAAGTGGATCAGGCCTAGAGGCCTGAGGATGTATGTCCAAGAGCATTGCTTATGTTTAGAGTAGTGTATAAACCTGCAGGATACAAGATATGGTGGGAGAGGATTACCTGGTTCACCCAATACATTAAAAAAAAATTTGGTGAATTTTATTATTTTGCAGTTCCCTTATTCCAGAGAGTTGTGCAAATCATGTAATAGCACCTGACACTTGACTGGTACTCAATAGAAGGGAACTACAAATAATGCTGTCAAAAGCTTTCATTCAGGACTTTATTATCTCACTATTTTTATCTTCCTTCTATTCTTGTAAAATATTGGAGTAAGTTCCATGAAGAAAAATGAACAACCAAACATAGTTTTTCAATAAACAAAGAGCAACGCCTAGGCCTGGTGTCAAGGCCTAGCGGCTAAAGTCCTTGCCTTGCATCAACCAGGATCCCATATGGCTACCAGTTTGTGTCCCAGAAGCTCCACTTGCCATCCAGCTCCCTGCTTGTGACCTGGGAAAGCAGTCGAGGGTGACCCAAAGCCTTGGGACCCCCACACCTGCGTGGGAGACCTGGAAGAAGCTCATGGATCCTGGTTTCAGATTAGCTAGCTCTGGTTGTTGTGGCCACTCGGGGAGTGAATCAGTGGATGGAAGATCTTTCTCTCTGTATCTCCTTTTCTCTGTTTATCTGCCTTTTCAATAAAAACAAATAAATCTTTAAAAGCAAAATGAAACAAAACAAAAACCCAAATAGCAACACCTTTCAACTACCAAAAAATCCTTCATACCTACTAGAAATTTTAAATCATAATTTTATGATAATGACTTATTGCTGGACTACCTCAAAATCAAGTATCAGATTAATTAGTTGATTAATTAATTAATTAATTTCTCAACATCTAGCACTGTGTCAGGCTGAAGCTAGGAGCTTGAAACTCTATCTGGGTCCCCTACATGAGTAGTATAGGCCAAAGCACTTGGGTATCTCCTACTGCATTCCCAGGCACATCAGCAGGAAGCTGAATTGGATGTGGAGCAACTGGGATGCTGGCACAAAAATGATGGTTCAACCCATATGCCACAACACAGAGAAAACAGTTTAATATTTTTGGAGATTCAGATGCTTGAGAATTTAAGAATAGTGATCCACTGTAGATAGGATTTCCTAAGAAAAAGCTGACAGAATAGTACCTAGAAGTATCGGGAAATTTATGTGGCTGGGGCTCTACCAACAGCTAAACAGCATCATTTATCTGACAGGCAAAGGGGGCTACAAAAGGAAGACAAGAGACTGTTGTTATAAGATTGAAAAGACTTTAACTTCTTAAACGATTTAGTCATTTAATCTACATTTCAAATGACAAAAAAGCTACTACATAAAACATACTCGCTGAAAAACTCCTCAAATCCTCCATTATGAGATGTTCCATCCATACTTCACCACTCAGCTCCACCACCCCACCCCATCTGCTGAAAGAACAGCAAAACTGTCAGAGGGAGCACAGAGTCAGACCCTTGGAAGACCTTGAGATAAGGTCACATGGTGTTGGGGAGCAGAAAAGCACAGAACTCACCTGTGAGTGGTTTGTGTATTCAGAACTGTGTTCACATGCAGTGTTTAATACCTTCTCTATTCTATCTACTTGTTCTGTGGATCACTTTGTTTCTGTCAAAAAGATAAAGATCGAGTGAGGAAAACAGAAATTACCCTGAGTGTTTCAAAAAAGATAACAAAAATTTGCCAACACTTGTTGGTGAACTGAAAACACAGAAAGAGAACACAGGATCACAGAGGCATAACCACAGGAACTGCTACTCACTGAGGTTAAAGGAACAACAGGAAAAGATTGGGGTTCTTCAAATTAGAGGCTAAAAGGTATGTGTGAAGGGATGCACTTACTGATCCAGAATTCAGATGTCGGGACAAGCAGCCCTCTCCTGCCTGCAGTTGGGCCTTCTGAGGAACATGTTGGGGCTAATTCTGAAACTATCAAAAATAAATGCATATACATTGAAAAGCTGGAGGTTGGAACTAAGAAGCATTCACTGTTGGATTAGGAGCTACTGTTAAGCAGGTTGCCAGACACAGGAGAGAAACAGCAAGGAGCAAATCCTTCTGGCTCGACAGCCCTACACCACCACTTAGCACCTTCAAGTTCACAGAGCCTAACAAGGGACTGACAGAAAAAGTGGGCACGTACTTGTGGGGTCTCATCATCGGGAGTCAAGTGGAGAAACACACAAAAAAAATGTAGAAAGAGAAGTATATTCCACGCTTAGGTTGGACCTCACTTTATTTTATTTTTTAAGATTTATTTTTATTGAAAAAGCAGATTACAGAGAGAAGAAGAGACACAGAGAAAAGATCTGTCTGCTGGTTCACTCCCCAAGTGGCCATAACAGCGAGAGCTCAGCTGACCCAAAGGTAGGAGCCAGAAGCTTCTTCTGGGTCTCTCATCTGGGTGCAGGGTCCCAAGGCTTTGGACTGTTCTCAACTGTTTTCCCAGGCCACAAGCAGGGAGCTGGATGGGAAGTGGAACAGACAGGACGCAAATCAGCACCCATATTGGATCCTGGCTTATGTGAGGCAAGGATTTAGCCATTGAGCCACAGTAGCTGGCTCTAATCTTCAAATCTCTACTCACTGAAAATTCAGTTGTTTCAGAATATTGGAAATACTTCAGACCAAAGAAACTGCAGTTGTACTGGAGAAGAAAATGCTGTCTGATTGGACCGTTTGGATCAGTCTGTCTATGAGAGCTGTGAAGTAATGATGCCTACTTCTTCCCTTGCTTTAAGTGAAGGCCACATGGGACAAAAGACATGACTGACTCATCCAAAGACAGCCCAGGTTCCAGCTGAGCCACACTTGCCAGGACATTTTCCTGCACCTTGGAGAAGTTTTCTAAGAGACTGTTCAGTATTCAAATTGTCTTACCTATGAAAAATGGACTGCTTGGAAGCCATGTGCAGGGTTACTTAAAACAATAAGCTTTTCTAACCCCCCGAGCACAACATGCTCCAGGAGCATGGTCTGGATGCTTATCAAACAAGTTCCCGGGCCTTTCTCTGAAGTCTCTGAGCAAGTACAAACAATAGAGTCAAAAAATGCCCTTAAAAGCAAGGCAGTGGAGCACGTACCCTGTCAGGGAGATCCTCACACTCCCACAGAGTAAACAGTAACATGAGAATATTTACATGAAACAAAACTGTATATCAAGCCTGCTTTGGCTCAGCCAGAGGGAATGATAAATTCCTTGCAGAGCTCTCATAGAGTGGTCCTTTGTCGACCATGGACGCCACTTTGAAGACGGTACAAACAATTATGGAGCAAGGCTTTTCATTATGTCAAGGAATGAAAATAATACCCACCCACCCACTCCCCATTTTGTCTTATTTCAATTATATTTTAGTTACTCCATTCCCTGCCCCCAGTTCTGAAATTGTGCTGTGAGTCAACCCCAAATTTAGGCTAGAAACAAATAACAGCTCCCACACTACCACCACCACCACACACACAAACACACAAAATTTTACCACCTGCTTAGCATGACCCATTGCTTTCCTTATCTTTCTTTCAAAAATCTAATCTACAAATAAAAGTTGAGAAGCAGCAAAACTCTAAAAAGTTGAAAGTAAATTCCACTTGCCCACACTGCTTGTGCCCTATTTGCAACTGGGACAAAGGCATGGGTAAATCAGCTGGTCAAAGCTGAAGGTTAATGAGCCATGAAGTCACATTCTATATAATGTTCACAAAGTTAGATGGAAAAAATATTGAAGAAACATTTGTACAAATTGCTTGTCTGCTTCTATGAGACAATCTAAGAAAATGTTAACATGAGTCAGGGTATTTGTTCTTTCCTTTTGTCAGAAACTCATAACGCAGTAGGGTAAGGTTTCTCAGTTCTCACAGATTTGCTCTAGCCTCTTCTGCAGCCCACATATGGGACCCCGTGTCCATCCTCCAAGATGGACGTTCAGCAATTAAGGGGGTTCAGGTTGCCTAAGCAACCAGGAAGGGGCAAGGAAGACAGGGGAGAGAAAAAGGCAATCCAAAGAAAAGGGATGAGAATATGAATGAGAGGTAAGAAATGTGATTGGACCAGCTTTGAAAACATCATCTGTTTATAATAAAAATGGTAATTTAGCATGTTTTAATAGTTCACTGGGTCAAAGACCAAATTTAGTGACTATCTTAAAATTTGCTGAACTTCACAGATTGCACCAGTAACCATTATAATAGACTCCAAGGGAGGAAATGTGTATAATTTGTATGCATTAATTTTTACTAATAATTTGAAATATTATATTTAGAGTACATGGGCTTAGATGTGGATCTTTTGTCTTTGCTTTCTAAACTTTTGCAGAACAAATGTATACTTTAAAAAAAATGTAGTTTTTATTTGAAAGGCAGATTAGAGAAAGGGGAAGAGAGAAATCCTTAGTCAGCTATTTCACTCCCTAAATGGCTGCAATAGTTGGAGTTTGGGCCGGTCTGAGACCAGGAACCAGGAACTTCCTCCTGGTCTTCCACGTGAGTGAAGGGGCTCAAGCACAGAGTGGGGGTGGTAGCACCATGTCCTAACAGCCTGTAGCATCAGTAACCAAGAGAAAACCCCCAAACACCTACAGTACTGCAACTGTGGAATGAAATAAAACAAATCAGATTCAGGACAGAAATATAAATTTTTAAAAGGCAGATAACTGGAGCCAGCACTGTAAAACCTCCACCTGTAGTGCCAGCATGTCATATAGGTGCAGGTTTGAATCCTGACTGCTCCACCTCCCTGCTAATGTACCTAGGAAAGCAGTAAAGGATGACCCAAGTCTTGGACTGCTGAAGAAGCTCCTGACTACTAGCTTCAGACTGGTCTGGCTCCAGCTGTTGCAGTGTAGCCATTTAAGCAAGAAGCTGGTGCATAGAGGACTTTTCTCTCTCCCTCTCTCCCTCTCTCAACTTCCAAAACTTTTTAAAAAGTCAGATAAAGCAACAGATTCTACCAGAAGACTAAGTTCAACATCTTTTAAATTTCTAATTCCTTAAAACAACTTCACATTGTGTACTCTCATTAAAGATCATAATCTTTCCTGTTAAACATATATGTGAAAAAAATTAATTTCTCTATGCTTTGTGGATAAAAAGCATCTTGTATTAAAGGAATATAAATACAAAAGATTTATATAAAGTTGCCAAAAATCAACAAGTAGTTTCTTTTAATTCACAGAAACCTATACATAGTTCATTTCTTTTGAACAGAATTTCTTGCACTGATTTCTGTTTGCAAACAAGCAATAGATTTCTTAAACCTTTAGACTTTCCATTTAAATTTCAAAAGGGACTTCCTTGAAGACATGCTCAACATTACAATATCATATCTCTTGAAAAACTAGATAAAAATGGCATATGGAATTATCTCTATAATGAACAATAGGTCATCCTAAAAGTGGGATGCAAAACAACAATCAAATGCTTTGGGAAATTTAACTGAGAATTCACCCTGTTTTTAATCACTTAGTACTTGATCTTTTTTAAATTACATACTTAAAAAGAATGATTACTCAAAAACAATGGGAGTTGAATATAGAATCTGGGAATAAGGAGTCTAAGAGAAACAAAAAAAGTCCATATTTGTAGCTCACTAAATCTTGATATAGAGCAGGTTCTTGCAAGGCTTAAATGCTGTCTAGACACATTATAAAACAACTATGGAGATCTACAAACCCTTGTTGATGGTACGCAAACAATGCTTCCAACTTCCCTATACATTTCTGTAACAAAACTCTTTGGATCTCCCCTTTCTATTCTTTAAAGAAGATTTTGTAATGACTAACATTTTTCCTTAAAATTTCAAAAGCGCCTAGGATTGGAATATATGAAAATACTTACTAGAGTCTTTCAGAATTCCCCAGCGTTTTCACTGCTAGCATCCTCAGCACAGTCCTAGCACTCTTGAGGTACCGATGCAACAAGAGCCTTCCATATAGTACTGATTCCCATTCACTTGCCAACTTTTTAACTGCAGCTTCTATGGAATGAGGAGACAAAGAAGAGAAATGGCCCTCAGGGCCACTGTAAGCTACGTATGAAGAGCCTTGTACAGATTTTTGGTCTTCAAAACTCTATACATGGCAAGCTATCTCAATTTCACTTTCAAAAACCATGGCTTGGACATCTTTTCATCTGCTTGCACCTGAGCCCTGAATGGCAGGGGTGATCACTTTTCCTGCAGACAAGTCTTGAGAATCTATGGTAACACCATAGTTCATTATATACAGGCTACCATCAGCACCTAAATCATCAGAAAAGCATGTTAATCAAGCACAGGAAAAAAATCTCATTTTGATGATCCTGCTCTTTAGCCAGTTTTAATCATGAGTGTTTCTTTTATGTGGTTTTACTTATAAGTTACAAATATTCCTAACAATTTCAGAATTTTTTAAAGTTCATCTTGTAAATTACAAAGATATTTGAGCGAAGTAGAGATAACTTATTTACCCTAAAAGAATTCGAAATATATATATATATTCCTAAGTCCATGGATTTAAACATTTTTGTACCAAAATAAATGTATGTTTTAATTCCATCTTCCATCAGCTTTTTAAAGTACTCTTGTGGGCCCGGCGGCATGGCCTAGCGGCTTAAGTCCTCGCCTTGAACGCCCCGGGATCCCATATGGGCGCCGGTTCTAATCCCGGCAGTGCCACTTCCCATTCAGCTCCCTGCTTGTGGCCTGGGAAAGCAGTCGAGGATGGCCCAGAGCTTTGGGACCCTGCACCCGTGTGGGAGACCTGGAAGAGGTTCCTGGTTCCCGGCATCGGATCGGCGCGCACCAGCCCGTTGCGGCTCACTTAGGGAGTGAATCATTGGACAGAAGATCTTCCTCTCTCTCTCTCCTCCTCTGTGTATATCTGACTTTGTAATACAATAAATAAATCTTTAAAAAAAAAAAAAAGTACTCTTGTGCCAGAATCAGGTTTGGGATCATCTCAGATGAAGTTTCTTTGGAGATCCCTTCAACTGAACTGCTGATCTCAGAAATCCAACCATGAAGACACTATGTCAGCCAGTGGATTCTGAATAGGTTTCATCCCAATTGGAACGGCGAGACTGGCAGCAATCCAGAACTGTTGAACTATCAAAACTGCTAGAACAGGACCCTCGGAGTTTGCCTCACATTGGGGACTGGGAATGGGTGGGAGACTGGGAATGGGTGGGAGACTGGGTGGGGCTTTTCCCTTTGTTTCTGCCCTGACCCCAGATACAAGGAAAAAATGATACTAGTGTGGAAATAATGGTATAACCCACTTTCCTGTAGCCCTTGACCCTTTGTACCCTAATCAACTAAGTAAGATTATTTAAAATAAATAAATGAATAAATAAATTTTTTAAAAAAGTACTCTTATGCCAACAAAGATGAGAAAACACACTTAGGTATTAGGGTGAGTGTTGTAGAGAAGCACATTAAACTGAATCTTGCGATTTCCTGCATTCCATATTGTATTCATAAGACAGAGTCCTGCCTCTGCTTCTGATACAGCTTCTTATTTATGTGTATGCTGGAAAGCAGCAGATCATTACTCAAGTAATTAGGTCCCCACCACCAACACGGAAAATCCCAGTGGAGTTCCTGGCTCATGGCTTCATCCTGGTCCAGCCCTGACTATCACAAATATCTAGGGAGTAACCCAGCAGAAAAAAGATCTCTTTCTCTCTCTTCCCATTCCAAATAAACATTTTTAAAACTCATTGTCAGCAATAACAATAGGTTTTGAATCCAAATTCATTTATAATGCCTTATCTACAGGGGTTGGAATTAAGTGCCAGGCACAACGGTTTGAGAGAAAGGAATAAATCATACCTTTGTATCCATCCTCTCCTCTCCAGACACCTGTCATCATTGAATTGGTTAGGAAAATTTGGTTAGGAAATGGGGTCAAAAAATAACAAATGGCCTTAAGATTACAAAAGGGACAGAGACTCTTGGGTTTGAGGACTTGGAACCCAATGCATTTCCAAATCTTTTGCCCTGTTTCCGCATAAAATAGGAAGCAACTGTTTCTTCTAGCCCCAATTTCCTAAGAAATGAAGACTGCCATCGGCCAACCAAAGTCCTATTACTCCAGAGTTCAGGGGCAAGTGTCCTGCTTTTCCCTGCCCTGGGGATGGTGCAGCTTACGTTACATAAATAGTTGTGCTCTAATTATAGTTTATGTTTATAAGATGGACAACTTGGTTAAATTAGCATTGGTATAAAAAGCTTAAGTTTGACGTTTCTTCATTTAGGGGGAACCTCACATTTCTTTTTTTTTTTTAACCACCCCCCGGAAGCTCACATTTCTCAAAGCAAAGTTGAGTAGGAGATGAAGTAGGTAAAAGGCTGAGCTCATCTTTAATATGTGATGATTCCTTAACTGCTATTTCACCAAGTGAGTCATGGATTTTTCTTGCTGCTAAATTGCTTGTGGCATCAGTGTTCATCAGACGAGTGCTTACTTGGTTCACACTCCCCAAGCCTGTGGTGGTTTGGGGGCTTCGTTGCCTGGCCTGGCTACTCTCACACTAATAGAGGTTTTACAGAAAATCAGCACACGGAAACCACATTTCATCTTTTTCCCACACATGTACATAATGAAACATTTCAACTCCTGAGGCTGGGCCTCTTTCTACTGGGAATTCTGCAGGAATGAATCAGATTACAGTATTTCCCCACAATGCTGATTTCAGAAAAATTAAATTTCATAACAGTCAATACATCTCTCTCTCTTTCTCTCTCTCTCTCTCTCTAATTCCATACACTAATCACTAATTCAAAATATCTTTGAGGATTACATCAACTTTAACATTTCACAAAGGACAACTGAAATCTCTTTGGTCGATGCTAATGCTGTTGCCCATTGATGGAGAACATTCAAACATGTTTCTCTCTTCTACCCTTCAGCAGGTAATGCTACACACAGTCCAATTTCCTAAAATCTGATATACATTGGCCATTTTGACTCAAGAAGTGGTCATGTGTTTGGCATTGTTCCAACAAATAGTTGGCTCGCACTCAGGTTCTACTGAAAAGCACACTGTATCCATACTAGGGTTACAGTTGTACAACTATTCAGAATTTACATTGAGCCCACAGTGTTTCACAGCTGTGTTTTGCTATTCCATTCCTTTGGCTTGCCCAACCAACATGCAGATAGTCACTTGGGATTGACCAGCTTGGAGAGGAAGTCACTGTCAAATAAATGTTCTTCCTAAGCATCCAGGGCTTTCAGCCCACACTACTGTGGCACAGACAATCCCATCCCTCTAACCATGGGATGTTTTCTAAACCCTCCACCAAGAAATCCAAGACACCTTTTAACATAACAGGTCCAATTACTTTCTCCTTTTAGAAGACTTTCTAAAGTTGATTATTCTAGGTAATAAATGGACTTGCTACCTAAGGTAAATTATTAAACATGGAATAGATTGATATGCTAAGGCACAAGGACCAGAATTCCACAAAGAACACAACATGTACACTGACACACTTGATGAAAATGAAATCCTATTGTAAAAATCCTTCAAAAGGATACTTTAAAGATAACTATTTCTTAGAAAGATAAAATTAAGCATCCAAAAATACTTCTATATGCTCTTTGAAATGAGGTAAATAGTAACTAAAGAACGCAGAAGAATCATTATATATATACATATATATACACACACACACACACACATATATATATGCCTTTGGTTATGTCTGAGTTTTAAATGATTATTCCTTCAAACTGTTCACTTGCAGTTTTTTGTTTTATCATTGTATCTTAAGTAGGAACTAAACAGAGAGAGTTAATAAGTCTGAGATGTTTCTGACTTAATCAAGATAGTGGTTTGCTCTCTGGGGAATTATGGGGCCATGACCCATTTCTCTCTTGTAAAAAAAAAAAAAAAGAAAAGAAAGAAAGGAAGGAAGGAAGAAAAGAAGTTCTCTCCTTCTGCCCAAATTCATGCTTTTCCAATTTCCTCCATTTAATCCTTCCAAGTCAAAACCAATATGATGATCCAATTATACTGAATCACATTCTGTATTTAAATCCAACAGTCCCATTGACCTTATTTAAATGCTGAATCTGATTTTTATGTTAATTTAAACCTACTAAGAAGGTATTTTAAATGAGAGAGATAATTAATCCCAGAAAATCGTATTTCTAGTTAAATCTCATATAATTAAAGTAATTCCATTTTTTGCTCTAAAATTAGAAACCTGATGTGAAAGTTTGTTTCTCAGTTTGTGGTTTCGCTCCTGCCTCCCGCAGATTGGCACTCGACTGGTCTGGTGGCAGCACAGATCCCCTCACTGCAAGGCTGGAATTCCAATTTTATTCCAACGCAACTGTCACAACGCCCTGAAGCAAGCTAAAAACAAGGAGGGAAAATCTTTGCTATGATTTCACTTTCCATGTGTTCTTTAATGAAAAATTTATCATTTTAAATATTGGTGTTTACTACTAGTTACATGCTTTTTTTATCAGAAAGAAAAAGAAACTGAGATGCTGTTGCTATTATTTCACAGAGAAATATAACAGGCCTGATGTTTGCCTGACAATTCTGTTATTTTCTTGTGTGGAAACACTGTATTTATCATATATTCTACGGCTGGTGATTCAGATATTGTTGAGACCTTATGGTGAACTGATATAGATGTAAACTCTTTATGCCAGATTGTTTAAGTAGGAAAAAAAACCAAATGCACTTAATTAACATCTGATGTGTAGCTTTTGCAAACACAAATGCAATATTTGTGTTTGAGCACTGGCAGTAATGACTGTGAACTCTGCTATTAATGTCTGGTTTAAAGATGGTTGTGGTAGGCCCGTGTCTGGAATAACACAAATAAAAAACTGCATTCAGACAAAACAATAGTGAAGAGCCCATTAGAAAAATGAAAAGGCAGCACTTAGAAGAAACACATGCCATTTTTTCCCCTCTTTAGATCAAAATTATTCTCAAAACTGGTTCCAGACACCATCATTTTCAACCAATCAAAGGTGAAAAGATCCTATTATTTTACTCCACAGAAAAGAGTTTCGTTTTAGGTCAGAAGTTGCTTAGTGATGTCTTTAGAAGTTCTATCTATTATTATAAGCTCTTCTTCAGTGGTTAGGGTTGCAACATGCACAAAGGAGGGAGCTGAGAGGACCTTTTAAGGTATTTGGCATTTTTATCTAAAGAGAGAACTTCGAATTAGTGGATTACATTACAGTTTAAACAAAACATTTCCTCCAACCAATTCAATTCTCTTACTTAACACTTCTTTTTTTTCCTGAAAATCTGATGAGTGCCAGGAACTTTGTGTGTTGCCTGGCATCAAAACACGAAGGAGGCTAAAATCAGGTGAAACCCCCAGCCTAAATACGGTCTTTGCGTCATTGTAATAATCAGTGCAAAGCACCAGAACTCAGGCTCAAAAACATAAACAGTTATTATCCCAAAAGCAATTCATTATCATTATATATTTGTAATTAAATTGTATTTTTAGGACTCAGGTTCAAAAATATAAACAATGATTAAAACCAAAAGGAATTAGTTCTCATTATATATCGGTACTTGCTTTAAAAAAAAAAAAAAAAAAAAGAATATGCACCAAAGAGCAAACCACAGCAGAAACTGGACATTGGATGACTAAAGCCATAAAACTCAAGCTTAATTGCTAAGTCCAGTTCTCCCATGGAGAGTGTAATGCAAGCCTCCTACAGAGGGCTGTGTCCTAACAGAAGAAAGCCACGTGGCTCAGAGCTGGGAATTGCTTCCCGCAGACCAGAATTTAAGGTCCACCTTAACAAGACAATGCCTTTCTGCAAGAAGGCTCTGCCACTTTCCCTGATTCCCCACCACCCCCCCAAATTATCGCTTGGAACCTTTCAGGGTAATGATAATTCAGGTGAGGAAATGGCAGAAGTGGTTGTATTTTACAAGCATAGAGGCCAGTTTCAGATGAGGGTTTGAAGAGTGCTTCAGGATTTCCGTCACACCAGTGCCTGTCCTGGGTTCACATAAAGTCTAACTTCTTCATGATTCAGTGGCAGCTGCACTAGGAGTTACACATTGAGACTCATTTCCCTTCACCCAACTATACTTGCTAATGGACTTCAGAAAGGAAGGAAAGTAGGCTTCTTAAGACAAGGCTCACTTTAAACTAGTTTTCAGGGACTGGGTAAAAATGTTTCGTAAGTAGTGAATTGGGTTTTTTGATGTCAAGAAAAGCGTCTGGCAATACAGTTCTTATTTACAGTAGAAAGAAGTAGGGGGCAGCTCTTGGTGTACTGTTTAAATAGCTAAACAGAAGCCCTAATTCTAAGAGGTACCAGCTACCTCCATCTATGATTCCTGAGGCATCACATTCAACAATACTTCAAAGACTTCCCTTGGGCTTTTACACAATGGTGCATAAATGCAGCCCCTTCGTAGAACATATCAGATAGCAGTGTTTAAATTATCCCATATATGTTTAGGGTTTTAAATGTATATGTATAAAGTATTTGTTTATATATGTGAAAGTATCAACTATTACCGCCTTGCCCTTATTTGTATTCCCCATAAGCTGGCCAACTAGAAGCTTTCAGAAGGAATTGGCTGAAAAGATTTTTGTGTGTTTGGCACTGATTTAAAGGTGTTAATCATCTCTGAGCTCACATTTTCCCTCTTCTGTTTATAGTATTCTTTGGGAACTTCAAGACATAAATCTGTTCCCTTATAGATTCTGCTTCCTCTCAGGTACCCAATAAGTTGTCACTGGAATTGTGACTATTGTGTTTGGTGGATATAATGATTTCCTGCATTTTGTTTTTTAAAGATTTATTTTTTTTACTGTAAAGTCAGATATACAGAGAGAAGGAAAGACAGAGAGGAAAAGATTCCACCATTGATTCACTCCCCAAATTGTCACAGTGGCCGGAGCTGAACCTATCCAAAGCCGGGAGCCAGGAGCCTCCTCTAGGTCTCCCACATGGGTGCAGGGTTCCAAGGCCTTGGGCCGTCCTCAACTGCTCTCTCAGGCCACAAGCAGGGAGCTGGATGGGAAGCAGGGCCACCTGGACACGAAATGGTGCCCATATGGGAATCTAGTTCATGCAAGGTGAGGACTTCAGCCACTAGGCTACTGTGCCAGGCCTTCTTGTACTTGTTTTAAGGACAAAAATTAAACATGGTAACAATTGGTTGGGTTTCCTCTGTTTTAGGAAGAGAAACGAAAAACATGTTGGGAAACACAGGCATAACCAAAAAATATCATGTGTACATATATGTGTACATATAAATAGCTATTAAATAAAAAAATAGAGAAATTGCTTTCATTGGTAATGAAATTCAATGACAAATCAGATAAATAACACTTTAATGAGAGGTGTTATAAACTCTATCTCAACAGCTAATCTTCAAAAGATGAAAGTAAAAGCATTTTATTACTTTATAGATAATCTTTAAAATTTTATTGATTTCAGGGTCTGATTTGGTGGCATAGCAACCTAATCCTCTGTCCTGTGGTGCTGGCGTCCCATAGGGGGCTAGTTTACATTCTGGCTGTTGCATTTCCATTCAGCTCTCTGCTTATAGCCTAGGAAAGCAGTGAAGGATGATCCAAGTCCTTGAGACTCTGCATACACATGGGAAATCTGGAAGAAGCTCCTGGCTCCTTGCTTTAGATCATCTTATTTCTGGCTGTTACAGCTAGCTAGGGAGCAACCAGTGGATGGAAGATATTCTCTCTGTCTCTCTCTTCCTCTCTCTTAGAAATAAAAATTTACTTAATTCCACAGAAAAAGGAATTAATTGGTTCAATCCCCAAATACTTGGAAGCTAAAAACAGAATCCCACTTAGGTCCCCCACATAGGGGCAAAGACCAACTACTTGAGCCATTATCTTTTGCCTCCCAAGGTGTGCTTGGTGGAAATTTGAAAGTGCAGATGAGGCTTGACTCTAGGCTCTTTCACATGCCTGCAGGCATCCAAGCTGGCATTTTAATCACTGTGCCAAATGTCCACCCCCTGTAGATACTTTTCTAAAGCAAGAGCATGTATAATTAAGTTAACGTAAGATTTCAGTCTTTTTTTTTTTAAGATTTAATTATTTTTATTAGAAAGGAATAAAGGCAGACTTACAGAAAGAAGGAGAGACATTAAGTTCTTCCATTTGGTGATTCAGTTCCCAAACAGCTACAATAGCCCAAAGCTGAGCTGATCTGAAGCCAGGAGCCAAGATATTCTCCTATGTGAGTCCAGGGTCTGAAGGTTTTGGTCTGTCCTCTACTGCTTTGCTAGGCCACAAGCAGGGAGGTGGATGGGAAGTGGAACAGCTGGGGCACATACTGGCACCCACATAGGATCCTAGTACTTGCAAGGTGAAGATTTAGCCACTGAACCATTGCTCTGGGTCCTTCATTTAAGTGTTGAAATTCTAATTATGATCTGGTTTGTGAATTATTAAAAAAAATACTTATTTTACCATTTTTCTGTTCTTAGCACCTACTTTGAATCTATTAAATAAAAGATGGACAAAATACCTGCTCATGTTTGAGAACTACTCATTTTCGTATTTATTACACAAACTAAAATTCTTACTCTTTGTCTGTAGATATCGTTGGATAAAGACATGAGGGAAAACTATGATACTTCCCTTAACAATCAATACAAGCTTCTGGGCCTGGCACCGTGGCCTAGCGGCTAAAGTCCTCGCCTTGAACGCCCCGGGATCCCATATGGGCGCCGGTTCTGGTCCCGGCAGCTCCACTTCCCATCCAGCTCCCTGCTTGTGGCCTGGGAAAGCAGTTGAGGACGGCCCAAAGCTTTGGGACACTGCACCCGCATGGGAGACCCGGAAGAGGTTCCTGGTTCCCGGCTTCAGATCAGTTGCGGCTCACTTGGGGAGTGAAACATCGAATGGAAGATCTTCCTCTCTGTCTCTCCTCCTCTCTGTATATCTGGCTTTCCAATAATAATAAAATCTTTTAAAAAAAATATATATATATATAAATACAATCTTCCATCAGATCTAAGCTGAGTAAATTTATTGAACCTTACTTTACAGAATTTATAACCGATAAGCCTTTGAGAAAGACAACAGAAATAATCACAAAAAGCTGTTTAGAGGTAGTAGAGATATGTTGGACATGTTATGGATTTAAAGTTTTATTTTCATAAATGTATGATATGAGTGGGATGTAGACAGATACAGATCACAGTATTGAGATCCTATTGCTTGCCCTTTGGTCTTGACACCAGCATTCCGTTTGTGTAAACCCATATCCATCCCTCTACCTGGCTAATAGTTCCTTCATTTTAGCTGAAACAATGCCTTTATCATCAGGCTTAATTTGGATTGCATTAAAATCCATTGGAACCCATTGAAAATCACAACTCACTGCTACCCAAAACTTTAAATGATCCTAACCTGCTCAGCTTTGCTTTGGCTGTAGCTTGGGTGATTTTCCTAGCAGATTCTACACTAAGTGCTTACTTATTAGACTTGTTAATTACTATTTGTCTCCTCACCCCCTGTTCAACTATAATATAAATCATCAGAGACCATGCCAATTGTGCTGATATAGAGTAATCATCTGTTTATTGTATTAATTGATTAAATACAAATTCTTTCTACATTAGATTGTATTTTTCATGGCATTAAATATTCTCAAAAACTTCATGCTTGGGTATATACCATTGTTTATTCAATCATTCCCAGAGAGTAGGCATTCCATCCAATGAAAGGGGTCTTCAACATTCTACTAGAAAAAAACTATAAAAGACTTTCAATTGTTGTTTTTTGCACCAAAATAAACTCAATTCATTTTTTCAAATATTATTTTTATTGGAAATGCAGACTTACAGAGAGAAGGAGAGAGATAGAAGATCTTCTGTCTGCTGGTTCACTCCCCAAGTGACTGTAATAGCAGGAGCTGAGTTGATCCAAAGCCAGGAGTGAGAAGCCTCTTCCAGGTCTCCCACGTGGGTGCAGAGTCTCAAGGACTTGGGTCATCTTCCACTGTCTTCCCAGGCCACAAGTAGGGAACTGGAGCATCTGGGACAAAAATCGGCACGCAAATGGAATGCTGTGCTTGGCGGTGGAAAATTAGCCAGTTGATCCAATGCAC
The DNA here is from genome assembly GCF_030435755.1 of Ochotona princeps. NCBI lineage: Eukaryota > Metazoa > Chordata > Mammalia > Lagomorpha > Ochotonidae > Ochotona > Ochotona princeps. Next base: position 74,980,498 of record NC_080836.1, read on the forward strand.
TGGCCCCAATTAACTTAATTTCAACACCATTTTCTATTAGTTTACATTTTAAAGTTTGCTCATGTTTGATATTATAAATAATGCTTCAATAAACATACTTACTCATAAATACATGAATCTTGTATTAGTTCTTTATGATTTATCACGATTTTCTATAGAGCTCTTGATACAAATCAGGCATGAATTCGCATTAGTACTGGCAATAGATGTGTCTCTGACTACATCTTTACCAATATCATTATCTTTAAAATATCATCTTTCAGGTTAGGCATTTAGCACAGCAGTTAAATGTTGCTTGGGATGCCCACATTTCATATCAAAGTGGCTGGCTCAACTCCTAGCAGCTCTACTTTAGTTCAAGCTTCCTGTTAATGAACACTTGGAAGCAGTGAATGATAGTTTAACTACTTTGGTCCCAGCCTTCCATTTTGGAGACCCAAACTTGTTCAGGGTTCCCAGAATTAGCCTGGCACAGTCCCATTAACTGTGGGCATTTAGGGAGTAATTAAGCAGATGGAAGATCTCTATCTCTCTCTTTTTGTCTCTCCTCTTCCTCCAACCCTCCTTGCCTTTCAAAGGGAAGATAATTTTGTAATTTAAATCTTATCTGTAAACATTTTTGTGAAAAATTTTTGTATTTTAAAGTTGTAACTTAGGATTTGCAGATATTGATTGAATTTTTCACATAATTCACAGAACTCCGGGTGCAGTAAAAATGGAGAAAAAAATCCCATGGATTATTTATTTAAATCAAGCAATACAAAATAGTTGAAGATGGAGTAGAAATATCGGTTATCGCAATCACAAGCAATCAACAGTTGATACTGGGAAGCAATGCTGATTTGGTTTAAAGAATTACATATCAAGTTTTTTCTTAGGAGGCTAAACATGATTAGTGATAACACTAGCATTTGGTCTTTATCTCAGATATCTCTTTTATATCAGGATAAAAATCTTCCTAAATAGTGACCAAATTATTCTGACAGCACTACAAAAATAGCTAAGCTATTGAACTGCTTGCTAAACCTATACAAAGGCCAGTACTACCTCTTCTTTTTTTTTTAATATTTTATTTATTTGAAACCCAGGACAACAGATATTTATATACACACAGAGATCTTTCATCCACTGATTTACTTCTAAAATAGCTGCAACAGCCAAAACTGGGACAGGTTGAAGCCATAGGTCAAGAACTTCATCCGGGTCTCTCATGTGGATAGAAGGGGCACAAGCACCTGGGCCATCACTTACTGACTTCCCAAGTGTATTGACAGGAATATAAATTGGAAATAGAGCGATCTGCACTCAAACTGAAACTCTATACTGGATGGAATGTTGAAAGTATTGGCTTAGCCCTTTCTACCACAATGCCATCTCCTAAACCACTATTTTTTTTATCTGATATTTGCATACCAGATATACCACACATCAGTCCATCTTACCCCAATGCACATGTCACAAAACTTCTCACATTCATAGCAAAACCCCTTCAGTCTTTACTGAAGGCTCAAATGATAAACTGGATTTCTTAAAATGTATTCAGAAAACTTGAGACAAATTTTGGGAAAATATGTGAGGTTCAAATTGTCACAGACCAATCAATTCCTTCTCTTTCTTTCTTATTTTTTATTTTTTTGATAGTGAAATACTGAGTAAAATGTAATAATATTTTTATAATCGTGTTAGGAATTTACAGATATTGTTTCAATTTTACAATATTATGAGGAAGATACTACTATTATATCCATTACATAGATACAGGGATTGAGACCTCTCTAAAGTCACACAACCAGTGAACAGGAAGAGGTTTTGAACACAGCCCCAAAATCAGTGTTCTTCTTGTTGTCCTCACTACATTACTTGATTACAGATTTTAATTCACTTACCAGCAGAATTCCACACCAGGCATTTGTAACTAGGGGCCTAGGTGTAGGGCTCTGGCAGAGCTGTGTTTTTCATATTCAGGCCTCTCTTGCTACCTGAATATCTAGTATTTTAGCAACTGCTAAGCTATCAAATGATGACCAAAATGTGGCCAAAAATAATTTGATCTACCCCTACAGAAATACTTGAGAAGGATGGAATTAAGATTCACAGTACCCTGAAATAGTACCCTACAGGCAGTAGGGCTCAGGTTTTGCCCTTTCCTAAAGTAATTTACATGGGGGTGGGGCTTAGAAGCAGAAGAGAAAAAAATTGGTGAGATCCAGGGGAAGGGAAGACACCTTTCTGTGGTATTTGCTGTCCTAGTGCCAAAGGCCACTGTCTGGAAAACTCCAAGACTAACTTCTGGCTGTAAGCACCAGCTTGGCCAAACCATTTCCAAGTACTAAAATGCCCTCCTACCAGGAAAAAAGCTTTCCTTAAGTCCCTACTCACATACCTGGGTGTCTCCATCACCTCCCAGGGTCCAACCCTACCTTGGCAGAGATGATGTCTCTGGAATCCAGCCCCAGTGTCAGGAGCTGCTTTCTTTCTCACCATCAATGGCTGCTGTTGTCAGGTTTGTCACCTATGTCCAATGTCATGCCTGGAGACCCTCATCCAATATCTAAGGAGAGCCTCTGGATTCAGCAGTTAGCTTACAAGGATCTAGGTGCAAGTAAAGAGCTAACAGGGCATCCTATCGTGATTCACCCTGCAGTAGGAGAATGCAACCAAAGAGATCCTCTGGATTCTATTATCAAGTTTAAAGAAACAAAGCCGAGGGCCCGGCAGAGTGGCCTAGTGGCTAAAGTCCTCGCCTTGAAAGCCTCGGGATCCCATATGGGCGCCGGTTCTAATCCCGGCAGCTCCACTTCCCATCCAGCTCCCTGCTTGTGGCCTGGGAAAGCAGTTGAGGACGGCCCAATGCATTGGGACCCTGCACCCGCGTGGGAGACCCGGAAGAGGTTCCAGGTTCCTGGCTTCAGATAGGCGCGCACTGGCCCGTTGTGGCTCACTTGGGGAGTGAATCATTGGATGGGAGATCTTCCTCTCTGTCTCTCCTCCTCTGTGTATATCTGGCTGTAATAAAAAAAAAAAAAATGAATAAATCTTTTAAAAAAAAAAGATGAGGCATCACATTAAAAAAAAAAAAGAAAGAAAGAAAGAAACAAAGCCGAACAGAAGAAAAACACCCTCAGCACATGTTAGATTACATCCTGGGCAGCAACAACCCCCAGGTCAAGCCAAGAGCGCTGAAATCCCTCTGTGAGCCACCCAACCGCTTCCTTTTCAGGACCAGACTGCACCTGTTAGACAGGTGGACTTCAGACAGGAAAGTGTAGAGCCACAGCCTCACCAGGGCCTACGGCAGGGGAAAACATTAACAAAACTAGAGCAAAATTAGGCCCAATAAAATCAAATGCAACCTATCCTTTCTTTTGTGGTGGTAAAATATACTTGATATGAAATCTATCACTTCAAGCATCTGTAAGTGTACAAAGCAGAGGCATTAAGTTGCATATTGTCATGCAACCACCATCACTAAAGCATATACTTTATGAACATTTGCACACTCAAAAAAACACAAAGCTTTAAGTAAAATTAGGTTTTCCTTGAAGTTAAATGTTATGATGAAAGTTGGCCACTACACCAGGTTTGAATTTCCAGCCTGTCTCAAGTCTAATTTCACAAGGAAAATTTATCACTAAAATTAATTAAATTGGTGCCTTCACTTTTTGAACAATTTCCTAACAGTTCCAACTTGAATATATTGTTAGGAGATAAAAAAAGTTAAGAGCATAACAGCCATATCTGCACTGTCCATTACTGTAACCCCTAGCACTGTATACTATCAAATTCTAATTTTAGTTAAAATGAAACAAAAAATAGTTGCCTATTTGCACTAGCCAAATTGTAACAGCTCAGTAAATACATGTGTTCAACAGTCTCCATATTAGACAGCACCAATATAGACCATTTTCTGTATCACAGAAAATGCTTGGATAACTGTGCCACTGAAGTACTCTAAGCAAATCTGCTCTGAATAGCAGAATGCTTTTCCCTCCACTGCCACTCTCTATATATGATGCTGTATCTGGCTCTATCTTCCCTAGGCTTGCCATAGAATTGCTTCCCTGTTTTTCTACAGTACTGCTCATATCTATGGCATCTTTTCAAGGAGCTAATTTCAGTCTCCAGTAAGCCAGGATAGAGATCACAAGCACCTTGCTACCTGATATATAAGATGCAGGTGCTTTTAGAGAATTTTGGCACAGACCCTGGGCAGCTGAAGTGTGGGACTTACTTCATGGACCAGCAGAGGCTGAGAAGGAGTCTCTAGAAACTCTCCAACTATAACTTCAGCATCAGTAATCCGTATGCTCCTATTGCAGGTGGCCATGCCGATGGAAGAAATGAAAAGCAGAAGATACTGCAAATAGATTTTGTATGACTGTGGCATAAGTCTTGAGAAATGTTTTTTCTCTGAGTCAGACAGACTCCAGCATCATAAACCCATGGTGTTACAGACATCCTGAAGCCAAGCAAATTCCTAAGTGGGAATGAGGTCCAGGGAAACATCAATGGAAGATATGAATTGCTAGCTAATGCTTAGGTAGTTGGTTAAATTCTCCCCTTAAATCTAGAATGGCAGAGGGAAGGAGGAGGCAAGGGAAATGTTAAGAAGGCTAAGATGTTGAGACTCTGACCACTCTCCAAATTGTTCTGGTCATGTGTATCTACTACAACCATCACTTAGAGTGACTCACACTTTGGCTGCTGCAGAAGCCTAACACTCAAACTGAGATGCCTGAAGCTGTACCACCATCCCCCCACTTACCCCACTAAATACGGTAATGCGTTCTTCTGGCTGTGTACAGTTCTTTGCCTATCCAGGCAAGCATGACCATTTGGAGTTACAGTTCTGGAGGATACATCAATTTATACAAAGATTTCTTACAAACTTTGTTCCTAAAAGATAAAACATAGGATGATTGTTTCAATCACAACCCCATCTGTCAGCAATTGGGGATTTGATGGTGGGGGTGCAATGTGGTTTAGCAGTAATAACATATGCATTTGAGGCCAGAAGATCTAGGGCTAAATACAAGTTGTGCACCTTACTAGCTATTTAGGATCTTGAACAATTTAGTTGACATCTCTGAGTGCCAATTCTTCCATCTGCAAAATAAACAAACATTCTCTACAGCACTCCTTATGTAGAAATTTGTCAACCAAATGAAAAAACATTAAACATTATCTTGTTCTTTCTGATCACATAGTATTTCAGGACAGCCAAGCAGCCCAAAATGACAAGAAAGAAAAAAATTTAAAGATTCATTTATTGTTATTTGAAACATAGATTTACTGAGAGAGAGAAAAGAGAGAGAGAGAGAGAGAAAGAGAGAGAGAGAGAGAGGTCTTCCATCCACTGGTTCACTCCCCAAACGGCTGCAATGGCCAGAGAGGGGCCGATCAAAGCCAGGATCCTGGAATGTCTAATGATACTTCCATGTGGGCAACAAGACCCAAACACTTAGGCCATCCTTTGCTGCCTTCAGGAAGATGGGTTGGAAGTGGAATAGTGGAGATTCAAACTGACACCTATATGGGATGCAGGTGGTGCAAGTGGAAGCTTAACCTTCCTAACTATATGACCAGCACCCAGGAGCTTTGTTTTTAAGCTTTAAAAATCCAAGTAATAATTATGAAGATGGAGACAGAAAATCACCATTTTTAGCCTCTAGAAATATAACTGTTAGGCAAAAACTATTGCTAGATAAAATGTTTAGGAAAAGTCCACGAGGCAGTGTTGATGGCAGAACAGAGCAATCCATCTGTGCATCTGCAGAAGAGAGTTGCCCAGACCTTACAGCCTCTTGGCATGAGGCAGCACGAAGCACACTGCTGACCTTTGAAAAATTTTTGCAAAAAATAGTGAACTTCAAGCCAGACAACCCTGTAGAGCTAACTAGAGTTTACAGGAAATGTGAGGGATAAATATACAAGTTAAATTATACCACAAGGGAGCAAACAGACAGCTCCCAAATAAAGAAATTCTATATGACAACAGATGTAGTTTCTGCAACAAGTAAATGCCAGGAAACAATTGGGGGTGGGAGAGAAAGGGATCAGTGTCGGTGCTCAACGACAGAGAAACAACAAGCAGTGTGCTGCAGGAGCCATGTTAGCTCCAGCTTCAAACAAGCCACAAGATGATGCCCAGATCACACCCCTAGTGTTAAATGGCATCAAAAACTAACCGTCGCTTGGGTATGATAACGGCACTGTGTTCACGTAGAGCAGTGTCCATATTGCTTCTGTGTGTATATTAATTGTGAAGGGATGTATTACATGATCTTTGGAATTTGCTTTGATAATATTTTGTAAAATCAAATCAGGGAAGAAGGGGAGATACAAGGAGAGAAAAAAATATTGGAAAGCAGAAACCCTAGAAAAAGAAATGATCATATAAACTGATGGAGATTAAGGTTAAATACATTATGAAAAGTGCATAGCATAGTTCTGTATACAGAAATCACTCAGAAAATGCTTCCTCTCAGATTTGCAAGAGGATAAAAATTAAAATATAGGAAGCTTGAACCTGCAGAAAACACAGTCTCAGCAGATTTCAGGTAAGTGGCATTACTATCGTTTAAAGCATAAGTTCTGTGCACCTCTGCTGTTCGTTGCTCTTCAGCTGTAGCTCTCAGCAGTTTCATCCACTTCCCAATCCAGTGCAGCAGAGGAGTGCCGACAAACTAGAACAACTGGATGACATCCCCTTCATGCTTGTGCTTTCCACCTCTTGCATCCACATAGTATCACATAGACTTTATTTCTTTATAGCATAAAATCCAAATTTTTATTAACTAGTTAATTTTTTAACGTGATTAACTAGTTAGTAATGGGCTTTTGTTTCCTTTTCTAGGCTGCATACTCCTTAAAAGTACAAAGGCAGAACTTATTCCACCAACATTTATTAGACTGAATGACCTGGTGTTTGGTTCTAGGAAGCTGACAAATGTGAAATATGTCCATTCTGAACTTACAAACGAGAGTAAGGGGTCACCAGACTAACAAAATGAGAACTAGCTCCAGCACCAGCAAGAATCCAAGAATCCATCATATCCCTAGGGAGAGACCTTGGGAAAGAAAGAGTATAACACCATCGTAAATAATACAGCAAAATAAAACTGGGAAATTTCCTAAATTATTCTTCATTAAAAGTTGAGTTTTTCTTCCATTTCTGACAAATTTTTCCTTCCACTATCATTAGTTGTCCTTATCTATTTCCTTTCATTATACTGGAGATGGTTGATTTGATGACAATAAAGAAATATTTTCTATTTCTATTGAAAAATTACCTATTACCTATTTAAAAAAACTACCTATTGAAAAAATTATGATCTAGTGAAAAAATTATTTTTATACATTATCATTACCTATTGAAAAATTTTTATACATTTCCATGCATATGCTCAGCATTTTCAGCACTAACATTAGAAACGTCTAAGAATCTGGTGATATTTCCTTTTTCAAAAGGAGTATCAATTCAATGAGCTGTTTGTCAGTGTAATGAGAAGTTTAAACTGCATATTCTTAACACAAATGTCTTTTCTAGCTTTACACAGACATAACTGGGACTGAATTGTAGTATTCAATAGAGAATATGCAATAGTAAAAGAAGTGCACGAGGACAGTATTTAAGAATCTGCTTAATTAGATTTATCTGCTTGCCTTACACTAACTCAGCCTTTATGTCTACAACAGTATTTAATACCATTTTCCCCCTTTGTTTTTATTTCTTTCAGGAGCAATTTAGGACTTCCAGTACAAATGAGTTAAAATATAACTGTTAAGTGATATTGAATTTAAGCAGCTCAAGGAACATAACTCATCATCTTAGCTTTTTATATATTTAATTCCAGTCAAAACGCACAAAATGTATACATATACACACACACTCTTGGGTTGATCATTAGTTTTTCTCTAGGAATAGGTCCACTCTATTTCCTCTGCCCTACTGGATGAATGTTTGGTTTCCTAGTATTATTTTTAACCAGAAGTTTAATAATACATTGAAAAGTCTCAAAATCTTTTCATAAGCACATACCAATCAAAAGGAGTATTTTCCAACCCCTATCACCTCAGACTCAAATCAACTGGAGGGGAAAAAAAGCACAAAGTCTAAAAATTAAACTGGGTGCTAGACTTGACATCTTACAAGCATCCTCTAGTTTTAGTGTAGCTCTCAATATAGCCAAGTTTCTTGTTTAGTTGATTTTTTATTTATGTATTTTTTTAATGAGAAGGGGAAAAAATTCTCTACCAGAAGCCATAAAAATCTCTCAGATGGTAAAACAGATAGCCCTAAAAGTTTTTTTTTTTTTTTTTTGCCTAAATTCACACACTACCTAAAATAAAACTGGCCGATTAATCTCACTACAGCATGTTTAAAAAGAGCGGCATTTGAAAATACAGTATAGCAGTGAGATGCTGCACCGCCTCTAATTAAGTGCAGACTAGGAAAAATTATTCTTAGTCTATGGGAGGGGGGTGGTGGAGATTTCTCTCTTTGCAATTCAAAATTATTTTAAAGATAGAACATTTCTTTTCCAATGTCTTCATTAAACAGAGCTGTTAAGAATTGTCTCCCAACCATCCCCAAAGAATACAAAGTTAACCAGTATTCACCCCATATGCTCGACTTTGAAGTGTGAAGCTGTGACCATCCCACTAGACTCTCACACCACCATCAAAGCCATCTCATTACGCGCAGTGCTGAGCGTCAAAGCTTGGGGCCGTAACCGCTCCAACACAAACACTGCATTAACAAAGCAACCGCAATATTCCTCCCCCATGTGGCTAGAACATGGAGAAATTCTTACCATATGTATATATGCATGAGGTACAAAAAATTATTGTGCTAGAACATCATTGAGAGGTACATTAAACTTGCTGACTAGAACTGAATGTCATTCTGAAAGGTCAGAAAAAAAATAAAATGCAGATGATGTTTATGATGAAAGAGCAGAAGCATTAGGCTAAAAAACAAGATCCTGTGCAATTCCTCAACTCCACGTCAGTGGACACGTTCTGTTCCTGTTTTTTTCCTGAGATTGAGGACAACAATGAAAGGGGAACAAAACCTTATGGTTTTTCACTGGATGCCGCAGTTTCCATTCACTGTTCACTTTCAAAGAACAAGCACACAAATAATAAAATGCAGTATCATTTGAAGTAAACAGTCCTTGCTAAGGAAAAAGTAATTTCATTGGCATCTCTGAGTTGTCAATTTATTACTGGCAAGGTAGAAAACAAACTCAAAAGAGAATGCATTATCTATTATGGAAATGATATCAGAAAAAGCACTTGGCTGACTTTCATGAAAAAATTAATCTGTTAAAAACATGTTAAGTATTTGAACCCAATAGTCTCATTTCTTTGTATTTGCTCTAGTGAACGCTTTGTATTGGTGCACAAAAAAGACTAATCATTGCTGCATTACTCATACTAGAAAAATGGGACACAATCTAAATGGTCACATATAGGGAATAGATACAAAGTACAGTGCTCACACTATTACAGATGTAACAGTAGTTAAGAAGAATGAGCTAGAACCATGTGTAATACCATGGACAAATCTAATCCAACATGTCAGGCTGAACAAAAAAAAAGGTTACAGTATGAAAGCATTTGCCATACAAATATATACAAGCAATAGCATACTGCATTTATGGGTATAATATCAGATCTCCATCCATGGATCCACTCAATACTGGGCCAAAAATATTCAGAAAAAGTAACTGTATCTGTACTGAACATATACAGATTTTTCTTGTCATTATTCTCAAAACAACACAGTGTGACTATTTATATAGCACTTACATTCTTTAGGTATCATAAACAATCTAAAGATGATTTAAAGTATATGAAGACTGTGCACATTTATCCAATATAAATATGCCATTCTATGGAAGGTCCGTCAGCATCTACAGATTCTAGTATCTGCAGGGGGTCCTGGAAGCAATCCCCAGTGGATATGGAGGGATGACTGTGTGCATATAGTAAGCATGTGGGAAAATTGTTGGATTGGCACTTACTGAACTCATGTTCTGACCTGGCAGGGGCTAATTCAGGAAACCAGGGATGAGGGTAATCAGGAGTGAATTTTAACCTTACTTTCAGTACTTGAAATTTTGAAAAAGAAAATAAAAGATTCCAGGCAAAGTCTGACAAATAAGTGAATAGAAAGAACCTTTGATCTTCTGCTGTGTTGATGAAAAATATAAGGAAGTTTTCTCATATGTCTAGATCTGCTTTCCAGGGATAGAATTTTAAGAATTAGACCTATTCTCTATCTTTCTTATAAACAGAAGAGTGCTTTGTCCCAAGTTTGGGTTTTGCCATATACTTTCATGTATATAAAGGCAGAGGTAACAATACAGGTATTGGAGAAAGTATATGGTATATTAGGAATCTGACATGTATTTTGCATGTATTTCATTTCAAATAATCCATAAAGCATTATTTCCTTATATATAAATAGCAAGTGCTTTTGTGGAAATAAATATATGAAAATCTAACTATTCCTTTATGGGATATATGCTTTTGCCACTTTAACAGTCATGATATCATTCACTTAAAAGAATTACACTTTCCTGAGTGACCTAAAATATTTAACTTTGTACTAAACAACTTATTTTATTCTGTGCTATGCTTCTAATTGCTTCATGTAGAGATTTAATGGCCCTACTTTCGGGGGATTAAGTACTCTATTACACACCTCTGATAGTCATCATAGCATTTACTATGTGAAAATGAAACCTAATCCTGTTGGGATGTTCACAAACATGCCTCCATTTATCCTCACAGTGTTTCTCTAGATGGCTACTGAACATCATTTTGCAAATATAGAACTGCTGATAAAGCAAAAGCTGTTTGCTATAGAACTTAAAATTCTACAGCTGAAAGTACTTCAAACATCTCCCTCTCAAGTGGTTTTCTAACATCTTGTCATGATAATGTCTTTCTTAACAGGCACCTTATTTGGAATCTTGGTGCATGAAGCACAGAAGAGGAATCCACTCAATTACGGTGAAAGAGAATGGCAGGGCTCAACTGTGCAGTAACCCCCTCCATTGAAACAGAGAAGACTCAATACCAGTGACATCTGGCGAGAGGTTGAATTCCAGAACCCTTTTTTTTTCTTTAGTTTTTTTTTTTTAAGATTTATTTATTTTTATTGGAAAGGCAAATATATAGAGAGGAGGAAAGACAGAGAGGAAGATCTTCCATTCGATGGTTCACTCCCCAAGTGACTGCAACAGCTGGAGCTGAGCCATTCTGAAGCCAGGAGCTCTTCCAGGTCTCCCACATGCTAGTGCAGGATCCCAAGGCTTTGGGCTGTCCTCAACTGCTTTCCCAGGCCACAAGCAGGGAGCTAGATGGGAAGCAGGGCCGCCAGGATTAGAACCAGCGACCATATGGGATCCTGGCGCATGCAAGGCGAGGACTTCAACCACTACACTATCGCGCCAGGTCCCAGGGCCTTTGTTAAATGTTTAATTTTATTCTTAATATTATTTACATAGTTGAGAGGGATACATGACCATGCCACTGATTAGGGTGGGGAGGATTGAGGTATGAAGGAAGGTGGGTGGGACATAAGTTTCAGTTCTTTTTCTTTTATTATCTTTTTATTCTCCTAGTCTGATGAGGGGAAAGGGAGGAATTCACTCCTTGCTATCAAACTACATCAGTACCTGGAGATAGGGGACAGTCATAGATGACATCTTAGAGATCCCAATGTGGGGAAGAATGTTCCAAGGGTGTTATTTGACTGATTTTGATAGTTCTGAAATGTAATTGGCTTTGTTGAACCAACCAGGGTTGAGACAATCTTTCCAGGGTCAATTGGCTGACCAAGTCCACCTCAGTGCACACTCAAAGACACTGCAAAGCTTGGCCAAGAGAGTGTTCCAAACTGTTTTGCTTTCCATCCTCTGATGAGGTGCACAACATCCTCTACTGGCCTAGATCAGTTGGCTGACATGTCCTCTACATGCCTCTGGACATGCTGTCCACTGCATGGGCATCAGCAACTAAGGATGTCCAGTCCCAACAAATGCACTCCAAGGTCAGAACAAATATCTTGTGATTTACCCTGTGTCTGGGGTTTCAGTCCAGTGATCCAGTTGGAATGAAAAATATCTTGCCAGGAGTGATCTCAGACTTGACTTACGTGTGCCAGCCAGTGCAGGGTCAGGTCCAATCTGTTACCTGCACCAGCCAATACACACACCAGTGGATGCAGCTGTCTTGTTAGTTCTATTCCCAGCTTCACCTCTCATTTGAACTGGTAGGTTTTGTGGCCTAGCCCAGCCCAGCACACCACATGCCCCATCTTCACACATACCAGTGGATATCACAGCCTAGTCAGGGCGACTCCGGGTAATCACCACCAGCTCCACTTCCAGCCCTGTTTTTTGTATGTGCCAGCATTTGTTACAGCTTAGCCTGGCTGTGCATTACACCTGGCTCTTGTGCACACCATGAGTTTGGCACCTTAGCCTGAACAGCAATCTGACCTGGTCCACACATATGTAGGTGGGTGCTCTTGCCTTGACCAGTTTGGTCCACCCCCAGCACTAGTTCTGATGCTCACCAGTGGGAGCTACAGTCCAGGAGGGAAGTGCTCACAGTTCCTTACATCAGGCCTGGCCCCAACCCTGGATCTTTTAACTGCCAAGGGATACTGCAGTCCAATCTGGGATGGCTTGCTTCCTGTTTCAGCATTTATTAACAGGTGCTATACCCTGGTTCTGCACAGCTTATCTCTAGTCACAACTCTCACTGGTGGGTACAACAGCTAGCTCAGCCTGGGCCACTCCTAGCACCAGTCGTCATGTAAACCAGCAGGTGTTGTGGTCTGATGTGGCCTGGTCTGCACCCCATCCTAGCTCCCACTAATGCCCATATATTCTGCGAACTGATCCAACCCAACACACTCCCAAATCCGGCCCACGCATATGCTGATAGGTACCTGTCCCCAGCCATGGCTTTCATGCTCACCAGCTGTGGTCTATCAGGGGAGTTCCTCAAGTTTCCTTACCAGACCTGTCCCCAGCCCCAGATTTTGCATATGCTGGTCAGTGCTTCAACCCAACCAACCTGGCATGACATGGCTCCAGTCAGCTCTCACAGCAGGTGTGGTAGCCTAGCCCAGACAGGCATGCCCAACATCCTGTGCTGAATTTCACGTGTGCCAGCAGGTGATGCAGGCTGGCCCAGCCCAAGCTCACATACATGCTGATGAGTGCTACAGTCCTGCCTGGCCTGGCCTGCCCTCAGCCCTGGCTCCTATGCTCCCCAATAGGGGCTATGGCCTAGTAGGGAAGTTCTCCAAGTGCCGGATTTTGCGCATACCAGTGGGTCCATGAGCCAGCCCTACTCAGTTCACTTCCTGTCCTAGCAGGATCAGTGGCTTTTCCTAACTGGCCTTCAACACATTCTGGTTCTTGCTGTTGGATGTTTCAGCCCATATGACTGTATGGAAAGTGGGAGTCTTAGATTTAGATAACACACAGGAAGAATGCCATAGGAATACGAAGAAGAGCATGTGTAAGCTGAGGGGGAATCCCCCAGACTTTCAGCCTCCAGACTATAAATTTCTGTTGTTCCAGGTAAGCTATCTGTGTTACTGCAGCCTCACTAACCTAATGTTTGTTTCTCTATTTTTTCATTCTCTAACAGAGAGTTTGGGAGAGAATGTGTGCATGCGTAAGTCTACATCTCTTCCCTCTCCGCAGTTAGCTGTGAGCAGGAGACACACATTCCAGACCACTCTTCCTGCCATTACACTGTATGGTGGCAGGGCTGAATGGTACAACACCTACTCCTGCTCTATAAGTCTGTCTAAGTGTGTAAACCTAACCATCATACTAACTTTATTACTAATAAGAGGAGTGTTCACATTTTCAACTGCCTTTCTCTTCTATAGAATTGATTCAAAATCTGGAAAAAGAAAATATGTTGTTATTATTATTATTATGTCCTCCTCTTTTACCCCACTCCATATTTCTTATTTCCTTCAGACCAGAGTGGCATGGCCTCCTTCATTTTCTATTCTCTACAAATCAACTACTCTAGCATAAACTTTGGACTCTGCCCCTGATTTTTTACTTTTACATATTTGAAATGAATATGGGGTAGGGAGAGAGAAATGGAGATCAATCTTTTGTCTTCGGGCTCACTCTCTAAATGCCTAATAGTTAGGGTTGGGCAAGGTTAGAACCAGCAGCAAGTAACCCGATCTGGGTTTCCCATGCAGCTGGTAAGGACCCAAAAGCCTGACTCTAGTACTTGAATCATCATCTGTTGCTTTCCAGAGTAAACATTAAGAGGAAGCTGAATCAGCAGCAGAGGTAGATTTTGAGTCAGCAATCCATCCAGTGTGGGACAGTGGTGATGGGGACTTAACACAATGTGCCACAGCAGCACTCTCCATAGGACTCTGCCTTTGAGGATCCAAGATTCCAACATGCTATGGGCACAGACGGTTAAGCTGATTAACCAGTTCAAGACCCCATTAGTCTGCTGCCGATCTATCTTCCTGCTAACGCATCCTGGGATGCAGCAGATGATGGCCCATTTGCTTGAGCCCCTGCCACCTGTATGGGAAACCTGCACTGAGTTATAGGATCCTGGGTTTTTCTCACTCAACCTTGACATACAGGCACTCTCACTCACTTTCTGTCTCTCTCCTGCTGATACACTGCCTTCCAAATAGATAAGAAAAAAAACATTAAAAAAAATTCCAACATGAACATTGATTATTTCTTCCCCTATCATATAACAATCTTAAAACACTTCAAGGTAGTATATAACTCAGCTTGACATGTATAGGCTATCAGAAAAAGGAAATTACAATTACCATCTCAAAATATTATTTACTATGTATGTTTTGTTCATCAAAATTACACTTCTTGGTCCCGACGGCATGGCCCAACGGCTAAAGTACTCGCCTTGAAAGCCCCGGGATCCCATATGGGCACCGGTTCTAATCCCGGCAGCTACACTTCCCATCCAGCTCCCTGCTTGTGGCCTTGGAAAGTAGTCGAGGACAGCCCAAGGCCTTGGGACCCAGCACCCACATGGGAGACCTGGAAAAAGTTCCTGGCTCCTAGCTTTGGATTAGCACAGTACTGGCTGTTGCACTCACTTAGGGAGTGAATCATTGGATGGAAGATCTTCCTCTCTGTCTCTCCTCCTCTCTGTATATCTGACTTTGTAATGAAAATAAAATAAATCTTTTTAAAAAATTACACTTCTTTAACATACAATTTTAATAGCCATGATATAATCATTTCTTAATGCTATCTATGATTATTACAATATTGTAGCCGTATGTAGTCATTGTTATCATATGCCCTGAGACTTCTGAGAAGCTCTGAGACATCCTTACTTCACAAAAAAAGATCGGTGAGCACACAAGGGTGTGGAGAGACCTGAGCTTGTGCCTGTAACCTTACAAACTCATCAATACCATCAACATCATTAAGTCATTTCTTCAGACTGTTTTAACCCAGAGGTTGACACTGGGCATCTTATAGACACTAGGAAGTGGGGACAGAAAGTAAAAAGAACTCAGAAAATAACATCTAAAGCTAGCAAACCTTGGAACTCCTAAACTTTACCTGTTGACTCATGGCTCAATCTCAAGGATTATAAGAGACCTTTTTGCTAGGCAGAGAAAGGGAAAATTCCACTTTTTAAGTGCAAATCTATATATGACCTCAAGACCAGGAAAAACTATTTAAAAATGTACACTAGGCTACAAAAGTTTTATGCATGCCACTTACACATTCAAATTAAGTGATTCTTACAGGACAATTATTATCAACAAGTTTTTGGTAAACTCCATTCAGTGTATATCAAAAGTGGCCAGAAAAAGAGGGAAAGTCAGTCCATACATGTCTTTTGGGGAACGGGCTGTGGCTATATGCACCTGAGAGTTGATCCTGATGGGATGGGTTTCAGAATCATTTACCTCAAGAAAAAAAGAGGAGGACATTTATCTACCAGTTCCAGGCTCCCTACTGGGCAAGGATTGCCTGGTATGGGGTTATCCCGAAGCACTTTCAGGTTAACACACAGCCAGAGTGAGAGAAACTAACACATTTTTTAAAAGTCTGGTTGAGTTCATCCACAACTGCTGGTTATGGAAAACTGGGTTATTTTATCTCCCATTTTGCCTTTTCCTTTCTTATAATAACTTTCATAGTGGTAGAGATAAACCCTTGTTTTTAGTGAGAAATATGTACTCATTAATAACCTGGTCACTCACCTTTGTGATTGAAACATACAAATTCACATGTGTCAGTCACAATATCTTAAGTAATTTTTGCAATATAAAATCTTTCTTTGGCTTTAGTTTTCTAGATGATACTATATACCAAATATAATATCCTATAATTCTCAAATTGAATGTGATGTTCTAAACATGCTTACACATTCTTATCAAATCAACTATTGTTTTTATGCTGTGACAATGAGGATGATACTGATAGCAGGGAGAACTGTTTCAGGACCCAGCTTTCAAACTGGTTAATCTCAACCAAATCCAACACTGTTTTATGAGACAATCTCCATAGCAACTGAAGAATCAGAGTAGAAAATTCTTGAAGTGAAAAAGTTGTTCCTGATTTGCCAGATCAGCCCATGTTTTGACAATGTGTAATAAGGTAATCATGGGGTCTCAAGACTACCACAAAGTGTTGACGCTGTGTGAATTTGTCATGGCACATGCTCCAAGTTAAAAAAAAAAACAACTTGAAAAAAAATCTATGAGGCTGATAATCCTAATCAAATTCATTAGTCTTTTATATATTTTAGAAAAATGATTAAAAATTTATCATACAAGAGCTACTTTATTCATATAATTTACTTCACTCTATTTCTCTAATAACCTCAAATTATTCCATTGGTTAATGACATAAAACAAAATAAAATCCTCTCTATCATTTACAAAATCCACAGCAATGTGCCAAACTTTTAAAGATGAATATCATGACCCTCTGTGTCAGATAGGTCGACTGTCACTGGCAAATCATTGGGATAATTTGTCTAAACTCATCTGCCTGACCTCTTTCTTCCATCTGCACTTGATCATTCTCACACAAGCTTTTGTGTGAGACAACACAATTGTCAGAAGACACACTGGCTCCTAACAATGAGAACAGGGAGTAAGAGATGTGGAAGACACACAGGAGATACTACAATCCACAGTAATCCAGAAAATTTCCTTCCCACATCTTACTTGTTGAATACTAATGACTACTGGTGAATTAAGCCTGTGAATATAGAGTGAATTGAAATCATGACAGCAAGGGGCTGGCACAATGGTTCAATCAGCTAATCCTCCAACTCCAAACACCAATATTCCATATTGGTGCTGGTTTGTGTCCCTGTTGCTGTATTTCCCACCCAGCTCTTTGCTTGTGGTCTGGGAAGGCAGCAGAGTATAGTCCAAGTCCTTGGGTTCCTGCACTGGCGTGGGAGACCCAGAAGAAGTTCCTGCATCCTAGCTCTGGATCAGCTCAGCTCCAGGTGTTGTAATCATTTAGGGAGTGAACCAGCAGATGGAAGATCTTTCTGTCTCTCCTTCTTTCTATAAATCTTTCTTTCCAATAAAGATAAAGAAATCTTTTTAATAAAAAAATGATTATGTCATCAAACACTGAGCAAAAGAGGGAAAGGAGGCAGGGTATTAGCGGGGAGCAGGAGGAACAGGGAAGTAAGGCTGTCTTCTTGGAACTGTATTATGAAATGCATAAAATCTGTTCTCTTTATATTAACAAAAATGTTTCAAAGGAAACAAGATAAATGACTCCACAGAAATACAAAGGATCTTAAAAAAACTACTAGCAACAACTATAAGCTAACAAATCTGAAAACCTTGGGGAAATGAATAGATTTCTAGTTGTGCATAATTGATCAAGATGAAATTAAGATGAGGAAATCTAAGCAGATCCATTACAAGTAAAAAGACTGGCGCAAGAACTAAGTCCCTCACCAAAGAACAGCCCAATACCTGATGGCTTTACATCTGAATTCTACAAAACAATTAAAGAGGAACTAACTTTAATACTTCTCTAACTATTCCAAAATATTGAAAAGGATGGAACCCTGACAAGCACTTTTAACAAGGGCAACACCCCTCTAATACCAAAACCAAAGACACAACACAAAAAGGAAACTATAGACCAAAGTCTTGATGAATATAGATGCAAAAATTCTCAAGAATTTAAGAGGAAAGTGAACCTAATACTTACAAAAAATATCATACATCACTATCAAGTTGTGATTTATTCCAGAAATGCAAAGGCGGTCCACATTCTCAAATCAGTAAATGTCCTAAGAACAAAAACCACATAACATCTGAAGAGGATGAAACCAACTGATAAAGCTCAGCACCGTTTATCACTTCTCAGCCCTTTGGCTAAGATCAAGTGTACAAATCAGCACTGTTTCATAATAAAAACACAATTTGTTCAGAAGAAATACACCTCAACATTATAAAGGCTACATATGACAAACCAATACCCAATATCATGCCGAACACAGAAAATCTGAAAGCATTTCTCCTCAGACAAGGATGTCTATTTTCACCACTCTTAAAGTATCAAAAGAAGAAAGGAATGAAGGGCATCAAAATTAGAGACAAGGAATTCAAATGATCCATGCTGGCAGATGACATGATGTTGTATATGGGAAAAAAACTGAGCACTCCACCAAAAAGCTGTTAGAACTAATAAATCAATTCAGTAAAGTTAGAGGTTATGAAACAAACATACATAACTTTTAACATACTAATGATGAATGCATCAAAGCAAAAATAAGGAAATAAATCTCAAAATGGCCACAAAAAATCAAAACTTAACTAAAGATGTGGAAGAATTCTAAAACGAAAATGATAGAACATTAGCTAGAGAAATCATCAGGGACACACAAAAAATGAAAAGATATTCCTTGGTAATAGATTGGGAGAATTAACATCATTAGAATGTCTACGCTACCTAAAGCAAACTACAAATTAAATACAATCCCTATCAAAATACCAATGACATACTTTACAGAGTTACAAAAAATAATCATATGGTATCAGAAAAGACCCAGAATAGACAAAGCAATCCTGAGAAAAACAAACAAAAAATCAAGCTGGATTATTACAATGTCTGATTTCAGAGCATACTGCAAAGCCATAATAATTGAAACATTATAGTAGTGGCATAAAATCCAGCACACAGATCAATGGAACAGAACAGAAGCACAGAGTTAACCCACATAAAGAGAGCCAACTGATTTTTGACAAAGGTGCTACAAACTAAAGCTGGAGTGGTGGCATAGACAACTAATCCTCCACCTATGGCACTGAAATCCCAGGTGGGCATCAGTTCATGCCCTGGCTACTCCACTTCTGATCTAGCTCCCTGATTATAGACTTGGAGAACAATGTGGGACGGCTCAGGTGCTTGGTCCCTTGTACCCTTGTGGGAGACTTGGAGGAAGCTACAAGCTCCTGGCTCTAGATTGGCTCAGCACTGGCCACTGTAGATATCTGGGGAATGAACCAGCAGATAAAAGACTTGTCTTTTGCTGTATCTCATTCTCTCTATATAAAATCTGCCTTTTAAAATAAATAAATAAATAAACAAATAAACAAATAAATCTTTTTAAAAAGGTGTCATGTGGAGCCTGGAGCAGAAGCCTAGTGGCTAAAATCCTCATCTAGTATGCACCGGTATGCCATATGGGCACTGGTTCATGTCCTGGCTGCTCCACTTCCTATCCAGCTCCCTGCCTGTGGCCTGGGAGAGCAGTTGAAGACAGCCCAAAGCCTTGGGACCTTGCACCCATGTGGGAGACCCGTCAGAGGCTCCTTTGTCCTGACTTCAGATCAGCTCAACTGCGGGCATTGAGGCCACTTGGGGAGTGAGCCAGTGGATGGAAGATCTTTCTCTCTGTCTCTCCTTCTCTCTGTAAATATGCTTTTCCAATGAAAATAAATATTTTTTTAAAAGGTGTTATAAACAAATACAGGGGAAAAACAGTCTTTTTAATAAACGGTGCTGAGAGCCGACAAAGAATAAACTTACCTCCCTATTCATTACCAAATACAAAATGAATTCAAGATGGATCAAAGACCTAAATGTAGGGGGCCAGCATTGCAGAATGGCAGGTAAATCTACTGTCTTTGACACTGGCATCCCTTATGAATCTAGTTCTTGTCACAACTTCTCTACTTCATATCCTACTCCCTGTTAATAACCTAGAAAAAGCAGCAGGGGGTAGTTCAAGTGTTTGGGTTCTTTTTTTTTAAGATTTATTTTATTTTCATTAAAGTCAGATACACAGAGAGGAGGAGAGACAGAGAGGAAGATCTCCCATCCAATGATTCACTCCCTAAGTGAGCGCAATGGCCGGTGCTGTACCAATCCAAAGCCAGGAGCCAGGAACCTCCTCCAGGTCTCCCATGTGGGTGCTGGGTCCCAAGGCTTTTGTCCTCGACTGATTTCCCAGGCCACAAGCAGGGAGCTGGATGGGAAGTGGAGCTGCCGGGATTAGAACCAGTGCCCATATGGGATCCCGGGGCATTCAAGGCGAGTACTTTAGCCGCTGGGCCATGCCGCTGGACCCAAGTGTTTGGGTTCTTGCAACTCATATGGGAGACCTGGATTAACCTCCTTGCTACCAGTTTTCACTTTGCTGAGCCCTGGTCATTGTAGTCAACTGGGACTGAACAAGTGGTTAGAAGATATCTAACCATGCAACTGACTAACATTAATATTAAAAAAATACTCAGCAAACCGCTGACCAGGGTACAGAGTGGAGCCCCTGGGAGCTTGTGGATTTGGGCCTGGGCAAGGAAATCTAGGGCATAGAACCAGAGGGCATATGGGGACATGGAAGCTCACCTCTAGGCAGGTGGAGCAAACCTGGGAACTTCCCCATGTGCTTGGTACTGGGCTAGGTGAGGAGAGGGGAGGGGAGAGCCCCAGGTCAGCATGCTGCCCTGGTGTGCTGGTGGACCAGGCCTGGAGAACTTTAATGGGCCTGGATTTTGGGTGTGTGAAAGGGCAAAGCACCAGGATAGCACAGGTACCAGGAGCCTGGGACTCTTGTGGGTGGACAGAGCTCCAGATCAGCATACCACTCACTGGACTTCCAAAGTCTGGGGTGGAGAACCTATGCACTCCTGGGCATGAGAATGGTGGATTGATTAGGGAAAGGAGCAAGGGAAGTAGGGAGGAATGCCATGGAAGTATCTTGCAGGTAAGGAATGACCCCTGGAGGGAGTCCCAAGAACAAGACCACTGTACTTACAGGTAAGCAAAGGGAGTGAAACCTAGTTGTTTGGAGGGGAGAGAGAATTGTGCTGGGTTCCAACAACCATTGGTTTGCGTAGAAGGCTGGAGACTGAAATGACCCAGCAATTGCAACTTGCGGTGAATGCTTAGGCTGATTGGCGTGCCGGACTGTGCAGGACCATGTATTAGCAAGCAAATACAAGAATCAGGTCTGGGATCTCCTCAGATGAGGTTTTTTGGGGGATAACCCCCAACTGAACCATTGAACTTAGAACTCCAACCATGGAAAGAAACGCAGGTTCCATGATTTGACCATGGAATGCAAATGTCAGAGCTGGGCCTCCTCAGTGGCTTAGATGAAGCAGTGGACAACATATCCAGATGCACATGGAGGATTTGGCAGTACATTGGAGCCTGCAGAGGACATCTGGTACCACAACAGAGGACAGAGGATGAAACCAATTGATCAACTACTCTAGTCAAGTATTGGCAGTGAATATCTGGGCAAATGGAGACTAAGGTGGACTATGTCAACCAGTCGATTCTTGGGAGATTTCATCATGCTTGGAGTGGTGAGATTGACAGCATTTCAGAACTGTTGAACTATTAAAACCACTTGAATAGGACCCTTGGAACATGTCTCAGATCGGCGACCCTGGGATGGTTTGGAGGTTCTGTGTGACTTCTGTTTACCTCCCCCCTCCCCCCAGATGTAGGAAGGGAAAAGAGAATGTAGAAACAGTGGTCTCACCCACATCCCTCTTGCCCTTGACCCTTCGTACCTAATCAACTATGTAAAAAAATCAAAAATAAAATAAAATAATACTCAGCATCACAAGCCACCATGGAAATGCAAGCAGAACC
The DNA here is from genome assembly GCF_030435755.1 of Ochotona princeps. Classification (NCBI taxonomy): domain Eukaryota; kingdom Metazoa; phylum Chordata; class Mammalia; order Lagomorpha; family Ochotonidae; genus Ochotona; species Ochotona princeps. The sequence continues at coordinate 75,002,661 of NC_080836.1, forward strand.
CCTAATGAAATATTATCTTAGTCTGTTAAACCTGCAATTATCAAAAACATGGAAACAAGAAGTGCTTGTGACTATGTAAAGAAAGTGGATGTTATATACACAATTTGTAGGAATATAAATTAACATAGCCACTATGCAAAACAATATAGGATTATTTTTAAAAAACATGCTATCCAGCAATTACACTACTGGGAATAAACCAACAAACTATAAAATCAAAAGAAATCTGCTGCAACATGATTATTTCATCACTGTTTCCATTAGTCAAGATGTGGAGTCAACAAAGTAGATAAATGGATAAAGAAAATGTGGTATCTAAACAATAAAATATTACTCAACCAAAAAAAAGAATGGACTTCTGGAGGACATTATGTTAAATGAATTAAGTCAGAAATAGTAAAAAGCAAATATCATATGTCCTCCCTCTTATGTCAAAGGTAAAAAGAAAAACTCAGTCTGAACACAGACTGGGAGAAGAGTGAAGGAGTTTGAATTTAAAAAATAGAGTATAATGGGTATGATTTAAGAAATTGTGATAAATACATTGATATGAACTCTTAATAATATCAGAATCCAAGTATGGCTTATAAATCACAACAAATATATTATACTAACACAAAATAGGGGTATATGGGAATTCTTTTTATCACCCCACAATTTTGGTTTTATAAATTTGAAACTTTTGAAATTTAGAAGTTTTTAAAACATAAATCATTAAATAATCACTAATATGGCACTCAAAAAATTCCATGGGACAGTGTACTCAAAGAAAAAATATTTCAGACCCAAAATTCTTTACCTAGCCAAACTAACAAGTAAGTGTGAGGGTAGAACCATGCAGATTGATGATTTTACATAGTTGATTAGGATGGGAAAGATCAATAGTTAGGGGAAAGTGGGTGAGATCATTGTTTACAAATTTCCTTTTTCGTTTTCCTGTATCTGCAGGAAAGGGAGAGTTAAGGGGAGAAACCACACCCAGCCTCCCAACTGGCCCAGTATCTAGGGATGGGGAAGAGCCACCCAATGTCATCCCAGGGTCCCCGATGTAGAGCATGCTCTAGGGACCTTTCATACTGCTCAGTTTCAATAATTCTGAAATCCTGTCAATCTCACTGATCCAAGGATAAGGAAATCCTTCCAAGGTCCATTGGCTGACATAGTTGACCTTAGAGTCTCCATTCACCCAAATATTTGCTGTCAACGCTTGGCGAGGGTAGTTTACCAACATGTTCTGCCCTCCTTCCTCTGCTATGGTACCAGATGTCATCTGCAGGCCTCAATGGACAGCCATATCCTCCATGTGCATCTGGGTATACCATCCACTGTTCCATTTTAGCCACTAAGGAGGCCCAGTTCTGACACAAGCACACCATGGTCAGACCACAGATCCTGTGATTCTCACCATGGTTGGAGTTCTGAGTCCAGCAGGGATCCCCAAAGAAACCTTGTCTGAAGTAACCCCAGATCTGACTCTAGTGTGTACTTGTCAGTATGGGGTCCAGCTCTGTCTGTCACCCATATCAGACTACACACATACCTGTGGTTCCAATTGCTGAGTCAGTTCTGTCTCCAGCACCATCTGTTATGTAAATCAATGGATGCTGTAGTCCAGCCCAACCCTGCCCACCACATACTTGGCCCTCATATACACCAGTGGGAACTGCAGCCTAGACAGAGTGACCCCCAATAATCCCCACCAGGCGTGCCCCCAGTCCTGCTTCCTGTGCCTGTCAACATGTGCAGCAGACTGGTCCAGTCTGTCCCACCTTCCATTCAGCTCTTATACACATCAGTGGGCACTGAAGTGCAGCTCAACCCAACTGACCCCACTATCTAGCCCACACTCATCCTAGCATGTGCCACTGCCTGTCTAGCCAATCCTGCCCCCAGTCCTGGTTCTCATGCTCACCAACGGGAGTTGCAATCCATCAGAGAGGTACCCACAGTTTCCCTCCCAGTCCTGGATGTTGCTCTCTCCAGGTCGTTCTGCAGTCTAGCCTGCAGTATTTACCCCCAGTCCTAGTCCTTGTCAGCTCATGTTGTGGCAAAGCCCACCCAGCCTGCACTTACTCTATCTCATGCCTATACCAGTGGTTAATGCTCAGTTAGCCCAGCCTGGGTCTCCCCACAACCCAATTCAAGTGCAGGTCAACATGTATTATAGCTCTGCCTGACCTGTTTGTCCCCAGCCGGGTCCCAGTTCCCATGCTCATCAGTGGGAGCAGTGGCTCAGCAAGGAAGTTTCCACAGCCCCTTTATTGGACTCAACCTCCCCCCACAATCCCTGCATTTGTTGCCAAGTGATATAGCCTGTCCCAGCCCAACGTGCCCCCAGTTCCAGCTCATGCTGGTGTGTGCTGCAGCCTAGCCCAACCCAACCAGCCTCCAGTCCCACCCTAATGTGAACTGGCTGGTGTTGCAGCCTAGCCCAGCCTGTCCAGCACTGTGTCCTGACTCTCATATCTGCCAGTGGGTGTTATGAACTGGGCCAGTCTGGCCTGCCCTCAGACCTAACCCACACATATGCTGGTGGGTACCATAACCTGGCCTGGTCTGGACTATTCCCAGCCTTTGTTCTTGTGCTCACCTGCAGGGACCGTGTCCTCACAGAGGAGTTTTCCAAGTTCCTCTATCAGGTCTCCTCCCAGTGGCAAATTTCAGGCACAATGGTGTGTCCTTGGCCTAAACTGACTTAGTCCACCTCCTGTCCTGGCAGGAATAGTGGTCTTGCCTGACAAGCCCATACCCATTCTGGTTCTTACTGTTAGGTACTACAGCCCAGCCACACCTGGTCCACACCCAGACACAGCTCTCACATGGTCAGTGGGGGCAGAGAACTAGCCCAGCCCATCCTATACCCTCCCTGGCTCCCATGAGTACCAGTAGGTGCTGGAATCTAGCGCAGTCTGACATACCCCAGACCCAGTCCACACCCATGCTGAGTGACACTGCAGTTATATCCAGACCAGATCGCTACCCCTATTCCAGCTCTTGTGCTCACCAGTGGAAACCACAACCCATTCAGGGCATTTCCTTAGCTCCCCAACAAGGCCTGTTTCCTTGTGCATATCAGCCCAGCTTAGCCTATTCCCTGTTTTGGCCTTTGCCATTGGATGCTGCACCTCGGCCTATCCTGGCCTGCTCCCAGTCTCGACTCTCACTTACAAGTGCTACAGCTCAGCCTTGTCCAGTCTGCTCCCATCCCTGGCTCCTACAAACTGGCAGCTGTGATAGCCTTGCCCGGCATTATCCGTACTCCAGCCTGGCTCCTGCACATGCCAGTGGGTTAAGGTTTGGCTCGGCCCTGACCAGTCTACCCCCCTGCAGAACCAAACTACACATTTGCCAAACGGTGAAGCCACCTTGCCCAGCCTGACCAACACCCAGGCCTGAACTACATGCTCACCAGCAAGAGCTACATCCCATCAGAGGAGTTCCCCCAAGAGGCCCACTCCAAGACACAGATTTCACATGTGTCAGTGGGTACTAGGCCCTTACCCAGCATAGTCTGCTCCCCCATCCCAGCCTTCATATGAGCTGGTAGATATTGTAACTCAGCCCGGCCTGTTCCCAACACCAGTACTCATGAGTGTTGGAGGGTTCCATGGTCATATGCCACCTGACCTGTCACCACCCCTAGCTCTTAAACTAGCAGAAACTGCCGTTCCACGGGGGTGAAATAGCATTCTAAATGACTCATTGTGAAGAAGCAGACATAGCTACAATAATATGCCCATTAAATGTAACCAGTAACTGATGACACTATCATCCCACTTCTTTGTTCCCCCAAAACAAATATCTTCTGGAGTCTGCCATTCACTAGTATCTTTGGCCACTATCACTTATCGAAACTGGTCAGCCTGCTTTGTGTCTGTTCTCTATCATTCAGTAAGAGTGATCTTCCTTAACTTCAAAGTTAATCATACCATTCTTTTTTTTTTTTAAGTTCATTGGTTCCCCCATAGCATCTTCAACCTGCTATCTAGAATATCACAGTCTGATCTCTGAGGATCTCTCAAGGCTCCCTGCCTCACCCCACCCTGTCCATGAATGCCTTGCCCTTCTTACCCCACCTCTGGGTTCCAGCTAATCACACTGAAAACCTTCATAGGCCCCAAGTACAGGATGCTCTCACCTCTGCACGTTTGCATTGCTATTCCCTTTATTCTATAAGCTTCCAAACTAAAATCATACACAAAATTCTGTGATACATAAATGAATAGCCATCACAACTTATAAATACTGTTGACAGTATCTACAACTTCCCTACACATCAATTTTGGATTTACTTGAAGAATCTTTTCCTTAAGTTGCACATTTTTTTTTCTGTGCAAAAAGCACATATGAATGGCACATACCAATATTAATTATATTTTATGTCAACCGCATGTTCTACATCACCCTTCACCCCAAAGAAAGTTAACCATTATCTTAACAATATTGATGTTCCTGGTAAGAGGTTACTCTAGTGCAAAACATCCCTTTACTGTTTGCTGTTCTGAGAACAGCGGGATCCTAGAATGTGAATACTTGTGCCTCATAAGAATGCCTGAGCATGCTGTCAGTGGAAAAAAAATCTTAGAAAAAATTTGGATGATATTAGATGAACAGCTGTGTAGAAAGGGGAATGTAAAAATAAAAACTGCATGTTGGAGCATCAAAATAGTAACCATGTACAGTATATGACTGTTTTTAATCAGATGAAGATTGAAGCTATTACATTTCAAATCAAATGTTATAAATTAGTTCAAGAATGCAGCTGAGCTCTCATTTAATTAGAAATGTCCATGTTTAAATCATGAGGTACAGTAGCTGCCAATGAAGCAAAAGGGCAGGGGAGGGGAGAAACACTGTGTCCAGACCCCCAACTCTCCACTGTCTCCTACCCAGAATGCACATCTGGGGTGGACTTGGCCTGATGTAATGAGGAACTTCATGTACTAGCTAATTTGAGATTTAACGTAATTGCCCATAATTGTTTTGAAGACAATTAAAATCATTATTCTGATCTGCACAATTCTGAACTCTTCAATTTTTTGGGTGAAGCATATTTCTCCTTACGCAGAACTTTAACTCTTTCTTGGGTTGAAGAAAGTACAACAAATGTGAGCCCCAGATTTCCTTGGGAAATAACCCCTGGACTGTCAAGTCATATTAAAATGCAAAACTTTTCCAAATACACTTTGGAAACAATTCTCATTTTCTATTTCTAGTGCTTGATGTAGTTCAGCAAAAGTCCAAATTCACATCTGAAATGTTAGACAAGTCACTATTAAATAAAAATGAAGCAAGCCATAGAGGGATTACCAAGGTCAAATGGAGAAGAATGCAAGTATCTCACAGCAGGCTTCCCCCAAGGTCACAAGCGTCTCTCAGAATTCCAGGCAAAAGGTCTGCCTTATCTCCCAATTGGCCTAATTTCAAAAACACTTTCAAGTGACATAGCTCAAATTTTCCAAGTTAAACTTACTCCTGGAGTTGAAATCATGCATAAGACAGATCAGCTCTAAGCATGAGTCTTAGAAAGAGTTGGACAAAGGGAAAGAAGAAAAAAAATATAAGAAAGAATAAGGGGAAGAGTAAACATTTAAGTGGTTTTGTTCAACCTCATCATTACCCGATCATGAAAATAGGGTCTTGAAGAGACCAAAGAACTCATCAGAAACTATTGCTGCTCCCCCATGACCCACTATGCATTTGTAAGAGATAAAATTACTGATGACTTTTTCTTTTTTTGTCACATCTCACAGCATTTAGTGTCCCAGAATGTCATGGGGGCAGAAGGTAGAAGGATGAGTGGCAAGCAACAGCGAACCACTACACTCCATGAACACCCAGCACTGAAACCATTCACTGCAAGCTGATGAGACTGTCTTGTTGTAAGATCTTTTTTTTTTTTTTTTGTAAGATATTTCAGTAAAAAACGGTGTCTAGTAAGCAATAGCATACATCTTTTACCTCCAGCCAAGCCACCATGCTCTTCCACCTCTGATGCCAGAGACAGGGTAACTGGGAATGCAGTCCTTTGCTCCCAGCCAAGGGTGGAGTCCCTCTAGAACTGCAGATCAGATCAATGGATCATCTAGAAGGCCTCCCAGTAGGCTGCCAGGAAAGAACAGCCTAAAAACACGAAATCATAAGACATAGTTCTTAAACTTTCCATTGTGTCTAAAGCAGCAGCCATCGTTTTATGGTCCCACTAGTGTTTCTGTTTGCTTATTTTTTAAAGAAAAGGCCTATTTATGTATTTTAAGGGCAGAATTACACAGAGAGAGTTTCTTCCACCTACTGGCTAATACCTCAAATGGCTGCAACAGCCAGGACTGTCCCTGGCCTAACCCAAATGTCTCGAACTCCACTGGGTCTTTACATGGGTGGCAGGGCCCAAACACTTGAACTATCTACTGCTGGTATTTTTTTTTTGTAACCCATGTAAACGTTTTTTAAAAATAAATAATGAAATCATATTAAAATAATAAAAAATAAAATTACATATTTCCCCTTGGTCCACCTCTGAACAGTCATAAACTTCATATTTTTTCTAACATTTTCCTCCCCAAAGTGAAGGAATTATGCAATGCTCTTTGTTCTTGATTTTATTATTTCATAGTTAGCTGATTTATATTTTTTTAATATTCTCCAATTGATCTGATAAAGTTTTGGTATTTTTCAGAATGCTTTATGAGTTGAAACACATATATTTATAAACACAAATTCATTGAAATACAAGTTTATTGGAATACATATATTTGCAAACACAAATCTTTTAAATCATAAAAAATGGGTGGGCATTTAACATAGTGGTTAAGATGCTGAGTGGGGGTATCTACATCCCATATCCAAGGGCCTAGTTTTAAATCCCAACTCCACTTTTGACTCAAGCTTCCTGGTGATGTGCACTATGGGAGAGATCAGATGACAGCTCAAGTCCCTATTCCTTTTCTAAGGGATATCCACATTGAGTTCCAAGCTGCAAGCCTCAGCTTGTCTCAGACCCAGCATTTGTGAGTATTTGAGGGAGTGAACCAGCTGATGGAAGAACGTGCTCTTTGTGTCTGTCTCTGTGTCTCTCTGCCTTTCAAGTCAAGTCAACAGTTAGAAATTAAAGCATACTTATCATGGTTTTACTATTATCTAGTAATCAAATTTTTACTGAGTTTTTTTTTTAACGATTCATTTTCTTTTTATTGGAAAGGCAGATGTACAGAGAGGAGAGACGGAAAAATCTTCCATCCACTGGTTTACTCCTCAAATGGCTGATCCAAAGCCAGGAGCCAGGAGCCTCTTCCAGGTCTCCCATACAGGTGCAGGGTTCCAAGGACCGTCCTCTACTGCTTTCCCAGGCTACAAGCAGAGAGCTGGATGGGAAGTGGAGTAGCCAGGATACCAACAGGTATCCATATGGGATCCTGGCAATTGCAAAGCAAGGATTTAACCAGCAAGCCATTGCACTGGGCCCTTACTGAGTTATTTTGATGGAATACATCCTTTAGATGCTTAACGTTTTATAAGATTACTCTGAGTTTTCATTAGCAGTGCAGTATGACCATAGAGAAATAAAGATGAGATGCTACATTCCACGATTAATATTCTAGATGATCTTGTACTTGCTGAAAGCAAACACTTAACTCTGCTTTCCTAGCAAAGCTATGTTTGGAAAGATGGCCATCTACCAACTTATAAACTAGTTTATTGGAAAATATTTTGAATTGTGTACTATTATAAAGATAATACAGGTTTTTATTTAAACAATTCCAATTCTTCAAATCCAAGTTATCTTACTGAACCTTATGAACCTTAGGGTGGGCTCTCACCAAGTCCATTGCATTTCCACCCACGCCCTAACCTAAGATTTCAGACTCCAACCTCAGATACAACCACTTAGCACATTTTACTCCATTGCAAGTTCATCAGTGACACCAAGACTGATATCAGTACTATTATACTAATTACTTTAGCTGTTAAAACCTAAAGATTTTTTTTTCTTGAGCACAAAAGTTTAGTGATTATTTTTAGCCACAGACTATTATTACATCTTGGACCCTAGAATTTACTTTAATTAAGAGGAAATAAAGGGGCGGGGAATGCCAATGTGGGTATTATGAGTAAAGCTGCTATCTGTGACTCCAACATCCCATAATGGGCACCAATTCGAGTCCTAGCTGCTCTGCTTCCCATCCAGCTTCTTGCTAATGAGCCCAGGAGGCAGCAGAGGATGGCTCATGTGCTTGAGTTCCTACACCTATGTGGGAGACCTGGATGAAACTTCTGATGCCTGGCTTTGGTTTGGCCCAGCCCCTAGCCATTGCAGCCATTTGAAAAACTCTCTCCTCATTCTTCTGTAATAGGCCTTTCAAACAAATAAATCTTTAAAAAAGACAGAAGCTGGGAAATGTTAAGAGGTTTTTCACAATGAGAAACATGGAAATGCAATTTTGTTGGATTTTTTTTACTTAATGGAAAGGGATGTTCATCTTTACACAGGTAATTAATGATTAAAAAATACTCAGGTCTAATGAAAGTTGACTCTCTCTCTCTCTCTCTCTCTATATATATATATATATATATATACACACACATATATACATATATATATAGAGGAACTGAAATCTTAAATCTTATACAGCTGATAAACAGAAGCTGCTATGGTAATGACTGATCTGCTGTAGTCCTAATCAGAAAATATATTAAGCACTGACACTTCAGAGTATTTCTTCCCTGGGGAGAAATTAAACAAAAACACAAGAGGTTTTTTTTCTTCAATGAACTCTTAACACTTTATTTCTTGATAGAATTAAATTCTTAGCAGAGAAATTCTGGGATGTGACCTTTGGAAGTGGTACTGGCTCAGCATGAAGTATGGGGTGGCAATGTCCACTTTTTAGAGCATTGTTGCTAGAGAACCAGTTAACTTGGTTCAGACATGAGCTTCTGAGGTGCAGAAAAACCTTTCAGGGGATTTGCTATTATGTTTTCCAAGGTTATCTTTTTTTGTTTGTTTGTTTGGTTTGTTTGTTTTTATTTATTTTTTTATTAATTATTTTGCATTATGTGACAGTTTCACAGGCTCTGGGAATCCCCCCACCCCTCCCCACTCCCCTCCCCCCTGGTGGATTCCTCCACCTTGATGCAGTATTACAGTTCAAATTCAATCAAGATTCTTTCCTTGCAAACGTATACCAAGCATAGAGTCCAGCTACTTATTGTCCAGATGGGTTCAACAGTTTCTTGGGGAGACCATTTCTGGTCCGAAGTTAGAGCTGGTAGAATATCATCCCAGTCAATTAAGAGTCCCAATATAACATCAACAGCAATTTGCAACATTATGGAATTGACATGGTTTTGAGTAACCAGTATGTTAAAAAAAAAAAAGCAAGTCCTAACCACAACCTATGATTAGCTCATTGACATTTCAATTTTAGTTTATATACAGGACCAGCTGCTATATACCTTAAAATGGCTATAAGGTACCATTCAGCTGTCTCGTGTCTATTTCATTTTAGTATTTAGCCATTTGTTGTGTTGAAGTATAATTTTGCTGATCTTGGCAGATTTTAGGATAATCTAGACTGGCTTATAACTCTAACAAGACATTTGTCGACAATTAAGGTGCAGAACATTTTTTTGTGGGGGGTGGTGTGCAGGATAATCCTCAACACCATGATGAGGAGTAACTAATCTTTGTGTCCGACCTAGCGAGGCATGAGCCAATCCACGCCAGCTCTTTCCTGTCAGATGTCAAGCTCTACTTTCTGTTGTTTGTCTATTTATTTTAGGTTTTTTTAGTTTGTATGATTGTTTGCTGTGAGGGGTTTTCGGAGCGATCTCGATGGTCATTGCGAGGGAGGGTGGGGGTCCAGAGGTGGAGCCAGGCTCGGACCAGAGAAAGCTCTCCTCCCTGGTCCCGAAGGACATTTATTGTTCTTCTGTTTCTGCGAACCGCTCAGGGCTTCTGGTTGTCTTTCCGATGACGTTGGTTTCTGCACGGTAGTGTTTGGACTTCTTCCATCCCCTGCGGAAGCTCCGGTTGGGGGTGGGTGACCTCAGAGTATTCGGCCTCCGAGGGCATCCAATTCCCTGTGGCCTTTTCCAAGGTTATCTTAACTCAGTCTGAGACAGTGGGTAGTTAGTTCTCTTTATTATTGTCCAAATCACAGCATTCTAACTAATTTATCAATCTCATGTCCTAGGTATTATCAGTATTGCCTTTTTTAAAAATTATTAATTTTTATTGGAAAGACAGATTTACACAGAGAAGGGGAGACTGAGAGAAAGATATTCCATCCACTGGTTCACTCCCCAAGCAGCCGCAACCGCCACAGCTGAGCCAATCTGAAGCCAGGAGCCAGGAGCTTCCTTCAGGTTTTGCACGCAGGTACAGGATCCCAAGACCTTGGACCATCCTCTACTGCCTTCCAGGCCACAAACAAGGGAACTGGATGGGGAGTGGAACAGTAAGGATATGAATCAGTGCCCATAGAGGATCCTGGCACTTGGAAGGTGAAGATTTAGCCATTGAGCCTCAATATTGGCCCTTCACTATTACCTTCTAAAACCCAGGAATAAAGCCTGACATCTGGAAAAAAGCAAGTTAGGCCAATTAGTGCTAGAGCAGAGGTTTCTAGGGCTCTTGCACCTGTGCATTAGAAACTTGTGACTCCTCTATCTTTTTGTAGGCCACCAACAAACAGCCTTCAGATGTTAACGACTTCCAGCTTTTGGCAGCTTGTGACTCACTTGAATGTGTAACCTGGAGGAGAAAGCTGTCATACCCTTGAATGGCAGCCATAATAACACCCAAGTTATTTTTGAAGTTTACAAGCCTGGCCCAGGCTCCTTAAAAGTCCCCCTTAAGCTTACAAAAGCAAATTCAAAGTGAAGGACAAAAGTTTTCAGGCAGTAATTAAACCCTTAGCTGTGCTATTATACCTTGTCCCACTGTCCCCTGGCAGCCTAACAATTAATCTTTTCAGGGAAAAGAAAATAAGTTACACCCAGGAACTACAGAGCTTAAGCAATCCTCCGCTATTAATTTTAATCACATGAGAAGATAAACATATGTCACTCATTCACACTCAAAAGAGCCTCTATAGAACCCTGGCCTGGTGGAGGTCTGAAGTTTATGGCTCAGGTTCCTTTACCTAAGTCCTTTTAAGGCCATTTAAATGTACTCACATTGCTTAATTAGGACAAAAATTCAGCTTATATGGTTTTATTCCACTCACTTAAAACACAAATGCCTTTAAATTATTTGTAAAACAACAAGTTCCTTTTCTTAACTAGTGCTACCTTCCCTACATTTTAAAAACTATAAAAATGAAGCAGGAAACAGGTTATATATCCTCTTTTTTATGTGGTATTTCAACGTACTGTCTCCTGGAAGCAAAACAAAAAAAAGCTTTTTTTTTTTTAATCCTAAATCTTGTTCTGAAAAGCTTTTATTCTCAGTTTCATATGATCCAATTGAATCAAATGCTGAAAGAATAAAATATTCTCTCCTGCAATTTCTTAAACATACATATAGAAAAAAATTGCTGCTAGCAAGAGGAGCTGTCAGTGTGAATCTCAGCGGAAGTAAATTGTTTGGTATTTGTAATGGAGCATAATAGCTGTAATTCCATTTGAGCTGCTGCCACTAATAAGCTGATAAAAGCGGTGAGCTGAGACCCAGGCATCCATCAGCGTGTGTCTCCCACAAATGTCTCTGCACATTCACTTAATCACAGACATAGGTAACCCAATCCCATTAGATGTCCTGCTTCTGACATTGAAGAGCCCAAGCTGTTTCTTCCTACAAAGAGCATGCAAGAACACAGCTGCATGCTAACTCCAAAGGACTTTTCTTATCAGCAATTATCAGGAGTTTCCAGAGACATTTCTAGCTCCCGCAAAGCTGCATGGCAGTACCTCCAATGTGCTCACAGTTATACTTCTTCCTCTCAAAAACTAGTAACCACAGCAAAAATGACATGGAATCATGTCTGCAATGTCTTAGAGCCGTGATTCTAACGCCCACCTGTTGACAAAAAGCTGCACACTTAATAACAAACTATTTCTAACTAAATGTTTACAAGACTGGAAATACACTCTGTGTGTGTGTGTGTGTGTGTGTGTATAAGTGAAAACAAATGACATCTATATCATGTGTCATCACATGAACATTCTAAGATTAATATACATAGTGGGATTCTCATAGTAATTCTGCCAAGGAGAAAGGAGGCTTTAGTTCCAGTCTTCCGTCTCTGAATTGCTGAGTGAGCTCATACACATCATTTACAGGCCTAAGAGCCTATACAGAGAAAACAGGGGAGAAATAATAACACTATGATGACAGCATGGGCTCTGCTGGCAGGAGTGCTATGTAAAGTGGCTGGGATTTGGCAAGTTTATTTTTCATTTAACCTGCTGAATAAGAAGCATAATGTACAATTATGTTCATTCTATTAATGATCCAATAAATGGCCCTTGAATGCTACATTAAACTTTTGGGTAAATGTGTCCTCTTCATGTATTTGTCATTATTGCCAGCAATGATCTACACTGTTGAATGCATGCAGGCATTTGGGAAACAGCACCTGTGCACATATGAGTAACAGATCCATTGAAGTATCCTGGAGCTGGGCAAAGGAGCCATGGCCAACCAAGGACAAGGGCAGACAGCCAGGAAGAAGGAGTGTGTTCTACAGGTATGGAATGCAGAGTACAAAAGTCCAGTGATCTTCACTTCCATTGTCAGCTCTTTCCACTACCTTTCTCAAAAGTTGCTTTTGATATGTACTCAACAAGGCATTTTCTTCTGACTCTTGAAATGCTTAGTGAACAGATAGCCAGAATCCAGGTCTCTAGGAAGACACAATTTTTCTAGAATATGAAAGAAATGATTACCTATCTCTTCCATTTATTCATATTTTCATGTTCATTGGTCCTAGGAATCATAGCTTTTAGAAACCAGCAGTCACTGAATATATCATTACCTCAATCCTAGCAAGCACCTACAGGATAAAATCCTGAGACAGACACAATCAGGAAACCAAGCATACGTGGCCAGGCTCACACGAATGTGTGATCATAGTAACACTGCGAAAACACTGAGCAAGTTACTGTCTGAGCTGGTTGTGTAAGCAAAACATCTTCATTCAAGTATGCTATTCCTCTGTAAGCATGTTCTTCCTCAGTTGATCCCTACTTTCCAAATGTTAAACAATTCTTTCTTTCAACCATACTTAGTGAGAAAAAGAAAATAAGGGGAAAGAGGGAGATTATTTAAAATTCTGCCTCTTGGGCCTGACGCAGTAGCCTAGTGATTAAAGTCCTCGTCTTGCACAAGCAATCGAGGACGGCCCAAAGCCTTGGGACCTTGCACCTGCGTGGGAGACGGGGAGGAGGTTCCTGACTTCGGATCGGCTCAGCTCCAGCTATTGTGATCGCTTAGGAAGTGAATCATTGGACGGAGAACCTTCCTGTCTGTCTCCTCCTCTCTGCATATCTGACTTTCCAATAAAAATAAATAAATCTTTAAAACAAAAACCTGCCTCTTAAAAAAAGCCACAATTCTTCAGGGAAATATCTTCTTTTCCACAGAGGTGAGGCAAGGCAATCACAGGAACAAATAAAAGGACCCTCGGATGTATTTAAAAGACAATTACTTGGCAAAGCTCCTCTGCATTAGGACCTCCAAGGTTCTCCATCAGAATCCTGTCTTTACACGGGACACTGCAGCTACAATTGAGAGATGGCACCTACGCTGGTCTGTTTCCCAGGAATGCCAAAAACGTGACCGAGTCCTTTGTCGCACATGGATTCAGTATACACGTTTTGGATGCTGTTCTGCCTCTCCTTCGGATTCCAGAGTGTCATTTGTCCACTCATTTCTCCATACCTCCAAGGGCAGCACGAGCTAAACGAAAACACCTCAAAATAATGAAGGTAATGATTCCTTTTTAAGATCTGACCATCTTTAAATAACACCTTTAAATAACATCACTAAAAATGAATGCGGCTCACATGAATTCATTCAACACATAGTCGTGAGGGTTATTTTGTGTCTCACGTGCGGTACACTGCAGAGGTCCAAGAAGCAGACATCTTCAAAGAGTTTAAGTGGAGTGGGCTCTGTGCAGATCGCGGTGCTGCGGCTGTGCAAAGCCTCTGGCTTCTGTTCCCTGGGAATGTTTGCTGGCCTAACCATCTGAACCTACCGCAAGCGCAGGGCCTGGTGACTGCTTCAGGTTTACGGTCAGGTCTGCATATTGTGGCCGTTATCTGATCATTGAAAAGCCATACCAATGCAATGATTAGGTTTTTTCTAGACATTAATAACATTGTTGCAATAAAGCAGCTCAGACCTCTCCTTTCTACATAAACAAAAAATTGCTTTACACAAGGGGTGTGGGCGTCTTCTGGTTTTCATTTGTTTTCAGTGTGTTTATGTAGCTTAATTGTCTCATCAGGCACTTTCCCAACATAATTATGCTTTTTAACAAATGGTGTTTATGGCAACCCCTAACAGTGCAAAAGAAAGGATTAGTTTCATCCTCTCATTCCACATTTGATTCCCTGTGGACAGCTAAATCACGCAAAGATGGTGTTAGGAAAATCTACCTTCACTTACAAAAGCTTAAGTGCACGGCAGAATTATTTAATAAGAAAGTGACCAAACGCAAGCACTGTAGCCCTCTGGTTTGGGTCAGGAATATCCTGGTCCTTCCAGTCCCTCAACCACCTGATAGCAACTTCCGGTGACAGAACGAAGCGCCACTCCAGAAGGAATGGGTCGAGGTGGTGCCACCTCACCTGCCTGGCTCGCACGCACTCCGGGAGCCCTGGAGAGGCCTCCAAGAGCTGGAACAAGCCGCACAGGCGCCTTCAAGGCTCCTTTGTGATCCGGAGTGCCCCCAAAGCCTCATGGGCCCATGGATAACCGGAGCGACTTTCCGGCCGCCTCGCGAGCCCGCGGGCGCACAGGGCGGGCGCCACAGGCACCGACTCTGGCTGCAAAGTGAGGTCGCAGCCGATGGCCATAGGATGCCCAGCGGGGCTTTTGAGCCCCTGGCAGCGCCTGCTGTTCCCCTTACGTTGGGAGGGAAACCCACCTGCGCGGGCCCAAGGGCAGAAGGCCAGAGATACAGTCGCCCAGCCAGAGTTGGGGTGCAGGAGCGGCTCGCAACCCGCTTCCCCCTCCAACCACCCCCCCCCCCCCACACACACACACAGGCCCGCCGATGGATCCGCCTCCCGGCGCCCTGGGACGCCTACATCCAGCGGCTTCTGTCCCTAACACGGCACTGGGCTTATGGTGACCCTGCGCACTTCACTGTCTTTTTACAAACGTCTTTTGGTCTGCCCTTCTAGAGCGTTACGCCAGGGGAGCTAAATGAGTGGCGTTTGAAAAAACGTCGCCGGTATTAAGGATAAGGCTTCAACCTTGGAGCCTACGCCGGCAGGGGGCTCTGCTCGCTGTCTCGGGGAGGGACGCACGCACACACACCCTTTTCCAGTAAATTCCCCTTTGAGACACAGCCCCCCAGCTCCTGTGACTGCGAACTGGACCTATCCCAGGACAAGCACGGACTGCCTGGAGCCCCTGAGCCCGGTTACTGTGGATGTGAGCCAGGCCTATGTATTTCCTTTTTTTCTAGGTCGCTTATTCTTGAGTTCGTTAATCTTCCCCCAAAAAATGAAGGCCTGTTTTCTAGCTTTTTTGTTTTCGTTTTTTCTGTCTTTCCTTCTTTCTTTCTCTTTTTTGAATGTAGCAAGGATTAAATGTCACCCGTTTTGATCCAAAAGTGAAATAATCACTAAATAACTACTTTGACAGAATAAATTAATTTTTAAATCTATTTTTTATTTTCCAATTATAATTTTTAAACACAGCTTTGAGGAAATTAACATTTATGTGGACATTTGGTTTCTAGCCTAATGTGGCATAAAAATAAGTAACATAATGAGTGTTAAAAAAAATCAGGTTCATGATGCTTCTCACATCATCATCATTGTACTTAGATGTCACAACAGTATTCTGTGCGATTATGTCAGATCCAGCCTTCTCCATCTCCGAGTGTTGGCAGGTAGGAGGGTTGTTGGCAAGAGGAGGGGTGTTAACCTCAGGATCCTGGATTCCTTCCAAGGCTGGTAATTACATTCTGCCAGCCAAAATTCATCCCATAATTTTAATTGGATAAATCCTTTCTGGCCTAAGCTACTGCTATGCCTGTCAAACTGTTGCCACATTTCACCCCAGAGGTGTCTGTGTTTTAGTCGCAAGAATCAGTCCCTTTGAGGTTGGCTTATCAGTTTAAATCCTCAAAGTGCTTTGGGATCCTATGGAATTAAATATATATTTAGGTGTTTTCTTTATGTTAAATCCACATGGAAATGCATCAAATAGATAAATATCCATGTTGCTGCCTGAAGTCCCAAACCCTTCCAATGTCAGCATTCACCAATCTTCAGAGCTTTTTAAACCAAGTTTAGGTCCTTTATTCCCCTTTCCTTGTAAGAGCTTTTACTGCCTGTAGCATTAGCTTCCAGTCTTCAAAAAATACTGCAGAGGATCTTCCTTGCCTGGTCGTACTAAATTCCAAATGTATTCCACCTTTCCAAATTACCAATCACATGATGATACTCCTCTGGAAAGTGAAATCACATAGTAACATCACAACCAGCCTAGGGTGTCCCTCCAGGGAAGTCAGTGTGACTCCTACCTGGCCCTTTTCTCCTACTTTCTATGTCCCACCAGGGCATTAATATTTTTTGAAAGTGTCCCCTTTTCCACCCTACTCACTTCAAACAATGCAGAGAAAACAGGGTGCCAGGGTTTTTGTAGGGCAGCTGTGCCCCTGCCTGGGGATTGTAAGCATTTATTTTCAGATCCAGAATGTCCCAAGAGAAGTTCAGCAACAAGACTGAAAGCATGAGTCTGTTCTCTTCAACAGGGAAAAATGTACCCCTGGTGTTAGTTTAACCCGAGCACATGCAATGCTGCCCGTTTCATTATTTAAAAGGGCTTTGTGTCACATTTATAAAGTGTACATATCAAAGATCTGATTTTTATCTGATAGCATTCTTCAAAAGGAGTTTTCCTATGTGTGAATTGATGTGTTGTTTGTCCTGCTAAATTCACCTTCTGGACATTGATTCTCCTGTTTGTATGGTTCCTGTCCAGAAACAATTGAGCTTTGCAGTGGAGAACAGCTAAAACTCCTGAGTGTCAATTCTATCAATGACACCTGGGTTTCCTGACACTCCCATTGGTTGCCTAGTGGATGGGGGAATTCTTTCTGTAGCCTTCATTTTTATGTTTGCAAATGGGGAGAACGCAGTTTTTACAGGAGCCTTTCATGGCCATCCAGCTGAGGAAGGGAGGAGGTAGGGCTCTGTAACTGCTCTGCACACGTACACCTGCAGCTAAGTGCTGGCAGAGCAGGAGCAGGACCAGGCTGAGCAAGGGAGGCACTTACCCAGGCAAAACATTTAAATGGGCACCAAAATACTCAGTGATGCAGTATTTTTTAAAATTACAATTAATACAAAATAAGAATTCTGTAGCAAATGAAAGCCCAACTTTCCTGTGGAGATACGATCCTATTCTGCTCTTGCCCCTTGACTTGGCCTTATCCTGATCCCAGCCCTGTGGCTGCAGTTCCCTTTGTGCCAGCCTGCTTTTGATTGCAGGCCTAGATAAAACCACGCCACTGTACACTGCCTGCATCCTCTCTTCTGGCCCCCAAGATGAGAACAAAACCTGAAATGACAAGGGTAGACATGTCTAGGCCAGGGGAGACATGCAACGTATAGTCTGTCTAAGAATTCATACACTTCCATATACAGGAGACTTAGCCTGCTATATTTATTAAGAAGGCAAATCTTTATTAGAACAATGATTTTTTTTAAATCAACTCTACTTAACCTGTTATCTTTCAGAATATGGTAGAGTTCCTTTTTTTTTTTCTTTTAACTTCCCTTTGTGCTATGAAATTTGGAAGTTTTGAATCAGCACTATGTTTCTGTTTTCAGGAAAAAAGTAACTACAGAATGACCCTTAGAAAGACAGAAATCTAATTCCTAGTACAGTTTTTTTCCTTTGACCATTTCACTTTCACCACATTTTCACACTAGGTCAGATTTCATTCTGCTTTCTTTCCTTCTTGTGGAACATGCAAAGATTTTTTTTTGTTTTTTCTTATAAATGTAGATTAATAAATGAAGGCTTTGAAAAGTGATCTTCATTGCATTCCAGGATGAATGAAGAAGTGTTTCAAGTTACTTGTGAGTTTTACATTATTAGTTTCATGTGACATTTAGTGAAATATGCATCCTATTAGTCATTTTCTAAAATACCAGTGGGGCTCACTGCTTCCATGTTTCGTTAAGAGTGGTGGAAGTTGGGCTATTAGCTTATTTTAAATGAAGAAAAGGAGCCTGAAATCCAGAAAGAAGTCACAGCAATTTACAGAAGCACCTCCATTGTCATTGTATCTGTGCCTTAATTATAGTAAATGATCTCGAATTATTTTTGTCTCATGTCTTAATCACAGAGGAAAGAAAATATTTCACAAAATTTCTAAAACTAATAATTTTCCACCTTAATACTTTAGAGCGAACATTCCCTCCACGCAATATGGATTATGTTCTTCCTCTTTAGCGTGCTGATTGGTAGACCAGACTGTAAGCATGGCTATTAGTTTAAATTGGAATCACTTGTTGTGAACTCTATTCATTCACAGCCAGAATATTTCATGTAAGTAGCCAGAAGTTAGAAGCCTGTGATCTGGTGACCTTCTCCATCTTTGCCTTTACATATATACCTTCAATATGGTTATTCAGTGTGCTCTGCTTTGTTATGGAACCCCAGCATATAATCAGGTGAAATGTTCCTGGAGCCTCCCAAGCTATTTTGTCATAGCTTTCAGTTATATTGCAAATGAAAAGCAATTCCCACAGTGAATTTTGAATTTGCTGAAAATTTGTTTAACTTATAGGAACACATCATTTCTAGAGCTCTTACAATCCACAGAATATCTATTCAGAAAAATGTTAAGACATTTTTCTTTAAATTACATAAATTTTTGCTGCCATGAGGATTTATCAATATTTACTTGCAAATTCCAACCACTGGGTGGTGACTGTCAGCTCTCATTAAGAAAGATGACATCTCTTAAGACAGGGAAAGTCCATCCTGTGCACTTGGAGCCACTTCCAAATTATTGTCATAGTTCCGTTGACTTTTAATGTCTCTGTGTATGTGCAAATGAAGGGGTATGATCCTTTACACACAGTAACCACAGACCCTCAACAAGAACGTGCCTGCGAGACTTGGGCTCAGACATTCCTTATTGGAGCCCTTTTGGAAAGACTAGTTTTCCTGCTCTTGGGCAGATCTCCAAGCCCCATCTCTGCAGGACATTCAAACTGAAGGTTTCAGTCAAGGCTTTCCTGCTGGTTTGTCTTTTACCAAATACTCCCATGTCAATCAGAGTTCAACCTTTAAAATAATACTTCATTACCTTTGAGTAGCAAATGCGTCATGTCTTGGGAAAAAGTGGAAACGTTGATGCTGTTTTAGATTTCTTTATTCTACCTTGTGCCCTTCAGTTATTATCCACCTCTTAGCTTGAGGGTATACACTTGTAGAAAAGATTTGAAAATAAACATTCTTCAACCCTTAGAGCTAAAGGGACCTAGGAAGTCAGCTGGTATCTCCCCATAGTCCTTTTTTCAAAGCCATCTCACACAAAACAAGGCTACAAGGATGGAAGCAGAGTATCTAACCAAACTAAGAAGCACAGTGGACAGTGGGGTGTCCCTGTAGCCCCATATCTTGTTCCTTTTCCTCATGGTTTGGTTTCCAGGATGCCTCCCTGAACCTTAAGGTGCCTTTGAAAACAGTGGTCCTAGAAAAAGGAAGTAAGGGAAGGGAAGGGGGAGCATAGGGCAGAGAAGGGTAGAGGAAGGGATGAAAGGGAAGAAAAGGGGAAAAATGAAAAAAAGAAAAGAAAAAAGAAAAAAAAAGCCATGGACCTATTCAACTATTTTTTCTTGGGCTTGATACCCTTTTCTTAACTTCATAGGAAAGGTTCAGACTTTAAAAGTTAACCCTCTGTCTTGAAATAAGATTCACAATGTGGTTTCAAAATGCAAGTGCTGCAGAATATCCATATTACTTTGTAAATTATTGGATGGATTTAATAATTTCTGGGGAGGAAAAGGAATATGAATGGTTATTCAAATCTGAAATGACCCACCAAAGACTTTAATTAATACTCGAGGAAATGTGGTACAAAAACCAGAAGGCTGAAGATTTTGAGGATGGAGGAAGGAGAATTTTAAAAGATTCAGCAATCAAAGTAGAGTAGACAATTATAGTTCAGACAACAGGCAAGGATGAAAGTGGCTTAGTTACCGTGTCATTAACCAGTTCAGAAGACTATAATATAGCCACGCCTATTCCAGTGCCTCTGTCACTTTTAACATCAGTGTTTTCATTTCTCTATTTCAGGCAAAGTGTGGAAAGTGTTCCTGGTAGAAGATTTCAGGGTTTTCTGCATTTCATTTAGAAATGAGGACCATTTTTCTTTTCAGCACCTCCATCTGATTTTTGTTTCTTATATTTCATGTTATGCAATTTACTCCAGCATCTTAAATTATGAATGATTACCAAACTGTCTGCAACCGTAGTTTCAGCCACCCATACTTTAAAGCCAAATTTAAATTACAAAATGATGTGCTGAAAATACATTTTGCTAATCAGAATCACATCAAATATTCATTGTATTGCTGCTAGTTGTACTCTAAATTCACATAACTGTTAGTGTTTCCTTCATTTATTAATATAAGACATGAAGAACTCTTCAAAATTTTACTTATCTAGTACTTTTGAATTATTCTAGTTTTAAAACTATTTTATACTAATAATATGCAACCTTAAAACAAACACTAAGTATATTAATAAGAAGGTACATTTTATTCTTCATAATTAAATGTGATCATATTTTTAAGAAACTAATTTCTATAAAATATAGACATGATTTTCATTGATATTTGTAAGCCTAATGACATACATATCTTGTGGGTTGATATTATAAAGGTTTTAAATCTAAAAAGAAACCTGACACGTATGTCATCAAACACTTTACAGGTATAAAATCCAGGCCTAAAACTGTTTAGTGATTGCTCAAGCCCAATATCACTCTTCTGAATTCTAAACGCCTAGAAGATGAGCTCTAAGGCTTCCTCTGAGTGGATCTCCTTTTCATCTTTATATTTTTTTTCTGTTTCTTTTCCTCACCTTCATCCTTATTTTAATTCCATACTCTGATAGTACATGCCCATCAAACACACTTTGGTTATTACATGTTTCTGGCTTTGTGCCTTACTCCAAATTTCTTTCAATGACCTCCTCCACTAACCCATCAACAACCCCCACCTCTTTAGAGCCTCCCTGAATTTTATCCTCTTTCCTAGGATATATAATTTCTAGAACCTCTTACACTTAATATTGAAGGTTTGCTAAAATCACATTATTGTTATATTATTTCAGAAGCACCTCTGCCTCCTGTTAGAATGACTATGAATAGGACAATTCTTATCATTTTATCATTAAAGCTCAATCCAGTTTGAAAACTTAGTAGACACTTTGTAAAAAACTATTGAAGGAATGAATTAATGGACTGAAGGGTTGGACAAACACACTTAAACATGAATGAATGTGTTACAAATTAATGAATCAACAAACCAACAAGGAGGTTAACAGGCCAGGTTTCTCAGTTTTAACACCATTGGAAACTTGGGTAGGATAATCCTTTCTTTGTGGTGGGCTACCCTACTGCTTTGTAGAATGTTAGAATCCCCGACCTCTCCGATCTAACAACAACCGCTTCACCCCACCCACCAAAAATGTCTGAAAACATTGCAAATATCTTTCAACCCTTGATTAAGACCCACTGGAAAAGGTGGAACAGTAACTAGAGATACCAATTTAGGTGAAGAGCAGGTATTAGAAATTCTGTTTCTGTTAATAACTTAGCCCTGCTGAAATCCAAATTCAATTGAATCTACTCATCAAATATTCTAAAACCTGAGATTCAAACACAGTTAACATTTAAATGCAACATTAGAGTGTAAAAGAAAGCCTCCCTGGTATCACCTAAGCTATATACCACTAACATTTAACTTCAGTTGATATTAAATGACACTTACTTGATACTGCCTAAAAATGTATTCCTACAACTTTCTAGATTTTCAAAATGCCACTTCATAGCACCATCTTGTGGCTATTAGAGGAACTCATTGATTTCAGTTATTTAAAATGCATTCTCCAGAGGAAGAAAATGAAATGCTTTTTTTAAAATTTTGCTGATTGAAATGTTCTGTCAGATTCTAAATTGTGGAAATAAGGAAGTTTGACTTTAGTTTTGATATTCAGATGACATGCACTACTTTAACTATGTCTTTTGGAAAATCAAATAGTTACAATCATGTCTACATTCTACAGGCTACTATCATGTGAGTCAGCAAAGGCATACCAACAAGGAAAGACATCCTAATGACCTGTGTAATATGTTACTATTCAATTTGGATATAGATGCAATTCAGAATTTAAATTTCCTTATTGCTGGAAGTATTGAAAGATTTTGCAAAGATAGGCAAGATTGTGAAAGCTGATGATCTTTTACTCATTAAGAAAACAATTAAAAATGGAAATACTGTTTGATTAATGGTGAGTATTTGTTCCTATATCATGCTAAATTTTCAAAATTTTATTACTAAAAGTGTTATAAAATACATTTTTATTATATTGTACGTTTATTTTATTTAGGAACTTCATTTTCTGATATTTAGTATCAGCCTCTGAAAACTTTAATTTTTACTTAATCATTTGACCTAAAAATTTATTTGATGAATTTGATTCTAAATGTGAAAGGAGAGTAAAATGGAGAGAAGATGATGTCAAGTCTAATAGATTTGAAATATTTTCTTTTTTGAACATGAGTTTCTCCTTCCTAACTCAAAGGAAAATATTCAGCATAAAACAGCGGGCATGTCAAAGGCCAAGGCAGCACAGGAAGTGTGCACGGGATACTGGTATGGAAGAAGAGTTTCTATTAACAGATGCAATTATATCTAATTTTATAGGCAAATTGTTTAATGGATTAAAATTCTTATATTTCTCCATCTCAATGGACAATCTCCTCTTCTACATAAGATAAATTCAGCTCAGCCCTGTTATCAGAATTTGTTCCTTATGGCTATCCATTGTTTAACTTTTCACATGAACCCATCAGAAAGAGCCAACAGGTTCCATCTGGAGTATTTGTGTATCTAAGCCCCATCCTTTTCTAAGGTAAGATATAATTACTTTGGGAAGTTACAACAGAAGGATGTTGAAAAGAATTTTTATTGCAGGCACACTCTCATGATTGTTTTGACCTCAAACGACTTTGTATTTACAGCATAGCAAATACTTTGCCTGCTTTTGTGGTTGAAAACAGAGCCCCAGCAAATGGATCAGGTCAGCAATATCCAATAACCACAACCTGGTTGTAAATGACCTTTAATCTGTCTGCACTGCTTCTGTGAGAAGGCAGTCAACACAGTAACCTTTTTTGACTCTGAATGAACAAAGAGATGACCCTGAGTCATCACTACTGTGAGGTGGAGGAACTCAACCAGAAATCAAAAAGCCAAATTTACGCTCTAGACTGTCACCAAATACCTAGGACTCAGCTTCTGTGCACTTTCATTACCATGACTATCAAATGAGTTGAACTAGGTACCATTTCAAGCTTGGTAGGTAAGATTCTACAAATCGTTCTACTGGGTAAGGGCAGAGCTCAGCTTTAATATTCTCTGAGAGTGGCACCAGTGGATGGTTTGAGTGCTGTTGCCCTTTACAGTTAGGGATCTGACAAGATCATTTCTAACTTCCCTTCAGTTATGATAAAAGTACTATCTGTTAAGTTTTGAAACTTTTGTTGATACCATTTATTTTCCACACATATCAAATCAGACTATATTTGACTTGTAAATATTTCCTTTAAAATTTCAGAATATCTCCTAAATCTTTTCCAAAAGCAAAGTTCTAATTCTCTGAAATTTTCATAAATTACATTACAGACCATCATTACATTTTTCTATTAGATATGTAGATGTAGATATATATTCTTTGATAATCCTTTGCCCCCAAAATGGCCTGTAGAACATTTATCCCCTAAGTGTTCCACAAGTCAAAATAACTTTGAGGCTGACCATGTGGTATTTTGTTCTGAAATATTCACAGTAGCTATCACCATTTTAACAATTCTGAAAGCACCCTCCCCTTTTTTCTTTTACCATTATTTTCTGATTTTGTTTTTGGATTGGTTTAACTAGTCAGTTAATTTTTTTCCCAGGACTTAAGGGGAATATCTCTTCAGGAAATAGTTTTACTTTTTCTAGACCTACTGTTTTAGACCATCCGGGCACAGCAGTCTTTCTTGGCAGTTTTTCTATGTTTCCCTTCAGGTCCTGTACTTTTATTATATTTAACTACCTCCTCCTACAAATGAGAAACTCTGAACTTTAATATCAGGGTACTCATTTAACAAGGTAGCAAAGTATTTAAGTCCAATAGTTAAGTATTCTAAAAAGTTAAGGCATCTCTTGTTTTCATAACTGCAGCAATCACATTGGTATTTGATACATTTAATTCAAAGATAGAAACATTTTGAGATGATTTAGTGAGTCCCCTATTCTTCCTTCTCAAAGATTTTGGTCATCAAAGTTCAGATTCAGTAACCACTAGAATCAAAAGTAAATGATTGCAAAGAATAAAAGTTGAACTGAGAAGGGGTGACATCTCATTTGATGCCTACCTCTTGTCCGACTCTCACTGATATATTATTCTTATTAGGTAAAACTGGAATACTGAGGTGTCATACTGAAAATCAGCCAATACTTGTGGCAGAGACAGTTATCTCAAAGTTAGCCATGAGTTCAAATTTAATTCATGAATGCAGTGTAATAAACAGAATTGGGGACAGACATCTTTAGGAAGATCTGTTATCAAATACTGAGATAAAAACAACCTGTTGGGCCTGGCGGCGTGGCCTAGTGGCTAAAGTCCTCGCCTTAAACGCGCCGGGATCCCATATGGGCGCCGGTTCTAATCCCGGCAGCTCCACTTCCCATCCAGCTCCCTGCTTGTGGCCTGGGAAAGCAGTTGAGGACGGCCCAAGGCATTGGGACACTGCACCCGTGAGGGAGACCTGGAAGAGGTTCCAGGTTTCCCCGCTTCGGATCGGCGCGCATCGCCCTCTTGTGGCTCACTTGGGGAGTGAGTCATTGGACGGAAGATCTTCCTCTCTGTCTCTCCTCCTCTCTGTATATCTGACTTTGTAATAAAAATAAATCTTTTAAAAAAAAAAAACAACCTGTTAAAATTACTTAAAGTAATTGGATTTCTGGGCCCGGCAGCGTAGCCTAGTGGCTAAAGTCCTCGCCTTGAACGCTCTGGGATCCCATATGGGTGCCGGTTCTAGTCCCGGCAGCTCCACTTCCCATCCAGCTCCCTGCTTGTGGCCTGCGAAAGCAGTCGAGGACAACCCAAGGCTTTGGGACCCTGCACCCGTGTGGGAGACCTGGAAGAGGTTCCTGGTTCCCGGCTTCTGATCGGCGCAGCACCGACCGTTACGCTCGGTTGGGGAGTGAATCATTGGACGGAAGACCTTCCTCTCTGTCTCTCGTCCTCTCTGTACATTTGACTTTGTAATAAAAATAAATAAATCTTTACCAAAAAAAAGTAATTGGATTTCATATCATTACTATATCTTTGTTAATTCCTTCATATGGATCCATGTATTTAGTATTTTATGGCATCAACTGTTGATAGCTCTGTTTCTATTTTCTATGTCAAGATTCAGGGTGCAAATTTGGCTAATGGTTTAGAGACCAGTTAGGATGCCTCTGTTGCACAGCAGAATACCTGGAGTACCTGAGATCCATACCTGGTTCTGGTTCCTGATCTCAGTGTCTTGCTCATGCAAATCCTGGAAGGCAAGGGTGATGGTTCGAGTAACTGAATTTCCACCATCCACCACAGGAAACCTGGACTGAGTTCCCAATTTCCATCCCTGATCACCTCTGGTAGCAGCAGACATTTTGGAGCATGAACCAACAGCTGGAATCAAGTTTTCTCCTTCTCTTTCCCTGTCTCTGTCAAAAATGTGAATTTTCACATTTTTTCCAAATGATCTTATGTAATTCATGTTTTAATAGCTATAATCAATTTAAATGTCTAACCTTTTAAATTTTTAAGTGAAAAAATGCTTTATAAACGTATGAACTACGCATGTTATACACAAAATACTGAAAAACTTAAAAATTTTCACCATTGTTCTCCTCCCTTTTTTATAATTCAGATTATTTTAGTTTCCTCTGAATGTCTTTTGCCAATGATTCTGTACACTATTTTTGCTTGAAAATTTCAGGGTGGAGTCTTTTTTCTTTTTTAGATGAAGGAAGCTGTATTTGCAATTATAGCTTATAAACCAAAAAGTCCCCTTTGGCACCAATTTAACTTAGGGTCAAAATTAGATTTCCTCTCCCTATAACATTTGAATTAGAAACTCTTCTTTCTCTAAGTAGCTAGAGTGGGAAAGACAATCAACTATAATCTAAAAAATATACTATGTGTACACTTTAAGTAATTAGTTGTCTTAAGTTTGACCTTGTTATGATTAGTAAAGGATTTTTTTTGGAATTTTTGTCTTTTGGTCTTAGTACTGATGTCATTTTATATTTTCTTAATTTAATGAACAAAATATTGGTTTTAACATTTTAAAATTAACACCTTAAAGGTTAGGATTGCTTAGTTTCACATTAGGTTGTATGGTGGCACTGATAATAATAATTGCAAAGAAAGAAGTTGGGGATCTATTAGTCTCCAATATGACAAAATTAATTATTAGGTGCCATGAGAAAATGAAGATGTACTTACAGATAATTCCTAGCCTCCAGGATCCTGTATCATAAAACTGTCTTTTTAAAGCTTTCATGCCATATATTCACAAGTCAGTTCTCTGGGAAGGAATAGGGGTTGGACTAGAAAAATCACCCCTACTCTGTGTAATCAACTCTTACTTAAATATGTCACTTTACTTATGATGGTACCTAAAGATAAATTGAGAATTCAAACTCATTTCATATTATTTAATACTCAGTAGTCTAATATCTATTTGTGAAGTCACAAATCACTGAGCGGAAAAAGTCCTCCTAAGAACGGTAGGAAAGTATCCCATGTTAAGGAATTAGACTTTGAAATAAATGGAAAATGACTAAAGGATTGTTAGAATATTAACATTACTTCATAAGTAATGCTGATTCAGGGTCAAGTAATGAGAACCACATCAGAACATTATAAACTGATAAATTCTATCACTTGATGAGAGATCTGTATTTAAGTCTTTTTGGCAGACAACCAACAACAGGTGAGAATTCCTGATATATTTTGGCTATTTGGTCACTTTCCAATAACTCTCCTTGGCTTCTTTGGCCTTTGTCCAAGTGACAATAAAGATGCTGAAGACCATGCAGGCTTTTCACAATGATAAGTATTTTATATAGCTCTTTGACTTTTCTCCAGGTTCATTAAAAATGTGGTATCACTGATGTAGTATCAGTTTCCAATTTGTTTTACAGTAGCTAAAAATTATGTTTTCCATGAAAACAAAATTTTAAAATTAATTTTATTAATCTTCATATTATTAAGAAGGGTTTTCTAAGAGCAGACCATATCTATAAATTAAGTAGTGTGTTTATTATATGATACTCTTAAGTGATTTATGCTTGGTGATTTTTTATTATTAAAAATTTCAAACACAGAAATGGAGTATAATAGATCTCAAGTACAATAATTAACATATAGCCATTCTTATTTCATCTATACCCTAACCATTTTTCCTATTCCCTCCACTCTACCCTTCAGAGTATGATTTTAAAAGGGAAGCCACTATCATAATTTTTTCACAAATTCAAATGGAGGTTTTTGAAATGAGTGGATCACTGGTCTCTCATTGACCTATGTCTGGTTTGGACTCTCGGAGAAGAAGCTGGCCTCTGGACGCCCTGATCTCAGTAAGGCTCCATTTTTCCTAAACAACTCACATCTGTAATTCCTGCATCACAGGGGTGTTACCTTCTGTGACCCATGACTATCACTTTGGCAAAGTGGCTAGACTAGTGTCCCTTAATCAATTATCTACTCATTCCTGGCTTCACTTATTGCTCTAGAATGAGAGAGCCACATATGAGGATCTTAGACAAAGACCCTGCCTGACTTTGGATTATTGACTGAAGCTGTGATCAGAAGGCAATGACTGGGCTCGGCAGTGTGGCCTAGTGGCTAAGGTCCTTGCCTTGATCCCATATGACCGCTGGTTCTGATCCCAGCGGCTCCACTTCCTCTCTATCTCTCCTCCTCTCAGTATATCTGACTTTGTAATAAAAATAAAATCAATCTTTAAAAATTTTATAAAGAAGGCAATGACTTCCTACTTGGAAGACTACCTCTCTAAACCAGCATCGTTGCTCCTGATTCCAGCTTATTTTCTGCTGGGAAATATTTTATAGCCTCACAAAAAAATCCTATTAGTGACTTATGGAAATATATGAAACAATGATAAATGGTTTAAAAAAACAAGTTCTTGTAAAGCCCACACTTAGATGGGAATTAACAAATTTTATGTGTATCTGTTGCCATCATCTTTTCCCCAGATTGAATTGCCCTACACTGCTGATTACTATAGTAGATCTGAGAAAATATGAATGGCCAAATTCTCTTCTCAAAAATAAAGTGTTAATAGAGGAAAAAAAGTCCATAACCCATGGTTTTGAGAGCAATATTAATTAGATGACAGCACTAAAAATCATGTTTCTTCATAAAACTAATGTATTATTCAGTAACAATCATATATTATCTTAAAATGAATAATGATTAGACAAAATGATTTCCGTTACAGATGTCTAATTTAAAGACTATTGTGGTTTAGAGCCATAAAAGATATTATTGCTTTTGAATCATTGACTGCTATCTGATCCAAAGGCCTTGGAAAATCATCTGCAGCTCTATGATTTGCTGTTTGAAAATTTTCTTTCCTGACATAACTTGATAGAAATAAATTCAATATTTGAATCACACATACTATGTATCTGCAGTAAAATGAAAGGAAAATAATAAGATTTTTTGTGTAAAACATAAAACAGCTTTCAAATTTAAATTCACCTGGATTTAGCTGCTTATATTTACCCAAAAAATTCAATTGTAATCTGACATAATGAAAAACACTTTGTCATTCTTTCTTAGGAAATTGAGAAGAAAACTGATTTCTAATTTTAAATATTCAGCAGATTTAATAGCTAGATGAATTGTGTTTTAAAATTCCCATTAATTTATTTTCAAATGAGGAAAACCCACAACTTTCAGAAACTGATTATTACGGGGGAAAGGCCTTGATTTGTAATTGTACCCAAATATGAAAGCCCACATTTTGCAAGCATAACAATTACATTCTCTTCAAAAGATTTGCAAATTCTTCTAGGCACATAACTTAGAGAATGAGAATATTGTAATTTGAAAAATTACAGATTTCATTGTTTTTTGATGTGTGAAACCTATAAACAAATATCAGGAGATTGTATTACAAAACTGAAAATCCCTTGTTTAGTTTTGTAAGGGACAGTGCCCTATGTGGCTTACAACCCTGATTTAAAAGAAAAATGCAGAGTAATGCAAAAGACACTCTAATCACTACATCTAATTACAAGGAAGAATAACTCAGTAAAAATTGTAAGTATCCTTGGGCAGGCATGTGGTCTGGTGGTCAGAGCATGGGATTTCAAGTCAGTAGTCTAAATTTCTATTTTAAACACCACTTCTAAACTTCTCCATGACTTTGGGAATGAGATTAACTTTATTTTTAAATAAGAATTCATGTTTTTTTTTCTTTATAATTACAAAGCAGTTTTGAAATTCTCTAGTAGAAATACAAATCTAATACTGTGAAAATAAACAAAGGAACAGATGTGTTCTTGACATCTTTGTGGAAAACAAAAACACAAAACACACACAAAAAAAAAACTTGACAAGAAGATCAGGTAAATACAAATTAAGTCAGAGCATTTTTATATTTGTCTATGTAGTGGCATTGTTATTCCCATTGTCATTAATCAGTGTGGGACATTACTTAACTACCAACTCACTGATACAGTGAATAATTTCTGTATCTTTCCTCCAAATTTTTCCTTTGCATTTGAAAAAATGGTAGTCCCATGGGAGCCAAGGCTGTTCTTTTTATACTAATTGCTGTTGTCACTTTAAAGAACTTGTACCCCTCACTGATGTGCCTGCTTTTTATCTTGTTTATGTGTAGTAGTTTTGTAAGTGTTCCTCCAAGTGCAGTACGTACGGACAAATTGCCATGTAAGTTTTCTTTAAATTACTGCTAAATTTCTAGGGATAAATGTAGGTAAATGATTCAAATTCCAACATGCTGATATCAATCAATTACCACGATAATTTTCACTGCGGATAATACATGATTTCAAGAGGTGTGACCTGAATTAAAGCACTCTTCCTTTCCTCCCCTGTCTTCCTCCTTCACATTTCTACCCATCTCCCTCTCTCCTCAGTTTCAATGTTCCAGCTTCATACTTTGAGAATGATAATATTCTTGAATATTTTTCAATCCTTGTTTAGCTGAAGTGTATGTTTTAGTTTTAGGGGAATCCAACCAGTCTAATGTACTGAATTGTCTAGTACATAAATTAGAAAGGGTAAAATTAGGATGCAATGGGTTTCTACAAAATTTGACCAAATTCTCAACCTGCATGTTTGTTCTGTTGCACTCTTTCCCAGCAAAAGAATGATCTTTAAAAACAGCAATTTATCAAGATAATGCTGCATGAAAGGAAATGGAGACTGTTATGAGGCAAAGTAAAACAGCTTAAGGACAGATCTTGTTTTATGTTTCCTTGATTGGAAATACAGTGTAAGAATGCCCATGCTAAAGTACTTAAAGCACCATTAAATGGTCCAAATCTCAGGTGAAAAATCACTGAGTAAAGGACCAAATCCCAATAGAGTCAGTTTGGTCTTCTGGCTTATACAGGAGGAAAATTAGAATAGTGCTTTCACTAAATTTGTTCTCTAGGGAAGATCTTAAAATGAAAACCTTGCGTGGCTGTTTGCAGTAGCTCTACCATTTTAGAGTGGGCCTCTAGATTCCCAGGTGAATTTACGCTAAAGAAAGACAGGAAATCCACTTATTAAGTTCATAACATTAAAGTTATATTTATATTTTTTAAACACTTAAACATATAAGAAAATACTAGTACTACTTGTTTTAAATTCAAAAATTCAGTCTTGCATTTAGTCAACTAATGTCCAGTTCACAATTTCTTGCCTGAACCTGTTCAATGCATCTCATATTTAAAAATATGATACAAAAAAGAGAAGTTTCTTAAAATTTGTTATCTTAGTTACCCCACAACAAATTTAAAGCAAAATTTTTTTTCAGTTCTTCATCAGTTCCCTAGTCCAATTATCCTTTACTTCTCTACTCCCTAGACACAGGAGAGAGTACTTGAAAGTGTTTGTGGAAAAACAGAGTTAAAGGAAAGTTTATTTTGCTACAGATTTTCTTAAAATCCATGCCACATAGGCTTTTTTTTCTCACAAAAAGTTCATGTTAAGTGTATGTTGTGAAAATCTTTTTAAAAGTAGGTACAACGGGTCAAATACTAGAAAAAGCAATATAGAATATTTACCTTCGTTCTTCAAAAGACACTTTCTAAATTATGGCTAATTTATTTAAGACTTAAACTAAGACTTCACACTTCTTTCCATTAGCCCCAGTTTCATACAAATATTACAGTGTAGCTTTTACACTCCAATCCTATATCTGCTAGAATACTCTATATGGATGTAGAACATTTGTCTTGGTGCATTAGAGTCAGAATCTTGGTTAGAAGCTTCAGGAAAAGACATTCTTAAAAATTTAATTTTGTTTTTGATATAGCAAAGCTTTCTCTAAAAGGGTGCCATAAAATTAGAAACAATTTTAGTAATGGTCCCATATCATTTTTATTACATTTATTTTAAGTTTGAATAATTTGCCATTAGAAATTATAGCAATTATTATGTAGGCTTAATAACCAAAAACTTAGGAAATTGTAACAGAGAACATATAAAAATGACAACATTTGTATTGGTTGTCATTGAGACACTGTATCTTGATTGCTACTGAGGCTTTTGAAATGATGCCAAGCAAAATTCATGAGCTTTTACAATCATTACCTAGGTTTGATATCCAGCTCTGACTCTTGACTCCAGCTTTCTAACAGTATAGACCCTGGGAAGAAGCTATGATGGCTCAGGTAATTAGTAATTGACACCCCCATCGGGACATTGATTAAGTTCTCAGTTTCTGGCCTCAGCCTGTCTTAGCACCAGCCATTGTGGACATTCCATGAGTGAACTAGCAAGTTAGAGTTTCTTCTATCTGTCCACCCCTTCATCTTTTTTCTATACCCTGCCTCTCAAATAAATTACAAGTCATTATAATTTATCATTGGAATATTATAACACTGCACAGTAAATACTATATAGGAGTAAATACTATATATAGAAGTAAATACTTGAGCCTCTCCTGGTAGCCTAGTGGCTAAATCTTTACCTTGCATGCCTATAGGCACCAGTTTATGTTCTGGCTGCTTCATTTCCCATCTAGCTCCCTGCTTGTGGCCTGAAAAAGCAATAAAGGATAGCCCAATGCTTTGGGACCCTGCAACCACAGGGGAGATGCCAGGGAAGCTCCTGGCTTCGGACAGGATCGGCTCTGGCCATTGGGACCACTTAGGGAGTGAACCGGTAGATAGGAGATTTTTCTTTCTGTCTCTCCTTCTCTCTGTAAATCTGATTTTCTAAGAAAATAGATAATCATAATAATATTTTGTTTTTGTTTTTGTTTTTTTTTTTTTTGAAAGTATACATTTTTTTTATTATTATTTAACTTCATTAATTACATTGTATTATGTGACACAGTTACATAGATACTTGGGTTCTCCCACCCCTCCCCAAACCCTCCCACCATGGTGGATTCCTCCACCCATAATAATATTTTTAAAAGAAGCAAATATTGGGGCCCGGCAGCATACCCTAGCGGCTAAAGTCCTCGCCTTGAACGCTCCGGGATCCCATATGGGCGCCGGTTCTAATCCCGGCAGCTCCACTTCCCATCCAGCTCCCTGCTTGTGGTCTGGGAAAGCAGTCGAGGATGGCCCAATGCATTGGGACCCTGCACCCGCGTGGGAGACCTGGAAGAGGTTCCAGGTTCCCGGCTTTGGATCGGCGCGCATCAGTCCATTGTGGCTCACTTGGGGAGTGAATCATCGGATGGAAGTTCTTCTTCTCTGTCTCTCCCCCTCTGTATATCTGACTTTGTAATAAAAATAAATCTTTAAAAAAAAAGAAGCAAATATTGTATAGGATTAGGACCACCTGAGAGGGACTGAAATATTCAAATTACAGTATTTAAATCATCTCCCCAGAGAGATACCAATTTGAACAGCTATTCATGCACCAGTCTACCTTTGCAAGAGCTGGGGAAGCCACATGGGAGCCTACAGTGTCTAGTTTTCATGTAACAATAAAAGACATATTGAAGATAGTGGGAAGGGAAAACCTGTCCATGTTACCACCTAACTCCAAGTAACACAGTGGAAAAAGATGGCAAGAGGGAATTAAGTTCAGGTCTTAATACCAAATCCAATGCTCCACACAGTTTTCTCTTCCAGAACAGAATCCACAGACTGAGCTTCTGGAAGCATGTTGGCTTGTCAATCAACAGGTTGCTTTCTCCAATATTAGTGTAATTCACTGAGGAGTTAAACAGGAAAAAGATCAGACATTGCAGAACATAGGTTCGTGCTAGCGTTATTAAGAAAGAAATCAAGCACGTAGCTATCTCTTAAGACAAGCCCTAAACCAAAGGGACTTTGCTCTGTGAAGAAGGGGCCAGTCCTCGAAGCACTCACTCATGGCACAGACATTTGAGACATTCACACCTGGAGAACTCTGACCTTTGCAAGCTCTGAGCCCACCTGAAGGAGCTACTGGGTTACCTCGCTCTTGCACTGTTCTGAACAAAGAACCCAGCCCGTCATGGCCTTCCCTACCCAGGCTCTCACTCTAAGGAGTCATCTTGTGATAATGCCTGACTGTGGTCATGTGAAGCAACTGTACAGCTGCTATCAGCAGGACTGGAAGCCTAGCCCTGTGAATCACTTAGGAATTCCCAGCAGAAACCCAGGCAGCAGATCTTGATCAGTTCAGCATATATGCCTCCAGAAAACAGTCATCTGACTCTGCCCTTCCTCACCCTGTCCTGGAAACACCTAGGCAACTTCAACTAACTACAGTTTTCTCCAGGAGGCAACCAGGTAGTGCTGCCCACCCTGCAGCTGCCTGTGAAACAGCAAGGTGATCCGCTCACACAGGGCAAGCAGGCTCACTGAAGTCATGGCAAGTGGATGAGCAGCCCCGCCTGCCCACTCATGCCATATATACTGTATAGCTAGCCAACTGACCCTCTAGAAATGAACAAAAAAAGACATTCTATAACAAGAAAAAATTTAAGGAACTCATCACCTCTAGATCTGTCCTATAAGAAATGCAAAAGAGAGTTCTACATTAGAAGTGAAGATAATTCTGTCATGAAAATATGCAAACATAAAAATTCAACAGACACACAAAAGAGAAGAAAGTCAAACAATATCAAAACAGAACACCATTAAACCATAAAGAAGAACAAGGGAAGAGAAAGTATATACAAAGCAACTAGAGAAAAATTAACAAAATGACAGCATATTTTTTACTGAAATCTCCAGCCAATTAGTAACTCAACTTTTAGTTTATGAAACTTCTTGGAAGTTTCAAATAGAAAAATGAAGAAATTCAGAATATGCTCACCCCAAACAGGCCACTCTTAAAATAATGGTCATTTTGAGAAAAGGCAACTGAGAAAAAGTACATATAGGATGAACACTTTTGCCTTCTTTCTATTTACCTGAAGCATGAGATAAATTCACCTTATATATAATTTAAGATCCCACAGATTTTATATTTTCAGCAGTACATTCCTGGTGTGAAAATATTTGTTACTAAACTTCACAATTAAGCAGCATGAGATCCCCACCTCATAAGTACAGCTCATGTTGAAGACAGCAATAGGCAGTAACTTCATTTTAACAAAGAAGAAAACATTGATATCAAAATAGTGAACAAAAAAAAAACACAATATATTTTTATCTAGAAGGCTGAATACATAGATTAATAAGTATTGCTAATTATAAAACTACATAGACATGAACTATTATGTAGATAGGCATAAACAATAAATTAAGGCATTCAATAATTTTAGAAGAGTAGATGGCTTAGACAAATATACCTTTTTAGTTTATCAGACACACTTGAATTAATTTAGTGAGAGACAGAGAGAAATAATTCCCACCCTATAATTCACTTCTCAGATGTCTGCATTGTCCAGGACTGGGCTGGGGCCTGGCAGCAAGGAACTCAATCTGGATCTCCAATATGGGTATCAGTCCAGTAACCTGAGCTGTCACCACTGCCTGTCAGAGACCATGTAAGAATGAAGCTGGAGTAAGCAGCTGGAGTTCGGCAGTGGACCCACATACTCCGATACAGAACACAGCATCTTAACTGCCAGCCTAGTACCCTCCCCAGTCTTTTTCTATGGTCTGTCATACATTAAGAAATTTATAAAATCCAAAATGCCTTTATAGGCTCATTAATAGTGAGCTGGATTGCAAGTGAAGCAGCCTGCATTCCAAACAGTGTTCCAATATGGAATGCCAGTGACACTTTACTTAACCAGCAGCCTGGGATCATTGTCTGAAACAAACCTCAGTTTCCTGTTAAAGAATGAATATATGAATAGCTATTCTGAAGGATTTTCATAGAATTCAATCGACAAATACATGTATATGCAGAAATAAAATGAAGTGCAATATTAGACACACAGTATGTGCAACAAAAAGATGAACAGCTTCATTGCCTGAAGAAGTGGAGCTAGACTTGCGGCTTACTTTTCTTTCCTTTTTAAAAATGAGCCTAATTTTGGTTCAATCTCAAAGAATTAAAACTATAATTTTGAGCTGTTAAAAAAAAATGAGCCTAAGAATAACCTTGGAGATTCCTAGTCTCAAGTTTCTGTAAATCTCTGATTTTGGAGTACAGATGTGCTCAGGAAGACAGAAGACTTAATGCACACTGTTCCTGGATCCCTTTTGGGAAAAAAACGGGTCCTGGTGATACACAACAAGCTGTCATTGATGTAGGGACAGGATTTCTCTGTTCCAGTCTGCCTTTTTAACAGATTTAACAAGCAATCATGCAAGATACTTTCCATTCTATGCGTCTTATAATGACTTAAAATATGGAATGAAATAAATTCTTTGAACAGTTAACCTCCAATTACGAAGAAATTGGAGCATTATAAACCACAGTGAAAAATTTAAGATATATGACTATATATCTTAAACAACTGACAAAGCAGACTTAAATTTTAACATGCAAAATCAAGTCTTTATTACTATTACAGATCTAATGAATGTATGTCGAACCAAAGCTTTCTTAAATATTCAAGCACTATATAAGTTAAAGTAATTCTCTAATACTTAAAATCTGTAGTCTAACAAAAATTACTTTAAACTTTCCGACTAAAAGTAAATGGTCAAGTTTTGAGAAGACAGGTGTGTTTACCCTGACCATACATTACAAAATGGATACACATATTGGAACATCACACAGTAATCATAAGTATGTACAATTTTTGTATGCCACTTAAAAAGTTTAAAAAGTTAAATAACTTAGACAACTTTAAAATCTAAATCACAAGAGTGTTGTCGGGTATAAGAGAGATCGTGCCAGACTAGTCTAGGCTGTATTAAAGAAGCCTTTAATAACCAAGTTTGGCAATGGCAGTAGCCACTAGAAATCAGCAAATGAAAAGGCTCAGTGGCAATCCAGTCTGATTCGAAACCATTAGAGGAACAAATGGCTATTACTGTGAAATCTGTCCATTAAACTGAAGACCTATATTCCAGTTTCCCCAGCAATATAAATTCTACTAAGAGACCTGCAGAAAGTAACCTGAACATACTTGAAATGGAAACATTCACCTTTTTCTGGCTTCTCTGTCCACATTCCATTATTGCTAGGCTTCACCTCTCCTGGAACTCTTGAAAGTACACAAATTAGAAATACAAAACATCCTAGCATTAGCATTTTCACTGAGTCCTCCAAGCAGTGACTAGAGGGTGAGGAATACAGATATACAGGGGCCATATTCAGGGGCTACCTCTGTCCTTGGAATTTGTCCTCAGGAAGCCAGAGAGCATGCGAGTACTGGGGAGGCCTAGAGCCAGAATGCCAGAGTGTCAGAAGCACTGGACCAAGAGAGCGAGCCTCTCCCTATCATGGGCCTTTAAGGGGGCATGAGAAGGGAGTGGTTACACAACAACGTAATACTGTCCTTTCTCAGATTCCAGGTGATGATAGGTGAGTCTCATTTGACTCACAAGTGGGCAGAAGGATTACATAGGTCAGGGAGGTGTGGCTTCCAAGCTTGTGGCCCTGAATTGGCTAAGACCATAACAAAGATAGTATATAAATCCTCTTAACTTTTCAAATACTAGAAATGACCAAAAAATGTAATACTTACAAAGTTTATATTAAACCTAATCCACTGCTATTTAAAATTTTACTTTATCATTACAAGTTGAATTGTTTAATTTAAGATATATATGTTCACAGGCAGGCTAGTTCAGAGATCCTAAGCTACTTTATGCCTCCCTGGCAAGAGACTTGAGACCACAATCAGTGCTGGATTTTTACAAGGATCATTCTATAAAAAGTCATAAATGAATCCATGGATTCATTTATTGGGGCTTCTACTTATCCTATTTATGTTAAGGTTATTGCTGCATAATAAATTCCCCCAAAACTTAACCTGGGTACAAAACAGTAATAATTTTCATCATACCTGATTTTTTTTCAGTTAGAATTTCAAGTAGAGATTTTCTAGGTAATTCTTCTGTCCCATATGACTAAGGTCTATGGTGGTATTCAGTTAATGACTGAACTGGTCTAGAAGATTCAAAACAGCATAATTCTCTTGTCTGGGGCTACACATGAACTGTTAAAAGGTTGGGATAAATGGGTCCCTCAACTTATACTCCTGCAAAATAATCAAATTCTTACAGGACTCCAAAAGGGAACATTCCCAGAGGTCTGAACAAAAGTCCCTAGACTTGCATCACAGTATCATACATTCCAGGATATTATTTTTACCTTAGTTCACTGCTCAAACAAGCCACTAAATCTAACCTAGATTTAAGGAGTGAGGAACCAGTCCCTCTGACAGGGATGTCAATATATTGCTGCCATCTTTTACTCACTGGCAGTTAAACTCTGCTTGTTGTGTCAACCGACAATATGCATGTGGATGTTCTAGAATTGTTTCCCAGGTAATCATATGTTCCTTGCATTTTTCAGATTTTTTAGTTTCTGCATTTTTACTGTAAATGCCTTCAAAATGTTTGAGAAAATAAGATGCAGTACTTCCTACCCAGATTATAGATAATATCTTAGCAGATACTGGTTAATTTAGTGTCTCTACTAGCTCTGATATGCATTATACCACTATTTAAATTTTGATTTTTATCTGTCTCCCCAGTCAGAATGTTTATCATTGTATTCTTTACTCAGAAAGGTTAACGTTCAGAGGATGTGTAAGGAACAGGACTGGAAACAGAAAAGATACCAACCAGCCAAAGGACTTATGTTTCCCAGGTAGTCACCAGAACTACTTGATCCAGATGTTTGAGAATGATGGTTTGCAATGCTAAGCAAAATGAGCCAATAACTGAAATTTTGGTGTTTATAGGAACTCTGGGAGGTGAGTCCCAATAATGGATGATACTAAATGAATCCCAGCCTCATTTACTTACTTGTGGCTCAGGAATTGACTGCAGTTGGTAAGGAAAAAAAAAGTATTTTTCCTTGTTGGCTTGAACTTGTGGACAGAATTTCATATTGGTCTTAGCTGGAGCCATCATACTTTTCAAAAATCCTGTGTTACTATCACATCGTGAAAGTGTACTGTCTCATGCACCTCGCACTGAAGTAGTGGTTACAACTTCCACGGTTCTCCTCAAGACCTCTACTCTCTTAGCTGAGGGCCCTGTTTCTTTCATAAAAGACTCAATTTCCTGTCCATCTGTTCCCCAAACTTATCCATGTTCATTTACCCATACCCACTTTTCTTAATCATCACATGCGTTCCCCTTTTTTTCCAGGTCAACATATTCAAGTTAAGAGGAGGATAAATGGAAAAATGAGGGAAAACTTCAGTGAGGTGCCAGCTAAGGTATCTGTTTTTTGTTCCTTTAACTAAAATACCTTGGAGAAGCTTCTTGGGGAAGAAAAGATTTCTTTCAGCCTACAGTTACAAGTTACAGTTCAGCATCAGGCGGCTCTGTGGCTTGGTGTTTGGCAGCAGCTCATCATGGCAGATACAAAGGGACAAGCACATGGTGGACCAGGAAGGACAGCAGCAAGCAGGTAGGCAGAACTTGAACTGAATTAATCCTCTTATGAGGGCATGCCCTCAGACCTCCTACCAGCCTTGCTTCTTAGCTGCCACAATTAAATCAAGTCTGGCCCCTTAATCCATTAACCATTATATGAAGATATCAGAGTTTAAACATCTGTATGAGTTTGGGAGATAGAAATCCTACTCAACAGAATAATGCACACATACATATTTAGGTGGATAGGAGACAGAGGTGAAACAGAACAATGAAGGAGAGTAGAGACAGGAAGAATCCAGAACTCAAATGAAGACAGGCAGTACATCTCCATTCTTAAAGGAGGGAAGAAAAAAGACAGCAGAGTAAGATTCACAAATAGGCACTGGGAAGATAAGGGATTTCCTTTCTGAAGTATTTTATTTTCTTAAATGAAATATATGAGATATCTTAGTTAAGAGGGAGAGAAGGTACAAAACAATAGATTCAAAGTGGGAAATGCACTTACTGGGTAAACAAAATAACATTTCTACTACTAGTGTTTCAGTTGAAATTTATAATTATAAATTTGAAATCATCTCTCCTATAGTTATGTTCATGTGCTAAAGATGATTTAAATTTTAGTTTTATTTGTATTATTAAAGGCAGAAAGTCAAAGTATTTAGCAATGAAAGAGTAGATATATTTTGGAGGTATAAATACAAAATTAAATAACATTGTATCTATTGAAAGAAATAAATGTATATGCAATGATAGGGAGATAATTCTAAGAAAGAACAAGGTACAGAATAAGGCATACAATATTTCTCATATTTATGTTAACAGTATGGAGTATCAACAATATGAAGGGAAGAGAACTTCTACAAATTGGAAGTTTTTGAGGAAACTAAATGAATGCAAGTCTTCTTTTCTGATACAGTCCTGAACAACTAAGAGATAAGACAAAGAAATAGGATGAGAAAAGCCAAATTACCTTCCTTTATTAAGCTGATGAATTAATAAAATGTACTTTATATGTGTGGGCAAATGAGTTTCCTATTATTGAACACCAGAATTAACAGAACATCTACCCACAGTGCTGGGACAGAGCAGACCTCTTCCCATCTCTGCACCAGGCAGAGCCTACCATTAGAGGTATGCACAGAAAAACGGGCTCTCTTCAGGTAGACAAAAGAGAGGAGCGAGGCACAGCATGCCCTGTATTTCTTTACTCAAATTTTCCAATACAGTAGCATGAATAAATAAGCAAAAATCTAGGTATTATTAAAGGAATTGTCCCAATAACCACCCACAGATTTTAAGCCAGAGAAAGTAGAAGGAAGAAGAGGTTGATTAACAGTGAAAATGGGTGGGGAGAAGTTACTAGAAGTCTTGACTAAATCCACAAATTTGGGTTATTATGACAAATTGTGGTAATTCTACAGAAAGCAGAAGAGAAATACATAATGCTAAAACATTCAGATATTTGCAGTCAAGATTTCAGAGTTAGTGGAAACTTGGTTCTAATAAATTTAATAAACAGCTGCAGGAGTGTGGAAGAAAGGTGTTGCCGGTGAAAAGAACAAGGAACACAAAAGCAGATATAGAATGGGTTTTCCTACATAAATATTAACATTCTAAGGATGCCACAGAAGAAAGAAAAAAATGTGACCCAAATCCACTTCAGTGGATAAGACATGCAAGGAATATATCAAATATTGCAAGTATGGGAGACGAAGAAAGAATTAATTTGATGAGTCAATATGTAGAAAGGACTGAAACGGAAAAGCAACACTGGGATGCAAAGATGCATGTACTTTCCCTCTTAGTCCTGAAATATTTGGGGTGTGCAGGTTCATGAATGAGGAGGATTGTGACATAGAAACCCGGCACCTGAGGTCTTAGGTGAGTGCATATAGGATTGCAAAAAGAAAACTGTCAATTAGGCAGACATACAGAGAGGAGGAGAGACAGAAAGGAAGATCTTCCATCTGCTGGTTCACTCCCCAAGTCGCCGCAATGGCTGGAGCTGAGCTGATGCAAAGCCAGGAGCCGGGAGCTCCTCCAGGTCTCCCACACGGGTGCAGGGTCCCAAAGCTTTGGGCTGTCCTCGACTGCTTTCCCAGACCACAAGCAGGGAGCTGGGTGGAAAGTGGAGCTGCCAGAAAGTGGAGCTGCCAGGATTAGAACTGGCGCCCGGCATGTGCAAGGTGAGGATTTTAACCACTATGCTATCGTGCCGGGACTGGATGACTCCAGCATTTCAAGGCTCTTAGCTTAGCAAAGCATTGGGCCCCCTGGTCTCTGCTTGATTGAATTCTGTCGTTATTCTTTCAGGGCCCATTTCTTTCCTTTTTTTTAAAATTATTTTTTAATAATCTTACTTAGTTGATTAGGGTACAAAGGGTCAAGGACTAATTTCCACACTAATATTATAATTTTTTCCCTGTATCTGGGGTCAGGGGAGAAACAAAGAGAAAAGCCCCACCCAGTCTCCCACCCACCCCGGGTCCCCAATGTGAGGTGCGCTCCTAGGGTCCTGCTCAAGCAGTTTTGATAGTTCAACAGCTCTGGATTGCTGCCAATCTCGCTGTTCCAGTCGCAATGAAATTTATTAAGAGTCCACTAGCTGACATAGTCTCTTCATAGTTGGGGTTCTGAGATCAGCAGTTCAGTTGAAGGGATCTCCAGAAACTTCATCTGAGATGTTCCCACACCTGATTCTTGCGTGAGTTTGCTAATACAGGGTCCAACACCGTCCGTTGCGCCAATCAGCTATGCACATGTTGGTCGTTGCTATCGCTGGGTCAGTTCTGTTTCCAGCCCTGTCTTCCTCGTGAACCAACGGGTGTTGTAGTCCAGCTCGATCCTGCCCACTTCATACTCGGTCCTCACGCAAACCAGTGGAAGCTGCAGCCTAGTTGGGGCGACTCCCCATAACCCCCACCAGGGCTGCCCCCTACCCTGGTTCCCATGCTTGCCAGTATGTACCGCAGGCTTATCCAATCTGTCCCACATCCCATTTAGCTCTCATACATGTCAATGGGCATTGAAGCCAAGTTCAACCCAACCAACCTACTACTCAGCCCCACACACTTACTGGCAGGTGCTTTTCTGTCTAGCCATGCCTGCCCCTGTCCTGGTTTTCGTGCTGTCCAGTGAGAGTGGTAACCCCGAGGGAGGTGCCCACTATTTCCCTACTAGGTCATTCCCACTCCCAGATTATGCACTCTCCAGGTGGTTCTGTTTCAGCGCCCATTTCTCAGCCTTGTTCTTGTGCAGGTTCATGACAGTGACACATAACCGACTGTTTCTAATAGTCTCTGAAAGGAGGGTGAGACTTTAATTCTAACTTTAAGGCATCAATATATTAGTTTGCTAAAAATGCAGCTTTGAGGCAAGGGTTCACATTGGCTTTTAGTTTCACAGTATTCCTCTATTTAATCCCCTCTATGCTCTCTTCACTGTTGCTGCTTAGTTTGGGATATTTTTCTTTGTCTTGAGCTTTTCTGGAAACCAGCATTATTGGTCACGGTCACATCTACTAAGTCCCTTGTCTTCCCTGCGTCCACTTCCATCACATTTTCCATCCATCCTATATGCTTTTCCACTCCATCATACCTTTGTCTTTGCCCTCTTTTCCGGCATTTTCCTTGCTCTCCTTGTTTGCCAGGTAACAACCAATTTTGTTCATATCGTAAGACCCATTTCTCAAGTGCTGTCAATTAATGCCTATTCTGACTGCTCCTACCACTTTGATCTCATAGACATTACAACTCATTGTCTATGAGTCTGCTAGTTTGCAGAAATGGTTTCTATCTTTTCCCGAAAACTGCTGTCACTTTCTTGAGATAAGAGTTATTTGTTCTACATGTTTGCAGCCACAGTGCTTTGTATCAAGTTCTCAGCAAGAGTTTGTTCAATGAATGAATGCATCAAAAGGCACACCTATCTATTGTGTTTCACAGGAAGATATATCTCAGTATTTTTCCCCTTTCATTTTTCATTAACATCAAAGGAAACTGACCTCCTAATTCCCTCAAATGTTCAATAACACAGTCCTTCTTCTTTGCTATTTTATGCATCCAGGGGACTTCATCAGTTTGCTGTTTTCCATATTTGTCTCTTCACACTCCTTCAGCTGGCTTATTTCCTCTGTCGTCAAGTATTCAGGTTTTCAAGCTTCATCCACTGATCACCCCCCTGACTCTCTTGCTCTTTCATGATTTGTGCCAGATCTTCCCATCTTCCCATCAATTTCATTGCAAAACTCTCTTCAGTCTCCTTGTACAGCAGGTTACTATTACATTTCACTTGCACACAAAAACAATATTTTTAATGAAAGAAATATTTTTTCTAATTTCCATATCATTATGAAAAGGCCAACCAAAATTTTAGGAATTACTACTGGTTAGGGTTCATCGAACATTTTATTTTGTTCTTTTACAGATTTACTTATTCGGGCCCAGCAGCGTGGCCTAGTGGCTAAAGTCCTCGCCTTGCACACTCCGGGATCCCATATGGGCGCCGGTTCTAATCCCGGCAGCTCCAC
The DNA here is from genome assembly GCF_030435755.1 of Ochotona princeps. Taxonomy (NCBI): domain Eukaryota; kingdom Metazoa; phylum Chordata; class Mammalia; order Lagomorpha; family Ochotonidae; genus Ochotona; species Ochotona princeps. Next base: position 75,046,840 of record NC_080836.1, read on the forward strand.
TTCCCATCCAGCTCCCTGCTTGTGGCCTGGGAAAGCAGTCGAGGACGGCCCAAGGCCTTGGGATCCTGCACCCGTGTGGGAGACCTGGAGGAAGTTCCTGGTTCCCGGCTTTGGATCGGTGCAGCACCGCCATTGCGGTCACTTGGTGAGTGAATCATCAGATGGAAGATATTTCTGTCTCTCCTCCTCACTGTATATGTCTACTTTGCAATAAAAACAAATAGATCTCTAAAAAAAAAGATTTCAGATTTGTTAATCTATATTTCATAATTTTTCTGAAACTAAAATTGATTGCATTGAAAAAAGACATGTTATGTGGTATGCTTGAAGGATTTTATCAAGTAAATTCATTGGGTAGCAAACTTGTCAGAGATTGACAGGCAGATTGGATTACAGATTACTATAGGGAGCAGGCAGAGTACCCGGGTTCAACTCCCAGCTCCAGTTCATGATGCCAGTGTCCTGGCTGTAGCTGGTGGGAGGCAGAGACTAGACTCCAGTTGCTCTCCTGGATGACCTGCCTCTCACTCTCGGCTCTGGCCCCAGTCCAGTCCTGGCCATCATGCAATTGAGGAAAGAACCAATGGATCAGAGCAATTTCCATCTCTCTCAGATTCTTCAAGTTAGGGGGAAAAAAGACAATAATTCAGCTTGCTCAGTTTTCACATCTGTTAAATGGAGTCATTAATATTAATAAGCCATTAAGCTGCATAGATTAATAATTGCAGAATTCTAATAACTGTGTATCTCTTCTGCTCCCTTTGGGTACTCTTTGTTATTTCTTTCTCGGTCTTGAAGCAGACATAATGCCACAGCTGTTACTTCAGCTATTCTGTTTTCTGTGAAAGAACACCTGCTTAGAATGTACCTAAGGAGTCATTTCTTTGTTTTTTTTGATAATTAAAGTACTGCTATGGTGACGGCTGACATCTGGATTCACTTTTAAAGACCTCACTGTATTTTTCTGGCTCCTAGGAGACTCATGGAGTTTAATGCATTAGATGAAAATGTGGTGAAGTGCTTCATTTTGCAATGGCAATTTTACTCTTTCTTTGTTATTTTCCCCCACTGCAATGAGTAAAAGCTGCCTCCATGCTGCTGTTGCTAAAAGATTAGAGAAGCCAACTTGAGATACAGAAATTTAATATGTCATATAATGCCTGATTTATTTTGATGCTGGCTTTGACTTGAATTAATAAACTTATTTGGGACTGCTGCACAGAATCAAAACCCTGAGCTTAACTTTTTGTAGAAACTGTTTTGAAATCATTTTGGGGGGGGGGTGGAAATGAAACACAAAAATTTAACATCTCTATTTACCTATAGGAACAGCGAAAAATTTGGCAAAAATATTCCAATATTCTATTTATTTTTTTAAAGCCATATTCCTTAGTCTCAAGCTTGCTATACTTTCCTAGGTTTTGCCTCCCAAACAACTGAAGGTCGCATCAACTACTTGTACATCTTGGTATTCTCGAAACCTGTTACTCACCGGTGACAAACTTTAAATAAAAAACATGTGTTCCCAGTCAGGGCTCATTGCTGTAAGTAGCAGAAAGCAATTCTGGCTAATTCTGGCTGAGTGAGCAGTAAACATTTTAAAAAGGAAGTGGGAGAATTGGCCCAGAAAAGTCACTATTGTCCCACGAGGCAGTGCCATTGCTGCCACTATCATTGCCCACAAGGCCAATTGTGCTGAAACTTCTGCTGAAGTAGAAGTTGAACCCCATGAGCACAGACACTCCAAATGCAGATGCCTTTACCCACAAATTGGTATCCAAGCAAGCTGCTTCATACTTCAAGCAACTGATTTCCAATAAAAGTCCTCTGCAGATTGCTGACTGTGGAAAGGTTAGGTTATAGGTCTGTATCTTAGCTCTGGGGGTCTGGAAACATTTTCAGAATTATTTACCTCAGGGAAGCAGCCCTTCAGGCTGGGAATTCCTTACACATAGCGAATACATTCAAAATGTTATGGACTGCCAGAAAATATGAAAATATTTACTGCAGAAGAGAATTAACATTGGTTAAGAATACCTGCTAAGTTCCAGGGACTTTAAATTACATTATTTAGTATCATACACACAAAAAATATTTTTAGCTCTATTTTAATAATAACTGAGACTCAACAGGTTTACCACCAGCCTGGGAACTGGGAGCATTTTCTAGGTAAAAAGGATTCATGTCCAGGCTTTTTCCTTTCACAATTTTTCCTGTTTTACAGTGTAATTCTGTTTCTCAATTTTAATGTATTTCTTTTTTTTAAAGATTAATTCATTTTTATTGAAAAGTCAGATATACAGAGAGGAGGAGAGACACAGAGGAAGATTTTCTGGCCATTGGTTCACTTCCAAAGTGGCCGCAACTGCGCCAATCTGAAACCAGGAGCCAGTAGTCTCTTCCTTCTGGGTCTCCCACGCAGGTGAGGATCCCAAAGCCTTGGGCCATCCCTGACTGCTTTCCCAGGCCACAAGTAGGGAGCTGGATGGGACGTGGGGCCATGAGGATTAGAATCAGCACCCATAAGGGATCCCAGCACATGCAAGGTGAGGACTTTAGCTGCTAGGCTACTGCACTGGGCCCCTTTAATGTATTTCTAAGCAGTTATGTGCCGAGTAGTAGGGTGAGCAGACAGTGACTATATAGTAGAGTGGGTAACAAACACAGAATTTTCTGTGAGCAAATTTTGAAAAAGTAGCACAGAGACTAAAAATAGCTCCCTCTGTCATCATGTGACATTAATTCAAAAGTAATAATCAATGATAAAATAATGTTTCTTGTTGAAGTGAACTCCTCTTCACTCCTTAGAACACCAACTTAAGCTGGCCCATTAAGTTTTATATTGTATGAGTATCTTCAGAAATGAAGAACAGAAGAAACACGATAACTTGTGTTATTTTATTGTATGTATGATGAATAAGTGGACAATTCTGAAGTACTGTAACTGGGGAAAAAAGGATGATCTAATGATAATAAACCTGGGAAACTTGGCAAGATCTGCTTGCTCAGATTCTTCTCTGTGTCCCTGGGTCTTCAGAGTTAAGGATGCTCCTTTCATTTGAGTGTACAACAGGCACCTGTCACATGAGGGTAAAACGACCCACTTCACAAGTTCAGAAAATGTTGGGTTTTACGGCCTGTCCCAAAGAACAATGTTTTCTCAAACGCCATATCATGGGGTAGCATATCTTGAACCCTCATCAAGAGAAAGGATATGAATAACTGTGATCAGAAGGTAGGCTGTGGTAAATTATAAATACAGCTATTTTTCACCCCTCTCTATAGCACTTTATGGATTTACAGTTTTTCCTATTAAAAGGAGAAATCTGTTTCCCCACCCCTTGAATTAGGGTATTTTTGTTTTCTATAATATGCCAGAAATGATAATGTGCATGTTCCACGTCCAGGTCTCACTTTGCTCACTTTCTTTAGGCTTTGTCACATGACAAAAAGCTTAGACCAGTCTCCTGGAGTAGAACCTGTTTCCAGGGGTTTTAAACACACTGAGTTTTGATAACTCTGCTTTCAAAAGGGAGAACCTAGTTCTCCTCTTGATATGACTTAGTAACTAGTTTTTAATTACTTCCCCTTCTCCCCAGCGGTATGTAATCATTAACCGACCTATTCCTACAGATTGCTATTCTGAACTCTGAACAATATACTGCCAGTTACTTTCCCTAAGGACAATACTTTCAAAGTTCTTCTGTACTATAGCATGTATCAGTACTTCAGTCCTTTTATTACCGGATATTACATTGTATAAACACATCACATTTATTAAGTCATTAGATTATGAACATTTAGATTATTTTTACTTTTTGGTTATCTTGAATAATGATGCTGTGAACATGTGTGAACAGCTTGCCATGTGGATATGTTTTCATTTCCCTTGCATAAATATGTGGAAGTAGAATTGTTGGGTCAACAGGTCAACCTATGTTTACCATTTTGAAAAATTACCAAACTGATTTCTAAAATGGGTACACCATTATTTCCAACAATGTATGAGTATTCCAACTTCTTGATATCACTGACGATATTTGTTGTTTTTACTATAGCCCTCTTGGCAAAATATGACCTGCTATTGCTTGTCTTTTTTTAAAAAGTTTTTATTTTTTTTTAATTTCACTATATTGTAAGGCAGAGCTACACAGAAGGAAAGGCAGAGGAACATAGAGGGGGAACTGGAGACACACACACACACACACACACACACACACCCCGAATGGAGGAGGGAAGACATGGGTTCCATCTATTGGTTCACTCTCTAATTGACCACAATGGCAAGGGTTGGGCCAGGACAAAGCTATGGAGCTTGGAACTTGATCCTGGCCTCCCACATGGACAGCAATGCCTTCTTAGAGGCATTAGCCTGGAGCAGGATAGGAGGTAGAACAACAGGGACTAGGACTGGCATTCGTGTGTGATGTAGCTTAACCTGCTGTATCAAAATGCCAGTCCTTCTTTTGGAATTTGGACTTGGATTTCCTTAGTGGCTAATGATGATGATCATTTTCTTATGTGCTTATTGTACATTTGTATATATTCTGTGTAATGTCTTTTCACATCTTTCATACATTAAAAAACTGGGCTTTTAAAAATGAAAATTATTCTTTATAATTTCCTGATACAAGTCTCTTAGCAGAGATGTGATTTCCAAACATTTTCTCTCATTTTGTGGACACTGTCTCTCATTTTCTACCCTGGGAAATACTAGATGTTTTTTCTGTACAAGAGGAGATCTAGTCTGGCCTATTTTTTCCCTTTGGTTTCTTATTAATTTCCTTACTAACTCATAGGTCAAACAGTAGCACCATTTGCATCAAGAAGGTTTTTGACTTTCTTTTTCATTTCTTCAGTGACACATCGGTCATTCAGTAGCATGTCAGTTAATTTCATGTGGCTGTAAATTTTCCATTTTTTCTTCCTGTTGTTGATTTTATTTTATGGCTTTTCATTTAAGGGGAGGTATAGTAACTGTGTAATAGAAACTATCATATCCAGATGTGATGAAACAATGCAGTATTCATGTTTACTTCCAAATCAAAGATGAACTCCCAATGAAACTGTTATATATATCTGGACAATAGGATACTTGACTGTCTGCCATTGTCCATACCTACAATGTCAGGATACACTTAACTAGCAGAATGATGGATTTATGGCTGATTGTGAAGGACTGATTGTAATGATATGGGGGAAATTAACTGGGTGTGGAAATTTAGGGAGGGGAGAAGGAAAATCCCAGAGCCTATGAAACTATATCATAAAATAATAAATCAATTAAAAAGAAAAACAAAGAAAATGAACATGTCATTTTTGTTTTATTTTGTTTTTAAGGTGTATGAAGTTAACTAATCATAGATATAAAGCCAACCCTACAATCCTGTGATAAATTTCATTTTGTCATGATGAATATAGGCTCACTAGTTTTTTATTGATGTTTTACTATATTTTTAAACTATTCACTTTTTCCTATCTTTTAACAACTGGGAAAGTACAATATAGGCAAATACTGTTGGCTCACAACTGCATTTGAAGAATCACTGAGGATTAAAAATTATCTATGCAAAGTCTTGACATGTAGTGACTTGTATTTTGCAAGTATTTAAGGCACATGCTAGAGAAACAGTACAAAAGGAGTCACTTAGCTAGTGAAACTAGATAAAACATAAGCTTTCAAATCCTCAAATAGTTTTATTTTCTTATTTTGCTTTTAATTTTTCTCTAATTAGCCCTGTTATAGGCAAAATTTGCTTAGAACTGAATATCTCATGTGAAGCTTGTTCATCTTGGTCCAATTTTGACACAGAGGCTCAATAAACCACAAAAGTATCTTTTTGAAAACCAAGAATAAGTGAAAAGAGTTAAAAGCTCTTAGACTCAAAGAACATTGAAATGGATTTCAAAACAAGTTCCACAGAACATTACTTAAAATATTTTTAATCCTCATTCTTTTCCCTCTCAATCACTCACAGAAAGCCACATTTCAAGGATTTCACCCTTTTTATACCCCCTACCTTTCTGTAGCCATCCAGTTTACCTTTTATGAAAGAAATTGCCGATCCATGGCCTGTTGGCTAAATTGAGTCTAGGTATGCATTTAATCTGATGTACTCTTCAATGCACAATTTAACTAGATGCCAACATTCGTGTGTTGGCAAATGGCACTTAAAATATTGTGTAACTGATTTCTCTTAAAGCACTTGAGGTTTTGCAAAATGTTGCTTTATATTTTACAACTGACTGCAGGTGAACGGTGACTTCCTTCCTGAACCATATATGACATGTCCAACTGTTCCACCACTGTTTTTCCTACTCCCTTTTTATGGCCAATTATAGTATTTGTGATATGCATACAGAGTTTGAAGCTTTTGTATTTTAATGCTGTCCTTTTCCATGTAAATCGGTCTTTTTCAGATCCATTCCCATTTTGCAAAAGTTTCCATTATACCGAATAGCATAACGAAATTTCTTACCAGCCCATAGGATACTTCGAGAATGATCTGAGGCTGAGGACAAGTAGTAGCTTCTTGGGCATTATTATCATAATAAAACCCCAAGGTGAAAAAAAGTGCACTGTCAGGAACTCACCACACATGACATGGACACTTCAACTGTTCAGATATTTACTCTTGCTCCACATGGTCTTGTGAGGCTGCACAAATCCATGACTGTGGAAAAAAATTTTGAGGTGACTTTAGTCTGTTTCTCTACCCTTTGTAATCTTTATTGGTATTTCTCAAGTATCTCAATTTCCCTAGAGATATTAGGAGTTACTTAAAATTTGCTAGAATTAGCTTTCTGTGTATTTCACGAGGGTTCCCCATTCCTTTAAAATAGGGATAGACTTTACTTCAAGGTCAACGTAAAAAAATCGCAGAAAATCTAAAACTGCATTTGCAAACGTGTACATGTCTGGATTTTTAGTTTATAATTAATTAGCAATTAGCTAGAATGTTTACTCAGGAAACTTACAGCCTGAGGCGAAGGTGAGAGACCCTTCAGCCAGGGCCTACAGTAGACTAACTTCCTGTTACACCTTTGGGGCTGTCTCCTTGTCAAGGCTCGGTAGACTAAATCAACCTCACCTCAAAGATGAATCTCCTGTATCGAGGAACCGTGTCTATCCAAAATTACATTGGCGAATTATTGGACAGCAACCCTTCAGGCGCCCCCACTGGTGCGCATGCGCTACAGCGGCAGCCTGTTCGCACTCGGAGGACTCCACTACTCCGCCTCAGCTCTTCCCCGGCTTCCTCCGGACTGGCTTTCGAACTTCCCGGTTCCGGCAGAATCCACCAATCACACACGTCCTCGCTAAGGCCACGCCCCTCGCATCGCTCCCTCCAGGAAGGCGAGCCCGAGCGTGCTCACCCCTCCTCCCTTGACGCACGCGGCGCGCGGACGTCGGCTTCTGACGCCGCCGTTGCCCCGCGCCGGCTCCCGCCGGCCCGGGCTGCCCCCGCCGGCCGTTGGGCGGCCTGCTGGAGTCGGTCCCTCAGGACCCCCGCTTCCCAGCCGCTGTCGCGGCGGCGACCCATGTGGGGGTCACGACTGCTGAGGTCGCCGCCGCTGCTGCTGTTGCTGCCGCAGCTCGGAATCGGAAACGCCCCGTCCTGTTTTCAGGCCAGAAGCATGAACTCGGGCGGCTCCGGCAGCTCGCCATGCCCCCTCGCCGCCGAGGGCCGCCGCCAGCCGTGCCTGCAGCTGTCCACGGTGCCGGGAGCCGAGCCGCAGCGAAGCAACGAGTTGCTCCTGCTGGCGCCGGCTGGGGAGGGACGGGAGCTGCCGGGCCTCCCCGGGGTCTCGGCGAAGGAGGAGCCCCAACCGCCGCCCCAGCATCACGTCCTCTATTTCCCCGGGGATGTGCAGGTAATCCGAGGCCCGCTCAGACACCTGCTTCCTCCACCTGTGCTTGTCTGCGACCACTGGCTCTTCCCTTTGGGTGTACCCAGGTTCCTGGCCTCGTCTGGACGCACCTACACGTGCACTCATGCGGGGGGTGGGGGTACTTTTTGGCTTCTCCATGAAACCCCAAACCCTGAACCCCGTTCCCCTAGAACTCTGCGAGGAGCGTGTCCCTGGAAGGCTCCGCTCTGTAATGCAGCAGCCTCCAGTCCAGGCTTCGAGGGGGTGGGATTTGAGACAGCGAATGAGGCACTCAGTGCGTGCTCATTTTGCAACTTGGTCCTTGAAGGAACTCAATGTGTGTGTTGGACAGGGAACAAAGAAATGGCTGTTAAATTAACTTGCAGTGTGTAGAAAATGCTGACTGATTAAAAAGCAAAGCCAACAAGAAACCCATTGCAAAAGTATGCCGTTTTGTAACCATGAAAGGAAGAAAAAAAAAAAGGTAGGACAGCTATTGCCAGTCTTGCCAATGTTTTAATGCTCACCTAAATTCTGCACTTTTGTATATGATTTTATCTATTTCCATGGTAGTGATTGCCCCAGAAGTTGGATCTTCATCTAAAACTGTATGGTCTGATGTGGTAGCCATTAACCATATGTGGTTATGTAAATTAATTGAAATTAAATAAAATTAAAAGTTTTAGCCACAGTTATATAAGCTTCATTTCACATATTCAGTAGCTGCAAATGGCTGTGCGTCTACTGGATAGCATGTCCATGGTACATCACAGGAAGGTCAGTTAGGACTAATTAGCTAGCTATGTTTCTTATCCCTAAAACAATATTTTGTTGTTTCTTTTTTTGTTGTTTTTTAAGATTTATTTATTTATTTATTTATTTATTTATTTTGAAAGTCAGCTATACAGAGAAGATGAGAGACAGAGAGAAAGATCTTTCGTCTGCTGGTTCACTCCAGAAGTGGCTGCAACAACAACCAGAGCTCAGCCAATCTGAAGCCAGGAGCCAGGAGTCTCTTCCGGGTCTCCCACGTGGGTGCAGGGTCCCAAGGCTTTAGGATGTCCTCTACTGCTTTCCTAGGCTGCAGGCATAAAGCTGGATGGGAAGTGGGACTGCTGAGGTTAGAACCATAAATCTATATGGGATCCCGGTGCGTTCAAGGCGAGGCCATTTAGTTGCTAGGCTACTGTGCAGGCCCAGTTTGCTGTTTCTTAATTGATGCTTTAAATGATAAATTTGGGCCCAGTGCGGTGGCCTAGCAGCTGAAGTCCTCGCCTTGAGCGCACCAGGATCCCATATGGGCGCCAGTTCTAATCCCGGCAGCTGCATTTCCCATCCAGCTCTCTGTTTGTGGCCTGGGAAAGCAGTCGAAGACGGCCCAAAGCTTTGGGACCCTGTACCTGAGTGGGAGACCTGGAGGAAGTTCCTGGCTCCTGGGTTTGGATCAGCGCAGCACCAGCCATTGCGGTCACCTGGGGAGTAAATCATCGGATGGAAGATCTTCCTCTCTCTCTCTCTTCCTCTCAGTATATCTGACTTTGCAATTAAAAAAAAAAATCTTTAAAAAAAAATAAAATGAATTCATAAATGGGAGTCAGATAGTAAATGGTGTTTTTTTTTTTTCTTGCAGTTTGGCCTTGTTGAGTGTTCATAAGAACTATGAAAAGGCTTTTAGTTTCAAGGAAGAAAATTACTCCATTGGGTCCCTCATGCTGACATTGGGAAAACTGGGGAGGAGGCGGGATTTCTAGCCCTGACTTCTAGAGATTGGATGGGTCAAGTACTGCCAGCATGTCTACAATAATGATGATGATGATAGCAATGACAACATTTGAGAGAGAGAGAGAGAGAGCTCTGCCATCTTCTGCCTGCAGTAGCTGGGACTTGAGCTGTCCACATCTGTCACTTGGGCAGCAGGGACACAGCTCTTTGAGCAATCAGCCGCTGGGTCCCAGTGTCTGCCCCAGCAGGAGACTGAAAGAGGGTAGGAGCAAGAGCTGGAACTCTAAGCCACAAACTCTGATGTGGGCTACAGTGTAAGGTGAAGTTAGATGCCTGCCCCAGTGGCTGTGAAGTGTTCAAGTGTGCCAGCCAGATATAAGCATTTAGGTGGGTCCATACTGTTCTACCTGTATTTTGAATGCAGGTTGAGCATTCCTTAGAATGAGCATTTATTGAGCATGCAAGATCAAAATGCTCCTTCGCACTTCTCAGCCTTTTGGTAGTATACTGCAAGCATAGTACAAAAATCAAAACACTCCAATAAGACACAAACTATTTGTGTTCCATTGTGACACCAGAATGGAAAAATCCACATCATGAGACTTTATTTCGGCTACAAAATTACTTAAAAACATTAAAAGGTTCAAGGTGTGTGTAAAAAAGTCAGTGAAGCATGAATGAATTCTGTGCTTAGACTTGAGTCACATCCATAAGATATTATTCGGTGTGCAAATATTTGCAATCCAAAACACATCTGGTCCCAGGCATTTAGGAAAAGGAATACTTAACCTGTATCACCTCTTTGTTTTAAGATCACCCACTGCCTTGCGCAGCCCAGGACTTTCACACTTTCGGTGAGTGATTGGCTGTGGGTTAATGCAGAATGTGAAGCGCTGCAAAAGCCCTAGGTCTTTTAGAGAAGAAACAGAACAAAACGACCCGGGGCTCTGAGGCCAAACTGCACAGGTTGCTCCACGTGCCATCCCTCTGATGAGTGAGAAACCTCATGGCTAATCCATCAGAAAGTCGAGTGGCTTCAGTGTATCTGCAATAGTCAGAATCATTGTTTAAAAATGCAAATCAAACATGCCATAGCTATCTGCAAAGCTCCAATCACTCCCCGTCCCCTTCACAGTGCCACCCTATGACCCGAATGGCATGCCTGCCCTCTGCTTTCTCCCAGGGTTCCTCCTCTCTACCTTGGTCTCCTTGACTTTGATGGCGTGGCCCCAACAAGTCAGACCCGCTTCACTTTAGGTTTGTATGAGGCAGGTGTTTGGTGTAGGTTTAGGACCCCAGTTGGGATGCTGTACTGCCCTCTGTTTGAGAGCTTGGGTTCAAGTCCTGGTTCTGTTCATCCTAATATGCACCTGGGGAGGCACAGCAGGCGATGATTGCTCAAGCATTTGGTCCCTGCCACTCATGTGGGAGATCCAGTTGAGTTCTCACTTCAAATAAATAAAACCGGTTTGTTTTTTTTTAAGATTTGCATTTACCACCTGTATAGGCTCCCTGTACATGCTTTGGATTTTATTATCGCTTTCAAACCTGCACAAGAGTCCCTAAACGATAAGCTCCTATGTGTTCATTCACCAATCTATCTGAAGCTTTGTGATTGACCTGTACTCAGTATTCACTTGAATTGTTGCATGAGTATGCAGGGTACTTAAGAAGGTCCTTGGGAAAATGGAATTAAAACGAAGTTTGTTATGATGCAAAAACATTTGAATTCTGTGTATATTTTTTTAAGATTATTTTTATTGCAAAGTCAGATATACAGAGAGGAGGAGAGACAGAGAAAGATTTTCTGTCCAATGATTCACTCACCAAGTGACTGCAACGGCTGGAGCTGAGCCAGTCTGAAGCCAGGAGCTAGAAGCTTCTGGGTCTTCCACACAGGTGCAGGTTCCCAAGGCTTTGGGCCGTCCTTGACTGCTTTCTAAGGCCACAAGTAAGGAACTGGATGGGAAGTGGGGCTGCTGGAATTAGAGCTGGCGCCCATATGGGATCCCAGCGTGCTCAAGGCGAGGCCTTTAGCCACTAGGCTATCGCACTGGGCCCTGTGTATAGTTTTTTAATACCTGCATTTTTCATGAACTTTTTGAAGACCCGTTTTTTCGTGGATTTCAACTCTAAGTTCCATTTTCCATGAACATTTTGAAGTACCTTCATTTAGTTGAACAGCGCTTGATGTATGTTGACTGTCATTATAGAAAATGCTATTCAGATTCTGCATCTGTATTTGTACACTTGATTCTTTCAAGCCTAATACTTACTGGTACAGAATTTTTCCTGTTACCTACTTTTTTTTTCTGTATCAATTTATTGGGAATGGTTATTTGGGTTTCTATCATATATAGATTAAGTAAACTTTTTTATAGCTCTGTTCTTTATTTGAATAAAGATTGGACAGATTAAGGCTGAACAGAACTTTGAAAGATATTAAAACCCTTGCCTCATCTTGACACTAATTCATTATTTGTCATTAATTATAATGGTTTTGTTCATGTAACTTTAAATCTTTCCAGTTACTGTTACTCTCAGTATTCCTTTTGTGTAGTTGTCTTTTGTGTGTCCTTTTTAACTCTATGCTTGTCCTTTATTACTGTAATTAGGCAAACTGAGGCCATAGCAGTTTATATTTCTTTAGTTAGCTCTTTGTTTTTGTTAATCAGCATTTTAGAGAGGGATCATGAGTTTTTTCTTTTTTTATGTAGATGATTTCCAATTCTGAGTTATTTTAACTTTTTAAGGGTTTAGAATTACACTTTATTTTTTTTTTTTTAAGATGAGGGAGAGACAGTGGTGGTTCACTGTCCAAACTGCAGGAGCTGGAGCCTCTTCCAGATTTCCCAAGTAGGTTCAGGAGCCCAGGGTTTTGGGCCATCTTCCACTGTTTTCCCAGGCAGGTTACCAGGGAGCTGGATCCAAAGTGGAGCAGTAGGGACATAAACTGGCACCCCATGGGATGCCTGTGTTCCATCAGCTGTCATATGAACACTGTCTCTACAATACATTCAGAATCTGACTTCTTATTTCCTCATTTTATTACCACTCTGGTTTAAACCTCCTTTTACCACCAAGATTTTATTTCAGGGCTCCACCCTCTCTAAAATCTTACATTCCTTTCCCCTGCTTACACTTGTTACAAAATAAGGTTTGTCTTGTCCAGTCCTCTAGGCAAGTGTGCTGTGGACTAGTTGCAGTGTTGTCCATGTAACTGAGGAAGTTAAGTTTTTAATTCAGTTTAATTTCAGTGGATTTAAATTTAAAAGATGATATTCAATTCAGTTCCTGGAAAACTTTTAGTATATTTGGAACAACTTTGGGTATGTGAATCTGCGTTTTTAAACTGCAAATTTTACAAAATCTAAATTCAGATCAAGTATTTCCGATGAAGATTTAGCGTCCAAATTGAGATTTGCTTTAAGTGTAAAATACTCACTGGATTTCAGACTTAGTAAGAAAAAAAAAATGTAATAATCGTCTATTAACTTTGATTACATGCTGAAATGGCAACATCCTGCATAGATTGGGCCTAATAATTATTACAAAGTTTCACTTATTAATGTTTGCCACTCCTAGCGACTTTTATGCATGGTTCATGTTATAATTCTTTTGGATAGTGCTGTTGTGTTTACTTCTAGAATTAAGTTGTTTATCCTTGCACTAGAATGTAAGCTCCATGTGGGCAGGATTGGATTCATTCTGTTTCCCTGCTCAATCAGCAATTCCCCAGCAAATTTGCTTGAATTTGAATGAATTACTACTTTAAAAAATGCATTATGAATAAAAATTAAGACAAGCTGTGTATGTATGTACTGGAACATAAATAATATTATATATTTTATAGATATATAATTAATCTATATAGATATATCATACATATACTTCTTAGCTTTAAGTAAAATCCAAATATAAAAAGGCAAAGGATATGGCTGGGCAAGAGGGGAACTCCAGATGGCTAATAAAATTTCAGCTTCATTCCCCTTTGCAGCAAGTCTGTACTCGAATGAATTATCCCTGCCTATAAATTTCACATAAAAAGTATTCTTCTGTGGAGGGTAATTATTTTTAAATATCACGAACCTTCAACTGGATATTCTTGACCTAGTAATTCCATTTCTAGATTATTTTTAAGGATGCAATGACAATTGTATAAGAGTTTAAAATATTGTTCATTAAGGTTTTTGTAATACTAAGTGTTCAGGTGTTCAAGAAATCTAAAAAGGGATTAGGGCAGGATGGCAGCTTAATAAATGGGAAATATTTTAAAAGTTTGGCAAAAAGTTTTACTGAACCAAATATTTTAGCTGTCAAGAAAGTTGATCATATGTATGCTAAACAGAATTTTTTAAACATGTCTGTAGTCTTTCCAGATTCTAACTTTTAAAAGTCTTACTGTTCTACGTTGATATTTTTTACCTTTTCTCTTGATGGATTTGAGGCTTTTTAGACTGAAGTGAATTAAAATCTAAAATACTGTCAGAATTATCTTTTTCCTTTCTAGTGCTTTAACAGAAACATCACTTACAACGTCCTTACTTTCCTTATAATACAAAGTACTGGGAAAGTATTTTGTGGAAATAGTTTCATGTAAATGTGTTAATACTTACTTCATTTTCTTACCTTTCAGAATTATCATGAAATTATGACTCGTCATCCTGAGAATTATCAGTGGGAAAACTGGAGTCTAGAAAATGTTGCCAGCATTTTAGCTCACCGATTCCCCAATAGTTACATTTGGGTGATAAAGTGTTCCCGGATGCATTTGCACAAATTCAGCTGCTATGACAATTTTGTGAAAAGCAACATGTTTGGTGCTCCAGAACACAGCCCCGACTTCGGAGCTTTTAAGCACCTCTATTCTTTATTAGTGAATGCTTTTAACTTGAGTTGTAACAGTTTGCTATCAAAGAATGTGAATGTGTGGAATAAGGACTCCAAAACATCTAATTGTAGACCCAATTCTCCCACTACTAATGGTTGCCAAGGAGAAAAAGAGAGGACCTGTGGAAAACTTAATGAGTCTGCCATGGAATTTTACCCACCGTCACTAAATGGTGCATCATTTACTTTGATTGGATTCAGTAAAGGTTGTGTTGTTTTAAATCAGTTGATTTTTGAAATGAAAGAAGCCAAGAAAGACAAGAACATAAATGCTTTCATTAGAAGCATAAGAACGATGTACTGGCTTGATGGTGGTCACTCCGGAGGAAGCAATACTTGGGTTACTCATCCAGAAGTCTTGAAAGAATTTGCACAAACAGGGATTGTTGTTCACACCCACGTAACACCTTACCAAGTGCATGACCCCATGAGATCTTGGATTGGAAAGGAGCACAAGAAATTTGTTCAGATACTTGAGGATTTTGGTATGCAGGTGACTAGCCAAATTCATTTTGCAAAGGAGACTCCTTCCATAGAAAATCACTTCAGGGTTCATGAGGCATTTTGAGACCTATAAGAATTCTCTTGTTCTTGCCTAGAAGAAGAGCATAAGCACTTTCAGTGATATAAATTCAGACAATGAGATGTAACTCACAAGTGAATTATTTTTGATGATATAATGTGTAAGTGCATTTCTTCAGTTAGTAGGAATTTATAGGTGCATTGTCATTTTGCGATGGGGTAAACATACATTCCTAAAATATGTGTAATGTGCAGTGGTGTTCTTTGCTTATGAATGTGAGCAGTTTTAAGTTTGGTTACGTTCGAATTACTTAATTTGAAATCTAAAAAGGTGGTTTGTGATAATCCCTTAGGAAATAGGAAAGTTGTTAATATAGTCCCTAAAGGTAACTTAACATTGTTGGAATTAGTTGATTTCCTGAACGATTTCAAATAATTTTGATGACATTAAGACAATTAGCTCAGAAACCCGAGAACATTTTCTTTCTCTTCAGAGCAAAGCACATGATTTCCCATCTGGAATTAACTATTCTGCCTCTTCTGTTCCTAACTTACGGACACATTCTTTATGTGCTACCAACTGTTTCTTAAGAGTCAAAATACTACACCTCAGCACTATGGCACAAGTTTTAAGTATTTGAGATACAGGCACAGACGGAGATAGCTCCCAATGCTGACTCACTATTCAATGCCTCTGACTGCTGCAGTTAGAACAGGCTGAGACTGCAAGCCCAAGCTTGGTCTAGGTCTCCCTGTGGGTGTCAGGAGGCCCGCTTATGGGGACCACTCCAAGGGTTTAAATAAGCGGAATTAGGAGCCAGAGCCAGGTACTGAGATAGGTACTCCATGTAGGATGCTAGTATCTCAATCAATGACTTAACCTTTAAGTCATATGCCAGCCCTGTGACTTAATGTTTAATTGGTAGTTTTCAATTATTTTAGATAAGACAGTTTGGAGTTTGCTGAATCTTGGCTCCAAAGTATTTGTTTTGGAGAAACTGGTTTAAATTGGCCATAACTATGTATATACATATATTTGATTTAAAAAAAAAAAACATACTACAAAACAGATTTCAAATTCATTATATCATCTTTAAAAGAGACCAACTTTGGTAAAATAAATATATAATGCTGTATTAGTTAGTGCTGTATTGAAAAGGAGACATATTCCACAGACCTAAATCAATGTTCCTCTAGAAGCACGATTTTGTCTGCCAAAAGAAAATAGCTCTCTTTGGCCAAAATGCAAAATTACACTGCTATAAGAAAAGTTATAAGGGAAAGTTTGAAGACACAAATGATTTAGTTTTGGCTGAAAAACTGAATTTGCTTAACACTGCTACATAATCTGGGTGAAGTTTCCTTCTGCCCGTTTTTCTTGACCTAGATAAATATATTTTGAGAAACCAAGACCTAATGAATTTGAGCCTACACTGAACTGAAACAGTGGTATGTTCACAATGAAAGGTGAACAGTCACTACTTGTTTATTAGTAATGAGCTTTTACAGGTCATGGTGTAACTAAGCAGGGAAAGGAGCACGCTGCTGTAGGACTGAAGAAAAGATACTGAGGCTTCATCTTGATCCAGTGGATCTTCATTTGCAAAACAATATGAAATAAAAATGATTTCCTGATTTCTTGGAATTATATATAATGACTTTTTACATTCCAAATGTTCAGACTTTTGACAGAAAATTCTTATCAGATGCTTAAAAATATTTTTGATGTTTTAATAATTCTATACACTACAGGGGAATATTTTTGAAGTACTTTTATATTACTTTAGCTTCTTTAAATACCTGCTTTTTTTTTTTTTTTTTTTTTGAGACCAAAAATTCCTGTCAGGTTAGTCTGATTTTAACCTATTTTGCCTTCAAAGCCACTATGATTGGGTGGCTTTTTTTCCCCAATGTAATAATCCTAGGTTATATTCACGTGGTTTTTTTTTTTTTTAAAGATTTATTTATTTTTATTGGAAAGGCAGATATACAGATATGAGGAGAGACAGAGGAAGATCTTTTGTCCAATGGTTCACTCTCCAAGTGACTGCAACGGCCAGTGCTGCGCCGATCCAAAGCCAGGAACCAGGAACCTCTTCCGGGTCTCCCACGCGGGTGCAAGGTCCCAAGGCTTTGGGCCGTCCTCCACTACTTTCCCAGGCCACAAGCAGGGAGCTCGATGGGAAGTGGAGCTGCCGGGATTAGAACTGGTGCCCATATGGGATCCCAGCACATGCAAGGCGAGGATTTTAACCACTACACTATTGTGCCGGGCCCTAAACTCACGTTTTTAATTTAAAATAGCTGGGTTATCATTCAACAGAGTGGGTAAAGACAGACACTTCTATTCACAAGATTAACAAATAGAGAGGCAAGATATTTATTCGTAGCATTTGAAATATTTAAAAATCTGAGTGCTTTAGCTATCCAGTCATGTGAATGCTTAATTCCAAATGTTGTATGTTGAATGGATATTAAGAATAACTCATTTGAGAATGTAGGACTACATCACATCAAAGACAACATGAAAAAGTTAAAAGTGACAGATGTTCAGATGTTTTCAGTCTAATATTTCAAATTGATCCTTTCTCTGCATTTGTTTATAAACCTGTGACTGTAAAATGTTAGTGTATCCTTTTAAATTGTGCCTTTGTCTTAAGTCAGTTGAGGAAAGTGTCTTACAAATACTGTGACAGTTGTTGCTCCACAGCATGAATGTATAATGGTATTAAAGGTAATAATCCACTGATGCTTGGATGTGTTTCATATTGTAAGTGTTCAAAGTTTAGGTTATTTGAAAGGAAGCTATTTGTGTCTATATTGTCTATTTTTTCATTAACTTACATGTTTTTTTTTTTTTCCAAATGAACTCATCTCTTTTCCCTTTGCTCCATAGAGGTTTGAATTACATTCTTCCCTCCCCACCCCCATTGAATTTCCTGAAGAGGATTTCTCTCAGATCTATATTCCTTTAGCTGCTTCTTTCACATAATATCTTAGTGCCTCTCGAGGGAAAAAGGGATTAAACAGTGAAGATGCAGCATCAAGTCCCAGCATGTTAGTATGAGTAACAGACTAGAAGCTGAGGCAAAATAGATGCAAATAGTATTTGTGATTTAGGTTCCGTTAAGAGACGTGGTAGAGGATGTGATGTGGACTTCGTAAACTCATGTTTCTGTTTGAAAGGCAGAGAGGCCTAGGAAGCTCTCATACCATGCAGTAGAATAGATGGCCAGTGACTTAAATGGGATATAGCCTAGGGTATTTAAGACACCAAATATTCACAGCTTATATGCTCCAAACAAGACTTTTTTTTTTTTTGGTTAATTCTAGATTTAGCTTCATTGTCTGTTATTGACTTTTTATAGGCGAGGGAAAGGCTCATTAACTAAAGTTCTTCCCAGAGGTTCACATACCTGTTGCTCAAATGGATGAAGGATACAAATGAAGCTTTGTTCACTTTGTTTCCCTTGTTTTAGTATCTCATACAAAGCAGAAACTTGATATTCCTGAATAGAAAGCATTCCAGTGTATTCATATACTAAAACAAAAACCATTGATGTTCCTGAAAAGCTAATAATTACATTCCAGAATATTTTGAAAGGTTAATGTGAACAAAAATTCAAATGCAAAAAGTGAATTCTAGTCATCCTACCTAGTTATTCAGTCTCTTAGAGGAAACCACTATCACTGGTTTCTTGTAAATTCTTGCAGAGGTAATTCTATGCATGTGCATATCAATGTTTACACAGTGTCACTCATCATACATCTATTCAAAAGCTTTTGAGATGTGCTGCACATAAAGGAGAAGAATCTGGTCATTGCCACCGTAATCTGAGTTTCTGTCACAGCTGTGTGAGCATGGACACTCACCTGTGCAATCTGGGTTAATTAAATGGTCTGAGATCCCTTTCAACAATAACGTATGATTTGAAATTCCTAAAAAGTTGCAACATAATCTGTATGTTGCTTTATGCATTAAAAACAAACATTTCATTTTGTCTTCACCCAGCAGGCAGAAAAGATTATGTTTAGTGTGTATTTATAAACCAACCCTAGGGATGATGACCAGGGGGTCACCACTGTGGCACAGTAGATGAAGGCTCTGGTTTGAGTGCTGGCTGCTGTGCTTGTATTATGGCTCCTGTCTAATGTTCCTAGAACAGCAGAGAATGGCCCGAGTCACTGGGATCCTACACCTCTATGGGAGGCCCAGAGGAAACTCCTGGCTCCTGGCATTGGATCTATTCAGCTCTGGCCATTGTGGCCATTTGGGGAGTAAACCAACAGATAGAAGATCTCTCTGTAAATCAAAAACAACTTCCAAAAACTAAGTTCCAGCTCTCTAAATATAATTTATTTTATTTTAAATTTTGTTTGAAAGGCAAGCTCTCCATCTGATGGTCATTCCGAAGATGTACCTACGAGGCTGAGCTGGGCTGGGCTGGGCTGGGCAATTTGGGAGCTGGGAACTCAGTCCAGGTCTTCTGCATTGCATTAGTGGCTAGAATCCAATCACTTGAGCCATCACTGTTACCATCCAAGGTCTGCATTTGCAGGAAGCTGCACTCAGGAAGAAGAGCAAGATGTTCACCTTAGGTACTCCAATGTCAGACACAGGAATCAACTGGCAACTTACTCCTGGGCTAAATGCCCACCATAAAGACAATAACAATGCAACAGGAGTTACCTCAAACCTGTCAGTAAAGAAGGATTGTAATTCAATGGAGTAACCAGCAGTAGTCATCGACTAAGTACCTGCCCTTGAACTATCTCCTTGCAGCTTTATTTTAAAGATAAAATATCTTAAAGATGAGTAAGATAGTTTGTTAAACAATTTAACTTGTTTTACGTCAACTAATTTGCTTCCACAAATTAAGTGAAAATAACAATCTGTTCACTTCCAAATTTGTTCCTGCGTGACTCTGAATTTGTACTTAATCCTTATTGTTAATAAGAAAAAGTTTCATATACTTTATATATATACATATTTTTGTTTGTTTTTTTAACGGTGCAACCTAAGAGTGATTTTGTCTTTTTCCTTAACAGAAAAACTAGAATTTTTACTTATACTAAAGCGTTATCAAATATTAAAATTTTATAATTAGATTTGACTAATATATTAAGACAATTTCTTTTCTGTAATATTTATTTCTCTTTGTTGTCCTTAGTCAGTTAAGTCTCTCCACAGCTGCCCAGGAAACACAAATTCTTAAATATATTTTCCCCTTGTATTGTGCTATAATTTTTTAATGCCTAAAACTAATTTAGTTACAAACTGAATACAT
The DNA here is from genome assembly GCF_030435755.1 of Ochotona princeps. Lineage (NCBI taxonomy): Eukaryota > Metazoa > Chordata > Mammalia > Lagomorpha > Ochotonidae > Ochotona > Ochotona princeps. Next base: position 75,067,134 of record NC_080836.1, read on the forward strand.
GACAGGATAAATGAACTTTAATAGAGAAAATATTTTTCTATAATTAAGTGAATCAAATTGATTTGCTCAATAATTGCTCTATTTGGACACATTTGTGTTTAATAAATACATTTGGTTTTCTTCAGTGACTTACTGTCTTCAATGACAACATTATAAGGATTTCTCATTCATCATTATTAAAGAATTCTTTCCTTAAAAGGGATAGGTAAAAAATTTAGTGAGGAAAAACTTAGGTTAAGGTACAAATATACAAACTAATCTATTTTCTATCCTAGAAAAGCTGGAAAAAAAAAAAAACTGGAATGAGTGGCCAAAAAAAAAAAAAACCAGGACCAGATCAAACACGTACTTTGATAAATCACAAAGTAATCCAGTTTGCCATCATCAAATCCAATGATTTTATGTGCTGATTATGCTTTGGAACCCTCTGAGATCCATGAGATGCCCACACCAAATCTTGGTAACAATGAATCAAGCAGAATGAATTCAGCACTAGGTATTTGGGTGTTCGACTAAGTCCTTCCAAGTTTCTCATTCTGGGCAAAGGCAGTGGATACTGAGGACCTGTACCTTTTTTCCCTGTCCATCAGAAGCTGATTTAAAAACTGTCTGCTCTTCAGCTGTATGCTGTACCATTCCTAGCTCCAGTAGACCTTACTGGCTGAAGGGTTATTCCAAACTCTGTCAGTGACCAGTTCAGTGATAGATCTAAGTCACTTTAGAACACCGAGACCCAAGATTTGGTAGTGAATGCTGGGAGAGCTTTTTCATATTAAGACAGGGCCCCTGGCATCTAGCCTGATTTCCACTGCATATAAATGAAGACGCACAAAGCCCCAACTGCTACTGGCAATCATCCCGTGACCAGGAGGGTAGCCAGCCGTAGGTTGGTGCCAATGTTGTGGTTGAAGGGAGGGGGAGGGAACATGGTGTTTTTTGATGACATTACTGATTCACTGGATTGTAAACACTGAAGCCTATGCTATCAGTAGATGCTGTGTGTCATGAAGTAAAACAAGATATTTCTATTGTTTAAGTCTTTGTAAGTTCATTTTTTTTGTTATTTGCATCAGAGAACTAAATGGCAGTAGCAATACAGCATTTTTTATAACAGTCAATAAAGTAGAAACCACATAAACATCCCTTAAAATTATTTAATCTGGAAATCAGATTTTATCTGCCATATTTTAGCAAAGAATAAATCTAAAACTTAAGAAATATGTTGTAGTTTTCCAATATTTGGGCTAAATTTATGAGAATGTTTACATTCTATTCATTTTTACTCAAAGTTCTTGCTGTAGGCTTTGTCTTGAATGTGTAAGACCATTCGCCGTGCATAGAAATCCCTGTATTCCTCTGGTAATTCAGCAAGTGTTTTTAAGGCTCTGTCCAAAATTTGTGCAGCTCTTGATGCTGCTGTAGGATCTTTGTTTCCATAGGTGTCTGTCTTATCATAGCATTCAGATGGAAGGTGCTTCCAAAAGACATTCACTCCCACTCCAAACTCTTCAGAAATTACATTATGGAACCATAAAGCTGGAGAAAGTTTTAAAAAACAAGTTAAAAATAAAATCTACAGTTTAAAAAAAAAAAGCCCAAAATGTCAGTGAAATATCACGAATTGCATATAGCCAATGTAAGAAATAATTCTTGTAACCAGATCCCTTCGTTAGCATACTCCCAGCTTTTAACAGCATCATTTTAACTTTTATGAATTGCCAACAAATTTAAAGTGTCAATAGCACAACCCTTTTAAAACCTTTAGAAATAAGATTTTTCCTTTTAACTTGAAAGACATAATAAAATTATATTTGTTTGGTAGCTCTGTAATTTCGGACTGTATTTTGTATTACTTGTTTACACTTTCTAAGTCATACAACCACATCAAAAATGTTTTCATTTTTTTGTATCCAGAACATTTCAATTATTTGAAGCATATCTTTGACCTTTTCTGATTCAGTACACTTTTATTCTCAAAGACTTCCTGCTCAAGATGCAATTTAATTTTCTAACTTGTTTAAGTTTGCATTCATCACAGCTGCCACAGGTTCATATTTTTAATGCAATTTTATTTCCTGCAGCTCTTCACAATAAATCTATAAAACTGTAGCATGTATTTTGGTAGTAAAGATGATGAATCAATTTTATATTGTATACCTAATTTTAAACTTTTTTATAAAGTTTACTTTGTCTTCAATGGAATCTAAACACTTTCAAAATATAAGTTTTAAAGACGTACTAAAGCAACACATCTAAACAACAAAGATGAAATACTAATCACATTAAAAATGTTTAATTTTGAAAAAAGGAAAATTCAAGTTTTAGAAATAAATCCATCTTAAGAGAACACAGGAAATACAACTTCAAAAATATTCTGGTTTTTAGAACTAGCTTTCAAACATGATTTTAATTACTTTCAGAATCTTTTTCCTTATTTAATATGACATAAAAACTGCTGTCAACCTACAGAGATGGAGCTTTTGCTTCAAAATGCATGAAATGTTACAAATTTCAAGTTTTTCTTTTTTAAAGAGTTGTATACAGAATCAGGAGAAAATGGTCAGCTTTTAACCATATTCTCTGAGGTCCAAAGATACAAATACTTAAATAAATACAAATTTTAAAATGGCTAAGAGTTTAAGACTAATGGGGTGACTGCTTTTAAAGAGTATGAACAATAAATCAGTGAAACTAATTCTTAGATCAAGAATTATATGAACGTGACTACATCAGGCCATTTTGGATATATAAGACATTTCTTGTTGAAGGAATTTATAATCTGGTCCCAAAGAGACAGTCACATTTTTATCTTCAGTTAATTTCTTCCATTTAGTTCAAATCTATTGTTGAAAAAAATCATTACTGATTGATAATTAATACAGTAAATTAGGTACTGGAAATAAAGCTATATAAATGGAATTTATTAATGAATCCCATGTGTTTTAATTGTAACTTTTTAAACTTTTAAGTGTTCACTTTTAAGTATTTAAACAAATGTTAACTACAGTGCTGTGATTACTAACAATGTGCAAATTTCATGGCCTTTCAAAGAAAGACAGAGAAGCTAATTTAGACTATATAGAAATACATAAAAAATAGATGATAGGCTACCGAGAGTATGAGATCTTTCTGAAATCTTTATGAAAAAGCATTAGGTTTAATAAAATCTCTGATGTGTTTACGCTTTGAAAAATATCATGTCTTAGTACACATGTGTGACAATACAGATGTTTTGACAAAAATAATCAGGCATAATCTTTTCCCAGATATAAATTGTAATGACATAATTTAGTAAAGTAATCTGCAGTCCATTATTTAGTTGCCATTGAAAAACAGGACTATTAATTTTTTGAGTTTACATAGGTTTCACATGAGTCTGTACATGCAGACATGTGCACGCACACACATATAAAGATATCATTCAAGACACGATACAGAGAATACAGTTTTTTACTAAAAAAATTATGGAAAGGATGAATGACAGAGTACAAGTTTGATAAGCAAAACATGACTGAAATCTAGAAAGCTTACCAGGAATGAATAATATATCACCAGCTTCAAGGGCACATTCATACCTTCTGGCCTTGGTAAAGAGTGGATATCTTGCCAAGTCAGGATTATCTATATTCAGCACTTGTGACTTAGTACCTGAAAATTATACAGATTGAGCTAAATTTAAATTTTTCAAAAACCAGAAATACAAATTTAAAAATTTACTGAAAAGACGGCACAATAGAATTACCGTCTCCACAGTGCAAGAACAGTTACTATTCTGAAACCTAAGACAATTTTCGGTGATCCACTCTTTAATTATGACCATTGTACACCCATGTAATATAATTAAGGGAATCTGAAAGTCTTATTCTTCCTATAGCCTATCATTACATCTATATACTTACACAATAGGAAATACAATACAGCATAATTAGAATTCCTAAAGAGGTTTTTCTATAAAGAGGATGCTCAGAAAGAATAATTGATTATACTTTAGAAATATAAACCTAAAAAAATAAGTATACCTGATAAATATAAGTATGGGGCATCTCGAGGACTGAATAGTACCACACGCTTTTTTCCTGTCACTTGTATTAAGAAATTATCCATTACCTGTGAATCATTAAAAGTATATTTATGGATAAGCAATACCTGAAATTCAAATAAACAGAACCAATAACATTCTGAACAATTTAACTAAAAAACTTACCCTTAAGATGACTCAATATAACCTCAAACTCCTAGTCATACACAAATGTAACAATGAAAAAAAATATATCCCATATACAAGTGTATCTTAAGATATTCTGCAGTACTGCCATAACATGGAAAGGATTAAAAAATTATGAAATCGGGAGTTTGGAACCTATTTGCCTTTTCCCCACCATTAGCTGACAGGATGGTTAAACCTACTTGAGACTCCCCATGGTGAATTTTCAGTTTGTCAATGAACACTGGACAGTTGTCACCCAACAACAAAGTGAAAGCACTCAGAAACCTGAGGTGTTAGAAAATACAAGGTACACTGCAGTAACTGCTAAACCTTGAATATACAGCACTTATATCCAGCAATAATTTGATTTTAAGCATCAGAAATACAACCTGGAACATTGGCTTAATATACATTTTTTTTAGTGCTTATGTTTTTAAATCTTTATTTGAAAGGAAAAGAGAGTAAAAGACAAAAATGTCTTCCAGCCATTTTGTTCCACTCTCCAAATTCCCACAACAAGCCCTGTTGGGGTCTTGAATTCCAGCCAAGTCTCCCAAATGGGATAAAGGGACTCATCTACTTCAGCCACTCTCTGCTACCTCCTAGGAAGGAGGCATCTGCAGGTAGCTGGATCATACACAGGGTAAACTGGGATTTGAACTGCAGGCATCCCAGTAAAAGCTTAGTCCACTGCACCGCAATACCCACTCCTTAATATATTTATTGACGAAGCAATATTAACTTCTTCTGTGTATGCAAGAATAGTTTTTTGGTTTGTGAAAATGCTAAATGGTTGAGCCACATGATTCTCAATGAAGAAACTGATCACCAAACAAGATATATTCATGATGATTTACATATCATGTTTCCCTATGCACTTCTTCTAGCACTAATCTTTTACATGTATAATCCTTATTCAGATATTGATACTAGCATTTCTTTAACTTACAGCTTTACAAGGCAAGGAGTATTACTCAAAATGTAAAAGTCAAAGAATTAGTTAAAATGCATTTGAGTTATTACATTAGTTTCTCATCATGTCATTCCTGTAAATCCTTAAAAAGATAATATATTAGTATTCATGTCTATCTCATTTAATTATAGATTTGCTATGCTAAAAATCTTCTTCAAGGGGTCCTCAAATGAATTATAAAAACACATGTAAAATTAGTTTCCTCAGATTTTTAAAAACCAAGTAGTAACATTTTAAAATATTTTTAAGCATTTAAAAATGCTTATGCATATATTCAAGTATTTAGATAGAAGCAGTTATAGTAACATAAGACAAATATTCTACCCATCTCACTGTTCTGCGATAATGTAGCAGATGTCTGATGGTCTCAAGGGATAAATGTCCTAAAACCTTCTGATACGTTCAAATGCTTACGGTTGGAAATGACTAAGAACAGAACTCCGGATGGCCAGAGGCCTGTGCAGTCTTCACAGGCCCTCATACAAGCTCACCACTTTCTCCATTTGAAAAATGGCCCCACATGGTTTTACATGGTTCTTCACATGTAAAACAACAAAAAAAAGACACGTCTTAAAACTTAATGTTTACATGCATATGTATATGAGGAGTCAAGAACAAAAATCACAGAAAAAATATAAGGAACTAATTTAAGGCTCTTCTAAATAATTCATCCTGTATCACTATGTTGCAGAACACCTATATTCAAAACTCATGCTTCAGCAAATTGCACAGCCAAGACCTTGAGGGTAGCCCCCCAAAATAAATTTTAAATCTAGAAGTGCTAAAGATCTACTGCAGCTTTAGTGTAGTGTACATTTATTACACTACATACATACATGCCATTTGTGTAACATACATCATAGTGAGTCCAAAGTTGTAATCCCGGTGAACTAATTCGAAAAACACTGGAAAAGAACTGTTCCTTCTGGAAGAAGTTGGGAAACTTAATATCTCCCTCCAACAAAGGAAACTGCTTCCTGATATCTGCAACATCCTGCATTAACAGAAACACATACAAAAAAAGTTAAGTTAGAACAAAAAAAGGGAAAAATGTTAATGACAAATATTGGCATAAATCTTACTTTATTCAACAGAAGTCATGATACTGAGGGGTGATAAAGCAAACTACTATTCACTGTTTTAATTATGTGACTATCTGCCAACACATGACCTTTATAATAAAGGAATGACAGACTGTATATTCCCATTTAACAATATCAACCTTAAGCTTGAAGTGCTTCACTATCACAAAGGTTCTTTCCACTTCAATCAACAACTATACACCTGTCTTCTATATTAATACGAAGTATTATAAATTCAGGAGACAACACTTTGAATGTCACCAATTTATGTGAAGCCTGAGGGGTCTATTGAGGGAGGAGAATAAAAGAAGGGAAAGAATTAAATGGTGACTTAAAGGAAAAAACCAAATGTTTCTTGATCACATTAGGGACCATCCCTTAACATTGTCGGTGGTGCATCACACATAGTAGCCTGTTGGCTAAAGTCCTCGCCTTGAACAAGCCAGGACCCCGTACGGACGCCGGTTCTAGTACCAGTGGCCCCATTTCCCATCCTGCTCCCTGCTTGTGACCTGGGAAAGCAGTGGAGGACAGCCCAAAGCATTGGGACCCTGCACCTGTATGGGAGACCAGGAAGAGGTTCAGGGCTCCTGGCTTCGGATCGGCTCAGCACCGGCCTTTGCAGCCTCTCAGGGAGCGAATCAGCAGACGGAAGATTTTCTGTCTCTGCTCCTCTCTATATATCTGACTTTGCAATGAAAATAAAATAAATCTTAAAAAAACACATTATCAGTGCTTATATAATGAGTTATTACTTAGAATTTTAATGAATTATTTTAGACCAATTGTTTTTAGCTTAATGGTCATCTGTGAGAAACAGGGTGGAAGAGGTTTCTTACTCTATAGTTTAGATGACCTTTAACGATACATCCTACCTGAGAAGCATACATCAATTTTTAGCACATTCCATCTTAAGGGGTACAAATGATCAGGAAAATAATGAAAAAGGATAAAACGGGTTATGCGTCAGGCAAGAAGCATAAAAACGACACTTTCAGTTAACATGGAAATACCTATTCAGGTTTTCAAGGAAATCTTTTAAATCCAGAATTCTTACCTTTCTCGGATCTTCTCCAAGTGACCGTAGGTAGTATTTCTCATCCTTACACATTCCAGAGAAAAAGTAACATAATGATTCATTTTAAAATATTATAAGGCAGGAAGAAAATAAGTCTTAAAACAGAACCCAGTTATGTAGTTTTCTAAAAAGTTCAATTATTTTATTCTCTACTAATGCTCTCTGGTGGTCATTTGAAGAACTGCCTTTACAATGTGCAATAATTTAAAAAATTAAGAAAATAAACTCTAAAGCCAACACACAAATTGTACCTTGAGTCATGATTGCAATTGTACTCCAAATTACTTATGCTCTTAATGATATCTTAACACGTAATTAGAGAAATTCCAATTGTATAGCTCATTTGATGCCAAAGTATTAGTTCAACAAAAAGTTTCCTAACATAATGCAAATAAAAAAAAGATAAGTAAAAAATACATTACACCTTTAACAACACTTTTTTAAAAGATTTATTTTTTTTTACTGGAAAGTTAGATATACAGAGAAGAAGACCTTCCATCTTTGATTCACTTCCCAAGTAGCCGTAACAGTCAGAGCTGAGCTGATCCAAAGTCAGGCCAGGAGCTTCTTCTAGGTCTCCCACATGGGTGCTGAGTCCCAAGTCTTTGGGCCATCCTTGACTGTTTTCCCAGGCCAAAAGCAGGGAGCTGGGTGGGAAGTGGGACATGAACCACCACATGCAAGGTGAGGACTTTAGCCACAAGTTACCTGCCAGGCCCAATTTTTAAAATTAGAACATTACTTGTTTACCATACTGTAGGCATTGTGAAATAGGTATTAAGACCCCATTTTCGGGCCTGGTGTGGTGGCCTAGTGGTTAGGGTCCTCACCTTGAATGCGCCGGGATCCCATACTGGTGCCAGTTCTAATCCCTGCGGCCCTGCTTCCCATTCAGCTCCCTGCTTGTGGCTTGGGAAGGCAGTCGAGGATGGTCCAAAGCTTTGGGACCCTGCACCCGCATGGGAGGCCTGGGGGATCTCCTGGCTCCTGGCTTCGGATCAGCTCAGCACAGGCTGTTGCAGTCACTTGGGGATGAATCACTGGACGGAGGATCTTTCTGTCTCTCCTCCTCTCTCTATACAACTGACTTTGTAGTAAAAATAAACAGATCTTAAAAAAAAAAAAAGACCCCCATTTTCTAGATTCTGAGGCTCAGGAAATAATTTGGACGCCCTTGAAAGCTAACTGAATAGCAGGGCTATAGCCTATGGCAAATTCCAGCTACAGCTTAAGAATGGCTACCACCCATCTTGCAAATCAAATGTTCTTTTAGATCAACTGTTTAGCCCTTGTTTATACTCCTCTGTATATGGGATCTTTAGGCTTTTTACTTGTTGAGTTTTGGGGTCAGTGGCACATTAAGCCTGTGAATTACAAGATAAACTGAAATTGTGTTTTTGTAAACTTTTTTAAAAAAAATGAAGAAAGGGTGTTGAGGGAAGGAAAAAAGTATAATAATAATAATAATAAAAAAACTGTACCTGTGAAATACATAAATCTGTCCTTTTTATATTAATACAAGCTTTAACTGAAAAAATTCTTTTAAATTAAAATCCATTTATTACGCAAATATAATCCTTTCTTATTAAAATGCTAATAGGGCAATCATCATGGTGCAGCGGGTACAGCCCAGATGCGAGCCTGAGATGGAATCTCATCTGTTTCAATTCAGCTTTTGCAAATGCACCAGGAGACAGGACATGATGGCCCTACCCCCTTGGGAGACCCGGATGGACTTCCCAGAGGCCGGCTTGGACCTTGTCCCGTCCCAGCTGTTGCAGGCATTTAGGAAGTGAACCAGCAGATGGACGACTCTCCTGTCTCTCTTTCATTCTGCCTTCCAAAGAAATATAGCCTTTTGGAAGCTGGTAAAAGCAATTACCTCTGAAATAAAGAATTCTTTATGCTTTTCTTCAGCTGCTCTCTGGACCAACTTGTCAAAAGGCAATGTTCTGAAAGAAACAGAATACCTGGACTTAGTAACAGATACACTAGCGTTAATTTAACTGCTATACATCTAGGCTTGTTGACTGGGAAATGACTTTTTCACAGTTTCTTATTTTTATTAGGACCTATTATGTAGAATTCTAAATTTTCAAAATTAACTTGCCAGAATATTTACTTGACCTCAATTGTCTGAAATTTTGGAATTAAAGATTTTAATAGTCTAGCTGGATCCTTATGAGCAGTATCCATCCGTCTATTCCAAGTTACTGATACCTCATTATGGTACCTGATTTCCTTGGAAATACACAAACTCTCGGGCTCTGACTGCTTCCTATCTTGTAAAGAATGAGACAAACTAACCGTGCTGCTTCGGAGGAGAGAGCAGGCCAATGACACAATGAAGATAGTCACCTTAACACTGTTCCCGCCCCCAAGACATTCAGACGTTTACAACACAAGGACCTAGAAGCCAACAATGACTCATCCAACCACATGACCCCATCAGTTTATTTTCAAGTTCTGAGGAAAAATCATCCAAGAGAATTTCAGTAAAGTGATCCACTTTTATTCTCCAAAATTTCTGCTCTCTTCGTCCATGCTAAAGAGGAGGGTTGGACACTGCAGAAGCCAAGGTTTTTTCCTTCACATCACAGTACTGAGCCTAAAAGGCTCTCTTCTCCAAGTGTCCTCCTCATCATCATCTCTAAAAACAGAGGTACTGTTGTGAAGTACTGAAGATGACATTGTATCAGTAACAAGACCACAGCTACTCAAAAGCCTCTTTGTCCAAGGCCTCTCCTGTACCACACGGCATTGTTGCCTCTGAACATCTGATTAAGTTAGCGCTCTTACAGTCTCACTCTCAAGTATCTTCCTACTTGAACCTGTGCTGAAGCATTGGACAGATCCAGCAGGCTGCTTTCTCCTCTATGAGGTAACCTAGAGCTGGCTTACTTTCTCCAGTTTTCCTAGAAATACACTTAGCAGATCAATGTGGAATGTCACCTGTGGCATCAGAAAGCATTATTTTGAAAACACTCGTTGAATGGTTAAGTACTTCTGCGAGAAGGCTCTGAGTGTACTGTAGGTACTTGTCAGGAAGTAGAGGATATGGCTTGCCTGTGTAACTCCCAGAACTGAGTAAGTTCCTTGAAGGAACCTAGAAGCTAAGTTCACAGGCTGTTTCAAGCAACTGTTTTTTTGTGGCTCAGGTAGAGCTAGGAAGTTTCTATACCAACTCCACAGTCTTCTTGTTCTTTATAGCAAAGTCATGACTTGTTGAATCAAAGAAAAAAAAATGGTCAAGGGATTTGTATCAAGATCCCCAGACAAGAGTGTTTCATGCTTTGTTCTCCTCTGCAAAGCTAAGTGAATCTGATGCCACGTTGTAGACAGCCATGTCATCTGGGCATGACTGTTGCTCTGAACTTGGAGCCACTGCTGTTAATTACAGAGTGAGCGCTACACAAGAGCAAAGAGGGGGTCTGCTTTCTATTCAGATCAATGCAGGGTTCTTGGTTTACCACTTCAGTTTCTGACCAATTATAAAATGGAACAAATTTATTTGGCATCTTCAAATTCAATGTTTTCCATCACAGACCTCATCATATTTCTTCATTCCAACCAAGTCATTTTGGAATGCAAAACTTGGACCAGTGGGGAAGCTTATCTGGCCCCAGTTACCTCTGTAACTGATGCAGCTGTTTCCACTTAGCTTTCCTACAAGGGAGAATGCAGAAACGCTTCAGGCCCTTTATAAACAAAGGGTAGAATGGCAATCCCCTGAGAGCAGAGAGCGCAGAGGGCACTGCTCAGTCCAGAGCAACAGAACTGCAAAGCCACCAACAGTCTTCTTCTTTAGGTAGTAACACTGATCATAGTTTCTACTACAGCCAGTGTGAAGAGGAATGGGATATAGGAACTGGAGGAAACTTCTTGACCTTAAAGGTTATTTATCCTACATGTTTCAAAAGGAAGGGTGTCTGCTAGGAAAGTACCATCTTGTCTGGACTAGCATTCCACTCAGTAATAAAGGTAATGTCAAAGGGAGCTAAGATCACAGGCTCCAGGGAGTCAGGCAAATTGGAGCGTATGCCCTGAGTTCCATCATTTCAACTGGTATGATCCTGGAAGTTACTGAATGTTTTTAGGACTTTATTTTCTCATAAGTGAAATGATCATAAGCCAGGTGTACTTCAAAGACTGAAGGCTAAATGAGTAGTATCATCCAAAATGGATGGCACAATATTTGGTGTATATATATACACACACACACACATATATATATACACACATATATAGCAGGTACTTAGTAAAGGATAATCGGTGACGTTAATGACAACGATAATATATTTTTTAGCAGCCTGCAAGTAGTAGTTGACATTTAAATAGACAAACTCCACAGTCCTTTCCATTGTGGAAAGGCTGTTTAAAAAAATCAATATTGAGATTGATGAAAATATAAGAGCCAGATGACACCAAAAAATGCATAAGTAGAAGCAGCAAAGCAAAGCTTTTGAGATTCTGGGGCTAGTAATGTGGCATGGTGGGTTAAGGTTGTTGCCTGTAATGTCAGTGTCCCATATGGGCACAGATTTGCACCCTTTCTGATACAGCTCTCTGCTGATGTGCCTGGGAAAGCAGAGGAAGATGGCTCAAGTCCATGAGACCCTGCACTCACATGGAAGACCTGGACAGAGTTCCAAGCTCTTGGCTTGGGTCTGGCAGTGCCCTGATTATGCAAACATTTGGAAAGTGAATCAGCAGATGGAAGCTCATTCTCTGTCTATTTATTGGAAAGGCAGAGTTACAGAGAAAATGAAAGACAGAAAGATCTTCCATCCACTGATTCACTCTCCAACTGGCCACAACAGCCAGAGCTGAGCTGATCGTAAGCCAGGATCCAGGAACTTGTTTCAGGTTTCCTTCACAGGTGCAGGGTCCCAGGCTACACACAGGGAGCTGGATGGGAAGTGGAGCACCTGGGACACGAAACAGCACTGATATGGGATCCCAGCTCATGCAAGGCGAGGACTTTAGCCATTAGGTTACAGCACCAGGCCATAAATAAGTATTTTTTAAAAAGGCTTATGAGATTCAGATTTAATCATTTTTTAAAAATGAAAAAAATCTATGACCAGAAAAATATCCCTTCATCAAATAAATTCTCTCATCTGTGCAATCTTAGCCCTGAAATTAACAGGGAGAGCTCCCAAGAAAGAAGTAAAAGCTAATAGTTGCTGATAAATTTTCAGATTTTACCTAAAGCAGAAAAGAAACACCAATAACATACTGTGCTACAGCATGTCTCATTTTCTAGTCTTTCTTTGTTTTACAAACCTCTTATTTTCTATTGCTTGGTATATGCTAAATTACTAAAACTACTTTTTCTTTGCGCTAAAAATACAATTTACAACTTTTTAGTAGTTCTACTGAAAGGCTTGGAAGAAGCTGGGAAAGGACCTATTACATAATAATGCAAGTGTTCTAAATACAAGTCTTTTAAAGATGTGTCAAAACATCACAGGGCAATTCAAAATAAACTTTCAATACCCATTTTTTATGCCATTGAACTCCCTGGAAAAGAAACATCATCAAATGCAGGCAGAAAAACACTCATCATTCCAGCACTTTCTTCCACTTTCCTGACTTAATAGGAAACGAAAAGTTCTTATACCTGGAAAAATTTACGGCAATTAGGTTCTAGTCATGACCCACTCAAAACTAAAACTATAATGGTGACAATTCAAAGGATCAAAAATTGGGAATGCTTTGGCAGCTGCTGTACAAGCTTAGAAAATTAATGGAAAAAAGCTCTGTGTAAATCATTTCTAAACTGAGGTCTTTTGTGAACTACAGTTTTTCAATACACAGAATTTGATGGGAACAACACATATGTGCTAAGAATTTAAAAGCTATTTACTTTCAAGTGAAACTCATGGAAACAGCATATGAAATCTGCAAAATAAACAGCACTGGAAGCTTTCATGTTTAATCATTCAACAGTTTTTGACTACTTATCATTAACTTTTAAATGATTATCATGAAAAAAATTTTAGATATTTAAGTTTACTTTATCATAGAAAATTAAGCCTGATTTTCAAAGTTATTCAAGTTGACAAAAGCTTATACCAAACATCATGTGTCCTAAATTTCTGAAAGCAGAGAAGTACGAGACTTTAAGAATTGCCCACACCGAGCAGATTACTAATGTGGTATGATCAATGAATCCAGCACTAAAAAAGTAAAGCACACCTAACATTAGAAATAATCTAAGTCATTACAGAAATTGTCTTTATGACTTCTAACTCTATTTTATTTTTTTTAAAGATTTGTTTATTTTTATTGGAAAGGCAGATAGAGAGAGGAGATACAGAGAGGAAGATCTTTCATCCAATGGTTCACTCCCCAAGTGACTGCAACCGCTGGAACTGAGCCAATCTGAAACCAGGAGCCAGGAACCTCTTCCGGGTCTCTCACGCAGGTGGCAGGGTCCCAAAGCTTTGGGTGGTCCTCAACTGCTTTCCCAGGCCACAAGCAGGGAGCGGGATGGGAAGGAGAGCCCCTGGGATTAGAATCGGTGACCATAAGGGATCCCAAGCCTGCAAGGCGAGGACTTTAACCACTACACTATTTTAAAAGTCTATGTTTTGTTTGTTTTTGCTACCTTTGCCTTTCAAATACAAAATAGAAAAAAAAAATCTAAAATTCAAGGGGCAGGTGCATACTAGAGGTTATTCACTTGATATCTGCGTTTCATATCACAGTGCCAGGGTTCATGTCTCAGATCTGCTTCTATTCTAGCTTCCTGCTATATACACCTAGAAAGCAGCAGTAATGGCTCAAATATTAAGTCCCAGGACACTGCATTGAGTTCTAGGCTCCTGGCTTTGACCTGACTCAGCCCTGTTTATTGTGCCATTTGGAGAACAAACCAGCAGAAAGAAGATCTTTGTCTCTATTGCTCTGGCTTTCAAAAAAAAAAAAAAAAAATGAGCACACACACACACAAAAAAGTCTTTGGAAATATCTGTGTAATTATGTAAATTCAGACTTTCTGCCTTTTAAAATCCACTTGTTCACTGTAAGCCATTTATTCACTGTAGCAAGCCAATAAAAAAAGAAATGCCATGTGGCTTTTGTTTAATAATATAAACTTTTCTAAATTATTTGTCTCCCCAGAGTAAACCTCAGAAGAAAATACCTATACACAAAGTTCTTACTAATGAAGTCCATCTGCGCAACTGCAGCAACATGAATCTTCACATCTTGTTTCCCGCCGGCCCGGCTTAGGTATTCCACTGTCCACTTGCTTGTACATGGCCCCAGATCAATTCCTTCCAACACCAGTGGCTTTCTCTGCAAGTGAGGGAAAAAGACAATGAAAGACTGTCAAAAAACCTACACTAGAACAGGAGCTCTGTTCTGCAACAGAGGGACAAAACAAAACTATTGAATTCTTGATGACAAAATGATCCAATTCAAAGCTTCTGATAGCTTATTCTGTCACTAACATGAGCAGAGGATCTATATAACAAACTAGAAGCAAATTCCTAAGGTTAGGAAAATAAAACAGAATAGCAGTACAATCAATAAATAACACAGAAAAGCCCAAATACATTTTCTTGACTAAAATAGAAACAACTGGACCCAGCGTGGTGGCCTAGTGGCTGAAGTCCTCACCTTGAACATGCCAGGATCCCATATGGGCATCAGTTCTAGTCCCGGCATACCCCGCTTCCCATCCAGCTCCCTGCTTGTGGCCTGGGAAAGCAGTCCAGGACAGACCGAAGCCTTGGGACCCTGCACCCGAGTGAGAGATCCGGAAGAGCTCCTGGCTCCTGGCTTTGCATCAGCACAGCTCCAGCCGTTGTGGTCACTTGGGGAGTGAATCGTTGGACGAAAGATCTTCCTTTCTGTCACTCCTCCTCTCTCTATATATATCTGACTTTGCAATAAAAATAAATAAACTTTTAAATCATTAAATACTTTTTACAACTTTTCATTCTGATATTATTTCAAACTTACAAGAAAGTTGCAGGAGAACTACAATGAATTTCCGTGTACTCTTTACCATGAGTCAACTGTTAACCAGACGTTTAAAAAAAAAGATTTATTTATTATTATTTTTTCAGTTGGGAAGGCAGATTTACAGAGAGAAGGAGAGACAAAGATCTTCCGTTTGCTGGCTCACTCCCCAAGTGGCTGCAATGGCTAAAGCTGAGCTGATCTAAAGCCAGGAGCCAGGAACTTCTTCCAGGTTTCCCATGTGGGTGCAGGGTCCCAAGGCTTTGGGCTATCCCCTACTGCTTTCCCAGGCCACAGGCAAGGGGCTCAATGGGAAGAGGAGCAGCTGGGACATGAATATGCATCCATACGGAATGCCAGTGTGTAAGATGAACGGATTTGGCCACTGAGCCATCGTGCCAGGCCCTTAACTGAACATTTTTGCCCCATTTACTTTATCATTTGCTGTCATTCTTACTAGTTGAGTACATAAACACACATTAGTAAACAATTCAATTTTTTTCTGAATTATTTCAAAGTTAAATTGCCAACAGAGTGCCTCTGCTCTCTAAAAACTTAAATATATTTTGTAGGAGGACATTGTGACCCTAGAAGGTCAGGGAGCACAGGATTACAGTTGATTGGACAATATTTGCATGAGAACAACCGAATGGATACCTTTTGTATAACTGATTGGATATCACTTGTATAAGAACAGTTGAGTGGATAGCATGTGAATGAGAACACTTGGTAGAATATACAAAACAAAAGGAGTTCCAAACAAAAACATAGAAACAGTTGATGGGTTATGCTGATAGACTCAATACCTCCTCCCTTATCCCCATATGACCCTAAGTGTATGAAGTCTGATGCCACTAATAAACTTCGGCTTTAACCATCAGAGTCCACGTGTGCTATTATCAGCTCCTCGTGCACCAAGTACATTGCTGAGGGACAGTGACAATATTTCCAGAGAACAAAGACATTATCTCATGTAACCACAGAACATCAAATTTATATTTAATAGTGCTTGGGCCCAGCGGCATGGCCTAGAGGCTAAAGTCCTCGCCTTGAACGCCCCGGGATCCCATATGGGCGCCAGTTCTAATCCTGGCAGCTCCACTTCCCATCCAGCTCCCTGCTTGTGGCCTGGGAAAGCAGTTGAGGACGGCCCAAAGCTTTGGGACCCTGCACCCGTGTGGGAGACCTGGAAGAGGTTCCAGGTTCCCGGCTTTGGATCGGTGCAGCACCGGCCGTTGCAGCTCACTTGGGGAGTGAATCATTGGACGGAAGATCTTCCTCTCTGTCTCTCCTCCTCTCTATATATCTGACTTTCCAATAAAAATAAATAAATCTTAAAAAAAATAGTGCTGAAATATTCTTAATCCACAGTCCATATTCAAACTTTTTACTAATTGTCCCAATAATTTTCTTTAGTCATTTGTCTTCTCGGCCCAGCATTCAATCTGATACAACACTGAATTCAGTTGTCATGTCCCTTTTCTCTGTAATAATTCCTCAGGTTTTTTTTGTCTTCCATGAACTGGAAATTTTTGGAGAGTAGTTGAGCTGTTCTGTAGAATGCCCTTCAATTTACTTTTAGGAGAAGTTTCTTGATGACTGGATTCAGGTTACACATTTTTGAGAAAAACACACCACAGAATGAAGATTATGATATTCTCAGTTACCACATTACTTCATCCTAGTATCTAACAGCTGACTTTGCTACTAATCAGATTCAAATGTTTAACTTCACAGATAAATAATGTTACTTAAGAATTGCAGACTGACCTCAGGGAAGAAAGCAAGACCTCAGACATGAAAAGAATGTACTACCCTTTTCTCTGTTAAAAAGTCTTCCTACTAACTTGAGAATCTGGAAGGTCACGGTAAAGGTCCACCTGCCCCTCAAGTTGCTAGTCTCCTGAATAAACCTGATATCCTTGCATCAGCTCTCAGCACTTTGGAGTGTTGCCTTTCAAGTAGCAAGCGCTCCAGAGTGATTTTCTTTTTTGTATCCATTGATTGACACAATTCTGATGGAAACATTAAGAAAGGTACTCAAATTGTTGAATCCTGATAGGCTGCTACATTCAGAAGCAGAGCTTTCAATGGAAATCAACAAGCAGGATCAAGATCATGAAGCACTTCTTGGAAGAAGTGGAAAAGACAGCCATGTCCTTACCAGAATAACCTTAAGGCAAAGGGCAACCAAAGCAGTGGCTACCAAGAGGTAGCTGTGGTATGGCAACAGGTTTTTGGGTTCTAGATATGACAACACGGGGGCGGGGGGGGGGAGGAAAGAAAAAAAGAAGGAAAACATTTTTGCTTGTTTATGAAAGGTTTTAAGAAAGTCAAAAATGTCAGGGAAAGCTTCAGCAAATAGCTGTTCATCATAGGGATGTTCTTACTCATCCTCTCATCAAATAAAGGCAGTTTTGCTAGAGAATGGGGAATCTCATCAAGCACCTATATTACAGATCTGATATGGCTTCTTTGGACTTCTTTTTCTTTCCATATCTTAGCAAAATCTTTAAAGGAACCCTCCCCCCTCCACTTATTTCCACTTTCCCATCAACTTTTTGAGATGATGTTATATGCAAGAATTTTTACTTTTTATATATGTTGTGAATATTTTTTTCCAATTTGTGTTTGTCTTTCAACCTTGCAGTATATGTCATGCAATTTTAGTCTCATTAGATTTTAATCTTTCATTACATGTGAATTTGAGCTACAATTAAAAAGGATTTTCATCATTCTGATTATTAAGGAATTTACCCACATTTTCTTCTAGAACTTGTGTAGTTTATTTTTTTAACAAGATTTATTCATTTTTACCGAGAGGCAAATTTTACAGAATGAGGAGAGCCAGAGAGAAAAGTCTTATATCCATTGGTTCACTCCCCAGATGGCCACAATGGCCAGAGCTGAGCAGATTGGGAGCCAGAAGCTTCTTCAGGGTCTCCCATGTAGATGCAGGGTCCCAAGAACCTGAACCACCTCAGTCACTTTCCCAGGCCATAAGCAGGAAACTGGATCAGAAGTGGAGCACACAGTGTAGGATTAGGCTGTTGCAGCACTCCGCCAGCCCCAGTTTCATTTCGTAGCACATTTCTGGTCCACCTGAAGTTTATTCTCATGCACGGTGTGACATACAGATCTAATTCTAAAATTTTCAAAATGACTATCCAGTCGCCCCAGGATTATGAGGGTCGTGCAACTATTTACCTGATACCGTAATGGTGGCTACATATTCTAAATGTCTCCAAACTCATACAGCCTACAACCAAAAGCAAAAGCTAACACCAATGATGAGCTCTGTGTGAAAATGATGTCAATGTAGGCTCTTCAGCTGAAACAAAAGTAGCACTCGGGTGGATGTCACTGACAGAGTAGGCAAGACAAGTGTGAGGGCAGGAAGTATAGGAGAGTTCTCTGTATCTTGTGCTCAATGTAGTTTTGAGTTTAAAACTGCTCTCAAAGTGGTCTACTGAAAAGGTCAATTTTCAACCCAGTGATTTTTGCAAAGTCAAGTTCATTACATAATAAATTGTCACATGAAGGGAAATTTATTTTTGTATATGCATATATCTATATATATTTCTGGATATGCACACATACACATCAATATGAGATGTTTTTATAGATTTTAATCCCTCTGATCATCTACCATATATCTTTATCACACATGTTCTAGCAGCATCGTTAAAAATCTGCTAGGACTCTTTCCTTCACATTTTTTTTAATGTTTCCAGGTAGAAAGCATTTTTAAACAATTCACTATGTTATTAATCCCTAATTTTACTGCACTATGACCAACGACATTAGTGATTTTCTACTCTAAGGAACTTGGGTTTGCTTTACATGAAAAGATTAAATGTTAACAAAATGCTTCTATTAAGCATTTTCATATACAGTATCCAATTTTCCTAACACTGCCCAGTAAGTATTTTGTGACTCACAAGTCCTGGAACAGGGGCTGAGGGATGGTAAGAACAACCCAACTCTCCCTTAGGTTACTAATTGTTCAATGAAAGAAACTGCATTCTTGATTTTCATAATACTCAGACCTGTTGTTCTACAATCATCCTCACATATGTAAACACCATGTAAGAAAACTGTTGCGTTTTGCTCCACTGTTAACAAACCTGCCATGATCCTATGGATTTTTTTTATCCTTTAAGACTTGCTGGGCTCCTTCATTCTGTTTCTCTGAGATCTGTTTTCATCCCTTGCAGAACGATGTAACCGACTCGAATTACACACACCCAAGATTCCAAAACGAGTACACCGACAGGTGCGGCGCACTGCACCAGGGGGCTCCGAACCCTGCACGAAGAAGGGCCCGGGAACCAGGCGGAAGACACGGACACCGAGCCAAAGAGGGTACACTGCACCGCTGCACAGGAACGGCACCCGGCTGCCCAGCCCGCATCTCTCCAAGCCAGCCTCTCGCACTCGTCTCCGCGCGGTCATCCTCGCCCTCCGCACACCCACCAGGCTCCCTTTCCCTCCGGACCGGAGGGCAACTATTCCTCTTCTGCCTCCCGCACACGCTGGGTCTCATGAAGCTCCCGGGAAGGAAGCAAAGCAGGAAGGAGGAGGGTGTCTGTCCCGGAGCCTCCCGCGGCCCGACGACCCCGCACGAGGGCCTCACCTGTGGGTAGAGGTCGTGCAAGAACTGCGCCTCGGTGACGCCCTGGAGCCGAGGGACCGGGATCCGCGCGCCGGCCATGGTCGCTCCCGTTTGCCTTCCACCAAAACACGCCTGGGTAGCTGGGCTTCAGAGCGCTCCTCAACACGCGACCCGCCTGGAAACACGACCCCCGGGAGCAAAGGGCCGCGCACAGGACGGGCCGGAGAGGACTCGCCAGAGGTGGCAGCAACAGCCGCGCTTTGCGTTGCAGGCGCCCTCTCCAGCACCGCTGAGGTGGCTTCCAGCCGACCTTCTTTTCAGGCTGCACAGGTCGCAGGAGGGGGTGAAAGGTTGCCAAGATGGCGCTGACCGCTCGCCTCTTTTCCCGCTGGTTCGTCCCTAGGTCGCTACCAGGGGCGGCCAGCGGAACCTGGACTCCCCGTGCGGCCGAGGGGAGGCTGCCGTTGACCGGACTTTGCTGCTTCTGCTGCCGCCGCCTCAGCACGGGAGCAGCCCGGGCCTTGATGGCTTCAGCCTTGCGTGCACGGGGTCCCCGGGCCCTGCTCAGCTCCCCTGGACTCCGAGCTACCCTCGCCTGTTTCCCTGCGCGCGGGGGTCGAAGCTACAGCAATGAGCCGCCGCCGCGCCCGAAAACCAGGATGATCATTCTGGGTTTCTCCAACCCCATCAACTGGGTTCGGACTCGAATTTACTCCTTCCTTATCTGGGCGTATTTCGACCAAGAGTTCAGCATCGCCGAGTTCTCGGAGGGGGCGAAGCAGGTTGGTGTTCCTTGGGATTGCATGCAGCCCCTGTGTGCACACGAGTTTAGCTCTGAGGCCTCTTTGTGAGGTCGTGAGTTACAGTTGCCGGGACCCCAGAGCCTGCCAACCACGCCTTGTGTTCTTGACCGTCCGCGGGTCTTGCACCATCTTCGAGGAGGTGTGGTTCCTTTAAGGGACCCTCAGTTCCCTGTCTCACCCTCCAATCAGAGTTTTCAGAGAAATGGATTGTGCCACTTCAAAGCTGTTGGGCCTTCTCTAGACTTGGTTTTCCAAAGCAGCGGAATGGGCAAGACACAGTTCTAGCCACGGCATGAACATTTGTTAAGTACATTAATGAGTCGCTAAGATAATTGTCAGAATAAGTAAGAAACATTTTCCGGATTTTGACCATCTGGGGTAGAAAGGTGGAACTGCCCAGCAGCTGCTTGACAGAGCTCAGATGCCCACCTACCCACCCCCATCACTGCCTTTGAAGAACAGCCAGGAGATGAGCAGTTGACCCCTTCACAGCCCGCTGTGGGGCTGCAGCCCGCCTGGGGCTGACATATACCCAGCATGCTACACACTGAGAACCCTTGGCTTTGGTCATTCAGCACCCTGGCCTCGCTAGCCAGGTCCCTCCTTCTGAATGGCTGAGAGCTTGGCCTAGCTGGTACCAGGTGGTGGTCACGTTGGGTCCTGGTAGCATTTGCAGTGCCCTTGTATTTGTTGTACCTGCCACCTCCCCCTTTCTTTTGTCATTCCCAAACCTTGCAGCTTTATTGAGAACCAGCAGAAGGTGTTGTTTGTTTTTCAGATCATTCCTCTATGCCACCCTTGGAGACATTTTACCGTGCTGATTGGAAACTGGTATTGATATTTTCACCCTTAACTTACTCAGATTATTTCTATAAGCACAGCCATTTATTAATGTGACTGTTGGTTATAAATGAAATTGTATGAACTCTGTGTAATCAATATTGGCATAAACTCCTGCTTAATCAATATTGGCATTAACTCCTGCTTCCTTAAGTTGACTGTTGATTCCTGTATGAGTTTCTAAAAACAAAGCAAAGGGTGCACTTGGTTACTATGTCAACCCAACGTCATAGCAAAGGGGTGACCCTCTACGCGTGGCAGTTTTTAAAATCTTCTCTCCATGCAGAGAGAAGTTGGTGTGATCCTACCGTTCTCCACGGTGTCAATGACATGTGCGCTGTCCGCCCTCTGACACCATGTGGTGCAGCTCGGTTCTGTGTCGGTGAGAAATGGAAGTCCCTCTCCACCTGAACAGGAACCGAACCTCGGTCCCGATTTCCTCTGCACTGATAGAGGAGAGCAGAATGACTGGGGAGGTCATGCTGAGCTGGTGGTCCTCCAACTAGTACCTATTTTACACTCTCTTTGACATAAGCAGCATCCATTCCGTCTGCCCATCTGTATGCACTCTGGCTTGTCTAAGGCAGAGTTTGGTCAGTTCACTATTCTGACATCCAGAAGAATGCCCGAGGACAGCTATTCAGGGATTGAGCGAGTGATTACCTGAATGTGCCATTCCAATTGGACAAATCAGTTCTTAGACACCCAGAACCTTGTTAAAGGACACAACCAAAAACCTTCTTGCCATGGTGCAAAAGTGCCTTCCCTCCACTGGGGATAATCTGATGTAAAAACATCAACTGGTTTATTCTCATCCAACTCCACTTCCCTTTAGGCTGCTGTTTATCAATTTATCGTATTACGATTTTTAATTTTAGTCATAGGACTTGAAAACCAAAAAGATGCCTATAGTTTAATCCTTGTTTACAAACGATTGTGTTTCAGGACAGTGAAGTGATCTGCTCTGTGATTCCTACAAGCAGGCTTGGTCCTCCAGGGTCACAGGAGATTGAGATGGTTAATGGAGTCTAGGCAAACGTCTGTTATGTGAGAGGAGAACAGGTGGTGTAAGGCTCTATTGAATGGCAACAGAAAGTCATAAGTGCAAAAAAAGTAATAAGTGCAGATGACGTGTACTCCCTGTTAAATGTGGTCAAAACATATTGTTTTGTTACATCTTCCTTGTATATGTTCGGCTTTTCCATGGAAAAAAAAAACAAAGCAAAAAAAACAGGTTGTTTCTTTGGAAACAGTTTTTGGAAGTGGGACACCTTTAAGTCATTGTGGCCTTCCCAGGATAGCGTTTTAATGACTCATTATTGTCATTTAGGCTGATTTGCTTAGTGTTAATCTTTGTTGGCCCTGCAAAGATTCTAATGGTCTTTGTTTCTTTTGCCCAAACATTCATCTGTCTTCCAAATATGAAACCTTAACAACAAAATATAGTCTCTTTGAACCCCAAACGCATCTAAAGTATTTACAAAGAGTGCTTTTTGTATATATATAAATTTGCTTATTTTTACTTGAAAGTCAGAGTTGCAGAGAGAGAGCAAGACAAAGAAATCTTTATCACTGGTTCATGCCCCAAACGTCCGCAACAGCAATGCTGAGGTGATCCAAAGCTGGGAGCCAGGAGCTTCTTTTGGGTCTCCCACATGAGTGCAGGGTCCAAGACTTTGGACCATTCTCTGCTGCTTTCCCAGGTTGTAAGGAGGAAGCTGTGTTGGAAGTAGAACAGCTAGGAATAGAACCAGCACCCACATGGGATGCCAGTGCCATGGGTGAAGGATTAGTGTGTAGGCCACCATGCCAGCTCCTTGCAAAGAGTGTTTAAATCCCTTTGGATTTTTGCATTTTGTTAAAACTCAATTCTACTACATAGTATTAGTCGGGACCGCCATAACAAAGCACCACAGACTGGCTTAACCATCAGAAACTTCAGTGCCAAGATGTCAACAGGCCTGATTTTTCCTGCAGCTTCTTTGCGTGTCTTGCCAATGCCATTTGCCATGTCCCTACATAGTCTTGCATGGTTCTACCTTGCTGTTTCAAACTTCTTCCACTTATAAAGGCATCAGTTGCATTGGATTAGGGCCCAGCTTTATGGCCTCGTTTTAATTGAAGCATCTCTTTAAAGGCTTTATTTTCAAATACAGTCATATTTTGAGATACTGCCTGGAGATTAGGACATCAGCATGTGCATGGGAAAGTATAAATCATCCCAGACGGTTAGCCATATGCCCTGACTGCTGTGCCTCTTTTATCTTGCCAGTTCTTCCTTTAGGAAGCCCTGCGAAGTCCTTCAGATTAAGAGAAGTGGCTTTTGTGTATGCTCTCAGATCATGTCTATCCTAGTTCTTAAACTTCCACTTACCTCTTAATTCACATTTTCATTTCACACTGGCAGGAATGTGGAGAATTGTAGTTAAGTCGTTCTCCCAGTTTGCAATTCAAAGTTGGAATCCACAGTTGAGACTGACATTATTTCTCTTCCTTCCCACTTTTCCGCAACTACCCAGTCAGTGAGTCTCAGATGGCAACCCGCATCTCCGGATTTCCAGCAGAGTCTAGACTGTCGTGCTTTTCAGCTACTATCTATGCATGGATTATATTAACAGTCAACTCGTTATATTTACTTCCGGAGAAATCTATAGGAGGGTTTTCAGTGAGGCAGCTATGTGTGTACTACACACTGTTGCTTCCCAGGTTTGGTTTTTTTTTTTCTGATGCATTTCTTTTCAGGCCTGGTGCGGTAGTCTAGCAGCTGAAGTCCTTGCTTTGCATGTGCTGGGATCTCATATGGGAACCAGTTCTAATCTCAGTGGCCCTGCTTCCCATACAGCTTCCTTCTTGTGGCCTGGGAAAGCAGTTGAGGACAGCCCAAAGCCTTGGGACCCTGCACCCACATAGGAAACCCGGAAGAGGCTCCAGGCTCCTGGCTTCAGATTGGCGCAGCTCCAGCCTTTGCGGTCACTTGGAGAGTAAATCATTGGACAAAAGAACGTAAAAAAAATAAGATTTATTTGTTTTCTATTGAAAAGAGAATTTGATGGGAGGAGAGACAGAAAGAGAAAGATCCGGGCCCAGCGCAGTGGCGTAGTGGCTGAAGTTCTCACTTCAAATGCACCGGGATCCTATATGTGCGCCAGTTCTAATCCCGGCAGCCCCACTTCCTTTCCAGCCCCCAGCTTGTGGCCTGGGAAAGCAGTTGAGGATGGCCCAATGCCTTGGGAACCTGCACCCACAAGGGAGAAGACAGGCTCCTGGCTCGTGGCTTCAGATTGGCGCAGCTCTGGCCGTTACAGTCACTTGGGGTGTGAATCATCAGATGGAAGATCTTTCCCTCTGTATCTCCTCTCTATATATACCTGACTTTGCAATAAAAATAAATAAATCTTTAAAAAAAAAGAAAGAAAGAAAGAAAGAAAGAAAGAAAGAAAGAAAGAAAGAAAAGAAAGAAAGAAAGAAAGAAAGAAAGAAAGAAAGAAAGAAAGATCCTGTATCCTCAAATGTCCACAAAATGTCCACAAAAGCCAGAGCTGTGCCAATCTGAAGCCAAGAGCCAGGAACCTCTTTCATGTCGCCCACATGGGTACAGCCCCCAGGCCACAAGCAGAGAGCTGGACTGGGAACTGGAGCAACTGACACACAAACCATTACCCAGATACGATGCTGGTGCTTGCAGGTAGAGGGTTAGCCTGTCAAGCTGCCATGCTGACCCTTTCTTGGATTCTAAGTGTAGATAAATAATTAGCCATTATCTCAGTTACTGCTAAGTGAAAACACTATGTGAGAAAAGGTAAGTCGTTTGGAAGCAATAATGCCTAATGTTGAAATACTAATATTTCATGTTCATCACCTTTAGTAAGTGTCTTAAGTGTCTTTGAGACACTTAAGAATGCGTATCCCATGGAATTTTAAAATAATAATTGCTACCATCCTGCCACTATTTTTTTTTCAAGGCTTTTGCTCATGTATCCAAGTTGCTGTCACAATGTAAATTTGACCTACTGGAAGAACTTGTGGCCAAAGAGGTAAAGTATTCTTTTAATTTTCTAATAATTTTAATTTGTAAAAGCATTACTCTTGGAGTAGAATGATACACATTTTGCTTATTTGTGTCAGCAGCCAAAGTGATCTGTGTATCTCCCCTGTGGATAATTTGATTTGTACAATACTTCGAATGACTCCTAGTACTTAAATGCTTAACACCAGATGGCGTGTCTGTCAGTTCTGTCGTAGAATGTTCTGTTAAGGAATTACCTGGTTGAACAACTGGGTGCTTGTCAGCCTTGCTTGTCATGATGAATAAATATGTCCGTATAGTTTAAAGTACTTAAAAAAGGTTCATTCCATGTTAAGAATCACTTTTTAAAAAGGTTTCAGGAATTGAGCTGGGTTGCTTTTTCCAAACATAGGTGCTGCATGTATTGAAAGAAAAGGTTTCTTCCCTACCTGATAATCATAAAAGTGCCCTTGCTGCTGACATAGATGAAATCGTATATACATCAACAGGAGACATCTCTATTTACTATGATGAGAAAGGTAATGCCGGAACATACTTTAAAATATCCATAGTTATCTAGTGGCTAGTGGCTTCTATACCTATTATTTCTAAGTACATAGCTGACACTTAGAGAACTTTGAAGAAAATTATATGCTCATCCTTTGAATGCCTAACCTCAAAATAATAAGATATATTAATAGTTGATTGAGCCTTCCTCTGTGTGTGTGTGTGTGTGTGTTTAATTAATTAATTATTTGAAAGGCAGTGAGAGAGAATGTTCCCATCCACTGGATTACTCTCCATATTCCTACAACAGCTGGGATTGGGCCAGGCCACAGCCAGGAGTCCAGAACTAGTTGGGAGACCTAACTACTTGAACCATCACCCATTACCTCCCAGGGTACAGACTGACAGAAAACTGAAATTAGAAGCCAAGTTGGGATTCAAACCCACAAACTCCAATAAAGGATGTAGTAATCACTGTGCCAAACACCAACCCCTCTTACATCTTGATGTCGAATTTTTCCCTGCTACTTTGTAATCCACGGGAGAGAATGTTATCACTTAAAGGTGATTGTAAAGAAACCTGTTTAGAACTAATTGTTCTCTTGTTGTCCTAAACTGAAAATTAATGTTTCATATTCCCAACTTGAAAGAAATAGTTGAACAGTTTAAATTTCCAGCTACATGTTGGATGGAAAGAGTAAGAGGTAAAAGAAGCTAAGATGGTATCGGCTAGAGATTGGTATGAAAATTAGATTAATTGGAAAATCCACAAAAAATTTATTTGGAAATAATGAAAAAAGCTGGAAAAAACTGGTTCTGTTGTCTGGTACATACGTTTCTCCATAGCATTCCTAAAAACTCCTTGATTTGTTCCTTCTACATATATTTACCTGTGTATCCTGAGCCAGATACGGAAGAAATCAAACTCCCATTTTCAAAATCTCCTGAAGTAGTTCTAACAGAGAGCTCTTTATGGCAGAACATGATTTATACATGTTAGTTTGAAACATGTGTAGAAATGTTTTTAGCGATAAAGATTTTCTCTAATCTTTTAGTTAGTTATTTTTACTTGAGGGAGACATAAGGATAAGACAGAGAGCCTCCACAGCTGCATTTGCAGATGCCTGTGACAGCTGGGACAGGTCAGGCTGACGCGGGGAGCCAGAAACTGAGTCCTGGGCCCCCCTGTAGATGCCAGGAACCCCACTACTTCAGCATTCAGCAGAGTCTGAGTTAACAGTAAACAGGACCTCAGGCAGAGACTCACAACATGGGACGTAAATATCCTAACCAGTGTTCCACCCTCTAGGCCAAGCTCCTGCCCCCTCTTCTTTATTCACATCTCCACAGCGTGGTCCCAGACTGATTTTTACACTGGCTAGAGTCAGATTCAGCAAGCATAGTAAAAAGAGTTTGGGTACAATGGAGTCTTTTTTCCTTCTGGCACTTGGGGTTAAGTTAATTACCTAACAGTGGGAGAAAAAAACACATTCTTTCCCTTCATTTTTGGCTTGACAACAATTAGCAATTATATTCTTATAATTTAAGAAAATGGCACAAATGAAAAGTAATCCACAAAAGTCTGTGCTTAGTCAATAGTAACTTTATTACTGAGATACAGAGACTAGGGAAAAGGTGCCATAAAACCTAAGAGAATGTTTCTAAAAGTAAAAAGCTCCAGTGTAGACATCTTAAGTTACACTAGATTACGTACATGATCTGTAACAACTGTAAAACTACTGCCAATATCTGATTTTGTTTAGGATACATGACTGATAGATTTTTGTGATTTGTCTTTGTACATGTTTTTTTTTTCTTTTTTTTCCTCTAAGGAAGGAAGTTTGTTAACATCCTGATGTGCTTTTGGTATCTAACCAGTGCCAATATCCCCAACGAAACTATAAAAGGAGCCAGTGTGTTCCAGGTTAAGTTGGGGGATCAGAATGTGGAGACTAAACAGCTTCTTAGTGCAAGCTACGAGTAAGTGTAATCATATTTCCTTGTTTCTTCTCTCCAGAAAATGGAAGGTGATATAAAGGTTTTTTTAAGGGAGCTTTAGGAAAATAAAAAATGGAAGTTCACATGTTATTTGTGAAGAGAAAAGTCGTAGGCACACTGGATATGAAGCAGAAGTGCTGAGGAGTTAGAAAGAGGTAATACTGATGAATTTAAATACTTTGTGAGCCATCTGTCATAGTATGACAAGACATCCCATACTCTCAGGCTTTAAGTAGCCATTTAGAGTGCCTGCTATTTGAGCTCTCTGGAATTTTGGGAAGGCTCAGCTCTGAGGTTTGCTTTGTCTCCCCAGTATCAACTGGGGTGCCTGGGGCTGGACCTTCCCTCTCCAGGGTGGCTGTCTGTGGTTGTTCACCTGGTGGTTTCAGACTCATCCAATCTTTGACATGCTGTTTGGACTCCCACTGGCAAAAAATGGACAGTCTTACACCAGTAAAGGATTTTGCACAAAATTAGAAGAATATCTTTTCTAGCCTGTTGCTTTGGCCAAAGTAATCCCAGGACCTGCATAGTTTAAAGTCTATAGAGAGATTCTACCGTCTTAGGGTCCAGCAAACAGCAAGGCCAACTTGTAGAAGGACTGGAGATGGGGTTGTGGCCTCCTGAGAAGGAAGATCTTCTGTGATCACCTGCAGATCGTTCATTAGACACATGCTGGCCTTCCCTTTCCGCCAGTGCAGGCTCGGTCTCAAAACTGAAGGGATGTTGCCTTTGAGGAGACTGTCTAGTAAGAAGTTACCAAACTATTTTAAAAATGCATTTTATGTATTTTTATGTTATTAAAGTTTGAAACGGGGAATGATGAACAAGTCAGTGGAGACATAATTTAATACTTAAAAGAATATCATTATGCTGCAAGTTTATATACATTTTCTATACTGAATCCCATTTTCCTTCTTAGAGTATAAGGAAAAAATGCCTTATATCCTAAGAAAGAAAATATGTTCTGTTTCACTAAAGTAAAAGAGAATTATATATTCATTTTTTCACTTTTCCTGAAACAGCTACATGTGTGTTTAAATTTTTTTCCTCGCTTGTAATTACTCAAAATATTTCATATATTTAGATGCCTATCCAAGTTACTGAATTCTCATGTTTTACTACTTTGTTTATAATCATGATTACTATCGTCAGTACTAAACTTGCTAACTTCTGATCTTTCAGTAAAACGACAAGCAGCTCC
Source organism: Ochotona princeps (assembly GCF_030435755.1). Taxonomy (NCBI): domain Eukaryota; kingdom Metazoa; phylum Chordata; class Mammalia; order Lagomorpha; family Ochotonidae; genus Ochotona; species Ochotona princeps. The sequence goes on from NC_080836.1 coordinate 75,096,421, forward strand.
TAAATACTTTTCTTCTACTTGGATATTATGTAAAGAAATGAAATTCCACTATTTAGTCCTAAATCTGTGTTGGGAAACAGTATTTTCTGTGAATTGTGTATCTGAAATTCTGTTTGCTTCAGCAGAATCCAACTTGTTATTCCTCATATGTAGCATGTGTTACAGACAGTGCTTAATAACAAATAATGTCCAAGTTTCTCCCAGAAACTTGAAGATATTGATTAGTCTATTAAAAAATACTTTAGTTAGAAATGTATTTGTTTTGTGGATTTTTTGTGATTGAATTGGTTGGTTAAATTTTATTTTGATTTTAATTTGCCATTATCCCTTTGTATATTGCTAAAAACTGCCTTAACCTTGCAAATTATATTGTTGTCAAGGAAGAATCTGGGCTGTTAAAAGGTTCTCATTATTTACAATATTTTTCTTAGATTTCAGAGGGAATTTACACAAGGAGTAACGCCCAGCTGGACTATTGCACGGATTGAACACTCAAAATTATTAGAATGATCTTTCTTGGAAAAAAATCAGCTAATGGACTTTTTAGCAATTGCTGTGAAAAACTGAGGAAGAAAAGTATTTGGATCATTTGATCTTCACTTAATCAAGTCTGTGGATTACTTTTATATTACTTTTGAAATACCTACAGCATATTGATGTGATACAAAGAAGCATTTTCGATGTACTGTTACTACCTTTAAAGAGATCAAAGTTAAAAAAACAATAGCTACACATTATTGGTATCATATTTGGTATCATGTATCTAGTATTATATACATATACAAAATCCATAATTTTATAGTCATAATAAAGATGATATTTTAAAAGCCACTTATACATTTCTTTTGAAAATATTTATTTGTTTGTTTGTTTATTTATTTGAAAGAATTGCACAGAAAGGGGGAGAAACAGTCAGGGATAGTTCATCCACTGGTTCATTTTCCAGATGCCCACAACAGCCGTGGTTGGGCCAGAATGAAGCCAGTAGTCTTATCTGAGTCTAGCACATGGGTGGCAGGGCCCAAGAACTTGGGCCATCTTCAGCTGCTTTTCTAGGCTCATTATTTAGGTTATTAGCATCAAAGGTGGTAGCCACAAAACCACAATGCCAGCCCCACATGTTTCTGAGTTAGCAGGCTTTAAATATTTTATTTGTATTCTATGCATCTGTACCATTAATGGAGCATATGTAAGATTTGCTTCACTACAGCTATTTGGACCTCTTTGGCTTCTACCTAGCTGGGAAAGAATGGACAGATGGATTGGTCTCTGCAGAACTAAAGAGAAATGAACTTAGAGCAAACCTAAGTACAGAAGAAAGAACAGCACAATACCTCAGATGCCGAAGGCTGACAACTGTTCTAAGCTGCTCGTGTTCGGAGTCCTGAAAATTGGGGTAGAGAAGTAAACAATATGTTCAGAAATTATCACTGAATTTTATTTCCTAAGTGATTAGACTATATCTGCAGATGGAAGGAATTCAATAAGCTAGGTGATAAATTTGAAAAAAAAAAAAAAACCTCATTGAGATACATAATAGAATTTTTGGAAACTGTTGCAAGTTGTAAAAGCAACTGGGGAAAATCAGACATTCTATATAGGGCAACCAAGGTGTGAATAACTTTTTTCTTTTTTTTTTTAAGATTTTTAAAAAAAATGTATCCTTATTACAAAGTGAGATATACAGAGAGGGGGAGACACAGAGAGGAAGATCTTCCGTCCACTGATTCACTCCCCAAGTGACCACAACGGCCAGTGCTGCGCCGATCTGAAGCCAGGAACCAGGAACCTCTTCCGGGTCTCCCATGCAGGCGCAGGGTCGCAAAGCTTTGGGCCGTCCTCGACTGCTTTCCCAGGCCAGAAGCAGGCAGCTGGATGGGAAGTGGAGCTGCCAAGATTAGAACTGGCGCCCATATGGGATCCCGGCACGTTCAAGGTGAGGACTTTTTAGTCGCTAGGCCACGCTGCTGGGCCCACTTTTTCCTTTTTCTAAACTATGACATTGGAGATCTTAGAATGGCATTCTTAGAGTGCTGAAAGAAAAAAATAATAATAACCTGTGAACCTAGACTTCTTACTCAAAATAAAAAGGAAAAACCTTCAAATACGCAGATAGAAAAAGCTTTTTCAAACAGAAGATAGATGGGAGAATTTGTTAGCAACAGTCACACTAAAAAATGTTAAGCCTAATGGACAGAATAGAATTCAGAAATGAATTTCTGCATTCATGGACAAGCGTGGTTTTTGGGTTGGTGGTGGTTTGTTTTGTTTTGTTTTTAACAGAGGTCCTGAAATAATGCAATGAACAAAAAAGTCTTTTCAACATATGGAATGACTTCGTTTTTCTGGAAAAAGAGCTTTACACCACGAACAGTTTGAGTACAAAATTTAGATTGTGAATTGGGACATATACTGAACCAAAAGTAAACCCTAAAAATTCTTGAAAGAGAAAGTCTGTGCTGCCTTAGGGTAGGCAAAGATTTCTGCGGACACAGTGTCAACTATATAGGAAACAAATTGAAAATTGAAATTTATTAAAACTGCCATTTGATAGGAACCAATATGAGAATTGAAAGACAGTTTATAGATTGGGAGAAAATAATGGCAATTCATATATCTGACAAAGATATGTGAAATTATCTAGAAAAAAAGCAAGTTATGTGAAATTATCTAGTATTCCTTATAGCTCAATAATGAGAAGTCAAACAGCCTAACCAGAAAGAAGATTTGAAGGGACCCTTTATTTAGTATATAGATTGCCAAGGACAATCAATTCCATTAACCATTAGTGAAGCAAAACCACAAGATTGAAGACTACTAGATAGTTTAAATAACAGTAATAAGCACCAACAGTAAGTGTTGATGAAAGTGCGGACCCAATAGAATTCATGCGTTGCTGAGCAGAATACAAAATGCTACACCCACTTTGAAAGATAATTGTGCATGTTTTTATATAATGACTCCTGGCTGGAAAGACCCAAATGTTCAGTAAATGAGTGGTATACAAATGACTGAAGGAAGCCAAAAGTAAGAGTATTTATTTTCCTTGTTCCATAATTCCATTTCTGTGAAATTTTAGAAAAAGTACAACTGTTTGATAATATCGAGGAAGCAAAGTGCCTGTGGGTTATGAAGGCCATGTAGGGGACAGGCGTGTGGGGGGACACTGACTACAGGCTGAGAAGGAGCTTTGGGGAGGTCACAAAACTCATGTGCATTTTGATGGCAGTGATGGTTACCTGGATTTAGACAATTGTGACTCACCAGTTTGAAGTGGGAACATTTTATTACATGTGTCTTAGCAAATTATACCTAAATAAAATCTAGTAACTTGAAGAAATACAAGCTGAAATGATTATACTTTTATAAAGAATAAAGAAACTAGCCTGCATCTCATATCCTTTTTTTTTTTTAAATTAATTACATTGCATTATGTGACACAGTTTTACAGGTACTGGGATTCCTCCACCCCTCTCCACACCCTCCCCCCATGGTGGATTCCTCCACCTTGTTGCATAACCATAGTTCAAGTTCAGTTGAGATTCTTTCATTGCAAGCATTTACCAAGCATAGAGTCCAGCATCTTATTGTCCAGATAAGTTCATTGGCTTGTTGGGGAGACCATCTCTGGTCTGAAGGTAGAGCCGGCAGAGAATCATCCCGATCAATTAAAAGCCCCAACGTAACAACAATTTATAACGTTATGGAATTAATTGACATAGTATTGAGTCACAAATATGTTAAAAGAAATGCAAGTTCTTAACCACATCCTGTGACTACTTCATTGACATTTCAATTCTAGTTTATATACAACTGGGTTCTATACATCTTTTTTTAATAATATATATATTTTTTATTGCATTTCATTTTATAAGAACGTTTCATAGGCTCTGATGTTCCCCCATCCCCTCCCCGTGCCCTCCCCCATGGTGGATTCCTCCACCTTATTGCAGTATTACAGTTCAAATCTAGTCTTGTTTCTTTCATTGCAAGCATGTGCCATGCATAGAGTCCAGTATATTATTGCCCAGCTGAATTCAACAGTTTTTTTGGGAGACTAACTCTGGTCTGAAGACATAGCCGATCCTGACAATCTCTTAACAGGAGGTTATATGCACAGAGCAGGGGGGATTCCAGAGTGGAGCAGGTGTACAAGAGGAGACTTGTATCCCAGCCCTGGAGACTCCCGGATCCTCACCAACGTCTATCAGTATGGACACCAAGGACTACATCCCAACTGCCAAGGAGACCACGGGGAATTGGAGTGCCTTCGGAGGCTAAGTACTCTGAGGTCATCCAATCCCACATGAATCTCCCACATGGGATAGAAGAAGTCCAAATCCCTCCTCGCAGAGCCCAATGTCACCAGAACAACAGCCAGGAGCCCTGAACGGTCTACAGAAACAGAACAGTAAACTCCCTCCGAGACCAGGGAGAGGAGCTTTCTCTGGTCCTTACTTAGTTCCAATACTGGATCCCCACCCTCTCTTGCAATGACCATCAGGGTCGCCCTGGAGCACCCCCCCCCAAAACAAAACAACAAAACAAAACCAACAAACAACAAAAAAAAATTAGAATAGACAGAGAACAACAAGGAAATCTTAGAACTAGACAGGAAACGATCAGTGGGGACTCACACATACCTTACTAGGTAGGACATGAAAATAAACTACTCCTAACTAGGGTATGGAGGATTTCTCTGCACACCCCTCCCAACAGTGTTCTATGCCTCAATGGGTGTCACATGCCTTGCTAAAGGTATAAGCCAGTTTAGACTATCCTAAAGTCTGCCAAGTTCAGTAATAATTATGCTTCAACACAATAAACTGCTAAATACTAAAATGAAAATAGACATGAGACAGCTGAATAGTATCCTATAGCCAATTTAAGATAGATAGAAGCCAGTTGTATACAAACTATAATTGCAATGTTAATGAAGTAGTCACAGGATATGGTTAAGAACTCGCAGTGTCTAACATATCAGTCACTCAATACAATGTTAACTAACCCCATAATGTTGGAAACTGTCGTTGATGTCATATCCTTTTAGATCTATCTTTATATACGTTCATCTTAGATGAAGTTGATCATAGAAGAGGTATATATATAAACAAATGTGAAACTATGTTAAGCAGCTATTTGCCATCACTTTTCACATGTCATGAGATTTTTAAATGGACAACAAATATGATTTAGAATCTGGATTTTTGTCACAAACTGTTGGCCCTCAATTCCTCATTTACAGATTCAACCCACTGTACATTGAAAACACTTGCAGGAAGCTACACCCATTCTGTACATATACAGACAATACAGAGTACCAAATATTGGGCATGGCATTCACATCGTATAAGGGTTCTTCAAAAGTTAAAGAAAAATGTACTGTGAAAGAATTGCATGGATTTCAAAATAAACTTATCTTTCAATTCCATTTTCCCAAAACTTTTTGAAGGACCCTTGTAGTAAGGATAAATAATGAAGAGATCATTTGAAGAATACTGAAGTGTGTGTGTGGGGGGGTTGTATTTGCATATTCTATGCCATGTTAGGAAATTAAGCATCTGTGGAGTTTGATATCCTGAAAATCCTGAAAGCAATCCCCTAGGGAAAACTGCACCTCAGTATAGCTGGAGGTGGGCTAGGGGGAAGTATCTGATGTTCAAATTATGATCTTTGGGTGCCAGAGTTGTGGCACAGTGGGTTAAGTCACTACCTGTGATACCAGCCTCCTTTATGAGCATCAGCTCATGTCCAGCTCCCTGCTAATGTGCCTTCGAAAGTAGCAGAGCATGGCTTGAGTGCCTCTGGCCCTGCATGCATTGGAAGACCCAGATGGAATAAAAGGCTCCTGGCTTCAATCTGGTCCAGCCCCATCTTTTGTGTTCATTTGAGAGGTAAACCAGAAGATAGATCTCTGTCTCTACCTCTCTGTTACTCTGCCTTTCAAATAAAGAAATCTATAATGAACATATAAATAATAGTGATCTTGGTGTATATTTCTGAATAGAAGGTAGGCAAGATGGGCTAATGTGAGCATTGAAAAGAGTACTAACCACACACACACACACACACACACAACTTTTTAAACCATTAGTTCCATGACTGGCGCTGAGGTGTGGCATATTAAGCTTCTGCCTGCCATGCCAGCATCCCATATGGATGCAGGTTTGAGTTCTGGCTGCTCCACTTCAAATCCAGCTCGCTGCTAATGGCCTGGGAATGCAGCAGAGGATGGTCCAAGTGTTTGGACCCCTGCAACCCTGTGGGAGACTGCAGGAAGAAGCTCCTGGCTCCTGGCTTCGAACTGGACCAGTTCTGGCCGTTGTGGCCATTTGTGGAGGGAACCAGTGGATGGAAGATTCCCTCTATCCTTGTCTCTGTAAATCTCAAATAAGAATAAAAGAGAAAACCATTATTTTCTAATGAAACTCCACATTGAGATTGAAAGAGAGTCTTCCATATGCTGTTCACTGCCCAGATGGCCAGGCATGGCGAGGGTGAAACCAGAAGCCAGGAGCTCCCCCTGGGCTTCCCGCCTGGGTAGCAGAAGTTCAAGTACTTGGTCTATCCCTTGCTGCTTCCAAGGTGCCTCAGCTGAACTAGAGGGAGAGTAGCCAGGACTTAAACTGGCACTTTGATATGAAATGCATGAGACTTAGGGTGGCTTGGCCCTCTGTGCCACAAAGCGCACCCCCCACAAGCTGTTTTTAAAGAACAGAGGAGCTTTGATTTTGCCTTTGGTTTGATTTTTAGCTAGCTTCCCTTGTACAGCTCTGAAAATGTCCGTCCACTTTTTGGGATTCCTACACGGATGAATTTCCATTTCTTTCCACTTGTGCTGATTCAGTTTCCTCTTCAGGCCTGAGCACACGTAGAATGGGAGACAACAAGGCTCCTTACATTTAGGTGTTGAGTCTACTCTGTCTTCTCACAGGGAAGCTTTCCTGAAGCCTATATGGAAAGTCTTTCATATTTTTATTTAAAATGTTGAGTCTCCAGTTTCCATCAGCCAAAATCTGCATGTCCTTACATAGTTCAAAATGCATATATTTTATCCTCTGAAAGCAATTTTCTTGACTCAACTGACTTAATGCTCATCTCTTCCTGGTGTTTCCCATCCTGCTGTTTTTGATCATGTATGCCTTTTGAGAGGCTCTCAATGAAGCAAGCTAACTGTATAGATTAGATAATGCAGGATATGTATCTAACAATTCCCTAAAAGCTACAACAAATTTATGTTGGCCTTACCACTTTTTTAAGCTTCTTTTAGTTAAAGTCCTTAGCTCAATTCTATGCCCTAGGTTAATTGATTCTCTGGGTTAGATGGGGTTTACAGAGAAGCAGTGGGGTATCCGTACAGGCATATGAAAGGGGATTCTCTGGGTTAGATGGGGTCTACAGAGAAGCAGTCGGGTATCCACACGGGCATATGAAAGGGGATTTGTTAAGGGAGGTGCTTGCGTGGTGATGGCAATTGAGCAGTCCCATGGAAACTCATCTACAGGCTAGAGACTTTGGGAAGCTGCTAGCATGTGTGACTCTAAGGCCTGAGGCCTCAGAACCCAGGAGCGGACTTCTCAGTCTCAGGCTGAGAGCATGAGTATCAACGAGGGTACCGTTGTATATGGAGCTCAAACATCCGCACATCTCAAGTTCTGATTTCCAAGGTGGGAACCACTTCTCAGAACCGGAGCCCAATTCACCTCCAGGTTTTTGAAGATTTATTTATTGTACTTCAAAGAATTGTTGAGAGAGAGAGAGAGAGAGAGAGAGAGAGAGAGAGAGACCTTCCACTCACTGACTCACTCCCCAAATGGCCACAATAGCCAGAACTGGGCCAGGCTTTGCCAGAAGCCAGGAGCTTCTTCCAGGTCTCCCACATGAGTGCAGGGTCCCAAGGACATGGACCATCCTCTGCTGCTTTGCCAGTCCACTAGCAGGGAGCTGGATTGAAAGCAGAGCAGCTGAGATATGAACTGGCACCCATATGGGATGTTGGCACTGCAGATAGAGGGTTAACATGGTATGCCACATGCCAGCCCTCACCTGCCAACTGATGGTACCTTAGCACCTGAGGGCAAGACTCCTATGCCTAGTCAGCTCACATACTGATCACTGTGGGAGAGGCTTTCACAGATGCACCCCTCAGGATGCTTTTCTAGGATTCTAGGCAGTCCATAATCCAATTATGTTTACATGTAAGATGAACTAGCATGACTTATATGATCAATCTGTGTTCTGGTCTAGTACTTCTAAGGAGGTAACTGTACAATGGTTTTGCTGGGAGAAACCCTAGGAAAGGGCATCACATTGAGGAAGCCAGCAGCAGGAGGAATAGCCAAGGACTTCAGCCGATGCTGAAGGGTCTGTGTCCGATACATGTGGAGGATAGATTCAGAAAGTTTAAATGCCTTAGAGACAGGCAGCCTCAGACTCAATGTTTGTCTCAACACACCCAAGAAGTTGACCATTGAAATGCCACCACCACTAGCTGTCCTGATTCTCTAGAGCTCTGCTTACATGTGTTAAATTCTGAGTATCAGAAGTGCCTTCAAAGTAGCCATTGCTATTTCAAGTTGAGAAGTACTTTCATCATGTCAAGGTAAGTACCTAAGTTAATATTACAGTTGAGAATTCACCTAAGGAACAGGAGTTCTTCCAGGAGGAATTCGTGGCCTGACGGAGGCCAACGCTGTGGTGCAGTGGGTTCTGAGTGCAGGCAGGTATCCCAACTGCCCTGCTTTCCATCAAGGGTCCTGCCAGTGCGCCTGGGAAGGCAGCCGAAGCTTGGGAATAGTGCCTGATATGCCCTGGCACTCAGTAAATGTGAGTTGGATGTATAAACAAGTCAGAGAGCTTTGTTGCTCCTGAATGTTCTAATACACTTGTTGGTTTTGTCTTGCTTTTGGTTTGGCACTCTGGCAAGCAGGGTGTGATTTTTATCAGGTACGGGGATGTCTAGTTTCATTGGGTTTGTGATCTTCCTTTGGCCTTGTGGTAAATGCCATTTACTCTGAACACCACACGGTGGTGCTAACCGTGTGTGGAATCTCAGTGCCAGACTTGGCAGGGAGTGCGATGGGGTCTGGCTGCTGAGGAATGGGAGGATTGCTTTGCTAAGTGACAGGAATTTCTTCATAGACATGAGTAGGTAGTAGGAACTGCTCCACAGAAACAGTTTTATGATAATAGGTTGGTAATAAAGATTTATTTTCATAGGGTGAAGCGGGAGGGACTTGTGCCCTTGGAATTTTTTCCTTGGTTGCTGGAATTATAAGTTACAGCGTTCGGTGCCAGTGGCACTACCCCCATCCTTAGCAGGTTTTTTGGTTTGTTTGTTTGTTGCTTTTTTCCTGGATCATGTGGCACATCAGTCAGGATAATATAGCTTCCATTGCAGTAATCAACAACCGCTTAGTCTTACAGCGTTGAAAAACAAACTTTTCTTTTTCTTTTTAATGCTTCCTAACCCAAACAGGACACTTGCAGCCTGTGCTCGTTGTGGCTCGTCTTCCTTCCTGGACATGGGCAATGGAAAACAGAACTACAGGAAATGTAAAATGCAACTCTGAAGGGTCTTAGAGGAGGGGTTACTGCTGAACTTGGAAGGAGGACTACCACTGGCTGGAACCCAGCTCTCCTTCCCATAGGGATCCAGGCAGGATAACTCTACGACATTTCTACAAGGTAAAGTGAATTGTATTTGGTGAGTAGCAATTACCACATGCAAAGGGTGATCATTTCTCTGGTTCTGACCTTAGAAACTGCTGCATTTGAGCTAGGTGAACATGCTGTCCATATCTGAGAGAACAGAAAACTAAGCAGAAAAGAACTTTCTAGATTTTTGGTTTTATTGATTAGTTGCGGATTATCAATTAGCTGTTACTATAAGGCCCTGAAGTTGAAAGTGATTCCTACTGTACATCATTGTTGCAGATGTCTTAAACTAGCTTTAAATGAAAACGGAAACACTTGAGTTTCATTCTCTTCATTTGATAAGATCTGCCAGTGTGCATTAAAGCACCCCGTAGGTTAACGGGGGCACTGTACAAACTCAAAATTGGTTACCTAAAATCTTATTTAATATCAGTATTATAAATGACTCAGCTTCAAAACAGTTTGTAAAAACTTAGGATCAGACTTTATGGGAGTAGCCATTCTTGGCCATTTACTCTTTTTTTAAAAACTTGTTTTTAAGGTTTATTTTCCTTGGGCCCAGCACAATAGCCTAGTGGCTAAAGTCCTTGCCTTACACCATATGGACACCAGTTCATGTCCTGGTCACCCCACTTCCCATCCAGCTCCCTGCTTGCAGCCTGGGAAGGCAGTTGAGGATGGCCAAAAGCCTTGGGACCCTGTATCCGTATGGGAGACCTTTAGGAAGCTCCGGGCTCCTGGCTTTGGATCGGCACAGCTCTGGCCATTGCAGTCACGTGTGGAGTGGACCAGTGGACAGAAGATCTTCCTCTCTGTCTCTCCTCCTCTCTGTATATCTGCCTTTGCAATAAAAACAAGTCTTTAAGAAAGATTTACTTTTCTCATTTCATCTTACAGTATGGACAGATTATGCAAATAATGATTCATGTAGGATTGGTTCTGACTATATGAGTCAGGAACGTTTTAAAAAATAGTGTGTTACTCCTAGGAATATATCCAAAAAACTTGTTTTACGAGAAACCAACATGCACTCCTATGTTCATAGCAGCACAATCAGTAATTGCAAAAACATGGAAACAACCAAAATGCCCATCAGCAGAGGATTGGATAAGAAAGCTATGGTTCATCTACTCCATGGAATACTACTCAGCTATTAAAAAAAACAAAATGCAGTTCTTTGTGGCCAAATGGGCCAAACTGGAAACCATAATGCTAAGAGAAATGAGCCAATCCCAAAAGGTTAAATACCACATGTTTGCCTTAATTTAAGATGATATGATGTTAAGCATAACATGTTAAGTTATGGATGTTATGTCATTTGTAGTATATAAACTAAAATTGAACTGTGAATGGGGGGTCACAGAAAGTGGTTAAGAAATCGCATTTATTTTTAACATGTTGATTGCTCAATACCATGTCAATTAATTCCATAACGATGTTAATTGTTGCAGATGGTATGTTAGTGCTTTTATTTGACCGGGATGATACTCTGCTGACTCTGCCCTCAGACCAGAGAGTGGTGTGAGAGCTAATTCAATCAAGGAAACACTGCATGTTGGTGAAGGGCATATTGAAGAAGGATCAGCCGAGTGGTTCTTGTGGGAGAACAACTCCAATAAGTAGTTGGACTTGTCTGGACTATAAGATGTTGGACTCTATGCTTGGCATATACTTGCAAAGAGGGAATTTCAACTGAACTTCAACTATGGTTATGCAACAAGGTGGAGGAACCCACCATGGGGGAGGGTGAGGGGGAGAATCCCAGATTCTATGTAATTACAACACAATGTAATTAATGAATAAATTTAATAAAAAAACAGTAAAAAAAAGGCAGGGACCTTTATTTACAAATGTTCAATGTCAAATCATAGTCACATTCAAACAGGTCAAATACGTTTATGTTCTGAATTTACGCGGCAGTAAGGAGAGCAATGATCAGATTAACACTTGTCTTCTTTCTAGGTAAATCTAGACTCCTGACCTGGCATGCTGATTCTAATGTGGTCAGCAAAACATAATATTTCTGTGTTAAATAATATAGAAGACGATTAGGAAGTTACACAATTCCAGAGAGCCAGTGCATTGGGCTGGTATGCCAACTCTACAAAGTTAGCAGGGCTCCAGGCTCCTGGTTCATAGCTGTCTTTCTTGGGACAGGTCTTTGTTCTCATAGGACAAAGTGGTCGATAGAACGCCAGCCATCACATACATTTTCCATGTATCAGAACAGATGAAAGAACGGACAAGGGGCATATACAGCAAGTATTTACTGAGCAGATTTCCTAGAAATCACATGCACACTTTCACCTCTAACTTCATTGACCATGAATCAGTCGTATAGCCACACATCACCAAGGAAGGAGGCTGGGAAACATGGTCTTACAGCTGGACACATTTTGTTGTCTCCAAACAAAACTAGGCAATCCTAAAACTGAGGAGGAGATGGAAAATGCCTGTTGGGTGTAGGAAGAAGCAGGATTTCCCCAGTCGGCCTGGCTGCTTGAGCATGAGCAAATGCGGACCCTGATCAACAGACTTGCTCTTCCTAACTTCACTGGCAGCCAGCTTTCAGAGACCACGTGGTGTGTTACTGGAATCTGGTACTAGTTCCGAATGTTGCACAGATAATTTTCTAAACTTACGGGAAATAGGGATCCCAGAGAAAAATGTTATTCCAGAGCTAATTAAGGATGTCCAGCTCAGAATGGTTCCCAGCCCGTTGTCTACTGACACCAGGTACAGGGTCTTGCCTGGAGGATCCTGGGTAGAAGTGTCTGCCTCCTCCTAGTTTATACACCAGTAAATCTAGCAGACATTCCATAAACGTTTAATCCCTTAATAAATTGCAACTCTAGCTCACTTTTATGTAGGTCAGTTATCCTAGACCCGTTAACCTCCTGTCTTGCAACTCCATCTTATCTGAGAAGTAGGCAACATATCCTGTGATTTTTTTTCACCTCTGTGTAGAGAAGTCCACGAGGAACAGTGGGTGAATTAAATGATCAGTTTCTTTTATGACTTGTTCCTCTGACTGTGGGGACAGAGTAGCAGTGGGCAAAAGCAGCATGCAGTTAAGAAAATCCCTTGCCTGCCATTCCACAGGACCGCATCCTGCCTTCCTGCTGCCCAGGGCGGCTAGAAAGCCTCAGCGACCCAGGAGCACAAAGCGGGGCTGTGTTCTGATCTCCTTTCGTTTTAGCTTCCTTCTTAAAATTCCACACCTGAATGACCCCCTGGCCTCCACGAACGGCAAGACACAGGTGGCTTTGCTTCAGATCACTGGGCCCAACTCTGATCGTTAACCTTACTAACTGACTCACTGCTAGGAGACTCCCTGTTATGGCTTCTTCAAGCAAGCGACAACTTAAAAAATGGAAAAAAAAAAAAAAAAAGAAGAAGCCTCACATACCTAACTCTGAAATCAATTTAAAGTTGTATCACACAGCAAGTCATGTATTTCCCTCATTGTCAAGCGCCTAGAAGCAGTTTTGTTCCTTAGAAGTTGCCTAGTCCAGAGAAAGCCATCTGGGGGACCTCATGGGAATTGTACTTGACTTCCCATTTCCTTCCTTCTGCTCTTCTGTAACCTCCTCATTCCGTTCAAGGTCATCCTTATCTTGGCATCTGTGTAGGAACCGTTTCCTTGCCTCCTGTGCTCCTTAGAACCAAGTTCTAATTTAAGCGCCAGGGCCAATAAGACACTTCTCTGTCCCCCTGCCCCGTCACTGTCTCACCTTAGTTTATTTTTATCCGGTTGTTGTGATAATCGAATAATCAAAATAGCTATTTTGATCTTTGCAGATAAGGAAATTTGAGTGATTGAAAAACTTGCCTTTACACATGCCATTCGTCAGACATGAAACCAGGACCCAAACAAGACAACAGGCTCCAGGTCTCTATGCTAATAGCAATCTTATTGCCCTGCCCCTGGAGACAAGAGGCTGAACAGAACACTGGCTCCCAATCCCAGCTTCAGCATGTACACCACTCACTCAGAGTGCCCACAAGTGCCACCTTTCCCTCTCGAGGCACAATGTGATGACAGCAACGATGGTGACCACTACTTCTGCTAAATTCCCTGCAGAATTGCTTCAGGAATTATACAATAGCACAAGTCAATCTACATGGCCAGTTGCTGGCACATAGTGAGTTCTGAGTCCATTTCCCTTCTCCTCTGTTTGGTTCTAACCTCTAAGCACTGAAAGCAGGTCTGAGAGATCCCGGCCAGACCAGCCCGTTGGGAAATTTAGCCTTTAGGCCGTCATTGTTGACCTGAAGCATAGAAGGCATGCCCCTTTCAAATGGCCTGCCACACTGGCACTTTGCTCTCCTTTGCATCAGCAGCCAGCACTTTCCATTAAGCCTGAAGGGCCTTTTGAATCTGTACTGATTAGATGCCACTGGGCCTGGTTGACACGTAGCCTCCTGCTCCTTTTCTTGATGTGAAGTAGTGAACTAATTGCTTGACCTATTGTTTTCTAACATGGCCAATTAAATGAGTTTAGGGAGGACGACATGAGTCTTTTGGCCAGCAGGGGGCAGCCTTTGCAAACATAACTGATGGGTGCTCAGGCTGACAGAGCCCCACCAAATATTGGGTACCTTGAGAAAGTTTGTTTATTGCATGGATTCTGAATTTGTGGGCCATAAGTATTTGTGAATAGAATTCTGTGAACTTAGAGGGTGAATATATGTACTAACCTTCAACTGAAATGCAGGATTTGCTCCAATGACCTATTATAGGCAATAGAAAGGTATTTTGATCCTACTACACTGGTGGCTGTATTACTTACTCTTGGACCATGATTCATATCCTTTACTAATTAAAAATTACAGTAACAGTGGAAGGCTTCCTTGTGGTAGTTAAGCTGCTAATTAAGATACCTTGCATCCCACACCAAAATACGTGGGTTCAACTCCTGGACCTGGCTCCTGACTTCAGCTTCTTGATAGTGATGTTCCTTCCAGGTGATTGGTTTTGTGCCATCCATGCAGAAAAACTGAGTTGAGTTCCTGGATCCAGTCTTGGACCTGATCCAAATTTGACCATTGTTGGCATTTGGGAGCTCTTTCTCCGTGTCTGTCTCTTTGTGTTCAAACAATAGTTGTTATTTTTAAAGATTTATTTTTATTAGAAAGTCAGATATACAGAGAGCAGGAGAGACAGAGGGGAAGATCTTCCACCTGATGATTCACTCCCCAAGTGACCACAATGGCCGGTGCTGCAGCAAACCAAAGCCAGGAGCCAGGAGCCTCTTCTGGGTCTCCCACACATGTGTGCAGGGTCCCAAGGCTTTGGGTCGTCCTTGACTGCTTTCTCAGGTCACAAGCAGAGAGCTGGATGGGAAGCGGGGCAGCTGGGATTAGAACTGGCACCCATGTGGGATGCCGGTGTATGCAAGGCAAGGACCCTAGCCACTAGGCTACCTTGCCAAGCCGTATTATTTATTTATTTATTTTAAGAATTACACTAGCTTAAGCTGGCATAGTGACACACAGCTAGTTCTCTGCCTAAAGCAGCGGCATTCCATGTAGGCTTTGGTTGAATTCTGGCTGCTCCATTTCCAATTCTGCTTCCTGTGCCTGGGAAAGTGCTGGAAGATAAACCAAGACTTTATGCCCCTCCCTGCACCCACAGGAGACATCTGGAAGAATCTCCTGGCTCCTGGGTATAGACCAGTGCAGCTCTGGCTGCTATGGCCACTTGGGGAATGAACCAGCAGACCAAAGATCCCCGTCGTTCTCTCTCCCTTCCCTTCTCTCTCTCTTTCAAGTAAAATAAATAAATCTTTGTTAAAATAAATCAATCACAGTAGCTATAAAACCTGTGTTTAGATTTTTTAATATGTTCATAAGGAAGGCCATATGGAGACATCTCACAGATTTTTCCTGTTGATGTCTTAATAACTGTCTTTTAATGTCATTGGTTCTCCTTGTCATCTTATGTATTTTAAGCTTTAGATTCTGAGAAGGCACCTGCGGCCCTCCCTGTACTGTTGAAGGGCTCCTGACACATGGAAGCAGGGGGCGTCCAAGGGAGTCTTTGTATTCAGTAATTTTAGTTGTGACTTCGCTCTTGCCTTTCTACGTTTTCTGGTGACATGAACATGCACCAGTCTTACACTGAAAACAGGCACAGTGCTTGGCTCAAGGCACTGTGGGCCTCAGCGTGAAGCTGCTTCATGCGCTGCCGAGCAGCCCGCGCGCCTGACAGCCTGGCCTTGGAAGAGAGGGGGCCTTGCTTTTCCAGCTGCTTTCGCCTGTTGTTGTTCTGCTTGATTCATTTCCAGGGCTCACGCATGTTCTGCTCTCAGAGGAGTGTGGCTTCATGCTTAGCAAGGAGCTCTGCTCGCTGTTCAGCAAGAAGGAGGAGATTCTTGCTCACAGAATCCACTCCTCTACCATGCCTGCAAGCACAGTTCTGAAAGAAACAGGAGAAGGGCAAGGAAATACAATTCCTTTCCCCTGTCCTCTTCCCTTTCCTTTCTCCCTAGAGAAATGGGACTGCACTGAGGGGCCAGGGCCAGATGAGGGTGTCTAGTTTTTGTCACGTTCCCTGCCAGGTTATCCCAGGCCTTGGCACCTGAGGACATGGGAGCCCAGCAAACCTAGACCCAGACTGTCCCCATTGAGCCTCCTCCCTCTGCTGCTTTGGGAGCCTCCGCGCTGCTCTCTGCTGGGCCCAGTCGCCGCTCTCCCTCACTACTCCTCAGGCCCACCCTTCTTTCCATCCAATCTTTCTCTCCCATTCCCTAGAAAAACAACAATGACCCCTGCAGCAATAATTAAAAGAAAAAAATTGGTCACCCCTTCTTTAAGATCCATAATGTACACGTCCAGTGTGACACACTTTCACTGTACCTTCTCCTCGAACCCTCTTTCTCAACTCTTCTGGTGGCCACTCAAAATGCACTTCTAGTTGCAGCCTCAGACTTTGTGTTTGGGCCTTTGCAGTGAGAAGAGATCATCCTGGAAGAGAGTGGGCCCTAAAGGCAGTGACTGGTGTTCTTTTTAAAAAACAAAAAACAAAAACAAAAAAACCCACATTTATTTATTTTTAATCAAAAGAGAGAAAGAGGGAGAGAGAGAGAGAGAGAGATCTTCCATCCACTGGTTCACTTCCCAAATGGCTAAAATGGCCAGGCCTTGCCTGGCCAGAAGCTAGTAGTCAAGAGTTTCCTCTGAGTCTTCCTTGCGGGTGCAGGTGCCCAAGGCCTCGCGCCAGCCTCCACCGCTCTCCCAGGCCCAAGCAGCAAGCTAGATCAGAAATGGAGCAGCTGAGACTCTAACCAGCACCTATACGGGATGTCAGTGCCATAGGCAGAGGATTAGCATGCTGCACCACAGCACTGACTCCAAGATTGGTGCCCTTTTAGATAGAAAGATGGATAGATGGATAGATAGATATTGATTATTTCCCACTATACAGTTGTGTAGGTTTGGGGTTCCTCCCTCCCTGTTTTCCCTCCCCACCATTTCTTCCCTGAGTCATCACAGTAGTATAACCCTTTAGTAACAGTTACAAGCTTAACTTTCTGGTATTTAAATGTCCTTTTAAGAAGGGCACAGGTGGAAATGCAGAGACAGCCAGAGAGACTTGGCGGAGACCGCAGTGATGCTGCAGTGATGCTACGGCAAGCCAGGAAATGCCTGAGGCCACGCAGGCCAAGAGAGGTGCCAAGGCTGCTTTCTGGGAACCTTCTGAGGTAACAGAGCCCTCAGGACACCTCAGGCTGGCACTCCCAGCCTCCCCAACTAGAAGAAAACATGTTCCTATTATTTGGATCCACCCAGTTTGTGGTACATGATCATAACATCTTAAGCAACAATCACATGGCTAATGAGATGGGTATTGTAGTGTTGTTACCCTCATTTGTCAAACGAAGAATTCAGGCAAAGCCAACAACATACAAAGGTTTACCAGGTCACAAAAGACCCCAGACCTGAACTCAGTGCCTTCCAATCCCTCTTCACAGGTGTTCATTTTAATCAAGTGTTGGCCTTTGATTGTTGAGTAATCCATCGTCAAGTTTGAGGGGGCCACCGGGCACAACCCATGAGAGTTGTGCTGTGAGGGAGAGTGGAGAATCAGCAAAGGACTTTCAGCTTGTCAGAAGCAGGGCTGACATGGAGGCAACTCACTCTCTTTCTGCTTAAGCTGCTCATGAGTTCTGGTATGGGGAGTCTGTACTATTCCCTGGAAAGCTTTGGTCTTCACCTTTCACTCTTGTTTCCACACAGAATATTTAGCAGATTCCACAGATGTTCAAAATGAGGGATTAAAGTCTGTGTCTGAGGTAGGCTCTCATTACTGCAATACTACCTCCCGGTGGGTTATGTTAGGGACCTTTTTTTTTTTAATTATTCCAAGGTGGTGATAGGGAAGTGCTGACTGAAGTCATCCATTTGAGGAAGCTGTGGAGGAACTTGTTTTTGGCCAAGCATTCTGTAATAGGGCCATACATGAACAACAGGTGTCTATCCTTCTATAACCACTCCAGTCCTATGGCTGTTAGATATTGCCATTTTCCATATGCCCCTCAGTGTGCTGTGTTGGTTCCACAGATGTTAAATACCTGTAGACTTCGGAGAGTATTAGCATGGCACATGGCTGTTCTGCGACTTGCTATAGTGAAGCCATCAGGAATCCAATGTTGTCATGTCACTTGCCTCCATGACAGTTTATCAATATCCCTATCTCTGTCTTGTCAGGAGTCAAAAGGCTACACAGTGACAGAAGAGCTATCATTTAAAAAAATAAGATTGCAAAGACAAGATCAATTTTAGTCCTGGCAATCCTGATACTGTCACTTTAGGTAAAAGTCATCCCAAGTTCAAATCCCCACTGAGATCATACCAGGTGGGTGTCCTGAGGCAAGTTTTTGAGGTTCCCTAGGTTCTGAAATTGTCCGTTGTGACAATGCTAACTCATCTCAAGGGATTGTGACAAACTCTTACAGTCAAACAGGAAATAAAAATAGGAAAACTCATGCAATAGAAAGGTGCGTCTTAGTCCTTCTCCAAGTTAATAAGGAGGGTTATAGTGAGAGATAGACATGGCAGGAGAGCCACTTGCCAAAAGCAGCCAACAAATTTTCCTAAGCTAATTAGATTAAAAAATAAAGTCTGTTGCTTCCCTTATTTTTATTTCCCATCTAATTCCTGGCAAGAGAATAGTGAGGAGAAATAAATGCTTATGTTGAGTTGGCAAGTTTTGTACTCGGGCACAAGACTTTTATTGTCATGCTTGTGAGGTCCATGGGCCAATAAAGATGTCAAGGGGACTGAAGGGCTCAGCACATTGGCTGTATTGGTTACTCCTCTGCCCTGCAAGTGCTGAGATCCCATATGGGCGTCAGTTCATGTTCCAACTGCTCCCCTTCCCACCCAGCTCCTTGCTTATGGCCTGGGAAAGCAGTTGACGATGGTCCAAACCTTGGGACCCTGCACCCAAGTGGGAGGTCCAGAAGAGGTTCCTGGCTCCCATCTTTGGATCAGCTCAGCTCAAGCCACATAGGCATTTGGGGAATGAGCCAACAAATGGAAGATATTTCTCTCTCTTCTTCTCTCTATACATCTAACTTTCCAATAAAAAAGTCTTTTAAAAATTTGTTGTGGAGCTTTATTTCTATTCCCATTTGAGTGGGGATATTTCGACGTCTTTGTTTTGAAGTCTTAGCATCTTTTATAAAAAGATTTATTTGTTTTTATTTAACAGACAGATTTACAGAGAGAGAATGAGAGAAAGAGAGACATTTTCCACCTACTGGTTTACTCCCCAAATGGCTGCAATGGCCAGAGCTGAGCTGATCTGAAGCCAGGAGCCAGGAACTGCATGGAGGTCTCCCATGTGAGTGCAGGGGCTCAAGGCCTTGAGCCATTCTCTGCTACTTTCCCAAACCATGAGCTGGATTGGCAGTGCAACAGTTGGAACTCAAACCAGTGCCCACACGGGATGCTGGTGGTGCAGGCAATGGATTATTAGCCTCCTAAGCCACCACGCCAGCCCCTGGAGACCTGGTATCTTGCAGAATCAATCTTTAATGCTGGCCAGTGCAATACTCATTTGGTACGCAGAGGAAAAAGCCAGAGCGTTTCAAAGTCTCTTCGGCTCTCATTTTCCTCATCTGTAAAGTGGGGGCAACAAACCTCATCTTGCAGAGTTGTTCTATAATATAAGGATATAGAATGGTGCCTGGCCCATAAGCCCCCACACCAGCGTGTGAGAAACAGAAAAACACACTGTGTCCATTTCCTGTCCTGAAGCTCACAATCTTGTGACCTCAATGGTCTTGCTTCTCCCAAGTTTGTTGCAAGGATTAAATTAGTTAATACATGTAAAGCACTTGATGGTAAGTGCTATGCAGAAATGAATTATGATTATATCACAACAGATAATATGTTTCTTATGATATTTCCTTGGAATACAGTTACTTGGAAACACAGCCAAAAGTAAAAAAATATTTTGGCCTCTCTATGTATTGTCTACCAAACCAATGTAGCTACACACAAGCCCCAGACTATTTCTAACTCCTTTGAAGCCATTTCTGAGTCCTATAGGATAGAGCTGTTCATTTTGTCTACCTAGATGAGTGGATCTAGCAGCTCTGATTGATTGGGAGAAATCACCAATAAGTTATACACTCCGACAGCGAGCAGAAAGCTCTACCATGTGTCACCAGTAGGGGGCGCCCGACGGCGCTAGCGGTGGCAGGAAGAGGAAGAACTAGTCCTGCAGCTGCCGAGTTTGCCGACAAGGCTCTTGCCGCCAGCTGCTGCAGAGTCCAGCGCACAGCTTTCCTCACCAGAGTTCTGCAGGTGTCCCCCCAGACCCTCAGGGCCCAGCACAGACAAGCACCTTCTGAGCTTCTCAGATTCAACAGGCCCAAACCCAGTAGCGGCAGTTATGACTTTGTGAACTTTAGCGTCATCCTTTCTGCCTTTTAATTCTGTCATACCATTTTTTCTACTAAATTATTATTGATGAAATAATTGGAATGGCTTATTTCTTTACTGGGGCCCATGTAGATACAAACATGCTATACATGTATCAAATAAGAAGTAAAGCGCAAATAGAGGCAAATCAAGAGTGCTTCGTGGCACTGTCCTTGGGGGAAAATAATTTATTCCAATGGGAAAAAAAATGACTTCTGTATCACAGAGTGGGGTTAGCTGAAATTCACTGTGAGGTGCAGTCAACAGGGGAGACATCCATATTTACAAATATGAGGAAGATTTGAGAAGGAAAATGTCTGCTTCTCAAACTTGAGAGCTCCACTGCCCTAAGTTATTACTCTGGATGTCTATAGCTTAGTTATTCCATGTCCTAAATGAGACAATACTTACCAACAAGTGCCTGTCCCTTTAGAACATTTTACAAAGATTGACTCTCTTTGTTTGAAAGGCAGAATTACAAAGGTAGAGACAGAGAGCAAGAGTGCTAACATGCATGTACATGTGAGAAAGAGAGAGGATATTCGGTCTGTAGGCTCACACCCCAAAATGGCTGAAATGGCTGGAAGCAGGCCAGGTAAAATCCAGGGGCTGGGGGCTGCTTTTGGGTCTGCTTTGTGAGTTCAGGGGCTCAAGGATTTGGAGCATTTCTGCTGTTCTAGGTGCATTAGCAGAGAACTGGATCAGAAATGGAGCAGCTCCATTTCTGGCAAATTGATACCCATGTGGGATGCCAGCCTTGTGGGTGGAAATTTAACCTGTCATGCCACAATGTCAGCCCCAGAACTGTTTTTTTTTTTTTAAGATTTATTTAGTTTTATTGCAAAATCAGATATACAGAGAAAACAATCTTCCATCCGTTGATTCACTCCCCAAGTGGCCGCAATGGCTGGAGCTAAACCAATCAGTAGCGAGGAGCCTGGAGCCTCCTCCAGGTCTCCCACGTGGGTGCAGGGTCCCAAGGCTTTGGGCCGTCCTCAACTGCTTTCCCAGGCCACAAGCAGGGAGCTAGATGAGAAGCGGTGTAGCCAGGACATGAACCGGTACCCATATGGGATCCCAGTGCGTGTAAGGTGAGGACTTAGCCCCTAGACTACTGTGCCAGGTCCAGCCCCAGAATTTTTAAATACACACACACACATAAAGATACACATATATATATATACACATATATGTATATATATGTATGTGTATATAAATACATATACATGCACACATATATTGTAGAATAGGATCACATAATGAAAATGCAATAATTTA
Organism: Ochotona princeps; assembly: GCF_030435755.1. Lineage (NCBI taxonomy): Eukaryota > Metazoa > Chordata > Mammalia > Lagomorpha > Ochotonidae > Ochotona > Ochotona princeps. The sequence continues at coordinate 75,118,291 of NC_080836.1, forward strand.
AGACACATGTAACCATACATATCATTTTAAGATCTTTCATCCTCTTTTCCAAAAAAACGAATTTCTTCCATTTTCAAATCTTATGTTAAATAGATTGACTTCTAACCATTATAATTTTGATCTTTTCCTGTTTCTGTATGCTACTCAAAATGCTATACACCTTCCCATGTTTTTGTTTGTTTTCTCTTTACTCTTGTTATAACTTATGCTATAACTTATTTGGGTACACAATGAATAGCAGCCGGTACCATGAGCACAGTGGAGCCTTACTAGCTGGCTGGTTTTGAAGACCAAGTTTTGGAATAGAAAGGCGCAATGGGTTTGTTATAGTATGATTACATGTACTTCATTAATCAAACCCCAATTCATTTTTGAGCCCTGTAATAAATAAATAAATAAATAAATAAATAACGAGCAGTGAAAGGTATTAAGAAAAACAAGAAAAGCACGCAAGCACACAACATATTGTCCATCCCCTTAAATGTCCTACGATCTGGCTGGGAACTTCTCCTGGGCAGTGAACAGTGCCAGATGAATATGAAAGGTAGTTATGCTGGAAGAGTTCACTCCAAGTGGGGAAATGAGCAAAGACTTCACAGAGGAGAGAGATTTTGGACGGAATCCTGAAGAATAGTTTGGACTCGAAATAACAGAGAAAACCTGGAAAGTACATTAAAAGTCTGATCTACATGATCAAGATTCTGTATTCCAGTGGGGAATAGAACGACTTCTGTATCACAGAGTTAGATTACCTAAAATTCACTGTGAGGTGCAGCCAGCAAAGGAAATGTCCATATTTAAAACTAGGAGGTAGATTTGAGAAGGAGAATGTCTGGTTTATCCTGCCCTTTCTAAGTTGCTATGCATTTTTTGTCTTTTTGCTTCAGTCTCTCCACAATGTTGATAATCACTTTACTCATTTAAGAATGCACAAATCCCTTCTCCCAGCCCCCAAACTGCAAACCTTCCTTCAACAAATAAATATACCACCCCCACGCTTTCACATTTATTCTTTTGCTCACCTAAGTTAATAGACCCTAGCCTTACATTCAAGTCATGCAATCCTGTCACATTATCATTTGCAATCCCTTTAGTTTTTTTTTTTCCTTAACATCTCAATGAAATTCTCTCATCAATCCCCTTCTTTGCTGACCAAGTGCTGTGCAGTTGCTGATTTTGCAAGATGCGTGCTAATGTAAAGTATGTCTCCTTTGAGTCTCTTTATCACTCGGTTGCTCTGTGCTCCACCTTCTCCATATTTATGCCCTTATCAGAGCTGCACAGTATTTCAAACGAATCTCAGTGCTCTTCCTGCCATGGCGAGTATTGACTGTAATATGATAGCCTATCTTAAAATTGGTTTGTGGGATTCTTTTTCTCATTGTAGTTAAAATAACCTTCCTTGTAAAAGCCAGAATGTATATTTTTGCCGATTAGAGATTTTTAAGAAGGCTGTTAAATGCTTTCCAGAAAGGTGCTCACATTATTTGGATAAGCTGCTTCCTCCATTAACATTTTTCCTTTGCAGTTTAACCTCACAGGCTTGCTGGACAGTTTCCCTACTGAAAATTTGTGCTGATTTCTTTGTAATTAAACATAACTTTCTTAGTGATTCTTATATTCAAGCTGTGGCTCAGAGCCTTCCCCCTGCTGTTGAAATCATGAAGTCCGTGGTCTCCTAGATCTTTCTAAAAGCCTATCTTAACAGAGAAAGCAGTCTTCACAGCTTCTCTCCTATTCAGCTGTTGCCGCTGATAATTTCAAAGCCATATTCACAGAGTCAGCTCTGCAGCCAGCAGCTGTTAGGTGGTTATTGAGTGTTTGCGTGAGAGTCTGTGGCTGCGTATCTTCTTTCAAGTTCCCAGTTGCATCTAGGATTGTCTGTTTAAGAGCGGTTTTGTGCTTTTTCTTCCAGTGCAACGCGTTTCCTGTTTTCCTTGGGAGGCTCCCGGACTGTAATCATTTTTCCATTCCAAGTTCCTCCTAGGTGGATTTATTTAACTGTTTTGATACCTTTGCTGTGTTCAAATTTGCATTTCTGTAATATAGTTTGGGAGTTTATTTTATATGAGTATGCCATGTTTCACTTTCATATCACCCCTATCATTTGCTTCTATTCAATTTATCTATTCACTTGTCACATCCTTACAGAACTAAGATCTGAAACCTTCAGTTTTGGTTTTCTAGTGTTTGGATTGATGTCAAGATGATTTATAAAGCACTTTTCATCCCAGTGCCATGGGCCAAGGATACCATCAGTTTAGCAGCTTCTGAACAGTTTACCTAGACTTGCCTATTGATTAAGGCTGCTTCCAGATGTGGCTCAGTGCACACGTTCCACCCAGCAAGCCCTGGTTTCCAAGCCAGTCCTTTCTGATGAACATTACTTCAGTCGTCATTGCACGGCTCGCCTTTGGCACTTTTTTGGACTCACATTCACGGACTGCAGTCACTCATAATTAAATCCTGTCACTGGTGCATGAATTATTTTACCCAGTCATATTTAATTTACCTCCTCCTTCTTTTGGAAATCTCTAGTGAGCTTTGGGGCTTCTTCTTGTATATCTTTTGTCTATTCCTGAAACTCAAACTAGATTGATTATATTTTCTGAGCTTTGAATACTTGGTGCAAGTCCCCATGCTAGGAATAAAAAGTAACCTAGTAACAATCTAGTTGATTTTTTCCTTCCTTTTGCATACCCAAGACTTTCACCAAAATCCATCTGAAGATGGTTTTTCTTCCTCTAGATCACTGGCTCTCAATGGGACCATTTTGCCTTGGGGGAAATTTGTCAGAATCTGAAAACAGTTCTGTTTTTTCACAACCAGACATGTGATGCCACAGACTTGATTCAGGGATGTTATTAATCATAGTACAACTCTAACACACACTGTACCCACTCAGACACAAAGATAATCGTTTGGCCCCATATTGCAGCAAAGTCAAAGTTGGGAAACACCTGCTCTAGAGCCAACGACTCTAGGTATGTGTCTATGTGGCAATCACACATCTTTCTATGTCCCTCTCAGATCCTTGACACCCAGTTCTTCAGAACACCATCAAGACTGTCCTTCGGCAACACATCTGTATTTTTCCATCCAGCTTTTTAGAATTACATATCAAAATGGTTGAGGTTGCACATGGAAAAGCCAAATTTGTCATTCATTATTGCTACTTTCTTAACTTAGCTATGTGTAATTACTTTGATTGGAAAAGAAAAAACAGGAGCCAGCATTGTGGCACAGTAAGCTGCTTACAGTGCTGGTATTCCATAGGATTGCTAGTTTGAGTCTCAGCACCTCTGCTTCTGATTTAGTTCCCACTAATGTGCCTAGGAAAGTGCAAAAATATGGTCCAAATTCTTGGGCCCCTGCTACTTATGTTATGGTCTCACAGCGTTTCTGGCTCCTGGTTTCAGCCTGTCACAGTCCTACTATTATGACTATTAGTCCCTCTCTTTGTGTCACTCTGCTTTCAAAGACACCTTTAAAAAAACAACAGAAAACAAAGAAAAGTAAGATGGCCAATGTACATGTAATTTACTCACTCATGCATTCATTCCTTTTACAAATGGCTATTATGGCATTCTGTTGGGTGCTAGAAAACCATGCTAAGCAAAGTTTACTTAGGACTTAACAATCTAGTCAGGAAACCTGATAGTATTGAGAAAAGTATTATGAAGAAAGCTGAATTTGTTGATAAAGATTGATGGGGAAAGAAAATGGAAACTGATTTTTTTAAAAAATATTTTTTATTTTTTATTACAAAGATATACAGAGAGGAGGAGAGACAGAGAGGAAGATCTTCCATCCAATGATTCACTCCCCAAGTAACCGCAATGGCCTATGCTGCACTGAACCAAAGCCAGGTACCAGGAACTTCTTTCCAGGTCTCCCACTCGGTTGCAGGGTCCCAAAGCTTTGGGCCGTCCTCGACTGCTTTCCCAGGCCACAAGCAGGGAGCTGGATGGGAAGTGGAGCTGCTGGGATTAGAACCGGCCTCCATATGGGATCCCGGGGCGCTCAAAGTGAGGACTTTTGCCACTAGACCATGCCACCAGGCTCCATAGGAACTGATTTTAAATTTAGATGGGAAGGTCAGAGATCTCTGAGGAGATGACTTCCAGGCTAAGGAAGAAATTACACAAGAGCAGGGTTGGAAGAACTTTTATGAAGTACCCTGTGTCAGAAGGGACTCGGCCATCCCCTAGTCAGCTGAGGGAAGGTGGGACTATCCCAGAAGAGAGAGAAGTATGAGGGTTACCTTGTGCAGGTGACCTGAAGTCACAGGATTGGCAGAGTTCGTTAAAAATGAGTTGGGGCTTTTCCTAGCCCCGGAATCCCCATTTCCCCATTCCTCTCCTCATTTTTACTGCTTCCTCAGAAACGAGGCTAGTGATGCACAACATTCCACCTTTCATTTCTCAAACACGCGTGATGTGAAAGACTTCAGCAAGGCATTGATATCCAATCAGTATTTTAAAAAGACTTATTATCTTTTATTTGAAAATCAGATTTACAAAGAGAAAGAGAGAAAAAGAGATCGAGAGGTCTTTCATCCACTGGTTCACTCCTCAGATGACCTCACTGGCTGGAACTAAGCTGATCCAAAGCCAGGAGCCAGGAGCTTCTTTCAAGTCTCTCTTGTGGGTACAGAGACCAAGGCTTTGGGACAGCCTCCACTACTTTCCCAGGCCATGAGCAGGGAGCTGGATCAGAAGTGAAGCAGCCATGATTGCAAAACAGCACCTACATGGGATGCCAACACTTGCAGGTAGAGGATTAGCCTTTTGGGCCACCACCATCAGCATTTAAAAGTGTATTCTGACTGGAAAATGCAGCAATCCAGAGAAAGTAAGGCAGGAGCTGTAGTTAGCTGATGCAGTAGGAAAGTAATCTGTCTTACCTACAGATTAAATTTGAGGCAGTTAAGTAAAAGGAAAAGACAGCCAAATCTATACCACAAACTACCAAAGAAGGGAATGAAAGGATGTTAGATCACCTATTAACAGCAAACATAGGTCCAGAGCATGCAAATGCTTTTCTGGACCTTCTGAGCAAGTTACCCACGAAGAGAAGACAACAAATGAGAATCATTCATGCCAACTCTGATCATGTGACCTCCACTGACCTAAGCTTGGGAAGTAGGATTCAGCAAAGCAAGAGGTGAAGATGGAAGTGATGGAAAGAGAGAACACTTTCTCTGCATTTAAAGCCATCAGAGAACAATGCTGAGGATGCAGCTCCCCTCGAAGAGCCCTGGGAGCCTCCTAGCAAAGACTCCAGCTTTCTTCAAAGACAAAGAGTCCATCTCTGTTTGCATTTATTCCTCAGACTGAGCATCCTAAGAAGACCACTCAGGAGAGACAGAGTCCTGGAGGTACAGGGGAGCCCTCCTGCCAGCGCCCCTGTGGGAGGAAGAGTCACAAGAAGCAATCACCTTTTGCTGTCCTTTCTTGCCACAGATGGTGGCACAGTCCTGCCACTAGCCTTTCTGGAATACCTAGCATGTATCTTACTCAGTAACCCACAGAAAAAGAAATACAGGACATGCCTCTTAAAGCCCCATGTCCCATAATTAAAGCAAACCAGCTATGGGTCAGAGTTTTTTCTAAAGTATATATTCTTTGTATTCAGAGATGGATTATTTTTTTGGCTGAATGACCTAGCATATATAAACGTGTACTTAGAGCAAAAGAGAGTCTTGAAGCCTGTGAGTGGACTTTGCTCTGAGCTCTGGGGAGTCAGCTATTATGTTCCACGGGTAATCTAAACATGACCTTTCCCAATGTTTTCATCTAGAGAAAATGGTTTCAATCTCTTTCACCAGAGGAGCATAGTTTTTTCATTATTTTCTTTATTGTTTCTAAGATGTACGAGGCTTCCTGTGTGCTCAGAGTCGTGCTTTGGAAATCAAGTCCAACCACACTTTAAATCCAAACCAGAGTGCTCTTATTTTTCCCTGGGTTTGATCTTACCAGTGTAGGTGTAAATATTCTTTTTTTTTTCTCAGATCACCCTTCCAGGCTTCTTACCTGGTCTACCAGAGTCAAGATGTAACAGGTATGAGGGTGGGGAGGTTGCAGACCTATTCACAAAGAACCTTTGCCAGATTCTAAAGTCTTGACTGATTGATAATCAGATCCGCCAGATTGTGGTCTATTCTCACAAGATTCCAGAGACCAATCAAAACATTGGAGCTATATATGTGGTATAATTGGTATCCAGAATATGTAAGTAAAGTGAAGTTCAGAAAACCACAAAGCCATTCTGTCTCTGAGAAACTGCATTAGATCTCTAGGAGCGTATGTTCTTCTGCATATTTGAAAGGTGGATGCTGCATTCCCCTTCCCATCCCTGATCCCCTTCTGATCACCCCTATAATTAGAAAGAACAGAAAGAGAACATCAAACTGCTCTCCAAAAAATAAATGAGAGGAATAACAAATGGAAGAAAAGATAAGAGGGACAGGGCAACATCACCCGTGAAATATCAGCAGTAGCAGGGCGGTTGTAGTAACTAAGGGACTTTTAAGGACAACAGTGTTTAATGTTGAAATTCAAATTGTTGGCTTCCCATTGTTGTGACGGCACTCTACCCCTGGCTGCCTCTGCCCTATCACCAAAACACTCTGGCATTTTGAGAAAGTCTGCTCTATCCTCAAAGGCCTGGTCGGTGGTATCTGGGGCTAATTAAACAAAGATGCAGCTGGGTCACACTGGAGCAGAAAGCAAAGAACAGCTGCATAGGATGAGATGTGAATGAGATTGAGAATTTACAGGAGCAGCAAATGAAAACCAGAAGTGCTCTTGGGAGCTTAAGACGCAGGAATGCACAAACATCCTGAAAAGTCTTTTTCTTTCTTTCTTTCTTTCTTTCTTTCTTTCTTTCTTTCTTTCTTTTCTTTTCTTTTCTTTTCTTTTCTTTTCTTTTCTTTTCTTTTCTTTTTTTTGGAGACTGAATTCTTTTCAACTATAGGTAAATGTAAATACCAAATGATGGGTAACCCCACTGACATCTCAAGTCCTTGGCATTCAGATGACGGCAAATGTAGGAACAGATATCTCAAGAATCCACATCTTCCTTGATGGGAGAACCACATTTGACTCATTCATTCAGCACTAAGCAACGAAGCAAGTGTTGTGTACCAGGCCCAGAGGAATGCCATGGTGAATAAGAAAGATATGCTCTAGTGTGAATGTAGGAATACACTAAATATTTACACATATAAGTGTTAAAATAATGATAGATTTTGTTCAATGTTAATTATGGGGTGCCATAATAGAAGATACCCTAGCAGATAATTTTAGAAAATGTAGCCAATGAGATCTCTTGAGAAAGTAACATCTAAGTTTGAAACCTAAAGGATTGAGACAGAACCTTTTACACAAAGAAGAAAGAACAATCCAGGCAGGGGAAGTAGCCAAGTACAATGGCCTTGACATTGGAATTCAGAAATTCAAGAAAAGCAAGACTAAAACTTCGGGAAAAGGTTGCAAGTAGTCATGAAATGATGTTTAAGAGTGGCCAAGCAAGTATTTTTAAGCCAATAAATAGAGTTCAGAATTCCTTAAGCACAATGTGGGGGGACGGCATGCAGGATTCTAAGCTGAGTGACAACACCTAACACTGTAAAGAGACTAGACTGGAAAGAAGGGAAAAGGAAAGCAACAAGACAGAGACAGGCTACCTCAGACATTCAGGTGTGGAGCATCAACAGGACAGCCATTGGGCTGAAGAAGCATGGGCCTCGAGGGGTACAGCTTGGAAGTGTAGTCTGGATGGGAGGTGTAAGAAATGAAGGGAAGGCTTCATACAACAAGCAAGTACTGAGTGCCTAGTATGCATCAGTCACTATTTTAGTTGTTTGAGGCACATCAACAGTGAATATAGGCAGGAGTTCGACCTTGGTGGCTTGGGTGACAGCAGTCCTCCGCAGTGCTGGTGACCTGCTTGTGGAGAGTACCGGGCCAGGTCAGACCTAATGTCTGGGATCCGGCCCATGGACACCATCACCACACGGTAAGCGAGTCTTAGGCTTTGGGCAGCCAGTGTGCCTATTTGGCGCCAGGCTCTGCCTGCTGGCCACCTGGTGGCGAGCTCTAGGGTTTTTAGGGTATGTAATTGCTGCCTAGGGACATCCAGAGATGAGGCTAATGTGAGTGTAGGTGAGGGATGGATTCTGTGTGATTCCTAGTGATGGGGTCACAGAACTTGCTTGCAAGCCTGGGGACTGAGAACTGAGGATTTGGAGGGGGAGAGTCCATAAGTTCTATTTGGGCCAGATCTATTCATCAAGCCACATGGGAATCCTGAGATAAGCTGCTAGCATAGAGCATCACTGACTGCCACACACCATTCCAACGAAAGCTGTGACTGGGGGCCTGTCTGGCAGGGCTAGGTACCAGTACCTGACTGGTACCTGACCTGAGTGCCAGAATGGGGGATGAGTCACATTTGGCAGGGTCAAAACACTAACCAACAAGCAAGAGAACCAGGTCCAGGGGTAGATTCTGTGGGGGAAGTGTGGGCCAAACCCTGTGGAAATACAAGTCTTGCTAGTTAGCTCGCGAGCTGGGTGGTAATGGGCTGAGCTAGATGTGACCATGAAACCTGCCATCACTTACAAGTAAAGGAACCAACACCAGTCTGGGCAGGTAAAGGCAGCATAATCCGAATGTGGCATGAACAGCCGTGAGGAAGTAGAGAGCATGTGTGCTGGGCTTCCCTGTAGGAGATTTCCAGGAGTGGGATTGGGTGAAGAGAGCATCTTTGGGTTTCTATTTACTTATGGAATGGGTGATAAGGGGTATGTTTGTCTGTTGCTAGGACTGTTCCCAAGGGAAATGCAGATAGAGGAGAAGGACTAACTGCAGCAGACAGTGTAAAAGACTGGGATGGAACTCAAGGAAAGGCTGGCATTTGATACACTTCCCACTGTGGCCAGAAATGACTAGACAGGTGTGTGTCTCATCATCTTTGTCTTACTGAGGAAACAAGTTAGAGTGAGGTGCAAATTCTTTTTTTCTGCCACTCTAAGACTGCCAAAATTATAACTGAACCTGGTGCACACAGGTGACTTTGGCCCCTGCTGTTACACGCCGAAAGGCTGATGAGAGGGACCAGGGCACTTTGAGCTGCCAATAGAGGCAACAGCCAAAAAGGAAATGTCACATCTCTCCATTTAGTTAGGTCCCCATCCTGCTCTGATCCAAGAGCAGATCTGAGACATTTCTAGTTAGTCATTTAGATTTTAGTACAGTGTGTCAGAGAGTCCTTGGGGTCAGGGGACATGGAACCCACAGGACTTTCTAATTCGATAACTGCAGATTTTGACTCACACCATGGACTGGCCAGGCCCAGATCATCTAGCCTGAGGCATCATTTAAATAACAAGCAGTGTTACGTGTGTGGTAGGAGAAATTAAAGACTTCAGCTATAATTCTCCCTGGGGCGGGGAGGATGCCTGAAGGTCAGGCATGATGTGGAGAAAGGATGTTCTGCAACCAGTTAGAAAGTAACTGGGAAAGGATAGCAGTCACTGGGAAGTTGGGAATAGCAACAGAAGATTTGTTGCTGAGGGACTGGGAATGGGCAAGGATTATCAGATTAAAAAATGTTTTGATGGCAGGTTCTTTGTGTGCTCCCATGTTCTCAGTAGGGAAGACGGAAGGGAACTACAGCTGGTATATCTGAATGGACCAGAACTGACCTAGGACTTTGTGCACATCATCTTACTTAAAACTGGTAACAGTCCTGTGAGATCACACCCTCCCCTTAATTGTTTATGTAAGCAAATTGAGATTTGAAAAACTAAGATGTTTAAAACTACATAATTAGTAAGTAGGTGATTGGGAATTTTAAAAGCAATATTCTAAATTTGAAATTATAAATGACTTTTATTTTTTTAAAATGTATTTCAAAGAAAGAGAGAAGAAAGGTCTTACACCTGCTAATTCACTCTCCCTAAATGCCTGTGACAGCTGGGGCTGGGGCTGGGCCAAGTCAAAGCAAGGAGTCAAGGAACTGCATTTGAGTTTATCACATAGGCAGCAGGGACCCAAGTGCTTGAGTGGTCACTGCTGCTCCCAGGGTGTGCTCTGACAAGATGCATCCCAGGCACTCTGCAGAGCATGTGAGCATCCCAAGTGGTGCTTAACCTGCCTCTTACCTCGGATTTTAACATGAAATCTACCTGACTTCAGATCCCATGCCAGAGGAGTGTTCTGACTTCCTGAGCCTTCAGTGAGTGGGGATTAATTGAAATGACGGATCAACTAGTTTTGGTAAAACAGTTATTAGGTAAGACAAGCTAGTGTTAAGATTTACCCCAAGTGGTTTTTAGTCACACTACAAGGGGTATGCAATGCTGTCTTTTCTCCCCCTGGTTGCTGTGCAACACCTGCTGGAGACTTTCCTCAGTGGTCTCTGAGAAACTCCTTGAGTTTCAGGAAATAATCTGCAAGAAAGAGAACAGAATCATAGCTACAGAAAATAGATTCCTTGTTCCTTATTTTTCTTCCCCCATACCCATTTCACCATTTCCTTCCTCCCCAACTTTGCTCTATTGTGTTGATAGGATGTAGAACCAGCCCTCTTCCCAGCTGGGCTCAGTTTTGAAGTGTTCCCAGGACCCGTTTAGCCAGGCCCAACCTCGTGTGAGTTAGTCATGCTGAGCACATCCTCCAGTGTTTACATGTTGAATAGTTTATGATTTGCTCTACATCTGATCAGGCAGAGTCAACTACCAAAACTGCTGATCCATGCAAACTTCACAGCGTTTCTGAGAAAGAGCCTTTGATGAGCTGTGCAAGGGCAAATGAAGATGTGACATTTACCTATATCTAGATAGTGCCCTGGTGCTAAGGACTTTATCTAAAAGGAAGTGGGGCTGTAGGAACTGGGAAGACTTTTGCCACACCCTCCTAAAGGGTAGCAGAGGGAGCAAGATCCAAAGAGGGGCTGGGGGGAGGACCTGTCAAAGACTTTGCAGTGCATCTGAGACAAGCTGGCATGTTGCTATGGCAACTCTTTCTGTTGTCTCTTCTTTTCCAACCTGTGGCAGAGTCAGATAACTAACTGTACTCAACTTTTCATGACATATTTTTTTCTTCTTCTTTTTTAAGATTTATTTTTTTTTAATTGGAAAAGCAGATCCATCCATCCACTGGTTCACTCCTCAAGCAGCAACAACAGCTGGAGCTGAGCTGATCTGAAGCCAGAAACCAGGAGCTCCCTCCAGGTCCCTCACACATGTGCAGGGTCCCAAGGCCCTGGGGTGTCCTCCACTGCTCTCCCAGGCCACAAGCAGGGAGCTAGATGGGAAGCGAAGCAGCCAGGACATGAACTGATGCTCACATGGAATCCTTGCACATGCAAGGAGAAGACCTTAACCACCGGACTACTGCACTGGCCTCCATGATCTAGTTCCTTAGTAACAGCAACCCTACTTTTTAGATAAAGGGGATATTTTGGTGAACTGAAATAGATTCTGTATTTCCTAGTCTCTTTTACTTCTATGTGATTGTATATTTAGGCTTCCAGACAATGAAATGAAAGGAAAACTACCTAAAACTATAAGAAGTTTTCTTAAACGAGAGGTATATGCTAAGCTTTTATTGTTTTCACTAGCTGGAATGTGGAAACGATGACTGGAACTTGAGCAATTACTTTGGATCATGAGGCATGACCTACTACAAGATATGAGTTGATACAAGACATGAGTTAGAAGGAGGCTGGTTCCCTAAAATTTATGGTGCAAGACTGCAGTCCAGATTGACAGCATATAACCCACTGATATATTTTGTGACACAATCAAACATAATCTAATTTGTACGTAATGCCTGCTTTTGATAGTTTCAAATACCCCTAATGACCCTTGAACAGCCACATTTCTTGCTAAAATAGACCTGCCAAGCAAAAGAAGGGAGCTGCCTTTGCCCTGTTGGGAACTGTGATTTCAAAGCTCTGGCAGCTCTGCTCTCACAGCTGCAGGAAATACCACTGCAGTCTTTAAAAAAAATTTTTTTTTAATTTTTATCATTATTTTCCATGATCCAATTTCCTCTCCCATATTTTCTCCCATATTACTATAGTGTATAGTCCTTTAATAACAGTTACAAGTCTAACATTTGCTATTTAAGTGCATCGCAGCCTTGTAGGCATAGGCAATGGTAGAAAATCCAGTATCAAATTGTTAAGGTATATTTAACTGTTTCACTGGGAGTATTAGTACTTTAGGAAGTGCTTTAGGATGAAGACAGAGGTGGGGCTGGTTCTTGGTTGTCTTTACGGTCTGACATAAAACCCCAAGAGTCCATAAAAAGAAAATTTCAACCTAGACTTCAAGGACATGATGAGGCATATTTGTTAAAGCAGAACAGCACATGTTTAATTTAATAGTATTTTGACTGAAGGCATAAACTTTAATGTAAGTAGATGTGGCACGTGGGTGTCCATTTGGGTTTCCAAACCGATGCCTCATGTGCCAGTGACTAGGATCCAAAGGACTGTCTGACCCACCAGGAGCGTCAGGGGCAATCGACCTAAGGGGTGGGAGATTACTGATCAGAAGCTCTAACTTGGCAAACAAAACAGAGTGCTAGAACACAGGCCAGGGAGAGCAGGGAACAGTTCCTGCTACAGGCAGGGGCGGGGTGGCAGATGGACAGGACAAAGATCAAGGAAAATAAGATGATGTGAAAGGAAGTGCAACAAAAGATTACTGGTGCTGGGGCTCCAAGCTGGAGGATGGGAAGGAGAGGTGTGCCTCTTTGTAGTAACCAAAGCGAGGGCCTATCAAGGATAGAAATAGGTATGGCAGAGGCCATCAGCCTAACAGGCTACTTGAACCAAAGCCTTGCTTCCTATTGCTCAGTGTTTGCAGCTTGTCTGTCTCAATTTAGCTGGTTCAAGGGCCTTCCAGGACCCAAGGTGTGGATGGGAGGAATAGCTCCAGAATACCCACACATTTCTCTTCTGGGAGGAGAGGGGGTGAGGAGGAGGAGCCGTGGGAAACAGGCAGTAGCTGTGTCACAGGCAAGTCGTGACCTTATGTAGCTGAATAATTGTATTGGTTTGCAATCCTGGTAAGTGGATTCGGGAAGTGTGTCAGGACCTTCCCCAGGCAGAGATCCTGGGATAGAGAAGGATTTAGTCTCAACAAATCAATGGAGGAACAGTATCAGCTGTGTGAGCTTTGCCACTGTAGCAGGAAAGGGAAGAACAAAAGATAAATACCAGATACACAGCAATACCAGTTCTAGGTAGAACTATGGCCATAGCAACTGCTTATAATCTGGGTCTATTTTTACTGGTAGAGGGACTGGAAAATTGGAAAGTACTCTGCCATTCTTGTGTTAAAATATCTTTTAATTTCACCACTGGTTGCCAGTACACACTCTTAGTGGGTCATGTTTTGTTTTTGAAGCAGGAGGGGAGTGATAAACCTGAAAGCTGGAGGCCCCTGGGATTCCAAGAGGTTGAGACTGAGGAATCTGCAGGAGAGTATTAAGGGAACATGACCTCTGAACTTGAAATTAGCCTTCAAAGTCAGGGTGAAATTGTATTTGTCACTCTGTGAGGATAAAATATATTTTATTTAGCACTTGGTTCACTTCCTGATTTTTTCAAATGTTTAGACATAGAAGATATGATTTCCATTCATCATTTTTTCCTTCAGCCCCAAGAATGTATAAAAAGCAGCACAGAAACCTTTCCAGCAGAAATACAGGTTGTAGGTATAAAATTGCCAAGTTCAGTCATAATCCAATGAGTGGCCATGATACACATTAGGAAAACCATCCACAGTCTGGACACAGGCTTCCCAAGAAGGGCTCGCGCCCCAACTTAGCAATTAGTGTACTGAGACTCCAGGGGCTTTCTTTCAGTTGTGCTTGTGTCCTCTTTCTAGTAAACACTGCAATTGTTACTTCCTCGCTGTAGTATCATGGATAGGCAAGACATCATCATTAGAGAAAGGAGTGGCCATTTGATACAGAGGTTAAGATATGTCATGGGATGCCTGCTTAAGAGTCCTGATTTTGTTCTTGGTTCTGGTTTCCTGCTATCGTATAACTGGGGAGGCAGCAGGTGATGGCTCAAGTAGCTCAGTGCCTGCCACCAGCCCATGGAAGACCTGGACTGAGTTCCCACTCCTGGCATTGATGTGACCCAGCCCTGCTATTTTAGGCTTTTGGGAAGTAACTAGTAAATCAAAGATTTCTATCTGTATCTTCCCCTTCCTACCCACCCCACAAACACATGCCTCTCTTAAATAGAAAGTAAATAAGTAAGTGAACTTTTAAAAAGATATATTTATTTTGATTGGAAAGACAGATTTACACACAGAGAGCAAGATATCTTTCGTCGGCTGGTTCATCCCCAAATGGCCATAATGACCAGAGCTTGGTCAGTCCAAAGCTGGGAGCCAGAAGCTTCCTCTGGGTTTCCCATGTGGGTGCAGGAGCCTGAGCACTTGGGCCATCCTCCATTGCCCTGTCAGGCCAGAGCCGGGCCTTGATTGGAAATGGAGCAGCCGAGACACAAACTGGCACCCGTATGGAATGCAGATGCCACAGCTGGGGGATTATCCTGTTATGCCACCACACTGAAATACCTATGTGGGCAGAAAACTCCTGATAATGCCACACATATGCAGCATTTTACAGTTTTCAAAATCCCTTCAAAGGCATCACCAAGTTTTCAGAAGCCTGGGGGAAGGGGAAGCATTGCATGCTTGCTCCTCACACCTTTGTTGTGAGAGTAGGTGGGGTAGGTTACATCGTCTCCATAAGAACAGCACAGCTGGCTTAATGTGGTGAAATAGTTTCAAGATCTCCTGGCAAACACAAGGAAGGCTCTAAGTAGGAATTTAAACCTCATGACTCACAGGTTAGCACCCTCTTCACTGCATATAATCTCAATTTAATTCAGAAACAAAAATGGCCAGAGCAAAACTGAACATTTCCTTTCTGCAAGAGCATATAAACCATATTTGGTCAAAGGTTGGCATGTCTATTTACCAGGCATCCTTAGTTCTGCTTGGTTAATGATATTTAATCATATATACCTTGCAGTAGGCTGAGATAATGGGGAGAAATGCATAGGGGTCAGCTAACAACATGTAATTTGATAAAATCCTACAGCTTTTATGGAGCACAACTGATCCATTATATAAGATTTCATAAGCCAAAGGTAAAAGTAAAGTTAGAGAAATTGTTTTAAAATGTTGGGTAGGTGGTGTACCTGACCATAACGTTCTTCCCCGCCCCACTGCAGCGGTTTCAGAATCTGATAACTTAGCAAGATTGAAAACTTCATGTGTGGAAGTTGAATGTGTAAAATGAGTCAGAAATCAGAATGGGCAGTGTTCCTTCCGATAAGCAGGTCTCTTTGACGTCTCCAGTGAGTCAGATAATGAAGTCTTATGTAGTATTCACAGGGAACTTACCCAATAGTGTGAGGGGCCGAGGGACCTATCTCTGGGAGCTGTGGAGTTACTGCAGCAGTTAATCTATCTTATGCAATAAACCAAAACTTCAAATTTGGTGATTAAAACAACGGCCATTGATTAGCTTATGATTCTGCAGCATGCTTGTCTGCACTGGACTCGGACAGTTGTGCAATCTGATACAGGCTTAGTGATGTAGTTGGGTCAAGGTGTGGTTGGACTGGAGGGTCTGTGACCTCTTTCTACATCCAGGAGGCTGTTTCCAGTTGGCGTATGTGGTTTCTAAGCAACAATTACAAACCCCAACGTGCAAGAATGATTCAAGCTTCTCTTGGCATCACATTCATACAAAGTCCCACAGACAAAAACAGGTCAGAGGACCGCCTGGCAAGGGGAGGAGACTCAAGAAATTATGGTCATCGTTCTTTTTCATTTCTTCTTTCTTTCTAATTCTATAGTTTTTGCAGATCTTTCAAAAGTCTCATCTCACTATGACATCACACTCAATGTCCGGGATATCATTTTAGTCCCATTGCCGAGTTGTTCCTCAGGTCCCAATCTTCAAGGGCAGCTCCCCCTGATCCAAAGAGCTGTGACCTAACAGGAAGCAATGGTGTCCACCCCCTGCATCAGTGTGATACCAAGGAAGGACAAGCCAAATAAACCCTGTCATCACAAAGGGAGGTGGAAAGCCATCACTGATGCACAGAAGTTCTTTTTCCTCTAATTGATACTTTAGCATGTTCAGCTTATACATTACAATCCTCTTTTCTTCTTTTAAGGATTTGTTTTAGGGGCCCAGTGTGATGGCTCAATGGCTAAATTCTTACCTGGCAAGCACCAGAATCCCATATGGGCGCTGGTTAATGTCCCAGCTGCTTCACTTCCCACCCAGCTCCCTGTTTGTGGCCTGGAACAGCAGTGAAGGATGGGCCAAAGCCTTGGGACCCTGCACCCATGTGAGAGATCTAGAAGAGCCTCTGCCTCCTGCCTTCAGTTTGGGTCAGCCCTGGCCATTGCATCCATTTTGGCAGTAAACTAGCAGATGAAGATAGTTCTTTCCATCTCTCCTCTCCATAAATCTGATCTGCCTTTCCAATAAAAATGAACATTTGAAAGGAAGAGCTACAGAAAGAGAGAGAAGGAGAGATCTTCTATCTGTTGGTTCCCTTCCCATTGGCCATAATAGCCAGGGCTGGGCCAGACCAAAGCCAGTAGCCAGGAACCAGGATTTCCATCTGGGTCTCCTATGTGATTGGCAGGGGCCTAAGCACTTAGTCATTTTCCATTGCTCTTCAAGGTGCATTAGCAGGAAACTTGATCCCAGAAGTTTAGCAGCCAGGATGCCAACCAATGCCTGTTTGGGAGGCTGGTCTTTCAGGTAACAGCTAAACTCATTACACCACAACACTGGTCCCAGAAGGTCCTTATATTTAAAATTTTATGTCCAGGAAGATGTTCCAATATAACAGCTTCCAAGTCAGGGATACCTTGCTTTAGGGAGGGAGAAATTTTGTTGTCACAATTATTTTTCAGAAGATTTTTTTTTTGATTAGTAGCAGTGATGGAGAAAGAAGGAGAGAGGGAGGAAAAGTGAGAGAAATAAAGGTGAGAGAATCAGTCTTCAATTTGCTGGTTCACCCCTCAAATGGCTGCAATGCCTGGGGCTGAATCAAGATGAGCCCAAAATACAGAACTTCACCTGGTCTCCCAAAGGGAATAGCTGAGTACAAGTGCTTGGACTACTTCATGCTGCTTTTCTCATGCACGTTAGCAGGGGTCTGGGTCACAAGTGCAGCTGCCAAGACCTGACAGTGCTTCAGTGAGATGCCACCCTTGCAGGCAGTGACTTAACTCACTGAGCCACAATGCTGGCCTGGAATGTCACAGTGTCTGGGAGGTGCTATCTATTAGGGGGATGTCAAGAACTCCATATAATCTTCTGTATGTGGGGCAGATTGCACAGTGACTAACTGGTGCATGAACTCCATTTGAATGTTTCAGAATAAAAAAAATTTGCAGGCAAAAGACCTGTTTACAATGATCTAAGCTTAATGTCTCAATCTATTTTTGTATAATCACAGACTCTTTGGGCCACATTTAAATACATATTGAATTTTCCATGATTATAACAACCATGTAACAACCATGTAAATGAAAAGATTGTATTTTATTTTGTTGGGAACTTAACCAAGAGTCCTTAACCACATCAGAAAATTGTGTCGTAGGCAACAATACTCTTGGGGTCACATGAGTTGCTAACACCACACTATATAAGTTGACATTCCCAGCTATTGTAACCATAGTAACTCTGTATATGACAAGAACATCTGGCTTCTTCAGTTTTCTTTCTAATGCAGTCATATCTGAGATTTTGTATGCTGAAATATGTCAACTTTGTTATTTATTTCCTTCTCTTTACTTCTTTAAAAGACAGTAGGGGTATTATATTGATTTGTAAAACATTATGCATGTGAGTAAGGTTTAATCTGTGATTTTAATCTCAAAAGAATAAAGAAAAACTCATATTTCTCTTTGGGAGATCTAAGGCTTAGAAGTACTACTCTAATACAAATTTAGCGAGATAGCAGCCAAAGAAACCCAAATTAAATATGAAAGATGCTACCCATTCCATGAACTCAACCCAGGGTCATGGCTAAACCAGAAGATAAATTTAAGGTTTGAAGCTGGATATCTTCTTTGGTTAGAGACTAGACGAGACTTATGTATGTTGTCACAGAACACTAGTAAAGAATGGGACTTTTTATGACATTAGAAAGACATCATACCTCTATTTTTATATGTTTTTCAAGTTTAGACATGCCTTCATAGGATCCTTTTTCCAGGCAGTAGCGTTGGGTTCTGGATGTATGGAAGCAACTTCCTGTGATCAGTTCCTTGCTCTTTGCCTGATTATAGGGTGCTGCAGCTCCTGCTCCAGATGTCTGCCCTCAGTATTTGCCCCAGAATGGAGGGCCTGTCTGCAGCTAAGCACCTGCCTTTCCTAATGGTCAGACAGACAATGCGTCCATCTGGAGCCATCAAAGTAACTCTGGCCCTGCAACTGGTTTGCTCCTGATCCTAACTGATATCTTCTTTCCTAGACTTAACCCTCTTCCTGGCCATATCAATCCTATCGCTATTTGCCTTTCCCAGTCTGTGGCATTTTGGTATCTCCAAAAAAAAAAAAAAGCATGAATAAATTTTCAAAGGAGACCTATAATTGGTGATGTCCCTAATTTAGACACAAAGTAGAAATTTGATTATGGTTTAATCTCAGAATAACTTATTTTTCTCAATTTGTGAGAATAAACATAAAGCAATCTGGATTCCCATCTTGCTAGACTGACAAGATTCAATCATGATAGATGGCATATTCTTCCCCCATAACAGAAAAAGGTTGGTCAATCTACTCACTCAACTCTTTTTCATCAGTGGGTTCGATGGGAGCATTTTACTTTACTCTACTTCCTTACCTGCCCAGGCCAAACAGAGCTGTTAATCTTTTGTAGATAGTAAATCAGGTCTTATACTTTTTTGACACTTTCTTTTTCCATCTCTGCAGCACTGATAGAGACTATAAACTAACACGTTGGCATTTTAAAAGAGCTCTTTTTTTCCATCCTAAATTATGTTGTTTGAGAGGTGAATGTATCTTACTTGGCTGCAAAAGTTTTTCTTTTAAAACTTGTCCATTTCTGCTTGATAGCTGCATCTTGATCCATTGTTAGCTCTGCCCTCGCTACCAAGTCAAGGTGAGCCAAACAATGTTTTTAAAAGGAAACGCTTCAGTATGAAAACACGGAGAGGCACAAATTCTAGTCATTATGTGGAAGCAGCTTAGCAAAATGGTGAAGAAACACTCCATGACATGGTTTTATTGAAAACAACATACAGAAGTGGACCTTTTCAAATGCCTCCTGGTATCAGCCTTCAGTTTGGGACAGGACCATAGCACCAGCTGGACCAAGGACCTTGGTCAAGTCTTACCAAGTAGCTTTCACCTCTGGCAAGAACTGATTAAATATCACAGTAGACACCTGGCCGAAGCTAAGAAATCAGAATCTTCACAGAATTCCAGTGTGGAATTTTGAAGTGAGAAGCCCAGTGATGGGATCTCTCAGGGGCAACTCAGATCAGTGGTTGCAGCATGGACAAAATGTTTTTGGATTCTCATTGTTGAGGTCTCAGCCAGCAAACCTGGCTGTTTTATTTGTCTTTGAACTATGCAAGCTGCTTTACCAAGCTTTCAGTAAATTTCCTCCTGTATTTAGAAGACTGTTTCTATCACTTGCAACCAAAAGACTGTTAACAAACATGCAGATGATGTCAGAGAGCATCAATGTAGCAAGATGCCTGTCACACTCAATGATGGGGCAATGAAGAGAGACAGCCACTACTGAACAGGGCAATGTTTCCATCCTGAATGTGTTGGTGACCTTGGTTTTTAGATTGAAAAGTAGGACACATGACCTAATTGGTATAAAAATGCCTGTGAAGAAAATAGCATAGCATATTTTAAAGCAAAAATGTCTGGAAATTCTAAGCTCTTTGGAAGACATGCATGCATAATTCTTCACAGGACAAAGAAAAAATAATGGGGCCCAGAGAGGAGAAGATTAACAGAGGACTTGCCAAGCGACTCAAAAACTGAAACAAAAACGATCACTCTAATTCAACCTGGGATGGCCGTGACTTCAGCTGGCAGTCCCAAATCCAGCTTTCTCTCAGGAGGAAAGCAGGGACAGCATAGTAATGAGGGTTCAGCCTTACTATGTGATCAGTGAGAACAGCCTAATATTCTCTCAATCACATTGGGTCACCTTCTAGGGCTATTTATTTGTTTTAAATGTGGTGGAAAAGCTGCTTTGTCAACAGTTATGGGAATGGGTAGAGTCACCCGCCCCAGGGGAGAGATGATGGGAAGACTGAAGAAGGCATTTTGTCATGTAATGCTTGGAAGGGTGTCTTTTCAGAGTGAAGGACAGTATGCTTCCTAAATCTAATTATGCAGAATTGTATCTGAGAGAGCATAGTTCCCTGTTCTCCTGGCCACCTGAAAGAGTTAATATTTTTCTTAAGTCTTGACTCCAGACAGTAGAGCACCAATATGCAAATGCCAGGGTAATATATATTTTTTGACAGGTACTCCATTTGGCTTTGTAAGTTTAATGTCTCCAGTGCGATATGTATAATTTTGATTGGATTTATGCCTCCAATAACTGACTGAGAAATATTTCTGATTCAATAAGAAACAGTATACAGCAAGATGCATTTCAATAAGTAATGTCTTTTGGTTACTGTACACTATAGGGAATTCATCAAGTTTCTTCGAGAAGGTTCTATCAGATTTTTAGGACAATATATTTGTCTCAGAACAAAGACAAACTGTTGCCAGTAACATAAGCTGGCGAAGTTAATCTAGTTTGCAGTAATGCAGGCATTCTGATGTCTAATTCACGGGTGACTTTGGTAAAATCTGAAGTGAAATGAAGATATTCATAGCCTTTGATCAAATAAAAGACAAACCCATAGGAGAAACTGTACTAGTCTATATTTCACAAGTGTTCTGGCTAATTATCATTTCTGAAATATGGGAAAAGGAGGCAGCCACAGCAGCAGCCACAGTTAACCAGTGGGATGTTCACTTTATAATCACTAGTGTGAGAAGAAACGCTCTTAGCCCCCAGAGAGCCTCTCCTGCTCAACTTTGGTAGGCACCATAATGAAGCTGGTGCTAGAACCCACAGCCTTTTGATTCCCTGTAAACAGCCTGATTGAGTTCAGCACTGCCTCTTCTGTAAATAGAAGCCTTCGCTGCTGGATCCTCACAAAAGTGCCAATGACATTTTCAGAAAAATATACAGGCAGACTCAAGTTTTCAAAGGTCTGCCTATCCTTCTCAACTTGTATATCTTAAAACTAGCACAGCAGTAAACCGATGCCTGAAGCTCCATTTTAGCACTGTTTTCTGTTTTTGCTTTTGAAAGACAACTGTAAGATATTAACATGTATCAAGAACTCGTATACCAAACATTTTCAAGAATCTTGCATGTGGGCTGACATTGTGACCTAGCACATAAAGCATCCCATATGGATGCTTATTTCCTTATGCTTCCACTTAGATGGAAAGCATTCAAAATTTCAACTTAAAGTATGTTGTGGCTATAGATGTTTTGTTTCAGATACGGTAATTCTATCTATTTATGTTGGTTGAGAGACCTTACTACACAGGAGTTGAGTTTTTTAAATCATTATTCTGCTTCTGTAATGATTATATGATAGCTCTCCTTTACTCTGTTAATGTGATAAATTATATCTTTAGAGCTAAGATGATTTTACATTCCTGGTATAAACCCTACTTGGTTGTGATGTATTATCCAGTGAATATATATTCCTAGATCACTTTGTTGATACCTGTTAAAATGTTTCTATCCATAGTCACTAGGGAAAGTGGTCTATTAGTTTCTGTTCTTGTAATATGTCTGCTGATTTTGCTTTATATTGGTTTCACAAAAAAGTTGGGGCATTTTCTCATCTGCTTTCTGAAAAAAAACTTGCATAAGATTATCATTGCTTTCTTTAGAAAGGTTTTATAGAATTACCATTAAACTATGGGTCTTGACTTTCATATGGGGACTCAAATCCTGACAGTGACCTGAGTTTGAAAGCAGATTCTTCTCCCAGTCAAGTCTTCAGACAACATAGCAGCCTTGACTGATGCCTATGGAGCCTGTTAGACCATGGGGTACTGAAATCCCTAGGAACCACTTCCTAACTCTTTGCTTGTAAGATTGTATCAGGCTGTCACAGAGAAGAGCAAAGAAAGATCTCCTGATGTCCTGGGAGCAAAGGAAAGCATTGTCATTGTGAGATGTTTGCATTTTGTGGAGAAAGACATTTCCAGAACCTCAACCCTGTGCAGGGTAGGAACCTCTTCCCTCTTGTACCCCCTTCTAGCCTTTTATTTTATTTAAGGGGGTAAAATATTGTCAACAAGGGTAAACATTTCACAGAAATATATTGGAAATCCTGCAGTCAGGGTAGGGAGAAGCAATCAAGAGGGAAGAAAAACCTATACCACTAGTGAAAAACATGTAAAAGACACACAAAAAATAAAGAGATGTAATCAGAACAGTAGAGACTACTCTCCCATGTCTCATGTTATCACCATACCAACAGGGCTCTGATATGATGTCAGTGGATTATGGCTGAGAGGGTGTCAGGCACAACTCTTTGAAAAGGAGATTTTAGGAAAGTTAAAAGTCAAGAAGACAGGCAAAAAAGGGAGAAAAAAAAGGGCAGAAACAGACACGAGAGGAATTTGAAACCTCTGCCACCTAAACCTACAACAAATTAAGTGGTCCAATTCCTACCTGGACTATCATAAATCTTCAAATTAATGTCCTTTTAAACTCTGTCCTCATTACTCTGTAAAACATAGTTTTCTTAAAAAATTATGGAAAGAGATACTGAGGACATTTAATGTGGCAAGGAAATTTATTCTAAAATTAAGGATCATTCTAGCCCTTAATGTGTCCTTATCACTGCAGGCCTTTTTTTTCTTTAAAAAAAATCTGATAAATTCATCATATCTTTGGGAGGTCTTCTCATCTGTCTTACCACATCTAGGTCCAGATCTTACCCCTGGAAGTTGCTAGGTCTTGCAACATACCACATTTCTCTCTTAAAATCAGCTCGTGAAAGCTTCTTCTGCCCTCCACGCTTCTATTGTCCCATAGGTAACTTTCATATTGTTTTATGTGTTTCTTGTATTATGAAAGTTTTACAAGTCCTTCTGCTTCTTATCTCATACATACATACATATATATATTTTAAGAAATTATGTTTCCTTCTCTTTCTCCCTGACAGCCTGATCTTCAGATCAGTTGTTCAGACCTCAGTTTGTTGGTCCCATCCCTGACTCTTAATTCTTTTCCTGACTGAATGGCTTAGATGTTCGTGAACTAGTTTCCATTCTTCTTATACCTTGTTTTAATGGGTTAAAAGAAACCCTTGTGTCTCTTCATGTGACGTATATGTAGCTTAATCAACACCTTCCTTTGCTAAGCAGGGGCCTTTTATATGCCAGTACATAATCACAGACACATAATAGTCCCTTGATTCAAGAATCTGCTGATTTTCCTTTCATGCTGTGGACCACATGTGTGCTCTCTCTTTTTCTTCATTCTCTTTCTCTCTCTAATGGTCGATTCAAATCATAATGGTTCAAAAGACTTTTATATAGTAATTGCTTTATGTCAAAGTTACCACCATTTAAAAAAAATAATTTTTGAAGGCTTGACCATTTGCATTCTTGATGTCATCATTGCATTTTCGAGTAGGGTAAGTTGAGTGTGGGCTGTGTAAAAGTAATATTCACCCCCTGCTTCCTGAAACTGATTTATGTCAAAATTGAGACAATGGCATTTCTGATTTCATATTTGCTTGCCTTTCCTGAAATTCTGGCAAGAAAATGCAAGTCGGTGCTGTAGTTAGAAGTCTTAAAAATTAGCATAGTGGTTGAATAGTTCCTTCTGCCTGGTTACAAGAAGAAATTCACATAGAGATGGACTAAATAAAGAGGAGAAGTTTATTGTGAACATACAAACATATCTCAAGGTGTCCAATTTTAGCAAGTATAAGGATAGCAGAATGTTACAGAGCCAACGGTTACCAATCAGTTCTCTCATTTGCTCTCATTTTCTTTATTTCCTTGTCTCCTTGGAGGTTTGGCACTTATCTATGCTGCACCAGCCTCATTCTTTTGTCTTTGGAAAAATACACAGCCTGAGTATTTGTAGAGCAGCAGTTCCCACCTCAGATCACAGAAGGCATTCAAGTGCACACATGCACAGCCAGGAGTGCATGTGTGATGGTCTCAGCTTGGGAGACATGTCAGCCTTGGCCCCCTCAGTTCACACTGTCGGACCAAAGACAGTGTTCAGTGTGCCTTCCAGTCATTGCCATACATGCTCATGAAGAAGGGGTATGGACAGAAAGAACGTGATAAGCAGAACTGCCATCTCCCACACATGGAGATTATAATGACACGGCAAGCTCATTTTTTAGTTTACTCGTTGTTGTTGTCAAACATCAATAGCTATCTTACTATCATTCTTGCCTTTTGGGACAGATACTGTATTTTGATTATAATCCTTGTAGATTATTGATTTTATAGATGTTGTGGAAAAACATATAAATAGATCAGATCCTTTAACAATTTTCCTATCTTAAGAAGTATTCTCTGTACTTCAGATGGATGGTTGTTGAGGCCAGAAGAATAATGAATTATGTTTATGTTTAGCCTTTTGTTGCTAATGTTAATGATTGAAGCTTTGATAAAAA
Source organism: Ochotona princeps (assembly GCF_030435755.1). Classification (NCBI taxonomy): domain Eukaryota; kingdom Metazoa; phylum Chordata; class Mammalia; order Lagomorpha; family Ochotonidae; genus Ochotona; species Ochotona princeps. Next base: position 75,143,090 of record NC_080836.1, read on the forward strand.
TTGGGAGCTTAATGATTAGTAGTGAATTTTTTCTTAAAAGTTACCAGTTGAAGGTGGTAATTTTCAATGACAGTAGTTGAGGAATGACAAGCCTCTTCCTCACATAGTTTTTAATAGGTGTCTGGTAGTGTCTGGTGCCTGACATTAAAATCATTTACTTAAAGATTATGGTTGAATATTTTGCTCTAAAAATAAAAATTCTCATATTTTCAGTTAGAAAGGGGCTAAAGACAGCTACTTCAATTTCTAAAAGCAAGACCTAAGTAATTCCCTTTTAGTGTTGAAGGATTAAAGAGAATTTTCATAAAATTCTTTTTAGCCTTCCTACACTCCCTTACACACAGAACCACAGAAATTACAGACATTTTATAGGTGGCTCCTAACACAAAATATGTATTTTAAAATTTCCAATTCTCTATCTGGGAATTACCCATTTACAGTTGTCAAAGGGAAGTGGCTAATCCCAGATGGATGCACCCTTGTTAACTATGCCTCCCACCTGGGCTTTTACTCCCATTACAAATTAGTATATTGACCAATGACTTGGAGCATCTAACCTAGGAACTACACAATCAGAATTAGCTGTAGAAAACAAAAGTGGCTGAGTGCACTCCCAGACAGAAGTGTGGTGCATTTGAAAGCACTCCCATTGCTATTGTCTACATTTTGGTTCTTGTCCACTGAAAAATTGACTGGGGGAAGTACATGACTTAAAATACTTCTCCACACCAGAGAAAAGCTACTCCCCATGGCCAGCCCTTCTGCACATGCTAAGCCCTAGGGAATTAAAAATTACATTTCTTTAAAAATGTAGGTATCAAATTTGTTCTTTACATTAAAATCTAATTTAATACTGTAGAAAGGACAGTTTCTCCCACAGGAGACAATGTCCTCCCAATTAATAAGACTCTTTCAAAGTTCCCGTGCCTTTACTCTGCATAGAGTAAAATGTGAAGAAGGGAGAAGAGTAGATTTGCTTGGGCAGCCTCTGTAGCTGTTCCTACGCCGAGTTTTCTTGGATCTTGAGTGAAAAAAATTCACTTTGATCAAGTTCTTCAAAGGTTCCAATTACCAACAGGATAGAAATTATAGATACCAATTTATGGTCATGATTTAGATTCTCTAAATATTTAAATATGATGCTATAGAATGAATAAGAATAATTAATATTAATATTACATATTTATAGCATTTCAATTTCCAGAGGGCTTTCATGTGCATTATTAAATTCAACTTCCAAGCACTTCCTTGTGACAGTTTCAGAACTGAAAGGTTAATATGAAAATTTAGGATTGTTTTAGAAATAGTGAACCTGCACTTTAACCTTCTTTGCTAGGATGCATTTCTTCTCCAGGAAGTCCTCCAGGCTTTTACTTGATTTACTTCCTAAGTAATACTTTTAATCACATCTCCCTTGCTCTTGTCACTTTTCCTGAAAGTAAAAGTTGGACTTCTTTACCTGGCATTGAACCTGCTTCTTCTCTCCTATTTTATTTCTTCCTCAGCCTCCTTCTTCAGATTTAGGCAGAGACATTGCTATTGCTCACACATGGTCACTGACTGGATAAGTTTTCTTTTCTTTTCCTTTCCTTTCCTTCCTTTTCTTTTCTTTCTTTTCTTTTCTCTTTTCCATCGTCTCATTTCTACTCTGTTTTTTTTCTTTTCTTTTCCTTTCCTTAGAGCCATGCACTTTCATTGGAAACACAGATTTAAAGAGAGATGGAAAGAAAGATCTTCTGGTTCACTCTCCAAAGGGCCACAATGGCTGGAGCTGAGCCAATCCAAAGCCGGGAGCTTCTTGTGGATCTCCTATGTGGGTTCAGGGTCCCAAGGCTTGGGACATCCTCTACTGCTTTCCCAGGCCACAAGAAAGGAGCAGGATGGGAAATGGAGCAACTGAGACATGAACTCCTACCCATATGGGATCCTGCATTTGTAAAGGGAGGATTAGCTAGTTGGGATTTTCTTTTTGACAAAAGCTTTTTCTTATTCAACCTCTGGGTCAGTTTAGATCCTAATATCTTCCATATTTTGGGTTAACATGTATTGATAGTGTACTGAGCCTTAAAGATCAGTACTCGCGAAGCCTTTTATAGTTTACAGGTTCTGTCATTATTAACCAACTGCTTTTCTCCTAACAAAATGATTATAAGTTGCCTAGAACAAAGAGGTAGAAAAATTCCACCAAAACAGAACAAAGAAAAAAAGCACAGATACTAATATTGCTGTTAAATAAGCTAGAATTCAAGTTGAATGGGGTCAAATAGAAGAAAAACAGATGGAAGGACAGAGAGAGAACAAGGCTTTTCATTCCCTAGTGAGTGTAATATGGTCTCAGGGAGGCCACTGCCAGGAGCCTGGGATTCCATCTGGGTCCCACTCAGGTGACAGAAGCCCAGGTAGTCAGACCATCTTCCACTGCTTTCCTAGGAGCTTTAGCAAGAAGCTGAATAGGAAACAGAGTAGCTGGGACTCATTTGTCATTCCGTTTTGGGATGCTAGTGTTGCAACCTGCTGTGTCACAATGTGACACAATATCTGCTAATTATGAAGCACTCAGAACAATTCCTAGGACTTAGCAACTGCGGTATGTGCTTGCTGAATCAACAAACCCCAATCCTGCCTCCTGACTTTTTCTCTCTTTGTAAGACTTTTCTGTTGTCACTTGGTGTTTTGTTGTGTGTTGTGTTGCTTGGAGGTCATTATCCTTCTCTTTTGTTGACAAGGTTTCCTTCCCTCCAGTCTAACCCCAGGATAGCTGAAAGCTCTAGGCCTTTTTATTCCAGTAGTGACTACATTTAAACTAAATTTAAACTCATCTTTTCTCTCAATATTGATACTTCTAAATCTAAAATCTTACTTCCTTCAGAATCAGACAAATGCTTCAGCTTACTATATACATCCCCTTTCCTTTCCCAGATTTATTAAAATAGTTTTAATTTTAAGCTCTAATTTTTATGAGTTATTTCATATGCTTACTTTTCTTGAGCTAACTCCATGGTCTCTTCAGAGAAACCAGGATCAGGAGTCAGAGTTGGAAATCAAACTGAGGCACTACAAAATGGCTTACAGGCATCCTAATGAACATTTTTTAAAAAGATTTCTTTCTTTAATTTATTTTTATTGGAAAGAAGATGAACAGAGGAGGAGAGACAGGGAGAAAGATCTTTCATCCACTGGTTCACTCTCCAAGTGGCTGTAATGGCTGGAGCTGAGCCAACCTGAAGCTGGCAGTCAGGAGTCTCTTCCAGGTCCCTCATGTGGTACAGGGTCCCAAGGCTTTGGCTCATCCTCTACTGCTTTCCCAGGCCTCAAGCAGGAAGTTGGATTGGAAGTGGAGCAGCCGGATATGAGATCCTGGCACATGCAAGGTGAGAATTTAGCCAATAGACTACTGCGCCGAGTCCCCTAACTGACATTTTTAACTGCTAGGACAAATATCTACCTCAATGTTTTTCTTTTTTGAAACATCTAATTTATTTATTTAAAGATAAAATCAATATTGTAGTATGTTTAGTTTCATTTTAAAGTTTTTGATTTTGATCAAGATATATAACACAAAAGCTACCATATTAACCATTTTTAAGTATACATTTTAGTAGCATTTATTATGTTCACATTGTGGCATGACCATTATCACCATTTGATTCCAAAAGTGTTCTTTTTTGTAAGCCAAATTAAACTGTATAATTATTAAGTAGAACTCCCGTTTTCCCTATCTTCTATACTGTAGTCATCATAATTCTTTCTTTTTAAAAATAGCTTGCAGGCCCAGTGTCATAGCCTAGTGGCTAAAATTTTTGCCTTGTACTGGCACAAAGATAGAGAGGAAGATCAGTGGAACAGGATAGAAACAACAGATGGAAACCCACACAGATACAGTCAATTAATCTTTGACAAAAAGACAGACAACAACCCAAGCAAATGGAAAGGTCTGTTCAATAAATGCTGTTGGGACAACTGGTTGATAGCCTGCAGAAACAAAAAGATAGACCAACATCTCTCACCATACACCAAGATCGAATCTAAATGGATAAAAGACCTAAACCTACATCCAGAAACCTTCAAACTTTTGAAAGAAAATGTTGGAAACACACTGCAACACTTAGGGGTAGGCCCTCACTTCCTAAAAAAGACTCCAAAAGCAGTAGAAATCGAGACCAAAATAAACAATTGGGACCTCATCAAACTAAGAAGCTTCTGTACAGCTAGAGAAACAATCAACAAAGTTAAAAAACAACCTACAGAATGGGAGAAGATCTTTGCACATTACATAGGAGATAGAGGGCTGATCTCCAGAATATACAAAGATCTCCAGAGAAACCAAAACACCAGAACAAACAAACTGCTCAAGAAATGGGCACGGGAAATGGGCAGACATTTCACAAAAGAACAAACCCAAATGGCAAACAAGCATATGAAAAAATGCTCAAGTTCCCTGGCAATAAGGGAAATCCAAATGAAAACAACAATGAGGTACCACCTAACTCCAGTAAGGATGGCACACATGCATAATACCACCAACACTTGCTGGCGAGGATGTGGGGAAAAGGGAACCCTTCTCCACTGCTGGTGGGACTGTAGACTTGTACAGCCTCTATGGGAATCAGTTTGGCAAATACCCAAACAACTAAAAATCAACATACCATATGATCCAGCAATAGCACTCCTAGGGATATATCCAAAAGATCTCCTACACAAGAAACCAACATGCACACCTATGTTCATAGCAGCACAATCTACAATCGCAAAAACCTGGAAGCAGCCAAAATGCCCATCAATAGAAGACTGGATAAGAAAGCTATGGTTCATCTACTCTGTGGAATACTACTCAGCTATTAAAAAAAACGAAATGCAGTTCTTTGTGGTCAAATGGGCCCGACTGGAATCCATCATGCTAAGAGAAATGAACCAATCCCAAAAGGTTAAATACCACATGTTTGCCTTAATTTGAGATGAAAAGATGACAACTTGGAAGATAGTACCTGTATAATGTAATATTAGTGCAATCTCTAACAACCTGTATCCAATGCAATAAGATAACGCGATATAATCTATAAGCCAACAATTAATGTCAGAATATTTAAGATCTACATCGTAAAACTGTAAAACCTACTATACCCTCAATACGCTATGTTAACCTGTAATGGGGAGGGAGTGCAGGGAAATCTTTCAGGACCATAAAAAGAGTGAGAAAAAAGTACAATATAGCCTATCAAGATCAAATCTGGTAATTCATAGACAACAGACTCAAAGCGGCACTAAACAACAATAAAACTACTATACCAATGCATGAGGGGGGAATCGGGTGCGATCCTGACAACCTCTTAACAGGAGGTCATGTGCGTGGAGCAGGGGGGCACCCCAGAGTGGAGCAGCTGGTAAGGAGGAAGCTTGGATCCCAACCCTGGAGACTCCCAGACCTTCACCACAAACTATTAATACGAGCAACAAGGGCTATATCCCAACTGCCAAGGAGGCCACAGGGAATTGGATGCCCTCGGAGGCTGAGTACTCTGAGGTCACCCACCCCCAACCGGAGCTTCCGCAGGGGATGGAAGAAGTCCAAACACTACCGGGCAGAAACCAACGTCATCAGAAAGACAACCAGAAGCCCTGAACGGTTCGCAGACACAGAAGAACAATAAATGTCCTTCGGGACCAGGGAGGAGAGCTTTCTCTGGTCCGAGCCTGGCTCCACCTCTGGACCCCCGCCCTCCCTCACAATGACCATCGGGATCGCTTCGAAAACCCCTCACAGCAAACAATCATACAAACTAAAAAAAAAACCTAAAATAAATAGACAAACAACAGAAAGTAGAGCTTGAAATCTGACAGGAAAGAGCTGGCGTGGATTGGCTCATGCCTTGCTGGGTGGGACACAAAGATTAGTTACTCCTCACCATGGTGTTGAGGATTTTCCTGCACACCCCCCCCCAAAAATGTTCTGCACCTTAAATGTCGACAAATATCTTGTTAGAGTTACAAGCCAGTCTAGATTATCCTAAAATCTGCCAAGATCAGCAAAATTATACTTCAACACAACAAATGGCTAAATACTAAAATGAAATAAACACGAGACAGCTGAATGGTACCTTATAGCCATTTTAAGGTATATAGCAGCTGGTCCTGTATATAAACTAAAATTGAAATGTCAATGAGCTAATCATAGGTTGTGGTTAGGACTTGCTTTTTTTTTTTTTTAACATACTGGTTACTCAAAACCATGCCAATTCCATAATATTGCAAATTGCTGACAAAAAAAAAAAAAAAGAAAGAAAAAAAATAGCTTGCAGGCCCAGTGTCATAGCCTAGTGGCTAAAATCTTTGCCTTGTATGCGCCAGGATCTCATATGGGTATGAGTGCATGTCCTGGCTGCTCCACTTCCCACCCAGTTCCCTTGGCCTTGGAAAACAGCAGAGGATGGGCTAAAGCCTTGGCATCCTGCACCTCATGGGGTACCCAGAAGAGGCTCTTGGCTCCGAGCTTTGGGTCGACTCAGCTCCAGCCATTGTGGCCACTTGGGGAGTGAACCAGCAGATGGAAGATCTTTCTCCCTGTCTCTCCTTCTCTTTGTAAATCTGACTTCCAATAAAAATTAATAAATAAATCTTTAAACTAAATAAGTAAATAAAAATATCTTGTCATTTAAAAGCATTTCTTTTAATGGAAGAAAGGGTGTGAGAAGAGAGAAGAAAAGAGACTCTTCTGTTTACTGGTTCACCCCCAAAATCTATTACAGCCAGGGCTAGGCCAGGCTGAAGCTAGGAGGCTGAAACTCCATTTGGGCTTCCCAAGTGGGTGGCAGGTGGCCCCTAGGATGCATGATAGTAGGAAGTTGGAATGGGAGCAGAGCAGGACTTGAACCCAGGCACTCTGATAATGGGATTTAGACGTTTCAAAGGGTATCCTAACTGTTGGGCCAAGTATCTACCCTCCAAGTCTATTTTCTGTCTTCAAGAATTTGACTTCAAGAATTTGCTTTCTTCCTGCACGTTCCATGAGGAAGATATTCTGACTTTGTAGATGAAACATGCTTATGCTTTATTGTACAAGAAGTCTTATGTTTTTAAAGCAAATAAAGGTGTTTTAAAAAAAAAGAATTTGACTTCTCTTTTTTCATATAAGTGGAATTATACAGTAATTATTCTTTTGTGTCTGGCTTATTACAATTTTTAAAAGATTTATTTTATTAATTTAAATTATTTGAAGCAAAATTACAGAGGGAGAGGAATGGACAGAGAGAGATGGAGACAGAATAATTACTGGTTCCTCCCCAGCTGACCACAATATCCAGAGTTAGACCAGGCTGTAGTCAGGAGCCAGGAGCATCATCTGGGTCTCTCACATGGGTGCAGAGAACCAAGCACTTGGGCCATTTTTTGTTTTTTTTTTCCTCAGGTACGTTAACAGGAAGTTGGATCAGGAGTACCCAGGACCTGAACCAGTATCTATGTTTGATGGCCGGCATTACAGGCAGTGGCTTAACTCACTACGCCACAATCAGGCCCCTGGATTATTCTATTTAAACATAGTGTTTTCAAGTTATCCATGCCATATACTATTGATTGGGAGTGCATTCCTTTTTAAGTCTGAATGAAGTTTTGTTGTCTAAATACAACATACTTTGTTTACCCATTCATTGATCTGTGGACATTTGGCTACTGCAGATAGTACTGCTGTGAATAGTTGTGTACCACTAACATGTTTGACTTTCTGGTTTTGATTTTTGAATACATCCCCAGAAGCAGAATTGCTGGGTTACATGACAGTTCTTTGTTTAATTTGTTGCAAGACCACCATTCTGTCTTCCACAGTGGCTATACCATTTTACATTTCTGCTAGTAATACACAGGTGTTCCGATTTCAACACGTCTTTGCCAATCTCTATTATTTTCTTTCTTTGTGGTGATAGTCATCTTAATGTGTGTGAGATGGTATCTTATTGTGACTTTGGTTTACGTTTCCCTAAAAAATAATACCTGGTTGTCAGATTTTTTTTTTAAGATTTATTTATTTTTATTACAAAGTCAGATATACAGAGAGGAGGAGAGAGAGAAGATCTTCCATCTGATGATTCACTCCCCAAGTGGCTGCAACGGCTGGAGCTGAGTCAATCTGAAGCCAGGAGTCTCTTCCAGGTCTCCCAAGCAGGTGAGGGTCCCAAAACTTTGGGCTGTCCTTGATTGCTTTCTCAGGCCACAACCAGGGAGCTGGATGGGAAGCAGGACTGCTGGGATTAGAACCGGCACCCATATGGGATCCCAGCATGCAAGGCAAGGACCTTAACCACTACACTATTGCACCAGGCCCACCTATTTGCTTTTGTTTTTTATTTTGCTGAAGTCAACCAGAATCCATTTCTGTTACCCACAACCCAAAAACTCTGACAGAGACAGCTCCTGTATAAATGGTCCATATTTGGACTTTCCATAAATATTTGATAAATTAATAAAAAATTTTGGGTGGCAATATCTGCTCAAATAAAAATTGGCCTCTTCAGCCAAATAACAATTTCTAAGTCCACGGTTATTGTAGTAGTCCATCAAAAAGGACAGACTATTTCCCAAGGCTTCATGCAAGGGTATAAAGAAAGGAGTTACTTTCTCTATTTCCAAAGCATGTAGATTGAAGAAAGAGCAGCACATATACAAATCAATGCTTGTGTATTCTTTCCTTCTCAAGCTATGTTTGTGCCATCAGAGATAATATATACTCTACCTTTGTGAAAGTGCTAGAACTGAGGCCCAGTGCTTGCCTTGACATCTGAAAAAAACTAGGAGGGCCTCACATGACTGAAACAGAAGTTCTCCTCCCCATTTCATGAATAAATTTCCCTTGCCAAGTAACCATTTTAATAGAGACCGGGCACTGTTCCTGCTTATTCCCACGTGGCAGACTTGAATTCCCTGGCAGGTGGGGGAATTATTCAAACAAGACAATTGCATCCTCCTATTGGAAATGAAGGAGCACCTCACCCTCACATACTACACAGCTGACTTCACAATTCCTGTTTGTTTTCTCTGTTCCCAAGTTCAAATCCTGTGTGTCTATATGGGTTATACAGTGTCCTCTCCTTAATTGTGACTAGTAAACTGGTATTAACTTTTCTGTGTAGTGTCAAGTGTCCTGTTTTTGGTTTTTTCATACCCCAAAGACTGGGACACTTCATTCAATGAGAATTAAATGCACTTGGATTTGAGACAAGTACACAACTTGATCACAGCCATTGTCTTGTCATCCTTTCCTTCATTTGAAAAGTGCTAAGGATTGGACAAAGATTCTAAAGGGAGATGCAGGGACTGGCATGGTGATGTAGCAGGTAAACCTGCCGCCTGCAACACAAGCATCCCACATGGGCACTGATTCAAGTCCTCACTGTTCCATTTCTAACCTAGCTCCCTATTAACTTCCTGGGAAAAGCAGTGGATACCTCAAGTACTTTGAAGCCTGCTACTCTAGATTCTGGAGGAGACCCAGAAGAAGCTCCTGACTTCTAGTTCTGGCCTGGCCCAGCCTTGGCTGTTACAACCATTTGGGGACTAAATCCAACAACTGGAACATCTCTGTTTCTCCTTCACTCTCTGTAACTCCCAATTCCAAATAGTAAATAAGCAAATCTTTCTAAAAGAGAGAGATGCAGAGCCTGGTAACGCTCACTCTGGACAGAAAGTTGAGAATGCTTCATCTTCCACAAGGTGACGAGGAGGCACAGCAGTCTCCTGTTGGCAGCTCTATGATGGTCAGATGGTGATCAGGGCTCCCGGTGATCTGTTCTCCTCACCAGGAAGCCACAAGGGCCTTGGAGACTAAACTCAAGCTGTGACATGAAATGTGCCTTCATTCAGAATTTTACCTGTGTATGCCTATCCTTCAGCTAAGGATTCAAAACCCAGGACTTCTTTCTGTTCATTGCATCCATCAGGTGCCATTTATAATGACACCAAAGTGCTTGAGCAAATTTTTCCCCATCACTTTCATATTTCATCAAGGCCAACACAATGTGTGTGTGTGTGTGTGTGTGTGTGTGTGTGTGTGTGTGTCTGGCTGCTGGCTGCATTAGAGATGTCAGCTGCTTTCCCATTCCTCTTTGAATATTGCCTTAATTTCAGTGGGGGTCCCACTTACTTTGACTTGTAGTACCTCGAAACAGAGGTTGGAATCACAAGATAGGCATTTGGATTCTACTTTAGTCTTACAGTAATTTGAGGCTGGAGGAGGCTCTGGATGCTGCTTCCTTCTCCCATAAAATGGGTTCAAGCAGTTCCCAGGATTAGGGAAACACCAGGTGTCCTAAATAACTAGGTTGTGCTGATCTTGCTGGAACCTACCAAACAGTAGGCCTGAGGGCCACCTGGTCCTATTTTGATCACCTGGTCACTGGCAGAGCTCCGACTGCCAGTGGAGCTCAGATTGCTGCTTGCTGACTGCCCCTGGAGAATTTGGTCACTGCAGCACCATTCTGTTTTCTCCGGTACCCTCGTCTGTCTGTCAGTCTCCAGGTGCCCCTCTACCATCAGTCTTTCCTTTCTTATTTGTTGGAATGTGTCCTCTCTGCTTCACCCTGGCTAATGATTCTCCATCTGTTTAACTGTGTCCTTACCTTATTCCACCATCTTGATTCTCCAAAGTGAGCTTACCTTTAACCTTTTTAGGCAGGTGCCTCAACAGTCATGGAGACTCTGTTACAACTATTAGAACATTAAAGCTTAACCACAACCTTATTTATTTGTATAAATTTATTTATATAAATCTTTATTTTATAAAAATCTTTATTTATATAAATCTTCAAAGATTTGTTTATTTTTTATTGGAAAGGCAGATTTACAGAGAGAAGGAGAGAGAGAAAGTCTTCCATCCCCTGATTCACTCCCCAAATGGATTCAATGGCCAGAGCTGAGCTGACCTAAAGCCAGGAACCTTTATGGGTCTCTCATGTAAGTGCAAGGTCCTCAGGCTTTGTGCAATCATCTACTGCCTTTCCAAGGCATAAGCAGGGAGTTGTATTGGAACTAGAGCAGCTAGGGCACAAACTAGCACTCATATGGAATGTTGGTGCCACAGGGTAGAGGATTAGGTTGTTGAGCCATGGCATTGTCCCTCATTTACTTATTATTGTTTTTTTTTTTTAATATTTACTTATTTCAAAGGCAGAGTGACAGAGAGGTACATGGTGAGGGGAGAGAGAGTGTGCAAAAGATAGAAAGCTAGCACTTCTATCCATTGATGCACTCCCCAAATGATCATAAGGGCAGGTTTGGAACAGGCTGAGGGGAGGAACCGTGAAATTTACCCAGGGTTCCCAAGTGGTGGCAGGGGCCCAAATGCTAGGTCATCTTCAGTTGCCTCTTCAGGCACATTAGCCAGCTCCCACTGCTTTCCCTCAAACTCTCTAAATCCGTTCCTTTCTGTTTTGTTGAAATACTTACTTTCAGTTTGTCTTCAGATTATCATGGGTCTGAAGAACTCACTGGTACTGGAATTGGTGATGAGTACCACCTCTTAGGAGAATGATATTTGATAAGGGAGTGTATCTTGTTCCAAAGAAATGGCTTTTTACTGGTAATATTTCTGAGTTTCATCTATGTGGTTTAGAACTTAGATTCCACAATTAAATGTGCCAAGATTTATAACCTGAACCCATCATTTAATGTTATGAAAGCTCTCACTCTTAGCCTCAGTTTCCTTGTCTATTTTAAGCGACAGTAATGCCTATCTCATGAAATTAAGGTGACAAGTCAATGATGTAATCCCCATGAAGTGTTTAGCCCCATGCTGGTGTTTAATAAGTATTAGTTGTTATTGTAATCATTGTCTTTATTTCTTATGTGAAATTCTTTCTTACTGGCACTGATCAATTCTGTTCATAAGGAAAGTCAACGCTGTATTTATCCAGGAAAGGTAGGGAATTCATTTTCTAAATCAGTTGTAGGAAGTAGCAGTTTCAGGTCATTTAGACCCCTGCCTGTCCTGGGAAGAATTCACAGCTGTCACACAGACCATGTGCATAGGAGTTTGATTCTAGGATGAGCTCTCTTACTTATTTAGCATACCGTTAAATTTGATTGGTTCCCTATCTTCTAAAATGTGAGTGTTAGGATTGGCAGATTTAGGATAATTTGCTTTTTTTTTTTTTAAAGTTTAGCTTTCCCTGAATTGGAGTCATTAAATCTCATTTCCTCTTCTGTGGAGCAACATGGGCAGACTATGAACAATGGGTGTCCTGTTCGAATCATGCGCAATGGTCATGAAGCTTCAGGTCTGATGGGTGTTGGTTTCCAGCTTTGTCCTGGTTTTCAAGCCATGACCAGCTGAGATGTTGGGTCGGTAAAGCTGCCTTTTGTGAGTGAACGGAAACACGACGTGGGCTTGCACTTGGCCAGGGCTTCATCTCTCATCTGAGGAAGGGAGCGTAAAAAATTCTTTTTTGGAGCAACAATTTTCTGGGACAGCTGTTTTCCAGTTTCTGGAGAGGAAGAATTTCTGCCTGCTGGCTAACTGCATCTGAGGGCTTAGCCGACTTCCTGCTCTCGCCCAGTTGGTGCTAATGCCTTCCTGATTGTCGGTAGTAGCTGGACTGCTTTTTTTCATGAACTAAATACACTTGGGTTCAATCTTTAAAATCATCAACATCTAAAGGTGTGCAGAAACTGGCTATTCTTAGACATAAGTACCTAAATGAAGATTAAAATCCCTGGATGCCAAATATCTGGAACTGAAAACCTGAGATAGCAATGTTTTGGAGTATGGAGAGACGACCTCTCTTAAAAGGGCTGCCTTAAAGAATAAACAGGACATTGGTTGAGAAAGAATTCCAACTTCAAGCTGATATTCAGAGTTAACTCTGGTGAATCATGATAATAATATTAATGCCTTCCTCTCTAAAATGAGTACAATTGTTAAGCCATCTCACAGACTGGTTGTGAGAACTGCAAGAGATACATGTTTCTTATTTTGAATTTATTTCTGAAAATTAAAATGTTCTAGATATTTATCCCAGAGAAATGAGAATGTATATTCACAAACACACAAATGTGCATAACAGCTTCATTTGTAATAAGCAGACACTAGATAAGCCCAAATGGCCTTAAGTGGGAGACTGGATAAACAAGCTATGGTATATTTATATAATGGAATACTACTTGGCAATAAAGGTGAATTGATCCATGCAACTTGGATGGCTCTTAACAGGATTATGCTGAGTTGAAAAGGCTAACTACCATGGGGCTAGCATGATAGCTCAACTGGTTAATTCTACACCTCCAAGTGCCAGCATCCTATATGGGCACTGGTTCATGTCCCAGCTGCGCCACTTCCCATTCAGCTCCCTTCATGTGGCCTGGGAAAGCAATGGAGGATGACCCCAAGCCCGAACCCATGTGGGAGAGCTGAAAAAAACTGGATCCTGGCTTTGGATTGACTCAGCTCCAGTCATTGTGGCCACTTAGTGAACCAGCAGATGGAAGATTTTTCTGTCTCTCCTCTCTGTAAATATACCTTTCCAATAAAAATAAATAATTCTTCCAAAAGGGGGGGCCTACTCCAGAAATTTACATACTATAGGATTCTTCTATTGATGTAATAGTTTGGAAATGACAAAATTTGGGAGCTGGACAGCAGGTTAGTGGTTGCTAGGGATGGGGCAAGAAGAACAGAGGTCATAGTTAGAACAGAACTCCACAAATGGTGTGTGTGGGGAAGTAGCTCTTTCTGTATGTACTTCGATGGTGGCAGTGACTCTAAGAATCTATGCATACAATGTAAAATTGTATGCAAATACAAGCACTTGTTTGTTGTACTGCTTGTACAGCTCTTAAAACATGAATAAAATTGATAGACACATCTTGGTGTCTTCTGTCTTGTGATTTCGTACTCTGGTTCTACAAAATATTATCACTGGGGGAACCTGAGGAAAGATCACATAGGGTCTCTATATTATTTTTACAACTACATGTGAATCTATAATATCTCCAATAATACAATTCACTTAAGAAAGGTAACAACAAACATCTCCCATGATGCTACAATATTAATATCATCATTTAAGTCATCTGAATTTTTAGGCACTCTTTTTTGTATTTTATCTATCATCACATGTATTTGGAATAGAGTGAGTTTTGTTTTCAAAAATAAATTCACATGGCAGTGCCAGGCCAGAAGATCTGACTTTACTGTTATGGAACCATGCTACCAGAGCTCTATAAACTACAGAACTCTTGAGAACAGTTTAAGGCTCTATTCAGATTCAAAAGAAATAAATAGGCACAATTTCATATATCCAAATGAATACTGGCCAGACTCTCATAAGGTAAGTAGATAACAATGTGAGCATTAGGACAAAACATTTGGGAAAATGTCAAATAAGTTAGGTAATCCAACTGAGACATACAAGGAGGTGATGCTGCCAAGTTCTGTGCCTTTTGATGGAGAAGGACAGCTGACAGACTTATGAAACATAGTCAGATGGTGATAGCACCATGCAGGAGCTGTATATGGCTACATATGCAAACAAAACAAAGGCTAGTAAAGATCAGAGTAATCATTCCTCAATAAGTTCTATGACTGTTCCATTAGGCCATTGGAAAAGAATCTAATGATCCACTGTCAGGCTCTCAAAATAGAGCTAGGATTTGTATTGAAAGCAATTAAGCATGTGTCCAAATCCCATGGCTACTATGTGAGTGCACAGGAATACAAATGGCACCATGTTGGCTAAAGAACAAATCATCACCCTAAGACAATAAAGTTGAAGTTAATGCTAATTAAGGATATATTTGGAAACATGAGCAGGTGCTCAGAAAGGGTTCATCTGTGTGTCAGCAATGCTGGCATGCCATATGGGTGCTGGTTCAAGTCCTGAATAATCCATATCTAATCCAGCTCCCTGATAATATCCCTGGGAAAGCAGCAGAGGATGGCCCAAATCCTTGGGCTGGTGCAGCCATGTGGAACATCCGGAAGAAGCTACTAGCTTCTGTTTTTGGTCTGGCTCAACCTGACCTTTGTGGCCATTTTGGGAGTGAACCAATAGAAGATTCTCTCTCCCTACCTCTGCCTCTCAGTATCTCTGCTATTCAAACAAATAAAGAAAAGCGTTCATCTGTGAAAAAATGCTCACTGTCTTTTAAATGGCTCTTGGGGCTGCTTCACTTGTTTTGGGGGTCCCATCTACCTAGAAGTCAATAAAGGCAAATAATAATCCTCTTGTTCATATCTCAGTCCTCTGAAGCAGGATGTTGACATGTTGATGTCACTGAGTCACTACCAAATGGTCTGATGTGCCCGTGGCTTGTGTTCAGTAGCTGAATTATTTTTCTTCTTGTGTTAAATTTCAGAAGGAACTGCTCTGCATAGTCTTATCTGCTGCAGCTTCTTTTATCTTCAGCGTCTGGCAGAGTCTATATTTCTCCAGCCTTTTAATCCTACTAGTGGGTAAGGTCAAACTGGATAAGACGTGGATTATCACAGCACACTGCCCAAATCAACTTTGCCAATACTCTCTTTTGTTCCTCATTTGACCCCTGGAGTCTATTTGTAAATTAGTTAGAGTTGATAAATAGGGAGTGATTAGTTTCTCTAAACTTTAAGCAATAAAGTAAAATAACAATGCCTTCGGGTTTCAAGTATGATAAATAACTTTTGAAAGGCAAAAATGGGCCATCCCAATTATTGAGAGAAATGACTGAATGAAAAGCATACATATGCTGTAATTATAGCAAAATTTGAAGAGTTACATAGAAATAAATTGCAAAGTTTGAGAAAATGTTGGATTGGGCATCATTTAATCATGTCTACTTGAATGAGTAAGAAACTTTCTGAGAGAAAATGAGCTCATTCTAGAAAAAGAGTCAGATTCAGCACTCTGAACCAAGTTAATTAATTCCTAAATATTGATGCGGAGGGTAATGTTCATCTTATGTATTTGTCTTCCTGACTCAGGTCTTTACCAGAAATGAGTTTGGATTTACCTTATCACATTTGTGGTATTTTGCTTCAAAACAATTTAGTATGAACAAAGTAATATGTGTTCATAAATTAATTTTAACTAGTATCTAAGAATTAGTATTTTAGTTGACTAGCATTTGGTACTCTGATCTCCAATCCATCCTCTAGAAATGGTTAAGAATATATTTAAAATATCTTTATCAAAATATCTGTATGCTAATACACAAAATCACATTGCTTTAGTGTTCTCTAAGAGAAAATGAGAGACGTTTTCCTGCTCGTCCACTGCCTTAGAGCAGACTGAGGGTCAAGGTCCCCTGCACTCATTGACAGAAGTCTGAGATTTGCTTGGCTGGCAGAGAATGAGTGGTTGAGTTGGCAGCAGAGCCTGTTGGACAGGGAAGATGACCAAATTTGTGGTAGTATTTCCCCTAAATATTGGCAGAGAGAAGATAAGCAAGAGTCTTAGGGAGGCCTTGGCATGCCCCACATGTTCACGAGGGTTTGGTGACCACGGAAACACTCAGGGGAGAGAGGTTGGAGCAAGAAGAGAGAATATCACCAGAATTCCCCAATGAATCACCTCTGAGAAGTCTCAGAAATAGTTGTTGAATGTTTTCTTAGGATGAGTGTTGAACCTGCAAACATGATTACAAATATATATTGCATCAGAGTGGCAAGTTGGACACAGAACATTTATCTAGCAGATTTCTAAAAAGCATCTCTCCAAGGGTCCTTCAAAGTTCACTTTTGGTCCAGTTAGATACCATTGTCTCCAATCCTTGGAAATACTAGAAAGTGCTTGATAGACACAGGCAGTTGGGGCTGTGCCTGGCTCCCATGAGGCATGTAGATAACTAACATAACAGAAATGGTGTGCAACTGTGACTCTAGACCTGGCCTGGAGTACTCGCTTCAGTTCAAAGCAATGATTTCTGTTTGGGAGGCAGAGCGAGAAAGAAAGAGTAAATATTTGAATTAGCTGGAGAATCTTTTCAAAACAGAATTTCCTCAGGGTCCACTCTAGATCTACTGAATCAGAACTTGTGGTAATGGAATTGAAAATGAGTGTGGGAGCCCAAACAGTTCTCTTATGTTCAGCCTTAGCCTATCCACTGCCTTACTGAGGTAGAGAACTAGCCTTATTTACAATGCACTGACATGAAAGGGAAGGCAGTTGTAAAAGGAAAAGGAAGAAAGTTGTAAAAAGATGGAAAGGAGAGGAAGAATTCAAATGAAAAAAAGCCAAATCATCTAAAAAAAGGTAGAAAGTTAACATATGTTTTGTAAGCATGATCTCTAGGGGCAAGTACAACGGCTCAGCTTATGCCATTGGCTAATTCTCCACCTCCAAGCCCAGCATCCTGTATGGGCACTGGTTTGTGTCCATACTGCTCCAGTTCCCATCCAGCTCCCTGCTTATGCCTTGGGAAAGCAGTAGAAGATGGCTCAAAGCCTTGGGACCCTGCTTCCACATGGGCAACCGAATAGAAACTCCTGGCTCCTGGATTCGGAGCTGGCTTCAGATGTTGTGACCAGTTGGGGAGTGAACCAGTGGATGGGAGATCTTTCTGCTTCTCCTCTCTCTGTAAATCTGTCTTTCCAATAAAATAAATCATTTAAAAAAAACCCTGATTTCAAAAAGCTATTTTCCTGCACACAAATTTATATGTCAGAAATTATTTCTTTTTCATTCTTCCTTCTTTTTGATACAACATATGATATTTCAAAAAGTTCATGGGAAAATGGAATTAAGATAAGCTTATTTTGGAATGAAAGCTTTTGCAATACAAGCGATTTTTGTTTCATAAGATACATTTTTTCTAAACTTTCAGAATACTCCTCATATGTATGGATTTCTTTCTTTTTTTCCATGAGAATAAGCTTCTCTTTCCATTCTACTTCTCACAGATATTTTGGAGTACCCTTGTACTGGCTGAATTTGTTTGCATTCATGTGCCTGTATTTTCTCATTCATTTTAACTCAAAATAGATAACTCTCATCTCACATTTACAGATAAGAAAATTAACAGAAATAGCCAGTGAATGGTGAAAATGGATGTGGAACACATCTCTGCCTGACTTGTTAGACTCTCTAGCATGAAAATATGAGAATACAATGAGCAACCCAGAAAAAAATTGAAAAGAACAGATTATAGAAATCAAAACAATATCCAGACAAGTGTCGACAATTAGGAGGTAACCAAAAGGCCAGGATTGTTAGGAGAGACAAAGAATGTTGGCTCATGTTATGGGAAATGGGGTAGGAAAAAGGAAACTGGAGACCTAGGAGGCAGGGAAGGAAGAAGACCAAGAACACAGGTGACCTTGAAGAAAATGAAAGAAAGGGCATTCTATCTCCTGGAGAAAGCAGAGAGACAAGAGAGATTCAGGGAGGGGAAGTATTAGTTGTATTTCTACAATAATGAATGGCAGATCTGGGCAGCACATGGAGCTCTGTTTTGGTGCAAAGTCTCTTCTTCTTCTCAACTCCAGGGACGGCATTTGCTGTCTTGTCTTTGCGCGGTATTGTCTAATGAAATGCTGATATTATGCCTTTCTAGTTAAGTATCCTCCTTGAAAAGTAATTTCTGTCACAATTAATTTGATGGATGCTGGGGACACAACAACATTTTACATTAAACTAAATTGTTTCCACCTCTCTGCTGTCATCTCTCTGCTTGAAGACAGGGCTCCCCCGAGTACCTGGTTGGTTTTGATCTGTGATTTTTCTTGCCCAATGTGAACTTTAATTTGGGAGGAATCCCTCATTCTTTTGGTAACCTGTTATAATGGCCAGCAATTGTTGGCCTCCCCTTCCGCCTCTTTAATTATTTTTCTAAAACAAGGTCTTGTTTTGGGGGAGCAGAGAGGATTTAGGCTGTTGTTTGATTCTGAAAGAACATAACAGCTAAAACTCATGACTGTCCCTACTAACTTAGGCCTTCTCTAACAGGGCACAGAGCAAAAAACACATGCTCTCCCTTTTCAGCCTCATGAATTCATATTCCCTGGGCATCCTCCAGATGTGTGGCTGCTGCCTCCCTGTTGCCCATCCAGAGTCTCCCTACACATCCATCTGTGGGAGAACAACTGTGGTTCCCCACTACTACCTCATAGCAGAGACTTCATCCAAAATGCCCTAAAGAAAAAGTCCACACATGTTCAGGAAAGTGCACAATAATCCTTGCCTGATTAATTTAATATCCTTCAGAGACACTCGATAGATCACCAGGCTGCTGTTTTATTCTGGAACCCATAACTTCCACCATTTGAGCACCTGTGATGTTTCATTTTGATTCATCCCGGGGCAAGGCAGATGATACCCTAAACATATGAGCAAAAGAGTGGAACCATATATTATTGCCTCCCCAATAAAAGTATCAGTGCTAGGAAAGAAGGCCTCAGTAGCAAAGCTGAAATGACACACTAAAGGACAAATTATGTGGGAATTTGTAAACCATTTCACATCCTGCCAAATGACTTGGTGTATTTGTAATATTTCTTTTCTATGTTATGGGTTTACTGTGCTTATCTAGAAAATAAAACATTCAACTTCAGCTTTCATGAAACAAACAAAACAGAATGTCTATCTAAAATCTGGCCAGAGTATTGAATTGTATATCTGTTTTGTGGCTTCTTCTGGTGAGTGGGTTTGTCTATAGCAGACCAACTTTCCCAGTAAAGGGCCAAGAATTAAATATTTAGGCCTTGTAGCCATGTTGTTTTTATTGCAACTACTCAGCTATGCTATTATAACATGGAAACATAGTCAATATAGCAATGAATGAGCATAGCTATGTTCCAATAAAACTTTATTTATTAAAAAAAAAATAGGAAGAGAGCTCAAGTCAACTGATGAACTATAGTTTTGTGATCTCCACTGTAGCCTATATAGAAGGCAAGTTATGTAAGGACAAATGAACCCTTTAACATATGAATTTTAACTATGATTAGTAGAAAAAAATAGTTGCTGATACTGATAATGTATTGGCTCGGCAAGGTGCTACATAAACACAAATCAGGTGCAATGAGGTGATATGAGATTCCCATTCAGTATCCTGAGTAACTGGGCTCAGAAGGCTTCAGTAAGTTACCTGAGATCACACGGCTCATCAGAGAAGCCCTACGAGCTGCCTTTCTGTTGGTGGGGATACAGCACGATGGCTGACTGACAAGACCATAAAAAGAGAACTGTATTTGTGTTGCACCACTTAAAAAATATTTGGGCTCAAGCCCCAGGAATTGTACCCCTGATGGCATGTAACAGCTGAGACCCTGAGCCATCTCGGGGCAAGAGCTGCAGCTGGTGTCCTTTACAACTTTCCCTGAGCTGTGAGGAGAGGTACCCCTGGCCTCAGGGCCTGGGCTCAGGCTCAAGTCTTGCTGCTTATTGCCTATCTGAGGCTAAGTGGGGATTGTGTCGCTACTACCCTGTAGGATGACTGTGTGGATTAAATGAGTCAATACTTGTGAAATGCTTAGAATAGTGCAGCGTGAGTGTTAGCACTGTAACACCAAACACAGGCCATGGCAGGAAGGGACTGCTTATATATTTGGCTGAATGAAGAGATTTGTCATCAGAGAGGGCAAGAAAAGTAGGAAGGAAAGGAGGAAAAGAGAAAATAATTGGAAAGGTGAAGAAGGAAGATAAGGGGTAGTAAAATATGCATGAAGAGCATAACAATTAAGGCAGAGTTTTAAAAGTGACATTCATGCATTATTATGATATGTGCAGATTAAGGAAAGTATGAATATACCTATAATCTCACTTGTCCTTGAGCATCTTTGGTGTATTTCTCCCCCCCCCCCTTTTTAAAGATTCAATTATTTTGAAAGGCAGAAAGAGAGAGAGATCTTCCTTCCATTGGTAGACTCCCAAACTAGCCACAATGTCAGGAGCTGGTCCAGGCCAGAGCCAGGAACTTGGAACTCCCATGGATGACAGGAGCCCAGGGGGGCCATTTTCTGCTGTTTCTCAGACACATTCCCAGCAGAGAGTTGGACCAGAAGTAGACCAGCTGGAACTTCAAATAATATTCATATTGGATGCCAGCATTTTAAGTGTGCACCACAAAACTGATGCTTTGGTGTATTTATTTCTGAGAGCAAGGAAGTATCTCTCTTCTGCTAAGTATTCTAGAGATAATATGTCTTCCAGACTTTCTTGAATAGAATATAGTGATCATTTGAGCTCCTGTTAAGGTGAATGAAGGAGAGGCATCACTTCTTAAATATTGCTGACAGCACTGTGGGAAAAGCCACATGTCCTGGCCATTCTCTAGCTCTGAGCTTCTCTCAGCACCTCTTATGTTTTCTGGCTTCTGTCACTCCCTCCAGCCTGCTCTTTTCCTATTGTTCCTTTGGCCTGGCTAGCACAAAGCAGCCACGGTTAGTAGACTTTAAATGTCTTATGGATCATATAAGGAACTTTTAGCATTACAAAGAAAACTGACAGCTGTGTACTGACCTTGCTTGCCCAGTGTCCATTAGCCATACATATCCCAGTGGCTGCTTCTTTCCTGAAAGTTACTTCAGTGAACAGAATGATGAAGACAACAGAGCTAAACCAAAGGCTCAGTGAAGGCGGGACTGTGTCAAAGTGAAGGCGGGACTGTGTCAATGCCCCTTTACCTGGCATACAGCTTTGGTACCTAGTGGGAGCTTCTTGAATAAGTGGAGGAAGGCATGATGGTATTCCACAGGAGGCCATTTGCCATTGGATTTGGAGTCCTCTGTTGATTCAGAACTTTCCCAAGGCCAGCAGCTTAGGTGCTCCCTCCAAGCCCTCCACTCCCTAGCATCCATATTTCTACTTTGGTTCTTGGAATTCAGAAAATTTTGCAGTTTAAAAAATAATGTGTTTCATCTCCACTATGTATTGTATGTATCATCTTATATAGCCAAGATAAAGGGGGCATCCATTGTTTTGTATCGTATTTTCATTTCTCTTTGAAAATATTTGTAGGGCCTGGTGCAGTAGCCTAGCTGCTAAAGTCCTTGCCTTACACATACCCAGATCCCATATGGGTGCCAGTTCGTATCCTGGCAGCCCTGCTTCCCATCCAGCTCCCTGCTTGTGGTCTGTGAAAGCAGCCAAGGATGTCCCAAAGCCTTGGGACCCTGCACCCTCGTGGGAGACCCGGAGGAACTCCTGGCTTCTGGATTTGGATCAGCTCAGCTTCAACATTTGAGGCCACTTGGGGAGTGAATCAGCAATGGAAGATCTTCTTCTCTGTCTCTCCTCCTCTCTGTATATCTGACTTTGCAATAAAAATAAATATATCTTTCAAAAAAGAAAAATATTTCTAAACATGACTTTTAAAAATACTTTATTCACCTATAGAAATATTTATTGATTGATCTTTATTAAGAGACAGTAAGAAAGACTGGAGTTGAGAGAAGGAGAGAGAAGAGATCTCTATTTACTGCACAGTCCCCAAATATGCATAACAGATGGGACTGGTTTAGACTGAAGACGAGAGATTAGAACTCAGAATCTACTGTGTGGGTAGCAGGGACCCAAGCACTTGAGCCACAACTTGAAATCAGAATGTGAACCCAAGTAATCAGATGTGAAATGTGGTCATTCCATCTTAAATATGGTACCAAACACCCCTGTTAACATAATTTTTAATAATGCATGATGCATAATAAAATTTGGCAGACATATACAGCTTCCCTATTCATTCTTCTCATTGAATATTTTGCTAGTTTAATAATGTTTGAGTGAGCAAGCTAATATTTAAATATTTATTGATGGATTGTACTATTTCCTTCAGATAAATTTCTGGGAATGAAATCAGATCAAAATACATTCATATTTTTATGGTCTTGCACCTTTTGCCAAAGTACTGTCTATAGTCTCCAAATTTTTACTGACATGAATGTGCTTATTTCATTAAATCCTAACGTCATCACTATCTTAAACCTTCTTAATATGATAAATGAAATTCAGATTTTGTTATTATTTTTCATCATGCTCTTCTGATTATTAGTGAAGCAAAAAAAATCAAGAAGCAGATAAGCACTTATTGTTTCAAGCCAGGAGAGGCATTACAGCTACAACTGTTAGTATGTGTGGGCTTTCTGTACATAATTTCCTTTAAGCCAATGCCCCTGCTGCTGAACAGAAGGCCATAATGGATTACACAGCCCAATCCCTGCCATATGTTTGCTTCTTATTATTAAGCCCAACTACTGAGCAAAGAAAGACATAATTAGCCTTTTTGGGAGTTGTTCTTAGTCTTCAGCAATAAAAGGCCTAAAGTTGATTTATTTCCCAGAATCTATTTGTATTTGATGACTTTGAAAACCAAGGCAGACTCAGTGGCCAGGCTTGCTTTCAACCTTCAATACAGAAGTTTCTTAAGTTCCAGGAAAGCATCAGAAATAATCACCTTAGTGCCTTTGCACATCTCTAAGGCACTCATTGAAGACAATAGACTGTTTGAACAGACCCAGGGACCCAGGGACCCAGGGACCCAGGGACCCAGGGACCCAGGAATCCAGGGACACTGGGGCACTAACAAAGACAGTGTAATTTGAATTTATCTCAAATTACCAGTGGTTGAGATTGAGGCATTGAACCATGGGTTGCAACAGCCATTGAGCTCAGTTGAACAGAACTTGGCCTTGCCACTCGGGCGAGCACTCTTTCCTGGACGTAACTTAATCAAAGGATCTTGCTTCTGCCAGTGATTATTCCTAGACAAGACTTAAATCTGTGCTTCCAAAACAAAAGCAGGTTGTCTGTTTCAAAAGCCATCATAAACAACATTGTGCTTCCAAAGACTCTATTGTTGAGCAATGGTAGGAAGGGATTTTCACCCCCAGAGCACTCAGAGACACATTGTTATTCCCATCAATACTCACCACTCAAATTGTCGTCTAGATGATTTTGCTCATTTGTGACACTATTCATTGATGGCACATTTGGAAACAAATCCTGAGGTTGTTGTGGATCTGCACGTATTTACATAACTCTCCAATGCCAGAATGATAAACACTGTGCAGATGTTCCACAGGACAGTCACCCAGTCTGCCTTTGGCCGTGGCACATATCAACCATTGAATGTATCGGCTCTGCAAGTAGGCGCTGCAGCATGAGTTCAGTGACTTTTCTTTTCAGGCAAACGTCAGGGACCAAGATTAATCAAAACCAGAAGCTTGTTGCTTTTAAAAATAACATAATGATACCATTCCAAAATGTCCATCAGTCTTATAATGGCAGCATGTTAGGGGAAGCCAGAAGTGAGACCATAAAAATGTCTCCATGAAAACCTATAGCCAGCAGCCCAGCCCAGTTGTCTCCCCAGGCAAATAGTTGTTAGGTGGATGTAATGTGTATTGAGCAAATAATGGAACAAATGTACAGATGAATGAATGATTGGAATAACTTTCTTAGTACTTTGCTGACCTGGCTGATGAAGCCTATTATGAACAACACTGCCAGCTCATGTGTGCCTGTGTGCCTGTGTGCCTGTGTGCCTGTGTGTGTGTGTGTGTATGTGTGTGTATCTGTTAGGTTTGAGTACATTCATCTTGGTTTGAGTACATTCTATGCGTCTTTCTGATGTATTCTTCATTACGACACTAAAAATAGAAAAAATTCTCAGAAAAACAAAGACTTAGGCTTAGGGTATAAGACCAAGATTCAAATCAAAGTCTACTGTATTGCAAATCCTTCATGACTTAGATAACAAGAGGTCATATTTAGTGAAAGAACACCATTTTTTTTGTGTTCTCAATTACAATCCCATTGGCTAATGAACCTGTTGATAACAAATTAGGAAGGTCCCTAGAAAACCACTTTGTCAGTTCCCTCATTTTGCAAGTAAGAAATCAGGAGGTAAGATTTGAGTGTGATTCCGATGACATGTCAGCTAGCACTTGATCTGTGTCATCACGTGGGAGCTACAGTGAAAAAATAATGAATTTGGATCATTTTATAATTTCTAAAAAGTCACTTAAGTCAACACAGTGGCAGAGTGATTTTTGTGCTTAGAACTCCCTAAGTAAAAACAAACATGAACAGGACAGATGTATGAGAACAACTACTTTTACTTGAAAACACTATTATAATGGTGGGAACAGGATGAAATTGCTAACTGTGTGATCTCTTCAGCAAATACTTGAATACACACAACAGGAAACAGCCCAGAACAGGCTATGGAAATTATCCCACCAGCATACACATGGCATGGATTGGGGGCAGACCAGGCTGAACCTGTTCACATCACCCGCTGGTGAGTCCGAGCACCAGAACAGAGTGTGGGTCGAGCCAGGTTCAGTTGTGACACATACTAGTACACAATAAGGAATGCCAAGGTGAGATGAGCTGTACCAGACATGCTTGCAGCGCCCAAACAGCACATGCGATAATCAGGGGGAGGAGGCAAAGCTGACAAGGGAATGTGGGCTCCCCTGTGGACAACTACTTCCATTGGAAAGCGTGAGTCGGGATGGGGGCAGATCAGAATAGGCAGGGCTGTTACACCTGTGGGCCTCATGTGGGCTAGATAAGGGAAGGGCCACAGGTGGGCTGACTGTTCCGACTGCTGCAAGCAAAAACTAGAGTGGGTGAGGGTTGGTCAGGCTAGCTGCAGTACTAGCTGGCAGAGGCTGGCACTTGGAGCTAATTCTGTCAAGTCAAATGCCAGAACTACCTGGAGAGTGCATAATCTGGGAGTGAGTGTGGCCTAGAAGGGAAATAGTGGGCACCTCCTTCGGGGCTACCACTCTCATTAGACAGCACGAACACCAGGACAGGGGCAGGGGTTGCTGTACAGAAGGGCACCTGCCAGCAGGTGTGTGGGCTGGATAGTAGGTTGGTTGGGTTGAGCTGGGCTTCAATGCCCATAGACACGTGCGAGAGCTAAACAGGATGTGGGACAGACTTGACAAGCCTACAGTGCGTACTGGTAAGCGTGGGAACCAGGGTAGGGGGCAGAACTGGTGGGGGTTATGGGGAGTTGCCCCAACCAGGCTGCAGCTCCAACCGGTTTGCGTGAGGACCGAGTATGAAGTGGGCAGGATCGAACTGGACTACAACACCTGTTGGTTCACGAGGAAGACAGGGCTGGAAACAGAACGAACCCAGCAATCCCAACGACCAGCACGTCCATAAGCTGATTGGTGTGACGGAAGGTGTCAGACTCTGTACTAACAAACTCGCGCAAGAATCAAGCCTGGAATCAACTCAGATGAAGTTTCTTTGCAGATCCCTCCAACTGAACTGCTGATCTTAGAACCCCAACTATGAAGAGGCTGTCAGCCAGTGGATTCTGAATAGGATTCATTGCGATTGGAACTGAGAGATTGGCAGCAATCCAGAACTGATGAACTATCAAAACTGTATGAGCAGGACCCTCAGAGCGCGCCTCCCGTTGGGGATCTGGGATGGGTGGGAGGTTGGGTGGGGCTTTTCCCTTTGTTTTTTTCCCTGACCCCAGATACAGGGTAAAATGATATTGATGTGGAAACAATGGTATTACCCACTTTCACCCTGTAGCCCTTGACACTTTGTTCCCTAATCAACTAAGTAAGATTATTTAAAAAATAAATACATAAATAAAAACAAAAAAAAACAAAAAAAATACTTGAATACAGTATTTTAAAATGTTGATGATTTTTATTGTGTGGAATCAGTTTAACCTCACTGTTAGGATTTCCACTTCTCACACTGGAATACTTGAGTTTGTTTCCCAGCTCTGACTCCTAATTCCAGCTTCCTGTCAATGCAGACCAACGTGAGAGGTCTGGATTGTGCTGTCAGCTCTGGCTCCAGCCTGGCCTGGTCCTGGCCATTATAAGGAAGAAAACTAGTGGATGAGAATTCATTCATTCATTCTCTCTCTTTCTCTTCCCGTTTTCCTCCCTCCCTCCTTTCCTCAAAATAATTAAAAATAAAATCCAGTGTATGTGTTGCCTACAGATTCTTGTCAGGGGGATAAACAGACAAATCACTAGTAAAAGCAGGGTTGAAGTTAAACAAGGGAACATCAGTCCATAATTCCATCTGGCTTGTCCTACTGAACTATCTCTGCAGATGTCCTTTTCTCTCCACTCCTTCCTGTTCCACCTCTAGCTGAAGGTCTGACATTCTTCAAAGGACCCAATGCTATTGCAACTTCATCAAGCTTCTTCCTGCTTGCCCTGCCCCTCACGGCTTCTCCACATTGCCACAATGATGATTTGTCTATAAAACACAGCTTAATCATGTCCATTTCTCCACCAAAGCTCTTCACTGACTCCACACTGGTCAAAGTTGCCTTGTGTTTCTTTCCCAAAGTTCATCACATTCTTCTGTCTCTCCACGTTCCACAGGTACCTGTAGTCTTACGGACTTGTCACCTAGATATGGTCATACATGAAAGTCTTGAGTATTTACCCAAGGTTGCAAAAACCACATGAGAGAACTAAATGGGCCCTCCTGGCCTCCTTATGCTAGGAGTCTGTGGCTCTGATAGTATACACAGATCACAGCTATTGAGATGCATTAAATGCTAATGTTCCATGAGCTTACAGAAGAGGTATTTTAGCTTTAAGCAAAGTTAAGAAGGAATTTCTCAAGGTATATTAGAAAAATACAGTAAATATTCTCCTTCATTCTTAAGACTGAGCCAAATTCTTGTGATGTCAGCCATTCCTTGTGTGGTCATGAATCTGCCCACTGGGATAAGCTAAATGGCAGTGAACACAAGGGCAAGCTCTTTAGAAAACACATGGTGAAGTGTGGTTGTTATTAATTTTTTTAGAAAGCCTTCTCACATGGGGTTGCATGTGAAATATAGAATGCATTTTTATTTGCTAAGTCTGACAATTCTATTACTCATCTGTTTCTTTGGTTGATAGATAACATCTCCCTGGCCACAAGAGCAAATATGTGCCCCATTCTCTTTTCAATAGAGTAGTTCAATCTGTGTACACATAACCCAATCAGATCCAGAGACTTTTCTTGGAGTAACTATGGCCTTTTGGTGGTTGCTAACCTGGGCTTTCCAGCAGCCACACCCCATGACACAGAATAACAAGACTAAAACAAGCAAAGAGAAGGAGAGATATCAGTGAACCAAACGGATGCAGAGAGAAACTGGCAGCCTTGAGTCTCCCGGTAGTTTCAGAGAGCCCTACTTTGTCACTTTTTCTTTAGTGCTATGTTCTGCCCATCAATTATAGGAACTAGCAAATTTCTACCCCTTTAACCCAGCTTGCACTGGGTTTCTGTAGCCTATTCTGAAAGAGCTCCTGACTCCTGAATGCAGGACTCTGGTGCTGAGCTTTATCCTTTCCTTAAGTTTCAGGTGTGAAATTGGGAGAACAGGCAGGAGAGAAGGGCAGTGACACCATGAGCACAGTTTATCTCTTTGTTATCCACTTGCAGATTTAAGAATCAATTGTGACAAAACCTGAACCCCAGCCTTCTTTCTCTCATTTTTGATTGCATACTTTCTACTTTCCTGGGTTTTAAAATCAAAGAACTCATTTTACAGATGGAAGGTTAAAAAGAAGTCAAACAACTTGTTTAGGATCCTATGACTAAAATCTAAGTTTTGAATCAATTGCTATTTATTGAGGTTGTAAAAACCAATATGGAACCTAAGATAATACAAAAGGAAAGGGAATTTTATGAATAAAATCATATTGAATCAATAGGGAAGTGTACATGCTTCGTTTGCTTTTCTGATTATTAACTGTAGTGCAACACAAATTGGTCGAATAGCTTATCTCCTAGTGGATTCTCCTGGCAGGTGCATGTGTGATCATTGCCTTTCTTCTGCTGTCAGACTCTAACGTTTCGTGTAACAGGGCTGGGGACATGACCCAGCCAGGTCCTAGAATTCAATCTCTGGTTGCAAAGATAGGCCCAGAAATAGGTGGGCCATTGTTTGAGAAAGAACTAAAGGTGGTGCAGTTGAGCTCCTTTTCATTAGATGTCAGAGAGAGCATGTTTCATTATCTGGTTATTGAATGAGGAGGATATGTGTCTAGACTGGTCTGCTCCCATTTCTTCTATGTTGTAGAAAAAGCTTAGGTTTTGGTTGGATGGGGGAAAAAAACAACACTAAGAGAGAAGGAGAACTAAATGACAGACTTCATTTTTATGACATGCATATCCTCAAATTCACCCATTCCAGAATATAGACCTATTCCTTCTCCTTCTTCATGATTGCTAAGGTTTCTTGTTTCATTAGTTGTTTGATTCCAGTTTTTGACACCTAAAGTTAATGGAGAATTTTTATTTTATTTGTGACACAGCTTTATTTTGTTGACATGGATTATTGAAGTTGCCTACTTGTAATTGTTTAAATCAGTAACAATCTGATAAGAAAGTGACTCAAAATCTAAAAGTAGGTTTAAATTCAATATTCATTTAGGGAAAAATCATGTCAATTTCACACAATGTCTAAAGATAAATTTTAGCTACAGATTCTAATGTAAAAAATATCCTTAAGATATGATAAAATATGAGAAACTATAGAATACAGTATTAGGATAGAGGAGGTCTTTGTAACTGATCTAAAATTCAGAAACTGTAGTGGAAAATATCAATAGGTTTGGGGTTGGTGTTGTGCTACAATGAGCTAAGCCATCGTCCTTGACTCCAGCATCCAATAAAAGTGCCAGTTCAAGTAGTTTCTGATCCAGCTCCTTGCTGATGTGCCTCGAAAAGCAGCAGATAATGGTCCAAGTATTTGGAACCAGGACACTCATGTGGGAGGGCCTGGATGAAGTTTCAGCTTCCAGGCTTTGGTTTGTCCCAGGCCTTGACTATTGTGACCATTCAAGGGAATGAACCAGCGCATAAGAGGTCTCTCTTTGTGTGTCTGCAACTCTGCCTTTCAAATAAATAAATGGGTAAAACAGTAACAATAAGTTTGACTGAAGAAGTATTTAAAACTATAAGAAAATGGAAGTTGTTATTGCAAAATTAAAGGACAAGTGATATAATGGAATGTGTTTGAAAAATGTGTTACTTTTCATGAAATATAAAGTTCCTATAAATCAAGTGAAATAATCTAAGAAAAGAATAGAAAAGTTACATTTAGGAAATTTCCAGAAGAAAGGTGAAAAACGGTTATTTTTCAATCACTCAGCATAGGAGATACAGGTAGAAAGTTTAAAATAAAATTTAAAAACAAAACAATCCTTTCTTTGAGAGCATTAGTCCCCCATTTGCTTGTGAAACCCTTCCTTTGCTAGCCTGAAGCATTCACATCTTTATTCCTTCTCAGGACCCAGCTGGTCCATCAAGGTCTCATCTGCACTGCCAGTATATGTTATGCACATGTCTCTTACGATTCATGTCATTGTATTCAGTGTCTGATCATAGATTTGCTTTCTTTCACCATGAACTGGGTCTGTAACTTTGTATGGCTAAGATTACATTTATTGTAACCATTACACCTCACCTTACCTATGCCCAAACAATAGACTTTCAATAACTATTTGCTAAATAAATACATAAATACTAGAATTTCATGGACAGTGTTAGAATCAATACCCAATTAGTACCTAACCTTCAATTTAATTTTGACTATAGATATTGATAGAGTTTTTTATGCTTAGATGAATGATAGGGAAATTTCTCCATCTAATCAGTTCTATTATATCAATATTTGGTGTTATTGTTGGGCTGATGCTGACTAGATTATTATTTTGGGGGGTGTGATAAGACAAAGCAATGCCTTGATGTTTCAGTCAATGAATGATGTAACGGTCATTTGAGAAAGAACTAGCCTTCCTTATTGTTGAACAGAAACATTCCCTCCTGGTCATCATATAAGATCTGGGTAGCAATAGCAGTACAACTAGAGAAAGTGTGTCACCAGTGCTCTTGCTGCTGAATGAATACTGTATGAAAAATGCTGGTCACTGGTATTTAATCAGAATGTGATTAAAGCAGTCAGATTTTATGAAGAAGGTTGGAAAAATGGTGACCATGCTTTCCATGGGCATTTTCTTTTTCATACATGACTAAGGAGTACCATGTAATAAAAAAAAGCATGTCTCTAACCAAAGAGACTTTCTCAATGAGTGTAAAATAAAAATTCTGAATGAGAAAGAAAATATTACAATATAGTTGCTTAGTTGAACTAGCAGTGGCTTTTTTTCTTCCTAAGTGGTATACTCAGAAACAATGCCACCTTGTAATCACTGACGGATTTGGCGAAATATGGTGATAATTACAGCTAACGTGTATTAAGTCCTTTGTTTCTCCTGAGGGAATCCACAAAGGACTTTACCTGCACTATCTCATTTAATTATTATAACAACCCTATAGGCCATTTATAATTATCATCATCCCACAGATAATGAAGCTGAAACTTGGTGAAGTTAATTACTGGTGGAATCAGAATTTCTGAGTGAGTCAGAGCCCATGCAGTTAATCGCTGTATGAAAGAAGTAGCAACAGCAATTTCGGAAGACTCATAACATTGCAGAAGTATAGATTTGGGGAAAACTTTAAACAAAACCCAAATAATGTATTCTACAGTGCTGAAATATGCTGAAGGCAGGTTAAATACATGTGAGCATGCATTCAAGCTTGTCAATAGCAAATGTGATTGCCCACTATAAAATTGACATGTCAATTGGAACTGCATGCTTACAATGGTAGATGTGTTGGTGCAGCTGCACATACAACAATCAGGAAAATTAAGACTAGATACTTTCTGGGGAGACAGATTCAAACTGTGATGCTGACAGAGCTCAGCTACCCCCTTGTTGTCTAGCGTAGTCTCTTCCCCTGTAGCCCCAAACTACAGTTTTGTAAGTCATATATTTCAGTGTTCATTCTACTGTGTTTTAAACTTTAGAATCAATCCACAATGCTAGTTCATAGAATCAAGCTAGCAGTAAAAAAAACATCAACATGGTAAATAGTAAGTATAAAGTCAAAATTTAAAATACTGCAAGTAAGGACCAGCTACTGAACCTGCTCAAATAGAAGCCATCTGGAATGAGTCCACTATCAGGTGCAAATGAATTAACTCTAAAACATCTTCTCTCCAGTCTTATAGCAGACAGTCTGCTTTAAGGTCTGAAAATGGACTTGACCTGATTGGAAACCATTTAGAAATCTGTTTTATTAACCACAGAATATCTTCCCAAATAACGAAAGTCAATACAGAAATAAGTTTTAAACATATCATGGGTGTTGGAAAGCTTTTTGCTTAAATTCCTATTAATATAGCTTTCCATTTGGTAACCTCTTTGTCTCTGGTGCTGAAGGCTAGAATAACAGCTTCATTTGAATCTTAATTAGCTCAGAAGGTAACACATACTGTACAATGGTATTATTCATCACATTTCAACATCACCCTTTTAAAAATGGAAATATAAGTGTGTATTTTTTCCATTATGTGGTCTTCCTACTTGCAGGTTAGCATTATTAGTGGCACTCATCCTAGAACTCTGAAGGTGCAGTAAGATTACTGGTTATATCCCAGAGGCAGGGTTTTTAGTACCTTCTATTTCAAAGTCTGTCAGCGCTTAACCATTTGTGCCACCTTGCGGCAAATATTTATTGTTCCTGCTGTTCAGGGAGAAATGTTAGGTCTTGGCCATGAGCCTTTTAAAACTATAGCCAATGGGGTTTTACATCACAAACCGTGGAGGGGCATTGTTCTGTGTGCTTTTCTGGTGTATATGAACCTTGACAACAGCACACTACGATTGGTTTTCTTTCATTCATTCATTCATTCATTCATTCATTCATTTTTAATTTTATGGTACAACTCCATAGGGTCTGGGATTTCCAACCCCCAAATTCCCACCCCCTGACTGATTTTTCCCATATTATTAAAATAGTATAATACTTCATAAAGAGCCACAATTCCATCAGTCTGGTATTTAAGTGTGCACCGACGTTGCTGGTAAAGACAATGTCAGACAGTCCAACAACCCATTGTCTACATGTGTCCAACAGTTTCACTGGAAGCTGGGATGCATATTGCATTTGGAAGTAGGGATGCATATTGCATTTTAAGAAATGGGTTTTCTATTTTCTATCATTTGTTCCCCTTCTTTCTCCAGCTTTTGATAGAAGCAAGGGGAGAAAACAGAGTATTCTGTTTTCTCTATCAGGGTATTTTGCTTTCTCTATCAGATAGGAATTCTCCTTTTCTTTTTCTTTTTCTTTTTCTTTTTCTTTCCCTTTTCCCTTTTCCCTTTCCATTTCCTTTCCTTTCCTTTCCTTTCCTTTCCTTTCCTTTCCTTTCCTTTCCTTTCCTTTCCTTAGTATCAAACAGGCATAGAATTTAATCTATAACAGGTTTAGGTATAATTCTATTAAATGGTCTTCTGTTTCGTTTGAAATTTTGATTAGCCAGGGAACTGTCTGTTGAAAACCATACAGTTTTGCAAAGAAGCATTTATGCTCCTAGCTACAGTTGGCCCACAGGATCACTTTTTTTTTCAGTTCTATCCCAGTATCCTTTCTTTTTAACCTTTACTCTTTCCTATTTTTAAGACTTTGGAAAACTCCATGGGAAGTATAAAGGCTTTTTGAGGAACTGTGATGGTAAATCAATTAGTTCTGTTTTGAAATAAAATGGCAATCTTACCCTTGGTTTTCTGTGTATCAAACACTTTATAGACCAGGACCTTGTTCTGGTCGATGACCGAATCCCCACTTTCTATAATAACAGCTGGCACACAGCAGACATTTAATAAATATTTGCTGAGTGAATGGATGAGTGAATGACGGTTATTTGAATAAACCCGAGACACTGACTCTAATGTGCTAAAGATGTTTTCTTTATCATGACCATGCAGGAAGAGGACAAGCTACCACAATGTTCTATAGCCCATTGAAGTATTAGCTGTTTCAGTAAATAAACTGGCTCATCCTTATGAGAATACTAGAGCCAGATTTGACAAAGCCAAATTACATGAGAAATACTAATAATCCATCTACGAATCTATCTTAATGCTTCTTCTAAATCAACTGGTGGATTTTCATTGTCACTTTGCCTTGGTATTTTTATTAACCGAAAAGGGTGACATCAAGAATTCTTTATGGTCTGCACCTGAGTTAGAGATTATTACCATGTCTGCTGTTTCCCAGTTAAACTTTTCTTATTCATGGCACAGTCTTTTCACAATGACTTCAAAAGCACATGATAAAGAATCATGTAGTATTTGATTCTGTGCTGGCTAGTACAGGCTTTCCTAACAATAGAGAGGCCTCCAATAAAGGCGGGAAACTAAGAATTCACAATCTGTACAGGTAGTTTGAAAAGAAGGGTGACATACTTAATCCATTCCACTTTCATTACAGTCTTCTCTGATTTTAGTTTTCTTTATCAACTTTTGCTTGTTTTTCTCTCCCTCGGCTTTCTCCCCCTCCTTTCTCTATTTATTTTCTTTCCTTAAAAATGTTTCTAATAATAACTTGCATTAACTTTGAGTTGCTCTTCAATCAATATTGTTTATTTTTTCTACCAATGGATAATTTAAACATCATGTCCCTCCCTGAATATCTTGTTTCAAGAGATGTTTGTATTCTCAGCTTCACATTGGTAGACATCCATTATTTTCTCTTGCCTCTGTAAAAGTTCATAAATAATATATAATTGTCCACCACAGCTTCTGGTAGGCATACATAGTCAGTGTCAGTATTTTACCCAAGTAAAGACCATGCAAATTTTGTCTTTTGAGTAACTTAGAGTTACCCTCGGTTACCCTTGGTGAGTAGTCCAGTCAAGGACAAACTCTTTTTAGCTGGATTTATCTTCACCCTACATGGGATCAACAAAAAGCATAGAGGGTCATGGCTCAAAAAAAAAAAAAAATGATCAGGCCCAGTGCGGTAGCCTGGTGGTTAAAGTCCTCGCCTTGTATGCACTGGAATCCCATATGGACACTGATTTATATCCTGGTGGCCCAGCTTCCCATCCAACTCCTTGCTTGTGGCCTGGGGAAGCAGGTGAATATGGCCTAAAGCCTTGGGACCCTGCACCCACGTGGGAGACCCAGAAGAAGCTTCTGGCTGCTGGTTTCAGATTGGCTCAGCGCTGGCCATTGAAGCCACTTAGGGAGCGAATTAGCAGATGGAATATCTTCCTCTTTGTCTAGCCAACTTTCCAATAAAAAATAAATAAATATTTTTAAAAAATAAGATGATCATGATTGAGTTGGGATGAAAAGAAAAAGTATAAATGTGTATTCCTATGTTGAAATAATTTAGCATTATGGATTCTTTTTATGGCAAATCTAATGCTATTTAATGACCTTACGCTTTTGATGATGACAAAGCAATGCAGACATTTTCTTTTAAAGAACAAAAAACAAATTTTAAAATGTACTTAATTTGTTCCTTAGAAACTCCACTAAAAAAATATATAGAAATTTGCAAACAGCTAATTAGAAATGACTTGAGAATTATGAATTATCTTTCCTTTGTATTATCTATTAAGTTGATATATTGCCACATTTACAACTGTTTCATAATTATAGGAGGGCTTCTAGGTGATTAAAAACATTATCTTTCACATTTTGCTGGCTATATCACTGAAAGGATAAATGATCTTATAAACATCTTGGATTTTCCACCAAATGTAGTTCAATAAGTAGGTGAAGAATTATCACCCACCATGAACAAATATGTATGAGGAGGGGAAATTTGCTACATGAAATAATTCCAAAAACAGCTTCAAAAATGAACAATTTGAGTATGTGCAAAATTCTAGCTTACTGGAATCCATGGATTAATGGGAGACAAGGCATTGGTTATAACCTCCCAAATATGTTAGCACAGTGTGTTCATTTGGCTCTTTGGAAAAGAGGCAAGTATCAACTACTCTCATTATTAATGAGTCATGAGAAGGTTATAAGGAAAAAAGAATTGATCATTTTAAACACCTGAGTACTCTTTGCTCCAGATCTACCATAATGGAGGACAGCAGATAAAAGGTGGAATTTCAGTTTCATTGATGATGAATCTTGGCTATGTTTTCCTTTTATAATCAGCATCTGTCTACCCCAAAAAGAAAATAATTTGTGGGGATGCTTTACCCCGCGCATATAGAACTGTCTGAGCAAGTTGTTCTGAAGGCGATGTCCTGTCTCAGAGGAGCCCACTGGGGTGTACTTTCAGCTCAACACCCAGCCTTGTTAAGCTGTGGGAAAAAAGGCGGGGATGGCTTCATCTAATACAGAAGACCCAAGATACGTGAGCCTCATGTACAAGAATTTCTTGATCCCGTATTTCTTTTTTCCTTAATAGGGAAAGGTAACAACACATGTTCACTTAAACCTTTATGGCTTCTTCAGTACCTATGTGGGTTGAAAGAAGACTGAATAATTTCCTAAATTATCCAATCGAATCAAGCAAAGTTTTTGGCATTTAACCTCTAAAATAAGGCTAATTATAGCTTCCAAGACAGCCTCCAAAATTCAGAGTCTCATAACTCTATTTTCACAATGATTATCCATTGACTTATATCAGGTTTGAGTTGTAGATTAAAATCAGCCTCAGGTAGCAAGCCATAAAAACTAATGAAAATTTACAATTCTTTACAGGTTCCATGTAAGATGGGGATAGTAATAATGGCTGTCTCAAAGCTTCATTATGAGTATGAGTTGAGTTAATACAAATAAAATCGTGGTCAGTGTCCGGTATGTGCTAAACACATAACATGTTGGATGCAATTCAGCTTTTAATCATTACAAATACAAATGAACACCATTGTACACCAACAACAGATAAAGATTTCTGTGGAAAGAAGAAACTGAATCTGCTATATAATGAGTTCCAAGAAAGAAGTTTTCTTTTTGGAAAAGTGGAGACTGGAAAATCTAACTAAACATCTCTTATTCACAGTACGTATTCTGTGGATCCGCAGCCACAGCATCACCCAGGAGCTTGCTGGAAATACAGAGCCCTGACCATTGTCCAGGCCTACCAATCAGGATCTGTGGTTTAACAAAGTACCCAGGTGATTCTATCAAGGGTCAGTGTCACCTTGTTTCTGAAAGGAACATGGCTGTGAGCCACAGTCAGTTACAGGTGCTGGGTAAGCTCTGTCACAGCCTTGGAGGATGCAGTGAGTCAGGCCACTTGATGATGTCAGCTCCTGGCCATGTGGCAGTTGTCTCATACAAGGAAGTCAGTTGTTTTGGAATGTACACATGTGAACCCACATGTACATACAACACAACACACATGCACATATGACACATACACATAAGTCCATAATCTCATTCCAAGGACAATGACTCTTAGAGAAGGTACAACCTAAATGGGCATTTTCAAGCTAAGATTTATGAACATATGCTTTCTTTTGCTAGAGAACATGTTTCTCTTTAAAAACAAAAAAAGGTATAGGTTCCGAAGCATGGTCTAAATCCATAAGACTGAACAGAATGCCTTCCCTCATTTCTTAATGAGTGTTCTACACTGTCTCAGAATGGTGTTATTGAAGATGATCACATTAGAACCTCAACCTGTAAGAGATGTCCCATCATGTAACACACGTGGACATCATCTCTTAACGGCTCAGCTCTAGCCATCCTGCAACCGTGGAAGAAGAGGCTCAATCTCCCAAAAACTTCTCTCTCCTTCCTTCCCCTTCTCTTTTTCCCATTTCTCCTTTCTCTTCTCTTCTCCTTTTAGCTTTACCAATATTAAGAGAATTGACTTCATGCAATTCATAGGTACAGACCTAAGATAGCCATCCTTCCCTCTTTGCCTCTCCCTCTCCTCAATCTTCTTTCTTCTCTTCCTTCTTTCTTTAGCTTCCTTTTAAAAAAATAATAAATTCATTTTATTATTGATGATGTTTACATAGTTGAGAGGGATGCATGCCCATGTGAACCAATGATTAGGGTGAGGTGGGTCAAGGAACTCCCTTCTTGATTTTTGCAGACATAATTTTAATCCAACCTATAATCAAAGGCTTAATTCACTGCTAACCACATATTTGAAAAGTAAAAAGTAGGAAGACCACAGTTACACAGAAGTGTAGACAAAGGATAAAAGTGATAATCATTGTTTCTTATTTTTAAAAAAATTTTAAATATTGTTTTATTTAAATATCAATTCTTAATCTTTTGTATCTAATAGTTTTAAAAAATATGGAACACTTTATGAATTTGCGTGTCATCCTTGCGCAGGGACCATGCTAATCTCTGTATCGTTCCAATTTTAGCATATGTGCTGCCGAAGCGAGCACAAAAGTGATAATCATAGTAACACGTTTACTTCATTTCTGTATTTTTTGTATTCTATATTAACTGTCTTGTATCAGATAAAACATATTTGTTTCCTTAAAACTGACTTACTTCACTAAACGTAATGGTTTTCACTAAGCATAATGGTTTCACTTTTTTATTTAGTTGCAAAACACACTATTTCATTCTTTTCTATGATTAGGTAGTATTCCATAGTTTGCATATAGATAGATAACACATTTTCTGTATCCAGTCAGAAATTGAGGTGCATCTGGATTGATTCCATATCTTAACCATTGTGAACTGAGCCACAATAAACATGGAGGTATGCTAACTCTTTCATATTCTGGCTTCATTTCACTTGGATAAATTCCCAGGAGCAGGAAGGCTGGGTCATATGGTAAATCTATTTTCAAATTTCTGAGGAATATCCACACTGTCTTCAATAATGATTGTGCTAATTTACATTCCCCCACCAACAGTGTTTTAGGATATCTTTTCCCCCACATCTCTTCTCTGTCTTCTGCTCTCCTCTTCTCCCCTCTCGTCCCTTTTCCTCCCTCTCAACCCTCCCCCCACCCTGCCCAACTCGACCTGCCAGAAATGAACCATGCAGGGATCCCTTTTCTTCCTGTCCTCTGGCAGTAAACAGAGAAGCAACCTGAGTAGGGCACTGTTACCTTCTGGGGTTCCTCACTGCAATGGTAAGTAAGGGTCTTGCTCTTTCTGGAAAGCCTGTAATATCACATTGGTCCACTTTCTGTTTTAGATTGAAATTGACAGAAGTATTGATACATCACTAAAAACCAGAACAGACTAGAGGCAAGTTCTTTCTATGCTATCTGTAGATATAAACATTTTCCCAAGTTCTCACAGAGAATCATCTGCATGAGGGAAATACCTGCTTTGCCTGACATGAGACAGTGTGGCCTCTTTTTCCAGCCTCGAGTCTCTTAACCAGAAAATGAGCTAAAGCTCCCTTACAAGGCAGAAGAAATACTCTGTTGTTCTTCAATATGTGGCACCTGGTTTATTTTATGTCTTTTCATACTATTTATTTTTAAAAATTTACACTCTACCTTGTCTCAGAAAGGATTTAAAGGGTTTTGCAAGTATACATAAAAATAGTAAGATAGCTTATAAATTAGAAATATGTGAAGAGCAAAAGGGAAAAATCAAAGAGAGGGGCATAAATGGAGTAGGCTATAGCTGGGACACACAGTGGTCCCTTATCATCCTGCTCTCTTGCCTCAGGTAAGCAAGCAGCACAGGTGGCTTTTTTTCTTTCCAGATAGGACACAGGAGGAGAAGGAAATGCAATTCACTCCGTAAGCAGGGCCACCAGCAATGGCATCTATAGCATGAGTGGAAGCACCTGCTTGTTTCCATGAAGCCAAGGCCTGCCACATGTAATCCAAGACTTTGTGTCAGTCAAATGGACTTTAATTTTGTGCATGTTGTTTTTATTTAGAGATATAATTATTCTCAGGATTTTTAAATTTAGAGCACACATATGATATGAAAATATTTAACAAATGAGGGAGAGTAAGAATCACTCTATTCTGGTTCTATAACATAACCAGTTAAAGAGGAGGCAGGATCCAAGTGACGAAGAGCTCCAGTGGCTGGAATGCATGGTCCCACAAGACGCAGTGCACAATTATGCTTGAAAGGACCAGGAGGCCTGAGGATTTGGCTCAAAATGGGTGAGTGGGCTGGTTCAATTTTAAAACTAGGCAACCTGATTTCAAAGTCTGATTTTAAAACAAGAGATGCCTAAAAATGGCACCTGAAGCCCATTCTGTTGCCTCATTTGTCCACCGGGAGGGGTGGTGGTGGGAAGCATTCCTGCACTGTGGGCAGAAAAGCAGTCATAGATATCACCACTCAGGGACCAGGGAAGGTCTTTCCCAGCTCTTTAGCTTGACCTCTTTAGCCTGTCTCCTTGCCACCCCCAAACAGGTACTCACACATTCACACAAGCACACATGCACTCTTCTATACACACATATACATACATGCATCCACATTTATATCCATATGCATGAACTCATACATTCTCACACGTTCATATATACACTTGCAAACACATGGCTGTATACTCATAAATGCACTCATAATACATCCAAACATATACATATAGATGCATATACATAATACACAAATACACACTGTACACACTTACCCACATAAATTCAAATAAACATTCACACCCATTTTTTTAAAGATTTATTTTTATTTTTTTTTTTGGAAAGCCAGATATACAGAAAGGAGGAGAGACAGAGAGGAAGATCTTCCTTCCACTGATTCATTCCCCAAGTAGCTGCAATGGCCAGAGCTGAGCTGATCCAAAGCCAGCAGTCAGGAGCCTCTTCCAGGTCTCCCACACAGGTGTAGGGTGCCAGTGCTTTGGTTTGTTCTCAACTGCTTTTCCAGGCCACAAAGGAGGGAGCTGGATGGAAAACAGGGCTGCTGGAACATGAACCGGCATCCATATGGGATCTGGGAGTGTGCAAGGCAAGGACTTCAGCCACTAGGCTACGAGGCCAGGCCTTCACAAACCTGTTTTTACACTCCCTGGACTTTTGGGTACTGTAGGAAATGCCTTCTCCTCACCATTTACTGAGCTGACGTGCCGTTTACAGAGTTTTCTCCATTCTGTCTTGACCCCTCTCACTTTTCCCTACATGTCCCTTACAACACAACATAATGCTACTTCATCTTGGAAGACCACTTGCATCTCGGGCCCCTTACAACAGCTTTTACAACTTTACTCAAAGCAGAACACAAAACAAATACATTGTAGTAACATCCCACAGAAAAAAATGGATGGGTAAAGTCTCGCATTCCAGAGAAGACTCTAGGGTAGCACAACACACGCGATGCAGAACACACAGCGTGTGCCCAGCATGGAAAAACCCAGAGATTAGAGAGCTCGGATGGATGGCAACAGATGGGGTATTTATTTATTTCCAATGCTTTTTTGCTGTGAGAATCACATGAGATATATATCTTATTTCGAGAAAAGTCTCAAGGGGAACAGCTGTCATGCGGTTTCATCCAGAACTCTTTAGTACAGTACAAACAATATAATGGAGGGCAGACAGTCTAAATAGCAGACCACAACAGTATGGAGCGCCTCAATTGCAGTTCGTTTTATCCTGTAACTTCTTCTTTACATGAAGTGAATCATTCCCTTCAATAAAACAGTGCAGTGAGTGACCTTTGGGTATTAAATCAGGTTTCATGCTTCAGAACTGTGATCAAAATATTCCCACACTATTTTTTTCCCCATCCACATGGAACCAAAGCGCTTTAAGAAAATTTACTGAATCCTTGAAAACCTAATGATTCCTTTATAGCCTCGGGTAAGTTACTGCAAAATTTAATTTCTGCTAACCTA
Organism: Ochotona princeps; assembly: GCF_030435755.1. Classification (NCBI taxonomy): domain Eukaryota; kingdom Metazoa; phylum Chordata; class Mammalia; order Lagomorpha; family Ochotonidae; genus Ochotona; species Ochotona princeps. The sequence continues at coordinate 75,184,618 of NC_080836.1, forward strand.
CTTGAGATTGCAAACAGCAAAATAAATGTGTGGAGCTTACCTGTCTGCCGCATCTCTATTTTCCTCTCTGACACACTTATCTGTCTGATGCCTGTCTGCATTTTGCTCTCCGAGTGTGCCAAGTTCCTGCAAAACACTGGACCCCTGTAACACTGACTTTGGCACTGACCTCAGACACCTGTGACACTGACCTCTCTCTCTGGCCACAGTAGAGTCACTGTTCACCCTTTGCCATCCTGTCCATCATTTTTGGAAGTTCATTCAATAACTTTCATCTTCACCAGAATGAAAATGAACTTGTTTCTGAGAGGTTCATTGGAAACAAAAGAAGAGTTACAAGGATTGTAGGTAATATTTTTTGGAACATTGTGTCTGTACCTCTAATCATTTATCATACTCATACAGTTAGAAATGTTTGTTTCAATGGTATTTTATTTTAGCTGAAATCTATTCCCCCCCCCCCCCTTTATCTGACAACAGCACCCCAGAATCCTTTTGGTGAATTAGCTCTGTCTCCTAGATGTGTCCTTGTTGGGACCATCCATCAAAGCATGTAGCTCTCCCTGGGATAAAGAGCAGATCCATGAACTGGACTGATTTTGAGTTATAACAATAGTTGGCACTGACTCATCTCAAGGCTGGGACTCTGAGGGGTTTTAGAGACTGTGGAGATTAGTTCTTGTTCTCTCTCCCCCAGCAAAACACTACTATGTCCTCTTCCCAGACTTCTTTTTCATACTTCCCGACAATTCTGCTTAATAAACCAGAACAGTTTCCTGGTGTTTGACCAAAGAATCCTCACCTTGAGAGAATTTCCTACCAGGTGTGTTGAGGATGAAGACAAGGAAGATTACAGAAAAAGAGGAGATAGTGGCTTAGTTTACCAGAATTAGTGAGGAGCATAGAGTGGGTGACGAAAGCCAGCCTGACGGCATGGATCAGGGGCAGACCAGGCTGAATCAGTTCATGTCATCCACTGGCAAATCCGATCACCAGAACAGAGTGTGGGTTGAGCTGGGTTTGGTCGCGACAAAACCAGTACACATTATGGAATGCCAGGGCGTGGTTGCCTGTACTGGATTTGACTGCAGCACCCAACCAGCACACGCGAGATCCAGGAGGGGAGGGGCAGAGCTGGCAAGGGAATTAAGGGGCTGGTCCCCTCGCCGGACAGCTACTCCCACTGGAGAGCTTGGGCTGGGATGGGGACAGACCAGATTAAGCAAGGCTGCAACACCTGTGCGCTGCATGTGGCCTAGATCAGGGAAAAGCCAGGCTGGGCTGATTATTCCTGCGGGAGCAAGCATAAATTAGAATGGGTGAGGGATGTTTGGGCTTAGCTGCAGCATCAGCTGGCACTGGGGACTAATTCTGTCAAGTCAAACCACAGAACCACCCAAACCGCATAAACCGGGAGTGAGAGAGACCTGGGAGGGAAAAGTGGGTTTCCCCTTCTTAGGTCACTACTCCCGTGGGAGGGCATGACAACTAGGACGGGGGCTGGGGTGGCTAGACAGAGAGGCATTCAACAACATCCGTGAGGGCTGGATGGTTAAGTTGGTTAGACGGAACTAAGCTTTAATACCCATTGACAAGTACAAGAGCCAAATGGGATGGGGGACAGACTGGTCTACTGCTACACATACTGGCAAACCAGGGTAGGGGGAGGGCCTGGTGGGGGTTATTGTGGGTCGCCCGACTAGGCTGCAGCTCCCACTGGTTGATGTAAGTGCCGAGTATGTGCTGGGCAGAACCAGACTGGACTGCGACACCCATTGGTTCCAGTGCAACTCGGGACTGAAAACAGAACCAACCCAGCAATTGCAACCACCAGCTGATCGGGGTGATGGACTGTGCTGGGCCCTGTGCTTTCTAGAACATACAAGAATCTAGTCTGGGAATACCTCAAAGTTTCTTTGGAGATCTCCCCAATCGAACTGCTGGACTCAGAACTCTAACCAAGACAAGACAGAAGACAGACCAGGTCAATCATTCATCTCAGCTGTATGTTGGCAGCGAAATATGGGGCAAATGGAGACTTTATGATGAACCATATCAATCAGTGGACGACCTCATCGAGCGAAACTGGCAGCGATTCATAACTGGATATCTATTAAAACCATTTGAGCAAATATCTCAGAGCATGCCCCACATCTGGGACTTGGGGTGGGCAGGAAACCGGGTGAGGCTTCTCCCTCAATATTCCCCTTTACCTTGGATACATGATGGAAACAATATGGACATAATAGTGTTACCCACTTCCCTATACCCCCAAACCTTCTTTTTTTTTTTTTTAACCGTAATTAACTATGTAACCATTGTCAACAACAATACAATAAAATAAATTAAAAAAAAAAAAAAAAAGAAAGCCAGCCTGAGGGCTCAGTCTCAGAATACCACTGCTGAGCACTGTAGCAGGGTCTGCCTTCTTCACTGTCCTTAAGGAATGGGCGTGGCTTCCACCTCCTCCAGGGAACACTGTGGGCTTCTTCACTATCCTAAGCCAAAGATCCAGATCCCATATCCCATACATGTAACGGACTGAACTAACTCAGGGTGGAAAAGTGAGCTTCAATCATTTCAACTGCTATTGTGGAAGGATGGGGTCTCTGGGGCAGAATTTTGCATATTTCAGCAAAAATATCTGCTGCTGGGAAGCTGTGGCTAATAATTTTCTGTAAAAATGACTGGGAAAAATAAAAAATGAGAAGTGAGGATTAAGAAAAAGATCCTTACAAGATAATAGGTAGTAGATTCCAAGTTTACTTGAACAGTAAAGCCCACATGTGTCTAGTCTATGTGGGAAATAAAGCAAAGGGCATCGTTCATTCAATAAAATCAGGGATTATAAATATCTGGCCACACCAGAAGGCTTGAGGCAAGGACAACCATGTGAGCTGCATGTGCAATTCCTCATCTATAGAAAGTGTGAGAGGGTAAATATTTGCTATTATAACACAGTAAGTTTAAGGATAATTTATTAAGTAGTAATCAATAAATCATACCTCCCCAATTAAAGCTCAGAGACCCAACTACCTACTGCCTCAAGAATTAAACCTTAAAAAGGCATAAATAGGGACTGGCATTATACCAGTGGATTAAGCTATCATAGGCTTCTGGCATTGGCCTGGCATTAGTCTAGCTGCTGTGGTCTTTTGGGGAGTGAACCAGCATAAGAATTGTATCACATTCCCTATGCCCTCTCTGTAATTCTGCATTTCAAATAAATAAATAAATAATCTTTTTAAAAATTATAAGCATAAATAGGCTAAAATATAAAAAATGTGTATCAAAAGACAGCTATAATAACTGTATTATAATAAAAATAGTATTATGTGGGGGCCCAGTGTGATAGCACAGTGGTTAAAGTCCTTGCCTTGCACACACCAGGATCCCATATGAGCATCTGTTCTAATCATGGCGGCCCTGCCTCCCACCCAGCTCCCTGCTTATGGCCTGGGAAAGCAGTTGAGGACAGCCCAAAGCCTTGGGACCTGTACCCGTGTGGGAGACCCAGAAGAGCTCCTGGCTCCTGGCTTCAGATTGGCTCAGCTCCAGCCATTGCGGCCACTTGGGGAGTGAACCATCAGACAGAAGATCTTCCTCTCTGTCTCTTCTCCTCTCTGTATATCAGCCTTTCCAATACAAATAAATAAATCTTTAAAAAAAAACAAAAATAGTATTATGTGAAGAGGATTATTTCATAATGCTTAAGAATAACCTTATCAAGGAGACATAATATTTCTAAATGTTTATGTGCCTAACAACAGCTTCAAAATCCAAAAAGCAAATCGGATAGAATTACAAAGACAGCTGGGTGAAACACAGTTGTACCAGAAGATTTCAACACCTCCTTGCCAATGACTGATGGAATAAGCAGAAAATTAGCAAGGATATAGAAGATAGAACATGATAAAATTAGTGTTTAGACAACACTCTGCTACCAGCAGCAGACTACACATCCTTTTCAGGAACACATAAATCATTTACTAAGATAGGCATTCTGAACCATACAATAAACCTCACTGCTTTTAAAATAGATTTAAATCCTAGAAAGTGTCTCTCTGATCTCATTAGAATTAAATACAATAACACACGGTAGTCTGAAAATATTCTCATGTCTGGATGCTAAATAACACACTTAAATATTGTGCATCAAAAAATAACATGTAATTTAAGCTGAATGAAAATAAAATGATACACATCAAACTCGGTTAGCTGATGTTAAAGTAGTTTCTAGAGATCAGTTTACAATGAAAACTGACTACTTATAGAAAAAAAGATCTTAAGTCAACTATTTCATTTTCCATGTTAAGAAATTGAAGGAACAGAAAGTTATTTTGGTGCAACAGTTTTTGAAATCCATACATGCAAGGGAGCCTCAGAATGCTCATGGGAAATGGAATTACAGGATGTGTGAGTTTTCCATGCCTCTCATAGAAAGCTTTGGCTACTGGAGGCACTCTGAAGAAAGACAAGGCATTCACGAGCAGGCTTGACCAACAGCGAGGCAGGGAGTACAGAGATAAGTGTGTGTTCAAAGCAAGGAGACATGCCAAGGCATGGGATTTTCAGAGTTCGCTAATACTTTGTGACCTTGGAACTCAAATCCCAAGTAGTGCATGACTTCCAAAAGTTGATACTGCACAGGAAGGTTGCCTGTACTCACTAGATGACAGAGAACAAACACACATCCACGAAAGCACCAACGTCAGTATCAGATTTGTGAGAGATGATTGCAAAAATCATAGCAGGATATTCAGTTAAAAGGCAGCTATGTCTTTGCACAAAGACAGTGTAGGTGCAAGCTGAGACCACCCCATCTTTCATAAATGAGCTAGTGTCATCTTTAGGATGCACATGTTCTGTGGGAAAGCTGACGCATACCTTAAGGTTTGGACATACTTCCAAGATTGTGTTAGTTTTCTAGGTCTGTGGTAACAAAGGTCTAACAAACTGGGCATCTTAAGCAAGAAATGTATTGTCTTACAGTTCAAGAGCCCAGAAGTCTTGAAGAATTATCAGGGCCATATTTCCTGTGGTGGCACCAGAAAAGACCCTTTCCTTGCTTCAATAGTCCTGGTGGTGCCAGGCATACTGTGGCTTGTAATGTCATCAACCTAGGTTCTGCCAGTATCTTCTCATACACCTTCCTCTCCACGTGTCTCTTTGTTCTCTTCTTATAACAGCCATTGGATTTAGGGCTCACCCTACACGCAGGATGATGTCATCTTGAGACAATATATTTACAAAGACTCCATTGTGAAAGAGGGTTACATTCTGAGATGCTAGGTGGGCATAAATTTGGAGGGGACTTCTTAATCTACTATCAGAGTTCATGATCCTTAGGTCTGGTTCTGAGTCCCCGCTCATCTGAAAAAAATTCAACTCACATCTGATTTCCTAAGGATATTCTCCTTCATTTGCTGCACACTAGCTCACATGCCCAGCTCCATGTCACACTTTGATGTCCCTTAAATCCTTTTATCCCACAGTGACTTCATGGTAGTTTTGGAGCACTGGGTAGTGCACGAGTTTCAGCCACACATACAGAAACAGAATGGCAGGGATTTGTGTTCTCAAACATCAGTGCATTAATATGCTCCCAGAAATTTCTCATTTAGAAACTTGTATCAAAATCCAGACTGCTTGATGACTGTTTGCCCTTCTCCTTTCTACCTACTTTGCTATCTTTCTCCCTTCTGATTCTGATTAATTTCTCATGCAGCATTGATAGGCTTGGTTTCACTGTCCTTTCATAGCCTGTTTGCAAGAGGTCATCTGTTGTGGGTATCACATGGTTTTACTAAACAAAAAACAGTTCCCACTGAAGGAGCTCAGGGACCATCTGTCAAATAAGAATTGCTTACCTCTACTACAAAGCAAGAAGGATAACACAAAATTTTCTAAGTTAGATACATGGATTATAAAATCTGCTACTTTTTGAAGAGGGAGAAATTTTTATAAGTTTTACTAGAATACACTTGGAAAACTCATTTAAGTTGCTTTCTAATGAGCTAATACACTGATTGATATTAATATGTTGATTGCTACTATTGCTAACTCACAAATAAGAAGTAGAAAACTTCATGAGTGTGGTAATCACATACTTATGGTATGTATATATATATGTATAAGTATATATGTGCAGTGAAGATGCACATATTTATGCATTTGGTAAATTTGCGTGCATGTGCATATGTATGCATTACATATCATTTATAAGTATGTATATTTGCTATGTATAATAAGTACACATTTACTTTATATGCATGTATATATATTAAGTATATATATATGCTATATTTATACTGAGTTTATATATATGAGTATGGTATATATAATTATATGCCAGGGACTTCAAAAATTCTGGGAAACATGGATAAAAAGATATTTGGAACAAAAACTTTAAAAATTTATGCATATATTTTTTGTATGTTTATACTCATGTGTATAAAAGTATTCCAAGCAATTCATGAAACAGTGGGATCTTGGCCTAGTGGTTAGGACTCTGGTTAAGACGTCCAAATGGGGGCCCAGCACGGTAGCCTAGTAACTGAAGTCCTCAACTCACATCCACCAGGATCCTATATGAGTGCCAGTTCATAGCCCGGATGCTCCACTTCCTATCCAGCTCTGTGCTTGTGGCCTGGGAAACCAGTAAAGGGTTCCCAAAGCTGTGGGACCCTGCACCCACATAGAATACCCAGAAGAATTTCCTGGCTCCTGGCTTCAGATCAGCTCAGTTCCAGCTGTTGTGGCCACTTAGAGAGTGAGCTGAAGATGGAAGATCCTTCTTTCTATGTATCTGTGTCATTGATAAAAACATAAAATACATCTTTTAAAAAAAGATGCCCAACATATCTCATGCTGGAGTGTCTTGATTTGATGCCCATCCCTGGCTCCAACTGAGGTGTAGCTCCTTTTTCTAGCCTCGTGTCAATGTAGATCCTGCAAGGTAGGTGATAGCACCAGTGACTAGGTACCTGTCACCCACATAGAAAGCTGGATTGAGTTCCGAGCTCCTCACTTTGGCCACAGGCCAGTCCTGGCTGATGTGGGCATTTGGCCAGTAGACCAGCAGATGGGAGTTCTAAGACTGTGTATCTTTTTCTGCCCTGCTCCCTTGTTCCCTCTCAAATGATAAAAAAAAAAAAAGCTTCATGGGAAATGGAATTAAAAGTGAGTTATTTTGGCACAAAAAATTTGTGGTGCAAAATTTTTTTTCATAACGCATGAAAATGCATATTTTGAAAAATTGCATGAATTTAAAAATTGTTTTTGCTCTAAAATAAATGCATACTTTTCATTCCATTTTCCAAGGATTTTTTAAAAGCTGTCCTTATACGTACATAATTAGTATCTATTAGTTGTATTGTATCAGTAAGTACTTTACCAAGTGAAACAAAGTACCTCATTTCACTCTCCCACTTAGGAGGCAGCTACTGTTACTCATTCCATTTTATAGATAAAGTAGAAAGTACTAGAACGTCCCTGGCAGTAGCCTTGTTCTTCACCCAGTGATTACTGCTGCTGAGTAACTGATACTCACAGGGTAAAAGGTTAAAAGCGGGTGTATGCAGCAAGAGCCTATCACCTTCTAGACACTAAACTAGTGGATGAATGAAATTCAATGCTTTGCTCCCAGTCATGTTTTTTACCTATTGACCTCCAGCCAGTCAGGACTTTACCAACTAATGTAAAATATTTATCTATTTCTATTGGAAAGGCAGGTTTCTACAGAAAAGGAGAGATAGAAAGAAAGACCTTCTCTCTGTTGGTTCACACCTCAAATGGCTATAACTGCCAGAGTTGCCAAATGAGTGCAGGGTCCCAAGGCTTTGGACTGTCCTCTACTGCTTCCCAGGCCATAAGCAGGGAGCTGGATGGGAAGTGGAGCAGCCAGCACGAACTGGTGCCCATAAGAGATCTTGGCGGATGCAAGACAAGCAGTTAGTCATTGAGCCATTGTGCCAGGCCCCACAGGTCTGTCTTCTTAACTGTCACCCTTAATAGAGATGCTTGCAAAAATTAAGAAGCTTCGGAGATTAGTTGAAATGTGTGTGAGAGCATGTGTATGTGTAAGAATGCACACAGCATAAAATTCACCATTTAAACTACACAATTTAGTAGTACTGAGTGTATTCACAATGTAGTTAGCACCACCATCTCATTCCAGAACATTTTCAAAATCATTCTCAAAATGATTAAATGACTACTGAATGACTACCCATTCAGTAGTCCCCTTCAAGTCTCCATCCCCTGTCCTCTTAGCAACCACTAACCTGCCCTCTGTCTCTGAGTTCCCTTCTACTGCATATTTTCTCTAAATTGACTCAGACCACATGTAGTTTTGTGTGCTTGCCTCCTTCCACATCCCACACTGTCCTGGAGCTTCATCCTTGTGGCAGGCAACAGCACCCCATTCCTTCCCATGTCCATTACATGGATAGACATGGGAATCAGGTTCTAGAGATAGAGAAATGGCTCCTAGAGATTAGGTTGGGGAGGAGGACATCAAAGTTGGACTACATTGGGCATTCCTGTTTAGGAAATATCTGTTTCAGGGAGATGCAGTGGAGGACAAAATGAAAGTAAAGCACCTGGCAAAGAGGTGGGTAGAGGAGGCTCATAAACAAGCAGATGGAAGAGCAGCTTCTTGGGGAAGGCATTAGGGTGGTGGAAGTGGGAAGGCTCCAGGAAGGGACCATGGGCTGGCAATTTCAGACCTTCAGAAAGATGAGTATGTGTGAGGCCTTCGACACCCCAAAGAACTCACTTTTCCAAATCTGTGGCATAGGACCAGGTGACATTTCAAAGTCACCCTCATGCTGTGATTCTAGGACTGTAAAAAGGAAAATTGAAAGGACAGAAAAGTAAGTTCCAGGGGGTTTGTGAAGATTTACCACAGATCATTTAAGTGACTGCATAGGACCTTAAAATTACATAAACTGGCTATGAGATTACAAAGGGGCAGGGAACATTTCGACAGAAAACAAATTCATTAGCAGCATGAAAATAGCAGTTGATGGCAATGATTATAATCCAAGGTGCAAAGAAAAAGGTCAGCTCCTCTTCAGTTTTTATTTGGGTTGGTGACAATTACATTTATGTAAAAAAAAAAAGTAAATCTCTTAATTGCAAGATAATGTCACTTCTTTAGAGAACATCTTGTGGCTGTTGCTCCCAAAAGAGAAAAGAAAATGCAATTATGCTTTCCTTAACTCCAAACTCCAGTTCAAATAAATTACTCAAGTATATATAAATTATCTGGAAGGAAAAATATCTATGAAGATTTAAAATATTATAAAGTCTCCAATCACTGGACTCAGATGCTTTAGTGCTTTCAAACCAGTTTTATGTCCTAATCCTTGCATACTTAAATAAACATCACACTCAGAGCTGCAATGCGTGAATTGGGCTGTGCTGTGGTGGAGGAAGATTAACGTTTCTGTGTTGACCCAAAAGCTGACTAAAACACATTTCATTTGGCCCTGGCATATAGAAACTAGAGTCTGAGAAACTGGAAAGGGAACATTATGTTTTTAAATACAGCCAACCAAACGTGGTGTGTATTTTACACCTATCAAGAGAAGTTTCTCTCTTCCACCTTTTACTGAACCATCAAAGAGGTGATTGTGTGGACAAAATAACACTGGAACATGTCACATTCTATTTACATCGATTGATCAAATCCAGGAAGAGGCTTTCACACTTTCTGGACTAGTGATCAGCACTAGACCAATACAAAAAGCTGCCAAGTGGAGAGATTTCAAGGTATGTACACCCTTACAATAATCACCTGGAATCTTTTTTTTTCTTTTTAACCTCTATTTATACAAAACTGGAAAAGTGAATCCAGGGCAGTGCCATGTGGGGGTTCTTGGGGCATTTTTCTTCATGAATCCCTTGTTTCATTATAACATTAAAAGGTGTGCTTTATGATTGCACTGATATAAACATAATCCAGGCTGAATTCCAATTCAATATTAGATTCAATTATATCTTCTGATTCTAAAGAAGTAAAAATTAAACCATTTTCATGGGCTCCTCAGTGTTTTCTGCATCATAAATCTGTGTCTGCTGTGTCTAATGGAAACATCAGTCCTGAGTCAGTCATCCAGCAAGCAGCCCATATGGTGCACAGAGGTCCAGGTTGGACCCTGAAGGGACACAGAGACGTGTCAGAGGCAACTTAAAATACAGCTGGATTGAGGAAAGTAGCTTGTGGAAGGATAAGCAGTTCAGAGTGGATGCAAGACAGTGAGAGGTACGAAGTAATTAGAAGGACAGGAGGGAGTAAAGGTGAAAGGTGTAGACGTGGCAGCAGTGTCTTAAGGAGGGTGTTACTGTTCCAGCCACACTGGAGTTTTAAAGCCTGAGTGAGCTTGGGGACAGGCAATATGATCAAGAAGGAAACAAACTTGCAACAAAAGCCAAGAAGAGTAAGCAAGGAAAAGAGGTCCCTGATGATGTTATGATAAAGGACAGCATGCTTGTTATACTGAAATTGTGGATGTGTGTACATCTTGCTTATTTGAGAGAGAAAGAAAAAGAGAAATGTAGACAGAGAGATGCATCTTCCATCTACTGGGTTACTCCCCAAATGTCCACAACAACCATGGCTATTTAAGCTGAAGCCATGAGCCTAGAACTCAATCCAGATTCCACTCATGGGTGACGGAGAATCAAGTCCTTGAGCCATTACCCACTGCCGCCCAGCATGTGCATCATCAGGAAGCTCAAATCATGAGTGGAGCCATTACTTGTCCCAGGCACTCATGTGAGATGTGGGTATCCTGTGTGGCAATCATAACTGCTGGGACAAACACCTTAGTACCACAATTCACAAAAGTTTTATGTCATACTAGTGTAATTTCCTTGAACATTGGCCTTCACTATCTCATGAGAAAACACTCTCTATTTACCTGCTCCCACAAAAAGCCACAGCTAGACTTAAAAATTAAAATGTGATCATGTTTCCATCTTACTCTTAGCAGGCATCTCACCCCCTACTCTCACCTAACACTACATTGATTAAAAAATGGAAGTTTAACCTAAAAGGAGACTTGTTCAAATTCATATTCTGCTCCTTTAAAATTGTGACAGGTTGGCCAAATGCCCTTACCATCGGGCACACTCTGGACAGTTCCCTAGTAACCAATGCTGAAGAGATGACCCATTTGAATGGGGACTGAAATCAGCATTTCAATACTATTTTTGGTTTAGTTTCAAAGCCATGTGCTCCTTCCTCTAAAACTGGCACCAGTCTCAGTGGTAGCTTGTAAGTACTTTGGAATAACCTCCCAGTTATTTTTAGTGTTTTCTCTGTGAAAATACCAGTGTTCCTAAAAAAGGAGACAAGAGTGGGAAACTTAGACCCAGGAGATGCTTCAAGACTTGCGGCAAAAAAATCCCAGTGACGTAGGGACTGATTTCCCCGGACCCCGGGCCAGGGAACTCACATGTGATGAAGGTGCTGTCTGTCAGTAGCACTCACAGGCACTGGGCAAGAGAAGCAGGGGTCATGTGATGATAACATGGTATGAATATGTTGTTGCTGGGGTGTGCCTGGGGTGCATTCATAGAAGCACAGAGAAACCTGGCCTAATGGCTAGGGGAACAAAACTCAAGTGACCAAGGAAGGTTTACAAGAGAAGATAAAGCTTAGGCAAAAGATGCTAACTGTATAGCCAGTATCTGGTTACTTCCACATAAGCAATATACCAATTGATTAGCAATATGATTAATTCATACAATATTTTTTAGTCTCACTAATGATTATGTTACTGTTTTGCATGGTGAGATGTCAACAGATACTTTGATGAGTTTACCAGGAAGATTTCTTTAAAGAGGGAACATACTGCTAAGCATGTCCCTCCCCTCACTGTTCCTTTCTAGTTGAAATATGGATGTGGGAGATTGAGCAGCCATACTGGACCAATTGGTGAGCATGAGAATAAGACTGAAGGGCTAAGGATAGCAGAGTAGAAAAATAGAAGAAATCTGATTTATAAGTGTTTACGATGCTTACCTGTATAGATATGAACTTCCTCTGAGTTCCTTTTTTGGGAATGCATATAAACCTATGTATCTTAGGTATTACTTTAGACTTCCTTAATTATCATCTGAATAGCAATCATTGAGCTCAATTTTGGAGGATGTATTGGAGTCAGCAAGGTGGACAAGAGGCACATGGGAAAGTTTTGGCAAAACCCACAGAAGCCTGAAGACACCTGGGAGCCCAGGACTTGCAGCAGGCTGTGCTTGGTACTGAAGTTGGGGAGCAGACAGCTATCCTCTTTCAGGGTAGCTAGTCCTTCAGCCACAAAGGTACAGCCACCCTGAGAACTGCCATTTGTTTAGTGGCTGCAGAGCACAGGCAGGAGCATTGGTCTTGATGAGGCAGAGAGATGCTACCTGCAGAGCCATGAGAGGAATCAAAGATGAAGCTGGAGTGGGTGCTAGTGGTGAGTGTTCATGAGTTTCTGCTCTGGGTAGGGCAGCCGTGTGTTTCCTTAGATGAAATGGGGTTCAAGGAGAGAAGAGGAAGCCTGTAGCTATCACTGCTCATTTTTGCCTTAATGTTCTTTTGTGTCCGATTTTCCCTGAAGAAAATGATTTAACAGCATCCTACCTGGTCCTTCCAACCTGAACTAGAATTTATTTTAATTCCTTTCCATTTAATTTCCACTGTAAAGACTTTCTTGACTCCCACAACAAACTCTACTTTTTCTGAAATCTTTAACCTTACAGTGCCCAAGTTCTCATCTGTGAATGACTATTGTACCTGTGACAGTTCATGACTCTATCTCCATCTGTGGTAATAAAAAAAAAATAAAGAAAAGAAAAAATAATAGCCTCTACCTAAGACCTGGATACTCAATACCTCAGTCTCTTCAACTACACAATTAAGAATAATCACTCTCTGGGGGAGCTGTTATCAAGATTCAGAGAATGCATGTAGAATTTCTAGTACCATGCCTGGTGCTGCACAATAGGTCTTTCAGTAGGGACAGTTTCTGGCATTGTTTCTGTAATACCCCATGTACACCCAATAATTATCCTCAGCTAAAAAAGGTCCAGTACCCAAGAAGTCTGCATTGTGATCCTACACCAAGTTATTTACCACCTGGAAACTTGTTTCCATTGCGCTCTTGCTGCCTTGATGACTGTATCACCTGATGGTTTCTTCTGGATTTTGAACCACGGGTTCGAAGATGTGATATACAGAATAGAAGCTCTCTGAGGGCAGAGACTGAGTTTAAACAGAGGTAGGGCCCAGAACATTGAAAACACAGGTAGACAATAGAATGAAATGAAACGAAATGAATCAGGATTTCTCTTTGGGACAAGGTGGTTCTCTCTTCCTAATTTCCACTTTGGCTACTGAAACATTCTTATCCTCCTAAAAATTAGCACTGGCACCTTCTGAAATCTGTAGCTATTCAATTTAATTCCTCACATCTTTTTTGTCAAGCAGGTAGTAAAAAGGAAAGGAAGATCTTGGAGATAAACAGGACTCTTAAAAGCCTACTGGAAAAGGTTCCCAAGCAGGCCAGTGTACTCTCAGCTCCTACCTGAGGCAGGCACCAGGGACACAAAAGCAGGGTCTGTGTTACTGCTCCACAAAGCACCTGATTCATGAGACAGCTTGGCAGGAATTTAATTAGGGAAGGAATGTGCAAGGCTTAAGCGCTTCAGATGTCATTAACCATTGGGGAGGGGAGAAGGAGGGAAGAAAGCCTAACAGATGTTTGATTCAGTCTCGTCCCTGCGAAACAGATCGTTGCACACATCGTTTTTCTATTTGGGTAGCTCTTGGGTAAATCTTGTTAATGATATTTCATTCTTTCGGGAGCCTGGTTTAACATGTACCCAGCTTAAAGTGAAAGGAATTGCACCTTCTGACTCATGAGGAGAAGTAGTCTGAGGTCTTTAAAAAATCTATTTGTCTTTGGGTTGATTTCGAAAGTCATTATTTCAACAGATTGAGTAGCTGTTGATCCATAAGTTGAATGAACATGAATCTTTAGTTTCAGAAAGTTAAATTTGTGATCAATCTGGGGAAAAATTGCATGTTTGGGCTTGAAGGGCTGTAAGCATTTCAGAGCACTTGACTCCTTTTAACTCAGATGGCTGTTTTCTGCACAGGATAGTACTCGGGGAAGCTGTTGGCTTGAAGGGCTGACCTGCGGGGCAGCTGTGTCCCTGCTTTGCTGGTGGGGTCCTTGGCTGTCTCAGGAGTGGGAGGTGGTCAGGTTAGACTTGAGTTCAATTCCAACTAGTTGAAATGTGCTGCGATCACTGCTTTTTCACCAAAATAAAAACTGGATTTTCACAAATAGGAACAGACTAGTTTCAATGTTGTCATAGAAATAAGAAATGCAGGAGTCTCAAGGCCATCTGATTTATCTTTCTCCAAGCTCTTGTTTACAGCCTATTTGTCAGTGCCAATTCCAAGTTCTTTCTGGTGTTAACATCTAAGAATACTCAATTTGGGGTGATGGAATTAGAAAAGGAAAAAAATGCAAACCAACTAGACTGATTTTAAAGTCCATGTGTAGGCTCTAACTGACTTTTGAGTATTCCAAAGAGCAAGTTCTTAGAATTCTTTTTTTTTTCCTTTAAAAGTGTTAGCATAATGGTACTCGGTAACTGATTGCTGCCAAGCTGAAATTACATTTTTTCAAAGCATAATACTAACCACTCACACGATAAAGAAGGAAAAATCAGCAAAACTGACTTCCTCCCTTGGTCTCCTTGATTTTTGAATCCCTATGCTCTGAAATTAACACTTAACTACCATTATCTTCAAGGTCACCTTATGCCCTTTTCCAAACAGAACCATTCTGGTATATGTAACACTAAATTGTTATCTAGGGTAATAGAGTCCAAGAATAATAATAAAACAAAGGTTTCTGATATTTGGGTGTGACAGAAAACATTTTTGACAGCTAGTGGGTAATACTCTTCCATAGTCTTTCCCTTTTAATTTCCTTGGATTGCATTGAGTATTTTTTAACTGACTCATTCACTCAGTCAACACTATTTGTGGAGGGTCTACTGTGTATTGGGCTCCAGAAAGACAATGGAGAATAAGACAAGCTTTTCACAGTGAAGCTGGCCAGCTGGAACACTCAGAGAAAGAGCAAGCTGAATAGCACCATGGCCAGCTGTACAGGGGAAGCCACAGAGAGCTTCCAGAGTCAGGGTCTCCATGTACAGGTGTGTTGGCCGTGGACTGATAGTGTTCCCTAGCTGAAAGGGACAATGGGCTTTTTCCCAGCCTGCAAAAGTGCCCAAGTGGAGGAAATATTTCCCAAAGCCGAAGAAAGTGTTAAAAGGCTTAGTGGTAAATCAGTCAGGATATATGATATTGTACTAGCTGTACATTTTATGCAATTCCATTTTATACTTTTGTGTTAAATTTTTTAAGATTTATTTATTTTTACCTGAAAGTAAGAACTACTGAAAGAGAGATATACAGAGAGAGAAAGACTCCCATTCACTGGTTCACTCCCCAAATGGCCACCACAGCTAGAGCTTGGCCAGTCTGAAGCTGGGAACCAGGAACTTCTCCCAAATCTCCCACATGGGTGAGGTGGCCCAGCAATCAACCACTGTTTTCAGGGAGAAGGATCAGAAGTAGAGTAGCTGTGACTTGAACTGGCGCTCACAGGTGAAAGATTAACCCAGTAAGTCATCACACTGGCCCCTCTTCTAAAATTTTTAAATATCTAAATTTTAATATTAGGCATACCCAGTAGGGATTTGTAGATGGGTCAGTGGAATTATCAAGTTAGTACATACAGAGGCAATTAGATCATTCTCCTTTAATATATGTTTTTTCGGATTTTATTTATTTGAAAGAGTTGGATCAGAAGTGACACAGCCTGGACTTGAACTGGTGGCTATATGGTATGCTGGTGGTACCCAGTATGCCACAGTGCCAGCATCAAGTCAGTGAGTTTTATATTTTCTGACGTTTTCCTAGTATATTTCAGTTTGAACAACTCTCATTACCATATCCTGTGAGACAGGTTTGAAGGTGATTAATTCTCTCTGGGAACGTCTGTCTATCCTATATATCCAAAGGACAGGCTTAAAGGACCCTAATCCAGTAGTCAGGGATCATGCCCATGAAAACAGCACTCAAGGCAGACTTCAATGGGGGTGCTTCATCATCACCACTGTTTTCTCATCTCTGGACCAGTGCTGGACCACTGGACAAATAGTCTGTTGTCCTCTCAACAGGACCTCTCTGCACCCCCTGCCTGTTGTCTGTCACAGACTTTATCTTCATATGATGTTTACATCTTCCTAAGCTTGATTGCATGTAACTCATTACTTTGATTCCCAACATGACTTGTTAAACAAACCAAGGTTCAAATATCCTTTAAGGAAACCATTCTCTCCCTCTCCCTCCCCTGCCCCCTGACCCTCTTTCTCTCTCCTAATTACAGGGCTTTTGAGCTGGAGTTTGCAGATGTCCTTGGAAGTTTTCATAAGTCTGAAATGTGGTAATTCTATGATAGCCTCTGCATTGGATCTAGTTTCTTTTCAAAGCCATTATTCTCCCTCATGGGAGTTGCAGAGGAGCACACCTTCCCATCCTCTATGTTTTATAGGTATGATCCTAGAAATGGACACACAAATGTGCTAACTATTGTGAAGGGGACAAATGTTTGATGTATTTCTGCCATGGGGCTTTTAGAATTTCTGTCACTGGCCAGTATCATCCTTTGACCTGGGCAAATGGTCTACTCCATCCAAGGCTCATAGAACTGTTCACTGTCATGCAACTTGTTTAAAGAAACATCTCTTTGGGTGCATGGAACCTCTTAAGTGAGCCGAGCCATCTGAGAGGAGGCCAGATAGAATTTTCTAGGGTTCCATATCCCCTTCATATACAATACAGCATGTAGGATCAATCAGACAACTAGAGTAGCTACAAGATGCTTATCTTTTTGATTGTCCCTGCCCAAGGCCAGCATGTTCTAGGACAGTCATTTGGTCAACAGATTTCAGCCACTGTTCCACGAGGTGTTTCCTTCACAGGATTCTGTGGAATTGCGACACCACCATACTGATGCTGACACATTGGAATTCAGTTGCGCTCGTGAACTCCTTTTTGACTCTGGTTCACCTGTGTTCTGACCATGATGTCACCTTTGTCCGCAGTAAGTAAAATGGGTGATGGTGGCCTGAGTACTCCTTACCCTGCATGCCTCTGTGCTGGTTTCCAAACCTATTATAACAAATTTCAATGGCTCCACAGGCTCAATACCACTTGTAAGGCAAAACACCCTACTTTATACAATGTTAAAAATCCCCATCCCTGAATTATTATGCTCCTTGTGAGCCCACGGATTTTATAATATAGTTCTAAAACCAAATTGCTTCAACACACAAGTGTTCCTCAAAATATTTACCTGCAGAGCAGCTGTGTCCCCGCTTTGCTGGTGAATATTTTGAGGGTGTTACCCCTAGCATCCTGCACTCACAGCTCAATAGCTCTATACAGGAAGCTCTCTGCACAGTTTAAAGACACTTGCTTTTTCCTTCTCTACCTGTATCATCCATGTGGTTACTCCAAGTGTATCCTGACACATGGGATCCTTTTCATTTCCTATGAGCAGGCATGGAGGACACCAACATATGCAAAGCACGATCGGGCCACAGGCATGCAAGCCTAAACAAGTCTTTGATTCCCTCATCCACTCCCAACTGCTGGAGAGTCACCGTTTTTGCCTGCTATAATGTCATCATGTTCATATCTACTCCCAGGTAGTGCCTCTAGAACATGTTACACAGTTAAAACCAGGATAGATGTTGTATCTAATAATCATCAGGACTGGAACTGTGCTCCTCTTTAAAGATAACATTAAAATGGGAGGGAAGATATAGTTTTGTGGGTTCTGGGTACATTGGTGGAATGCTTAGTTGGATTAAAATCAGCAGCCTTGAGGCTAAGATGGTGAAGCAGGCAAGACACTGGCCCTGGCATAGCCCATGAATTCATCAATTTCTTCAGCTGCCTCCATGGGGCTCTGGCTGGGCAGCAGAAGCTGTCACAAGCACCCAGGCATTGCTGCAATTCACAGCTGAATAACTGCTCTTAAAAAATAACAGTTGAATGCCTTTTCAAAGGAGATTAGGAAATCTGCCGAGGCCGTCTTTAAATCAAGGACATTTGCTTATCTCTCGGATTCTTGCACTGGAGCTCTTTCGGAGGTGCGCATGTGATTTAGTGACCTCGTCAATTTCTCTTCAGGCCCTGGATCCTGTAATTCTGTTTCCTGCGTGGCAGATGAGAAGCAACTGGAGCAAACCTCTTCTCTTTCTTTTTACTTTTCTATGCCATCATCCTCCTCAGTGTTAGGGTGTACTAGTTGCCATGGAAACAGCAATGTCCTTGCTGTGGACAGAACTTAATCACAGCCCAAAGGGTGAAATAAAGTGTGTTTTTATCTTGGGTTGGAATTTGTATCAGGATTCGTGAAATGAAAGAGAGGAAGCAGAAGAAAAGCAGGAGGAGGGAGGAAATGGAGAAAAGAAAGGGGTAGGTTTGAAAATGACACCCCATGTGCCTGAAGACCCTACAAAGGAGGCTGCGTCCCTTCCACCCCCTGGGGTTGGGTCTATGTGTCTTGGGGATTACAAAGGCTCTGTTAACACCAGAGCTGCTCCAAGAGCTGCAGGCTGCAGTCTCCTGTTGTCAGTTGAAATGGATTCCCCTTTTCCCCACACTGCAGCTCACCCCACCCATCTAGTAGCCTGAAATTCCACCAGGCCAGGAAATCCTTCTGGGAGCAGTTTTCAGTCCAAAGTGCCACCCCTTGGCTTCAACTTAATCCGCCAGTAGTTTTAGAGCATCTGTGGCTCAGACACCTTTCAAGGCCTGGTAATTAGTTTTTAGGGACCAGGGCTCTGGCGCTTAGTAAACATGTAACCCAGTTGCAAGTCTCCTGTGACCCCATCCTCACTCCGTTTCAGGTCCTCTGCTGTCTATCCTGTTTCCTGTCATTGCATCACATATTCTGTGCACCTGCTTCAGAGCTAAGACAGGCTTGTAGGATCTGAAGGGTGTAGGATTTTGGCTTTACTTTGGGGGGGGGGAGGAGACATCAAATTCTGAATATACAGTTGGTACAAGGTCTTGAAAAGGCCTATGCAAACAAGAATTTCCCCCCTTCCTTCACTTCATGATGTGCACCTGCATATACCATCTAGTTTAATCTTTAAAATCACACTGAGGCACATGGTTATCTCTTTCGATGGATAAGAAATCTAAGACTGCAAGAGAGTCATTAAAATGTATTAAAAGTCATGAAGAATGCACTAAGCTAGGGGAGTTCACTGTGGCTCCTTGGGTTGATAACCAAGGAGAGATCTCTGGGGCATGTATCCATAGCTGATTTTGTGTGTGTAAGTGTCAGGGGTCAAACACAGAATCAATCCCACTTTTCCAAAATGGAACTTTCATTTCCCCTCAAGTCCAAGCCAGCTGATGGAATTGGGTTTCAGCTGTGGCTGGAGTGCTGGCGACACTGATCTCCCATTCTGCTGGCAAGTAATTGATCGGCTCCCTGCAATGCAGTACGTGCTGTGGCTGTGGAGCAAAGAAGGAAACTGAGAGCATCAATGGGGTAGCAGATAAACATGCACAGGCGCCAGGTATCCAATGTGGTGGGATGAAAACCAAGGCCACCTGCTCAGTAGCTATAGGGGGCACTTTCTGGACCCTCCCGGTTGCACTAAGCTATGTGGATCCTATACAAACAACAATGGAATCAGCCTTCTTTTTCTTTCCTTTATTAGTAGTATTAGCAATATTGTCACCTCCCATTTAAATCTAAACCATTTGCAATGGAGATGAGCCTAAATATCCCCCCAGGCAGAGTTTTTAAAGGTGTTGCCTTGGAAATTGTAGCAACTCAAGTAAATGAAAAAAGATAAAACACTCTGCCACCTTATCCTCTGCAGAAAATCACAGTGAGTGCTTTTAGGCAGGGCTCCTTAGTGACTCTCTGCAGCAGGATCGGCACCAAGCGGTGAGCTGTCCAAGGCAAAGTTACAGGGAGTGGGCATGGTAAGAGAAGAGGAGTGAGAGGAAGGAGTTAGGGACCACCGACAAGAATACAGATTCATTATCATGGGAAGAGTTTTTGAGACACAAATCCCCCATCCAAATAAAACAAATCTTTCCAATAGGATTTTGTATATAAAGTATACTTCTAGACCCCCATAATAGCAAGTCTAGAGATTTCCAAGTCACAGTCACTATACTAAATGTATATCTATCTACAATATAATTAAATCTATTATCTTACGTATTCTTACAACAGCATCCCAAAGAAGGAACCATGGTAGGTAATCCCTTTTTTACAGATGAAAAAACTAAGTCTCCCTGAGATTAAGTAATTCTCAGGATCACCAAGCTAGTCAACAGTAGAATCCACATTCAAATCTACTTCTATCTAACCCTAGAATAAATGTTGCATCGCTTTCTAATATATGTAGGGTGCTCACCAAGTTAACCCTCATGCAAACAATTTACGTAGTCTTTTATTTGACCTACCTTCTTATCTATAGCATATTCTATTGTCTTTAATGATTTTATAGTTTAGTATGGAAAACAAAACTAACTAGTAATAACATATATGTACACCCATACATATACATGTTAATTTAATATATATGTGTATACAAACTTCCAATTTAAATCAGAATGAAATAACTGTAAAGAGAATGGTAAGTTCACCAAATTAATGGCTTTGGAACGGACTTCTGTAGATATTTTGGAATTTTAATCTATTGGAAAAACAGGGCATTCTCCTGTCGATTCAAGCATGTAAACCAAAACAAGGCCATGTTAGGGAAAAGGTATGTGTTGTTACCATGGATTAACCAAAGTGTGGGATATGTACAGAAGAAATTTGGCCAAGAAGTTGAACTAGCATTGACCCAGTGAAAAATTCTCAAGTAATCTGGCAGACAGTGGGCAATAGACAATGGAAGAAAGATATCAGATCAGAGTTAAATTTAAAATAGGAAGTGCTACCACATCTGTAGACCAGACCAGCTACTCTGCACCAAGGTTCTCAGCCCTGAGCCAGCATCCCTCTAGGGAGCCAGAAAGCATCTCTGAGAGAGATTGTAAAATGTTGATTTCCTGGAGAACCAGAAGTCCAGCAGCCTACCAAAGCTTGGCTCATCTACATTATCACCTGTGTCCACTAAGCTTTCTCCACATCTGTGAGCCTGGAGTCCCAAGGGACAGAAGGAGCTGGGAAAGCAAAGAGCTAAAGGAAGCATCTCTAGATCACAGCAGAACCTTGCCCAGGACTCTGGCAGGACCTCGGCATGTTGAAGGACACAAAAGTCTCTATTTTGTAAATGTAATTGTTTCTCAGCTTTCCATATTTTCTTTGTTGCATTCGCTTTCACTCTTCCTTTGTGCTTTTGATGATGGTTCCTTTTAAACTGGAATTCCTTTTGAAAATCACTGTTGGGCTCAGTGCTGCTGAAAGGCAATATTTAAAAGGCATTTTTTTCTCACACTTAATTCCGGATTTTAAAGTGCTCAGGGCTGGAGCAGGTAGGAAAAAGTGAGAACATAGATAGGAGGCAGGATGGGCTTCTCCACCATTCTCTCTGGCTCCCACAGTCTCCTTGTAACCTCTTTCCCAGCAAGGCTGGGGTTGTGTTTGATTACTGGGTCGCAGGATGGGGTGCTCTTACTTTGGGTACAATATGAAGTTTCAGCAAGATATTTATCCAAAGACAGAGATTAAACAGACCCTGAAGGACAGAAAGAGCTCCAGGGAGGCTCCACTGGTTTCAGAGCCCAGTCCATCATGCACAAAACTGCCAGAGGGAACAATCTAAAAAGCAAATATTACCCACCATTCCAGAACAAAATTTAATCGTGAGACCAGGGTACTCTGATTTCCCATTTACCTTTTGAGTTCATCTGTCCTGCCTTTTATTTTTTACCAAGGCTGCACTGTTAATTTGTTAAAAATCTTCCCCTGTCTTCCATAACAGACACATTCATGTATACCTAACCTTCTCATCACCCACCCCAACACGGCTGGTGTTTTTTTACCCGGAGTATCCTTCCTTCAGTTACAACTGCAGATCTCTCTTATCTCCCAAGGTTCAGGAAGCCTCTCCTGGCTTTTTGTCACTGACTTGAATGTCTGTCTTCTAAGTTCCCATAACATCTGTCAGGCAATTGCATTGCCGTTGCACTTGCCTATTGTATCATAGGTAATTTGCTTATGAGTCTGTTTTCTGAACAAGACCATGGGCTGTGGATTCCTTGAAAGTAAAACCAAGTCTTACTAATGTTGGTATCATGACATCCAACAGCCACTCCTGGCTGTTAATGCATGAAAAACAAACAAATCTTGGACTTGACTTACACAGTTAGCACTGTATCTGTATAGCCCCCACTTTAAGGTAGAGATGTGATATCAGCTACAAAAGGAAAAATAATGTTCCCACAGTAGTGGGGCAATGGGGACACCTTCTATCCATCCTTAGACAAATAAAGATGGAAAACCCGTTGATTGTGTAAGTGTGGACTTCATTCAGAGTCTCCAGGTTGGCAGCTTTGGGCCCACTGGCATTTCATGTTTATTTACACATGCAAAATCTGGCTTCCTGTTTTGAGAGAAAATGTTTTGCACAAAGCTTTATTAAAATGTTCAAACAGTCTCACAGACATCAAATCGCTCTCACAACACAACTCTTTAGTGTAAACAAATCAGAAATGCAAGGATTAAATTCTCCTACAAGCATATGTGGGCTTAAAAGGAAAAAGCAGCCATGCTTGACAAAATAAGCTCTGGGAGTCACTGAACCTCTGTTTGGATGGGAGTGCAAGATCCTCATTCGACGATGGATGCAGCTTGGCTCACCAGGCTGACTGTGGAGAGTTGGACAAACAGGGAGAAAGGGCAGGGAAAAGGTGACCCAGGGCATTTCAAGCCAAGCACTTTCTTCTTTACAATATGAGGAAAAAGCTTGAGTAGCTACCATTGGCACACCAGCTGGGCCAGACACTCATTCTTATTTTTCAAACAAACAGGCCTAAAAGACCAGACCCTCTGGTTACCAGGATATAATTCCCATCAGCATGGGGAAAGAGTAAACAGGCTTTTTGTTTGTTTGTCATTTTAAAATGAATGAGTGTAGAGAGCCTGAAATCAGGCTCAGCAGGAGAAAACGACTCCACATGTTTTCCCAGCAAGGCAGCAGCACATACAAATCCAGGTGACTGCTTGTCAGCACGCTCATGCTGCTGTCAGTGTTTTCTCCAACACCAACAATCAGGAAATTAGAGGATGACTCTTCTTGTGGTTCCCGCCTTGTGAGGGTCCAGGCTGCTCTTGTACAATAGATCCACTGACAAAGAGATTTTTGAAAGCACAGCACATATGCTTGCCTGTACATACTGAACACCACATGGGATTTTTTTTTCTACATTTGAGCTTACTTTCAGAAACCAAAGCTGTCATTAAGTAAAAGAAAAAGGCTGCTTTCAAGCGTGAATCATCTTTCACAGACTTCATTACAATAAAATAAAGGCCAAGGGGGAGGGTGGGGAAGAAAAATCTTTTCTGTGAAGATAAGGAAAGATGGTTCCATTCTTGCCATCTGAAAGAGGTGGAAGACAACACATCCATTCTCCAGATAAATAAAGTGACACATGAGGATGTCTTTGGGGACAGGCCAGCCAGGGATTCAAAACCGAATCAGCCCCAGGAGCATGAGCACAAGTGAGTCTTGTCTAATTCCACAGCTACAGCTTTGTCCCCTAGCTTGCACAGTGTCTGCAAATTCAGGGTGAGGTGTAAGCAGTCTCCTACTTGATGCACAGTGTATTTCAGAAAATGTTACTAAAGTTGAAGGTGCAAAAATTAGACTAACAAACTTTCAGAGAGATTCTTTGCAGATATTTATACCACAGTTTCAGTCTCTCTCAATTTTATTCCCCTTACTAAGTTTGAATTATATATGATTAACTAATTTGAGAGGCAGAGATAGAGAGCCCCTATTCACTGATTCACTTTCTAAATGCCTACAATAGCCAGGAAGCTAAAGTCAAGACATGGGCATACTGAGGAATATGGAACTCCCACATGAGTAGAAGGAACGCAATTACTTAAGCCATCCTTGCCTCCCTGGATCTGCATTGGGATGAAGGTGGAGTCAGGAGCCAGGCTCAGGAATAGAACCCTGGCATTCCAACATATGCTATACTCATCCCAAGTGGCATCTTTTCTATAAACAGGGCACCTATCACATACATTGATATCTGTATACACATACATTGATGTCTGTATAATTAGAGAGGCAAAGAAATAGAGATGGGGGAAGTTCTCATTTGCTGGTTCATTTTCCAGATGACTGTGATGGTCCAGACTGAGCCAGCATCAAGCCAGGAGCCGGGAATTCAGTCCATGTGGATAACATGATACAGCTGGTTAAGCTACCACCTATAATACCGGTACCCCACATTCAAGTTTTAGTTTGAGTCTCAGCTAATCCACTTCCAAACTAGCTTTTTGCTAATGCATCTAAGAAAGCAGTGGAACATGGCTAAAGTAACTGGGCCCTTACTATCCATGTAGGAGAGCTGGAGGGAATTCCTGCCTCCTAGTTTCAGACTAGATGACATCTGGCTGTCATGATGATTCAAGCAGTGAACCAGTGGATGATGGTCAAACAAATCTGTTAATAAGAAAAGGAATTCAACCCAGATTTTTCAAGTGGATGACAGAAAACCAATTACTTATTGTAAGTGCCTTCCAGGGTCTGCAGGGAGGAAGCAGGAGTCAAAGAGCTCCAGCTCAACCTCAGACATTTCAGTAGAGAGCAGGTATTTTAACCAGCAACTTATCTTTTAGGCTAAATACCTGCACAAGACAAAGTATGCAAAATACTTTGTCACCATCCATTCTATTTTGGAGTATTTTAATCCATCAAAAATAACAAAATGAAAGCATCTGTATACTAATTATCCCACTTGAGAATTTAGATACTGAAATTTAGTTAAAAATCCTTTCTGAGCTTCTCTCCTTCACCCCATTGACGACTCTCCAGAATTTGGCATTCATCCATTCACTTGTATTTAACAGACACAGGCACTCTGACAGGCACTGTCTCGGGCACTTCACAGAGGATATTAATTTGAACTTATTGTCAACGAATTGGATAATGCAAATGTCATTATTTAATAAATTATAAAATTATAGCACAGAGTTATTACATAACTAGAATTGAATCACATAGTTGGCAAATTACAAACCAAGGGATCTAGGTCTCAAGTCTATGCTATCCATCCATCTCTCTATCCTTCATCCACCTATCATCTTTCTGCTTATTTCTCCATCTCCAACCAAAACACACCACCGTGTCAACATCACCATTACACCATCCTCACTCAGCATGTGTTTTTTTTGTGATTTGCATTTTTTCGTTTCAATATATTGTTTATGAGGTTCATTCACATTACTGTAGGTAGCACGAGCTTGTTCTGTCTCATTGATGATTATTTTGCCATCGTGTGAACACACAGAATTATCCATTTTCATATCAGTGGATACTCATGTGCTCCCAGAATGTTTTCCTATGGCAAACATTGTTCTCATAAATATTTCTGCATATGGTTCCTGTGCATATATGTATGTATCCTCCAGAATATGTACTAATTGTGGAATTGTTGGAGCAAAAAACAAGTTTATGTACTAGTAGACTACATAATACAGAATTATTCTCCAAAGTGGTTATAATGCTTCACACTCCTCCAAATATAAATTTCCATTTCCCCCACATTATTTCCACAGTTAGGAATTATTAGACTTTTTTATTGCATTTCATTTTTTTTTAAGATTTTTATTATTATTGGAAAGCCAAATATACACAGAGGAGGAGAGACAGAGAGGAAGATCTTCCATCCAATGTTTCACTCCCCAAGTGAGCCGCAACGGGCCGGTGCGCGCCGATCCAAAGCCGAACCTCTTCCGGGTCTCCCACACGGGTGCAGGGTACCAAAGCCTTAGGCCATCCTCGACTGCTTTCCCAGGCCACAAGCAGGGAGCTGGATGGGAAGTGGAGCTGCCGGGATTAGAACTGGTGCCCATATGGGATCCCGGGGTTTTCAAGGCAAGGACTCTAGCTGCTAGGCCACGCCGGGCCCTATTGCATTTCATTTTATGACATTGTTTCATAAGCTTTGAGGTTCCCCCAACCCCTCCCCGTACCCTCCCACCATGGTGGATTACTCCACCTAATTCCAGTATTCTAGTTCAGATCCAGTCTTGTTTCTTTCATCGCAAGCATGTACCATGCATAGAGTCCAGCATCTTATCATCCAGATCAATTCAACAGTTTCTTGGGGAGACCATCTCTGGTCTGAAGGTAGAGCTGGCAGAATATTATCCCAATCAATTAGAAGCCCCAGCACAATATCAACAACAATTTACAACATTATGGAATTAATTGACATGGTATTGAGTAACCAATATGTTAAAAAAATGCAAGTTCTTAACCACATCCTGTGTCTACTTCATTGATATTTCAATTTTAGTTTATATACAACCGGCTTCTATCCACCTTTAAATGGCTATAGGGTACTATTCAGCTGTCTCGTGTCTATTTTCATTTTTATATTTTTATATTTAGCAGTTTATTGTATTGAAGCATGATTTTTACTGAACTTTGGCAGATTTTAGGATAGTCTAGTCTGGCTTATAGCTTTAACAAGGCATATGTCAACACTTGAAACACAGAACAGTTTTAGGAGGGGTGTGCAGAGAAATTTTCAATACCCCAGTGAGGAGTAACTTATTTTCATGTCCTACCTAGTAAGGTATATGTGAGTCCCCACTGACCATTTCTTGTCTGGTTCTAAGCTTTCCTTGATGTTCTCTGTCTATTCTAATTTTTTTGCTGTTTGTTTGTTTTGTTTGAATTATTAGACTTTTAAAGCTCTTGTTTTTATTTGCCTTTTCTTTACTACTATAGATTGAAGAATCTCCAATCTTCTTTTGAGTTGTCTTTTATTAATTTGTAGGAATTCTTTGTGCATTCTGCCTAATAATTTATGCCTATTATATTCATTAGAAATATTTTCTCCCAAAGTATTCTTGTAATGAATATAATGAACAAAGGTACTAAAGATTGATAAAATAAACCCTTATAAGTTGAATTTGAGTTGTAAAGTAGATTTCTGTTTAATTTAATGAGAAACTTACAAATAGGTTTTTCAAATTCATTGTAGCATTTTCAGTTCCCACTGGAAAGGTTTAAGAATTCTAGTTTAATTCATATTCTTATCAACATTTGTTCTGTTTAGTCTTTTCTAAATGTAACCATTCTAGCTGGTATACAGTAAACTTTCACTGTAGTTTTAATTTGAATTTTCTTAATGATTTATGATGGTGAGCAATTTTCACTTGCTTCTTCTTGTGTCTCTTCCTTGTGAAACTCCTGTTCAGATCTTTGGCCTATCCCATTTTAACTCACAATACACAGAAACTAATTTGAGATGAATCATATAAGCTATGGTGCAACAGATTAAGTCATCACTTAGGATGTCTACATCCCTCATTGGATTCCCATATTGGAGATAATGGAGTTCAAGTTCCAGTTACTCAGCTTCATATTCCAGCTTCTGCTAATGTCCACTCTGGCAGGCAGCAGATAATGGCTTAAATGTTTGAATCCCTGACAGCTATGTGGGAGACTAATATGAAGTTCTGGACTCCCACTTCCAGTCTGACCCAGTCAGATGTTATGGCCATTTGGGTAATGAATTAGTAGTTGGAAGATTCTCTCTCTTTCAAATAAATAGGATATGTAATCAAACAATAGCATTTTCTTTTACATATTCAGTTTCCCTTAATTATTAACTAATGATAATATTTCTTTCCTAGGCATTGTAGCATGCTTTGGCACTCTGGTCAAAATCAGCATGTCTATGCATGTGGGTTTACTTTTGGTGTGTTTGGTTCCATTAATCCTAGCTCTCTCTCCAATGGCATGATTCTTTGAAGTACTTGAACTTATATCAAGTCTTTAATTCAGATTAGTCAATTCTACTTTCAATTTCTTTTTCAAGATTATTCTGATTACTCCAGCAATCCAGGTTCCAGCAGCAGCCAGTTATCCAGTGGGCTCTTGTGGCAACCAGGTGGGAGCATGGGTTTGCCCAGGGAGCATGGGAGGCAAATGCAGACTGAGACTAGCCCATCCTGCTGAATAGTTTGGCCAAGGAACAAGCAGAGAAGGAGTGGCAGACTCTGGGAGTGGATCAGTGGCAGGGCAGATCTCACAGCACAGAGGTTGGGCACCATCTTGTGTGGTGGGGCAGAGAGTAGAGATTTGAGGGGATGGTCCAGAGTGGGCTTGTATCTGGCTGATTGCACTGAGCTGATCCCACAGGGAGGGCAGCACCAGCTTTGTGTCCTGCAGGGTCTGTGAGGTTTCCGGATGTGTAAGCCAACAACCCCGGTTATCAATAAGTGCCCCGCTGGGTACCATCATGCACAGAGGGGCAAGGGCTCAGGGGACAAGAGGAGCAATGCAAGCACTAAATCAGTAGGATTCGGGTGCCATTTTCATGAGACTAGGCACTGTTAGATTGAAGGGAGAACAGCTGAGCTGCACAAGAGCTAGGCTGGGAATAAAATTGCTACCAGCTTTGAGCAATGCACAGGTCCCTTAGAGAAAACAGTTCTGTCATCGTACTCTGCAGACTCTACCCAAAATAACTCCAGGTGGCACTCAGAATAAGGGCCAACACGTGTTGGCAAGATCAGTGCCGGTGACAACCCAGTTATTCAGGACATCTGGCATTTTCCTAATCCAGCTCACTGACTGAACATTAAAATTGACTTGTAGACATGTAGGTAATACATCTTAGAAACCCATCCTAAGGAGAAGAATCCACCAACCAGAACTGCAATGACAAAAGGTAAAAGAGGAGACAGAGGCTCTATGAATGTTACTGAAGAGTCTCTGGCAAAAGAGCAAAAGCCTCTACCACCCTCAGAATTAACTGAAGAAGGCATTGAGAAAATGGCAGACACAGAATTCGGAAAACTCATTATAAAGCTTCTGAACAACAATGAGAAGCACATAATATAGGAGTTCAAGGAATTTAAGGAACATGTCACACAGGAAATGAATCAAATGAAAGCTGACATATCAGAAATTAAGAATATGGTGGAGCAAGTTAAAAGTTTGGTTGAGAGTCTCAAAAATAGAATGAATGAAGCAAAAGAAAGAAGATCAGAATTGGAAGATATTTCCTGTCACCATGGAGAAACAAACAAAAAGCTGGAAGCAGAGCTGGGTCAAACTAAAAAAAAAAAAAAAAAAAAAAAAGAAGGAGTACAGACCTATATCCTTGATGAACATAGAGGCAAAGATCCTCAACAAAAATACTAGCCAAAAGTATCCAACAGCACATCAGGCAGATCATTCACCTGGAGCAGGTGGGATTCATCCCAAGCATACAGGGATGGTTCAACATTCACATCAGTAAATACAATATATCACATCAACAAATTGAAAAATAAAAACCATATGAACATCTCAGTAGATGCAGAGAAGGCATCTGATAAATTCCAACACCACTTTATGCTGAAAACCCTAAGCAAGATAGACATAGAAGGAACATTCTACAACAAAATCAAAACAATTTTTGAAAAATCCAATAGCAGCATCATAGTTCCATTAAAATCTGGAACTACACAGGGATGTCCACTGTCACCACTACTCTGAAATATAGTACTGGAAGTCCTTGCCAGAGCTATTAGGCAATAAGAAGGAATTGAAGGAATTCAAATCAAAAATGAGGAATTGAAATTATCTCTATTTGTAGACGACCTGATTCTCTACATAGAAGAACTAAAAGATTCAGTCAAGAGAATATTGGAACTCATAAGAGATTTTGGCAAGATAGCAGGATACAAAATTAATGAACACAAATCAATGACACTAGTGTACACAAATAATTCCATGGCTGAGAAAGAAATTTTAAGTACAGTCCCCCTTAAAATAGTGGAGAGGAATCTTAAATACCTTGGAATTAAATTAACTAAATATGTGGAAGAGCTCTATGATGAAAACTGTAAAACATGAAAAAAAAAAAAAAGAAATAGAAGAAGATATTGAAAAATGGAGAAACCTACCATGTTCTTGGATTGGTAAGATCAACATCATCAAAATGTCCATATTAGCAAAAGTAATATACAGATTTAATGCAATCCCAATAAAAACCCAACAGCATTCTTCTCAGAAATAGAAAAGATGCAAAAGTTCATCTGGAAACACCATAGGCCACAAATAGCCAAAGTTATTCTGAAGAACAAAAATCAAGATGGAGGAATCACAATTCCAGACCTCAAGGCATACTACAGAGCAGTGGTCATCAAAACAGTCTGGTACTCGTACAAAACCAGAGAAGATCAGGGGAACAGAATAGAAACACCAGAAAGAAGCCCACATATGTATAACCAACTAACATTTGACAAGAAAATTGAAAACAATCCAGGGAAAAAGCCTGGTCTACTCAACAAATACTGTTGGGACAACTGGATAGCAGCTTGCAGAATTAAGAAGCAAGACTCACACTTCCCACATTATACAAAAATCAGTTCTAAATGGTTCAAGGACCTAAATCCACACCCATAAACCATCAAGCCATTAAAGGAAAACAAAGAAAATACTCTCCAAGATACAAGAATGAGGAAAGGCTGCTTAGAACGGATGCCAAAACCACAGATAGTCAAAGATAAAATAAGCAAATGGGATTAAATCAAACTAAAAAGCTTCTGTACAGCAAAGGAAACAATTAACAAAGTGAAGAAGCAACCAAAAGTATGGGAGAAAATCTTTGTATACTACACAAATGATAGGGGACTGACATCCAGGATTTACAAAGAGCTGCAGAAATGCAGGGACAGTAAAAAAAACAAAAACAAAAAACAAAGCAATCCTGTGAAGACATGGGCAAAGGAAATGAACAGACATTTTTCAAAAGAATAGATTCAAATGGCTAACAGACATATGAAAAGATGTTCAGGCTCCCTAGCCATCAGGGAGATACAAATGAAAACCACACTGAGTTACTGCCTAACTCCAGTGAGGTTGGCCTCACTCAGAATTTTACTAACACCTGCTGGCATGAATGTAGGTAGAAGGATACCTTCCTTCACTGGTGGTGGAAGTGCAGGCTAGTACAACCACTATGGAAATCAGCATGGAGAGTGCTTACAGAATTGCAAATAAACCTGCCATATGACCCAGCTACCCCGTTCCTAGGAATATGCCCAAAGGAAATAAAAAGTGCATATGAGAAGGAGATCTATAATCTCATATTTACAGAGGCACAATCTGCAATAGCAAAAACATGGAAACAATCCAGATGCCTGTTCAAAGAGGAGTGGTTAAAGAAACTATGGTACATTTACTCAATGGAATATTACTCAGCCATTAAAAGAATGAAATTATACCATTTGCAACTAGCTGGTTCTAACAAGAGACCATTATGCTCAGTGAAATAAACCAATTTTAAAAAGACAAATATTATATGTTCTAATATAAGGAAGCCATCACGCAAACTTTAAGTTCAATAACCCTTTCCATGCTGTTTTTGCTGCATACCATGTGTTTTGAACTTTTTTCATTTTAATTTCTTCCAAATTGTTTGTTTTCTCTTATTAAACTATTGCTCGTTCATGAACCACACGGTGGCATCATTTTACCCAACAGGCTTTTGTGCTTTCTTTTCGTCATCCATGTATTGGTTATTCAGTGGTGTTTTTTTGACTCCACGGTGCTGTAATTTTGTTGTTGTTTTACCTTCAGACCTGTCGTTGACTTTGTTTTGTGGCTTCTCATTTACGAGAATGTATAGTGATGGCATAGTAGAGACTACCATATCCAGATGTGAATATACAATGCAATATGCATCCCTACTTCCAAACCGAAGATGAACTCCCACTGAAACTATTGGACATATGCAGACAGTGGGATGCTGGACTAACATTGTACCAGCAATGCTGTACAGACTGATGGAATCATGACTCCTTATGAAGGAATATACTACTGTAATAATATGGGGGAAGTCAAGGGGTTGGAATTTGTGGGGGCGGTGGAAATCACAGACCCTATGGAAATGTACCATAAAATTCAAATTTTTAAAAAAAGGATTATTCTGGCTACTGTAGAGCCTTTGCATTTCCATAAGAATTTGAGTCCTCATATTTACTAAAAAAAACATTTCTGGGATATTGACTGATATTACAGTGAATCCACAAATGATCTTAGATGAAATGCATTAAACCTACAGATCAATTTGGTAAAAAGCAGACTTCATAACAATATTGTGTTTTCCAATGCATGAGTAGCATACATTTCTCCACATGTTTGAATCTTCTTTCATTTGTCTTAATACTGATTTTTAAGCTTTCATTGTAGAGGTCTTGCATGTATTTCACAGAACATTTGTTGCAGGGGACTGTGCAGTAGGTGTAGATGGCACGAAGGTGTGAAGAGAACAGCTCCCCTGCTTGGCAGGGCCCAGGGGAGCTTCCAGCTGTTTGGCAGGGCCTGGCGGATTTCTCTCTGACCACCTTGATGCAGTTTCACTACCCTTTTGCATGGACACTCAAGCACCCCACTAAGAATCCTGTAATCTATTGAGGCATTGTTTGCCCCTGTGAGATGGCTTTGGCAAGTAATGTGAGCTTGAGAGTTAATGTTACTGATAATGTCTTGGTGAGTGGGCCTTTAACTGCACACAGGAGTACAATTAAACCCATGCCATTTCTGGACACCTTGTTGTGTACCTACCCATTGTCCTGAAATCTGGCCCAGACATATAGCATGCCTTCTGGGAAATGGCTTAATAGAATTTTACAAACTAACAGAATTGATGGGAGTATGAGTGGAAACTGCTATGGCAAAAAATATATAGTTACTGTGACCTTAAAGGTTAGCCTGTCCTTGCAACTTTTAGAGCATAGAAAATGCAGCTGTTTTAGCTGTTTTTATAAATTTTTAACTAGAGGAAATATAGGGCAATTCTACTAATATCACAGAAATATACTTTTGATTATTGTTTAATTGTTTATGGGGTTGTAGGGTTTGCAGTTGTAGGGGGATTTAATGTTTGAAACTTTTTGCCTTAGATCCTTATGTTCTGTTCTTTTGATGTATCTTTCCCATTATGTGATAGATAAGTTGTGAAAATAAAATGTAGTAGGTAGGAATGTTTTACTGATTAGTAGGTAACCATCTGTGCCTCGGCCTTGGAGTTCTGGCTGTCACCTAATGGCTACTTCTGAAGAATGAATAATGGTTTGCTTTAAAGAAACTGATTATAGTAACTTATAGAATTATCTTTAAGAGAACCTGGTTGACCATGAAGTAAAAATTAATTGGACATCTGTATATGCTGTCTTAGTTCTAAAGTTAAAGATAAAAAATCAAACGTTTGTGCAGAGGCTAGTGATGTGTCTAAGTAAATAAAAAGGACAGCTTCTTTTGGAGAATAAGGCATATAGCAAGAACGCACCAAGTGTCAGTGTCTGTGTCTTTCTTTATCGCCGACGCCACGCACCCTTCCCGAGCTCCGAACTCTCGGCTGGAGCTGGACTCTGGCAATTTGTTCTTATGTATTTTGTGTTTCTGATACCATAATCAGTATTTTTAAATTTTTACTTTTTAAATATTTATTTATTTTTATTGGAAAGACAGATATACAGAGAGGAGGAGAGACAGAGAGGAAGATCTTCCGTCTGGTGGTTCACTCCCCAAGTGGCTGCAACGGCTGGAGCAGAGCAAATTTGAAGACAGGAGCACTTCCGGGTCTCCCATGCAGGTGCAGGGTCCCAAAGCTTTGGGCTTTCCTCAACTGCTTTCCCAGGCCACAAGCAGGGAGCTGGATGGGAAGTGGAGCAGCTGGGATTAGAACTGGTGCCCATAGGGGTTCTGGGTGTGTTCAAGGTGAGGACTTTAATCACTTCGCTATCATGCAGGGTCCAAAACTTCACTTTCTAATTTTGAATTACTATACTTGTCTTTTTATTTGGTGATTATTTGTCTTGCCAATTTCTGATAGGTCTTAATAATCTCTCCTGATAAGCGTTTCCTTGTATAGTTCTCAGTCCCCTGGATGTTGACTGGACCCAGTGACTTCATTCTAATAAACAGAATATGGCAAAAAGAGATGGAATGTCACTTCAAAGCTGGATTGAAAACACTCTGGTTTCTGTTCTTCTACTTCTCGTGCAATCTTCCTGTTTCCTTGTTCTGATGAAAATCAGCTACCATGCTGATATTTGCCCGCTGAAGAGGACCCTGTGGTGAGGAACTGAGGGAGGTCTCCAAATGGCAGCCTGGAAGAACAGGGGCACTCAGTCCAATAACCCAGGAGGAATGGAATCCTGTCAACAACCTCACGAGAGGGATTGAAGTGAGCCCTCCTTCATCAGTCTTCAGATGAGGTTGCAGTCCTGGATGACACTTGGATTGCAGTTTCATGAAAGAACTGAAACAGAGGCGCTCAGCTAAACTGCACCTTGATCTTTGATTCACAGAAGTAGTGAGATAGTTATGTTTGTTGTTTAAGTTTTGAGGTAGTGTTACACAACAAGTTAACAAATGCACCAAAATCTCACTGAATCTACTCTTTAGCTCAAATAATTATTTCATGGCCTCTATGGAATTTTCAACAGACATGCACAACTATATTGACTACAAATAAAAACCATGTTTTCTGCTTACTTTCCTATCCATATTCATTTTGGCTTAGTTTTTATTGTGTTGCACCACGTAGGAACAGAAATGTCATGTTGAATAGAATTAATCATGCTGACTGTCCTTTCTTTGTCCCCTTTAAAATAAATTTGCTCAATTTTACACCAAAATGTATGTGTTAACTACAGTTGGTTATTGATTCCTCTAAAAAGTGTGATAAAATTCTCTTCTGATCCTCACTTTCTGAGACTTTTAAATCAGGAATGGAAGTTGAATTGCTTTTGAATATTTTCTCTACATTTACTAACATGATCATGTTATATTAATTTGATGATTTACATTAATTAACTCTAGATTGCTAAACCAACCATAAATTCTTGGTATAAGCCCAACTTGGCCATGAAGTGACATCCTTGTCATTTATTGGAGGATTAAGTTTGACAATATTTTCATAGGAATATTTGTATTAATGTCCATGAGTGATACAGTATTTTCTTTTGATATATTTTCTGATTCGAGTATCAGTTTATTTCAGTCTCATAAAGTGAATTTAAAAGTGTTTTTTCTTGGCACAGTGCAGTAAAATTGTGGCTGAAGTCCTTGCCTTACATGCACATGGATCCCATATGGGTGTTAGTTCATGTGCCAGTGGCCCCACTTCCCATTCAGCTGCCTGTTTGTGACCTGGGAAAGCATCCCGAGGATGGCCCAAGACCTTGAGACCCTGCACCTATGAGAGATACCCAGAAGAGACTCCTGACTCCTGGCTTCAGATCAGCTCAGCTCAGACCTTTGTGGCCACTTAGAGAATGAATTGGCAGAAGAAGGATCTGTCATTCCTTCCCTCTTTATATCTGATTTTCCAATAAAAATAAATAAATCTTTTTTCAAAAAGTTATTTTTTTTCTCTATATAGTAGAAAAATGTAAAATTCTTATTTCTGTCCTATTGTTGGTTGAAATTTGCTATTGAAGGAATTAGGGGCTGTATTTGTTTTTAATTTATTAATTTAATTTGAATTTGACTATGTTTTTAATTATAAATTAAATCTAATGGATCTAGAGAAAGACCATTTTCTTGCGTATTTGTTGGTAAATTTTGTCTTTCTAGAAATATTCCAACTCATTAAAGTTGTCAGTTATTAGCATCTAAGTTTCTATAATATTGTCCCTTTAACATTAATAGGATTTGTAGTAATTATTTCTCTCTCATACTTGATATTGATCATTTGTTGTGAGTTTTTGTTTTGTTGTTGTTTTTCCTCCAGTATGGTTGGGGATTTTTCAGGTCTAGAAAACTTTTTAAAAGATCAACTTTTTTTTTTAAAGATTTATTTTCTTTTTATTACAAAGTCAGATATACAGACAGGAAGAGAGACAGGATGATCTTCCGTCTGATGATTCACTCCCCAAGTGACTGCAACCACCTGAAGCCAGACACCTCTTCCGGGTGTTCCACGCGGGTGCAGGGTCCCAAGGCTTTGGGTCCTTGACTGCTTTCCCAGGCCACAAGCAGGGAGCTGAATGGGAAGTGGAGCAGCTGGGATTAGAACCGGTGCCCATATGGGATCCCGTTGCGTTCAAGGCAAGGACTTTAGCCACTAGGCTATGCCGCCGGGCCCAAGATCAACTTTTTTTTTTTGAGTTGATTTTCTCTTTTCTTTTTTTTTCTTTTATATATATATATATATATGATCAACTTTTTATCCCATCAATTTTTTCCTATTATTTGCTAGTCGTTCATTTTCATTTGCTCTTAATTCTGGTCATTTCTTCTGATTATTATGAGTTTAATTTGCTTTTCTGTTTCAGTTTTTAAGTTTGTAACTTAGCTCATGATTTAGCATAAACTGTAAACTTTCTTTCCAAACACTGTTGCAGCTACGACTCACAAATTCTCACAATGCATTTCTTATAGTATTCAATTCTAAATATTTTTCTAGTTTACCTTCAAATTTTTCTTGACTCAATTCATCCCTTTCATCCTTCCGATTCTGTCCGGTAGTCATGGGGCTCTGTTTATGTAAGACTCAGATGGTTTCTGAGCTTCAGTTTGGGCACATTCTACTGCTTGTTTGAAGTTCATTGATGTTTTCTTTTCAAAAGCAGTGACTGCTCTACTGGATAATCCTATCCAACCAATTTTATTTTTAGATGTGGCATTTTTTTCAGTTCTGTAATTTCTATCGGGTCTTTTCTAATAGTTTCCCCTTATCTTTTTGTGATTTCCTCAATGTGTTTGTATTTTTCCTCTCAATCCTTGGACACAGTCATAAAATTCTTATCACTTCCAGTATACCTTGATTTCTGTACTTCTTTTAGTTTATTTTTTCCTAGTTAAGGGAATCATTTTCTTGCTT
Organism: Ochotona princeps; assembly: GCF_030435755.1. Classification (NCBI taxonomy): domain Eukaryota; kingdom Metazoa; phylum Chordata; class Mammalia; order Lagomorpha; family Ochotonidae; genus Ochotona; species Ochotona princeps. Next base: position 75,221,765 of record NC_080836.1, read on the forward strand.
TCTTACATATTTGTTGATTTTATTAGATACTGGGCAGTGTAAATGTTAAATCATTGAGTATAAGGATTTTACTGTTTTTCTTCAGAGTGCTGGGTTTTTGTAGGGGCAGGCATTTAATTACTCGAGAATCTACTTGATATTTTCAAAGATTGTCTTTAAACTTTGTTAGGATAAGTGTAGTGTAACCTTTGTGCTAGGGCCTCTCTTTCTTGATCTCTACCAAATATCATGGATTCAGTTAAGTTTTGTTATTTTGGCTCTTTGGAAGTCAAATGCCTTCTGCCATCTGTGAGTTCCACCGCTTTTTTTCTTTTAATTTCACCCCCTGTTTATTCATTTTGTCCAGGTATGCAGAATCTAGTATCTAGCCAAACTCTCACTCTCTCATGCATATATCTAGGTCGATCTGTTTTTATGTCTGTATCTCTCTCACTCGCTCTCTCTCTCTAGGTCTTTTCTTGTAACTCTTTGACATTCTGCTCTGCAAATTCTAGCTACATTACAACTTGAGCTGCAGTCTCCATCTCTTGCTTCAGCAGAAGTGCTGGCCTCTGCACCTGCTTTCGCTGTGTTGGGTTCGGTGATGCCTCCAGGCCAGTGATTGTGGGGCTCACCTCATTTCTTTCCCTATTTTCAGGAATCATAATCACATATTCCTTTCTGGTCAACATCTGCAAAAAGTAATTAATATATTTTGCTGAGTTTTATACTTGTTTGTAATAAAAGAGCTAATCGAGCACTAATTATTCCATCATGACCCAAGAGTTTTAGTTTTTAATCACAAATGTGCTTTAAATTTTATTGAAGGCATTTTTTCTACCTATCAAAATTATCTTGTAGCTTTTCTTCAATGTATCATGGTGGTGGATTACTTTAATATCTTTTCTAGTGATAAAACGTCCTCATATGGCTGGGATAAGCCCTGCTTGATAATGATATTTTATTTTTTTAATATTTGCTCTATTTGCCAGGGTTTTTCTCTGAGTGTTTACACCTATATTTCTGAATGAGATTAGCTTATGTATTTTCTTCCTCCTACTGTCTGATTTTGGTATCAAGCTCATGTTGCTCTCTTAAGGGTACTGGACATGTGCTGGTTTTCCATTACTGTTGCAACAATTTGTGGCCAGCTTGGTGGCTTAAAACAACATAAATATATTTTCTTATAGTTATGAGGGCTGGAAGCCCATCATGAGCTGATCTGACTCGGATGAAGGTGTAAACAGGGCTATACAGCTCAAGCACTCCAGGCAAGAATCCCCTTTGAACCTGCTTCCAGGGACTCACATTCCTTGGCTCATGGTCCTGCCCAGGCATCCATTACAACACTTTGAGCATGGCTTCTCTGGTCATAGCTCCCTTTCTCATGCTCACTCTAGTACTTTTTTTTTCTCTTATAAGGACACTTGAGATGCATTGGACCTTAGACTAAATAATCCAATATTATAAACTAGGGCAATATTCCCACCTCAAAATCTTTAGTCACAGAGGCAAAGTGCCTTTGCCAAGGCAAATATTCATAGGTTCCTAGGATTAGAATACACATGTATTATTTATGAGGGGACATTATTCTCACCACCGCAAGAGGAGAAACATTTCTCAATTTTTTCTTTTGAAACAAGCTGTTTTTAATATCTACTAAAACTTACTTGTGCTATTTTTTAACCTGTAAAATTTGATGGAATATTTTTGAGCGTGGCTTAAAAACAAATAGTCCAAATGTACATTTCATATACAGGTTTTGAAAATAACCGTAACAATATTACTGTTAAGAATTTGATGGTGGCACCAGCAGGATAGTTAAGTCACTAAAATCCTCATTTCACATGCACCGCATCCCATATAGGCACTGGTTTGTGTCCTGGTGCTCCACTTCCGTTCCAGCTCCCTGCCTGTGGCCTGGGAAAGCGTTAGAGCATGGCCCACAGCTCTGGGACTCTGAACCTGCATGGGAGACCAGGAAGAAGCTCCTGGCTCCAGATTTGCTCAGCTCTGGCTGTTGTAGCCACTTGGGGGAATGAACCAGTGGATAGAAGAACTTTTTCTGTCTTTCCTTCGCTGTGTAAATCTTCCTTTCTAATAAAAATAAAAAAGAATATGATGGGCACTTTGAGTAGTTTTGAATGTATGAGAAAGATTTATTCCTCTATAATACACTATATATCAGACTATTTGCTATCAAAACTATGTGCTTTAAATACCTGTAAATTTTTTACTTGAGTTGTTAATATGAAGAGAACATACTTCATGCATCTGATACAGTTCCAAGAAAATAGCCACATATCTATTCCTTCCCCTTTCTGCAAATTCTCCTTCCACAAATTCTCCTTCCTCCCTCTTCTCTCTCCTTCAGTTCTCATCAACAAACATACAATTTTAACCCACTGTGTACTTATATACTATGTCTATTAGGAATTCTATGTGCTTCATGTACTTGGACCTATCTTTATCCATATTAGAGAAGTTTCCTGCTAATATTTCACTAAATAGGTCTTCCAATCCATTCTCTTTAGACACCTTGAAGAACTCCCAAATCTCATACATAGCCAAGGATTTGTCTTCAAGCTTGGTTTTCTTCATTCTGTCTCTTCAAGTTGGCAGTTACGGCACTGTATTTTCTGTTAATTGAGTACCCTGGCAGGCAACAAAGAAAGGCTCAAGGACTTATATTCCTACCACTTATGTGGGAAACCAGGAAGAAACTCCTGACTGCTGGCTTCAGCCTGACCCAGCTCTGACTTTGCAGGCATTTGTGGGGTGAACCAGCAGATAGATCACCTCCCTTTCTCTTCCATTCCATCACCTATCTCTGGTCACTCAGCCTTTCAAAAAAAATAATAAATAAGCATTTTGAAAAGTTCTAAAAACCAGGGCCTAGCACAGTAGCCTAGTGGCTGAAGTCCTCACCTTACAGGCGTCAGGATCCCTTGTGGGTGCCAGTTCGTGTCACGGCTGCTCCACTTCCATTCTGCTCCATGTTTCTGGTTTGTGAAAGCAGTAGAGGATAGTCCAAAGCTTTGTGACCCTGCACCTGTGTGGGAGACCTGGAAGAAGCTTCAGGCTTCTGGCTTCTGGTTTAAGATTGGCTCAACTCTGGCCACTGCAGTCACTTGGGGAGTGAACCGATGGATGGAGGATCTTTCTGTCTCTCCTTCTCTTCATAAATCTGCCTTTCCAATAAAAATGGGTTTTTTTAATTATTAAAACAAGATTTTTCCAGAGAATTCTAACTTCTATACCTGTTTCCTAAACCTTTTCTTTCCTTACCATTTAAGTAATCATGTAATAAGTTTTGGGCTTATCATTCCAATATTTTATCTTTTACCTGATTATTCATATATTATATATATTAGTTCATAATTATATTTATGTAAATGCCACATGATACCTTGCCCATCTTCAAAGTCATTATAATAGATGAGAAATACCATTTAACATCTTATTTGTTTAGCTTGAATTTGTTAATTTTTAAGTAATGTATTTGAAAGACAGATGAAAAGATGGACAAACAAACACACACACATACACAGAAAGAGAGATTCCACCTGCTAGTTCACTCCTCAAATGGCTGCAATAGCAAGGGCTGGACCCGGTCACAGCCAGCAGCATAGAATTGTGTTCTCAGCTCCTGCATCTCTGTGAATGCAGGGATCCAAACACTTGAGCCATCTTCAGCAGCTTTCCCAGCTCATTATTAGGGAGAGGATCAGAAGTGAAGCAACTGAGAATTGAGCCAGTATATTCAAAACCATAGCTTAACATAATTTTGAACTACAACACTGGTTCCTGAATTTGTGTCTTCTATATTGTGAGTGAGGGTAAACATGATTCCCTAGGTTTCAGAGCCATTCACGTTTCTTCTGTGTGTATGTGTGGATTTTGTACCCTACAGACACAAATATATGATCTATATACATTTTAAAGGACTATGAACATGTTTTTCTCATTTTTATTTAGTGATAGAGTGAGAAGATGAGACAAAGAAAAAAAGATATTTTTTCTTCTGCTAGTTCACTCCCCAAATAGCCATAACGACCAGAGCCAGGCCAGGTTAAAGTCAAGAGCCATGGACTTCATCCAAGTCTCCTGTGTGGATGACAGAGGCTCAAGTAACTCAGCATAGTTGAAAAGATGGACTCTCTTCTGTTTTCACAGGTGCATTAGTAGGAAGCTGGACTGGAAGTTGAGCATCTAGGACTTGAACTGGCATGGCAATGTGAGAAAACAAGGTGCCTAGTAGCAGTTTAACCTGATGTGCCACAATGATGGCCTTTCCTTCATTTCTAAGTATTAGGTATCAACCACTTTCTGTGGTTGTGAATATTTTTCCAAATTTATTCTTTGACTTTATTTGTGATATAGATTTTAAATGTTTTAAAATTATTTTGTCATGCAAAATTTTTACTTTATCTGTATGCAAACAAATGTATTGTCTTTTCACCTTATTGATTCTTGTTTTGAACTTTACTAGGAAAGATACTTTCCATTCCCACCTTATAAAGGGATTTTATTTTCTTCTAGTACTTTAAAAATATTTATTTATATAAGCTGAATATATGTCATGTATTTTATATATACAATTTTAAGCCCATAATGCTATCTCCCACCTTACCACCTCTCCTACCTTCCATTTCCTATAATTTTTTTCTTTCAATTTTTACAATAATGCATTTTCAATTTACTTTGTAGTCACAGGCTGAATCCTCCACTAAATAAAGAATTCAACAAGCAGAAAACAGAGACCACTAATCTACAGGAGTCTAGATAAGAGCTATAAACAGTAATCCAATCTCCAGAAGCCAATGCCATTCATACACATTTCATTTCATTTTTAAAATGATTTTGTTGTCCAGGCACATTTCTGGTCAATTTGTAATTTATACTACCTTTGGTTTGAAGAATGGATCCAATTCCACCTCTTTAGTGCAGTTATTTGGTTATCAAAAAACATCCTGTTTAAAATCTTATCTTCCCTCTACTTATTTATTTCTTTTATCTTATACTACATTTCCATGTGTTTTTTGAGTCTATGATTGGGTTTTCTGTTTGCAGATGCGCCTGTGTACCCGTAAGGCAATACTATGCAATGTTAAACAGAGTCACTGCAATCTTTGATAATATTAAACATTTATTATTTAGTAGAAATATCCCTCTCCTGTTGTTGTTTTTTGTTCTGTGTGTTCTTCTGGATAGTTTTATTTCAAATGTACATGATGGATTTTGTATTTGTATGAATAGTATTTGATTTACAAGTAAATTTAAGAATCAGGGATAGGCACCTGGCAGTTTGTGGTATCCACATATAATACTAGAGTGCCCAAGTCTGAGTACCAGTTTCACTTCCAGTTCTAGTTCCTGCTAACATACAATTCTGGTGGTCCAGCTTGCGGTTCCAGGAATTGAGTCTTTGCACTCATGTGCGAGACCTGTATTGAATTCCTGCTCACCAGCTTTGGCCGGGCCCAATCCAAGTTTGGCTGGCAAGTGATCTAATGAATGGGAGCTCTGTCTCAAATAAATAAAAGATTTTTAATGAAAAAATAGTATGATATTGAACCTATGGAAAGTTTTCTATTTGTTTATATTTATACTTTGATCTCTGTAAAAACTGTTTTTCCTCACTCAGGATTTAGATATACCTTGTTATCTAGGCTAATAATTGTTTACTTTTGTTTTACTATTATAAAATGTATTCTTTTCTTGTTGTATATATTTTTTTTGTCTTTTTTTTAAATGTATTCTTTTCTTTCAATAGACCTTGGAATTGGTTATTGCTTCTCTGTAAGAGTATTAAGGTAATTGACTTATGTGGGTTGGTTTTTCTAAGTAGTTTGTAATCATTGTTTCATTGATTATAATGAGTTTTCTAGTGAGGTCATCATCTTGTCAACAAATGGCAATAGAAAAAAACCATAAAACTATTCCTATTGTCATTACTTGCTTTCCTAATCTAATTGAATTGTTTGTATGTATTTTTAAAATTTTATTTTTCTCCATTACTTAAATGAAGAGTCAAATGGTTTACTCAATGAATTTCTAAATCAGATTATAGATTTTAATTCAAAATATGTATCTTCATCTCAGTGATTTAATAGACCTAATGAAAACCTGCTCTTACTAGTTATAGATAACTATGGATACAGTTATAATCTGTATCTCCTATCAACATGTTTAAATTGGCTAAAGTTTTAATGAAATAACATTTAATTTAATAAAATCAGCATTTCCAGTGATATCATAATCACAAGAGGACAAAGGGACAAATGTAGTAAAAATGCTTAACACCCCCCTCCACCTCCCTCCTTAAGCTGCCTCTTTGGTAATTTTGTATGTAAAGGCAGATTTCTGAGATTACTGAGTAGCAAAGGAACTTAAAATATTACAAGTAATGCAAATAAGCACAACTGGTATAAGAGTTCGACCTTTCAAAAGTTGAATATTAGTTATACCTTCTTTTCACATTGGATGATTTCTGGAACAGCCCCCTTCCTTAGGATACAATGCTTATTCATATTTACATTCTCCCCCCCCCCACACACACACTACTAATGTGAATAAACACGGTTCCCCTTAGGAAATGCTCCACATTTAGGACTTTGGCATCTTTTTTTCTGTACAGCTTTCATGTCTCCATTTACTATCAGGGAGAAAATAGGGTAGCAAAACTAATGTTTCCGCAAAATGCCCATTCTTATCCTCCTAATGAACTGCTTTTAATTCTGCAGCTGGACACACTTTGATTTGCCATCTCCCAGCAGTCAAGACAAGACTTTCCATTAGCTCACAGGTCTCTAAGTTGATCAGACTCTTGAAAGCTATTTTTAAAAATAATATATATATATATATATATACACATTTATCGATTACAAGAATTACAGGTAGGCATGATATTCAGTCATTCTCTTGTCTAAACATTAATGTTTTGAAGTAAATATTTCTATTTAAAAATGTATTATCGAGAGGCGAGCCGAGGGCTGCGGGAGAGGACGTCTAGCTCGGATCCCGAACCCAGTCCGCCATGTGCCCATGGCTCATGGCGGGCTGGGCCCGGACATGCCTGGGTGCGGCCTGCTTCCTTCTGGGGTGAGTACGCCAAGGGGGGAGGCCTCCGTGACTGGGCATGTCCGGGACCCACCCAACACCCTCATTGGGTGGTGGGTGAACGGGATTGGGGAGGGGCGCAACCTCAGGCCTGCAGGATTTAACTTCCGGCTGCCAGAGGCGAGCCGAGGGCTGCGGGAGAGGACGTCTAGCTCGGATCCCGAACCCAGTCCGCCATGTGCCCATGGCTCATGGCGGGCTGGGCCCGGACATGCCTGGGTGCGGCCTGCTTCCTTCTGGGGTGAGTACGCCGAGGGGGGAGGCCTCCGTGACTGGGCATGTCCGGGACCCACCCAACACCCTCATTGGGTGGTGGGTGAACGGGATTGGGGAGGGGCGCAACCTCGGGCCTGCAGGATTTAACTTCTGGCTGCCAGAGGCGAGCCGAGGGCTGCGGGAGAGGACGTCTAGCTCGGATCCCGAACCCAGTCCGCCATGTGCCCATGGCTCATGGCGGGCTGGGCCAGGGCGGCCAGTGCGCCATTTGGCGCCAGGCTGTGCCTACTGGCCACCCGGTCGGGGAGCTCTGGGGTATTGGACATCTGAATCGCTGCTGAGATAGCTCTAGAGTGACCCCACTGTTTCTGGGATCTGAGTCAATCCTAAAGATTCCCAATGCCAGTAACTCTTCCTTTGAAGAACTTCCAATCCCTTAACAATGCTGAGCTTTGAACACCTATCAAGTAAAAGATAAGCTCCGGCTTGTGTAGCAGGCTGGCACCTAATGGTCCTCGGAGCAACCACGTGCAGGTGTGTGATTTACAGCTAGGAACGGTCCCAATCTGGGAAGCCACAGCTGGGATGAGGTTCCCACCAAGGGGTGTATGTGCTGGAATGGGGGCTGCGTTCTATCTAGGAAACAGTTGCAGTCACCCGAGGCACTAGTGTGGGCTGGGATTGGATGCACCAGGCCGGTTCAGATCCCAGCACCATCTGGTGTTATGGAGAAACAGGGTAGATGTGGGACTGACTAGGCTGGGTCTCAATCCCCTTCTGAGCCATGTGTGAGCTGTATGTGGGTATGGACGAGCCATGGCTGGGCTGAAACATCCAACAACAAGAGTCAGAATGGGGTGAAAGCCAGCCAGGAAAAGCCACTGTTCCTGCTAGGACAGGAGGTGAACTGAGTAGGGTTGGCTCAAGAACCCCCTGGCAAGCGCAAAATCTGGCATTGGGAGGGGTTCTGATGGAGGAGCCTGGGCAACTCCTCTGGCAGGACACAGTCCCTGCAGGTAAGCGCGAGAAGCATGATTGGAAACAGCCCAGAATAGGCCATGGAAAGTTTCCCACTGGCATGCATTCGGCATGGGTCAGGAGCAGGCCAGGCTGAATCAGTTCATGTCATCCTCTGGCAAATCCGATCACCAGAACAGAGTGTGGAATGGGCCGGGTTTGGTTGCGACAAAACCAGTACACATTCTGGAACGCCAGGGCGTGGTTGCCTGTACTGGATATGAATGCAACACCCATCCAGCACACGTGAGATCCAGGAAGGGAGGGGCAGAGCTGGCGGGGGGGTTAAGGGGCTGGTCCCCTCGCTGGACAACCACTCTCACTGGAGAGTGTTGGCTGGGATAGAGACAGACACGACTAAGCAAGGCTACAACACCTGTGCGCTGCATGTGGACAAGATCAGGGCCACAGCATCAGCTGGCAGAAGCTGGCACTGGGGACTAATTCTGTCGAGTCAAATCACAGGACCACCTAAAGAGTGCATAAACCGGGACTGAGAGACCTGGGAGGGAAAAAGTGGGTTCCCCCTTCTTGGGTCACTATTCCCGTGGGAGGGCATGAAAACTAGGACGGGGGCTGGGATGGCTAGACAGAGGCACTCAACAACATCTGTGAGGGCTGGATGGTTGAGTCGATTAGATAGAACTAAGCTTTAATACCCATTGACAAGTACCAGAGCCAAATGGGATGGGGGACAGACTGGTCTTCTGCTACACAAATTGGCAAACCAGGGTAGGGGGCAGGCTTGGTGGGGGTTATTGTGGGTCGCCCCGACTAGGCTGCAGCTCCCACTGGTTGATGTAAGGGCCGAACCAGACTGGACTGCAACACCCATTGGTTCCAGTGCAACTCGGGACTGAAAACAGAACCAACACAGCAATTGCAACCACCAGCTGATCAGGGTGATGGACTGTGCCGGGCCCTGTGCTTGCTAGAACATACAAGAATCTGGTCTGGGAATACCTCAAAGTATCTTTGGAGATCTCCCCACTTGAACTGCTGGACTCAGAATTCTAACCAAGAAAAGACAGAAGACAGAATAGGACAATCATTCATCTCAGCTACATGTTGGCAGCGAAATATGGGACAAATGGAGACTTCATGATGGACCATATCAATCAGTGGACCACCTCATCGAGCGAAACTGGCAGTGACTCATAACTGGAGAACTATTAACTCCACTTGAGCACATATCTCAGAGCATGCCCCACATATGGGACTTGGGGTGGGCGGGAAACCGGGTGGGGCTTCTCCCTCAATATCCCCTTTTACCTCAGATACATGATGGAAACAATATGGACATAATAGCATTGCCCACCTCCCTATCCCCCTGAACCTTTTTTTTTTTTTTTTCCTTCTCTTTCTTGATTTTCCTTCAACTATAGTTAACTATGTAAAGATTGTCAACAACAATACAATAAAATGGATTATACATAAAAAAAAAAAAAAAAAAAAAATAAAAAATAAAAATGTATTATTTCACAATGATAGACATAGACAATTACATGTTTGTCAAACTCGTGGGATATTTGATACTAAGAGTGAATCCAAATGCAAACTCTGGACTTCAGGTGATAATGATGTGTCACTATGGATTCATCTATGGCAACAAATGTACCATTTCTCTGTGGGATGTTGATAGAGAGGGAGGCTTATATTTGAGGATCACAGAAGGCATGTGGAAACTATACTTTCAGTTTAATTTTGCTGTGAACTAAAGATGACTCTAATAATAAAACTATTAAATTTCAAAATAAATATGCATAGAAATATACATTTGTATTGGCAAAGTCGCATTTTCATTTAATACTGCATATTGCATAGTACTCTGTTCTGTTGATCTATATTTTGCCACTTACGTTTTCAGATATTTTATATTGCACTTGACTGTGCTTATGACTGTTCCCTAGTAAAAATCACAGAACTAAAATGATTACTCAACATAAATGCATGCTTTAAAGGCCTTTTTGATAAAGGCATAATAAACATCTGTTGTCTGAGTGAATGGAAACTGGTGCCTTCTTGGGGGCAGGAGGCGTCTGAATGGTCAGGGACATTGCCTGTCCTTGGCATGAATTTCTGATACTGGAGAGAAATGGGAAGAGTGGATATTTTAAAAGCTGAATTTTAGGATTTCATCACCTTAAAAGGCATAAACCATGAGGTCAGTGTTGTGGCATAGCCAGCTAAGCCATGACTTTTGATGACAGCATCCCATATAGGCACCGGTTCAAGTCCCAACTGCTCCATTTCCAATCCAGCTCCCTAACAATGTGTCTGAGAAAGAAGTGCAAAATAGCCCAGGTGCTTAAGACTCTGCATCTATGTGGGAGACCTGGAAAAAGTTCCTGGCTCCTGATTTGAGTGTGTCCCTGTTATGGCCATTGTGGCTATTTGTGGAGTGAGACAATGGTTAGAAAAATCTCACTTTTCCTCCTCTTTCCGTCTATAATTCTTTCAAATAAATACATCTTTTTTTTAAAGACAAAAACGTTTTAAAAGTTGTTACCCCCTCCAGGGGTAGAATTCCAAATGATGAAATGTCCTCTGCTGCAGTGGGATATCCTGCTAACGGGACTTGTGATTCAGATAGAGCATCATGAAGAACATGCTGGACACATGTGAATTTCTGAACAGCAGCACAGGTCTAGTTCTCTGCGATCCAGGGAGCAGTAGGAGAACTGGGTTGGCCTGGATTATGCCCTAGTCTCTTGACACTGAGTGGTGTGGATCTGACTTTGTGGATATATCCACTGGTCTCCTTGGCTTCTCGGTGACTTCATCAGGTCACACCAGCCATGAGTTCAGAATGAATATCTGTGCCAGTGCAATGCACTCTTTGCCATATACAGTAAATGTTCACTAAACTCATGCTTTTGTAACCAGAATTTACCCAAAAAACTGAGAAATGATTTTGTTCTCAACATCTACTATACTTACCTAACTACAAAAAATTTTGTGCAAGAAATGACTGCCAGTCTTATCAATCCTTTCCCCTTCTCTGCCATCAAAGCACTGGTTGCTACTCATGCAGACAAACGCCTCACTGGCTCAAGCAGAACTCTGATGACACAGGGCTCTGGGCCCACACTGTCCCCTCTGTGGCCATTCTCCCATCACTGTCCGTGCCTTCTGCCAGCCAATGTCATCCCAGAGATGGCCTCAGCTTCATACCCTTTGGAAGTTACACCTCTAGGAAAACATGTTCACTTGTCTCCAGGACAAGGCTGGTGTCTTCTAGCATTTCCACTTTGAGTTAGAGCAATCTCCCAAGTCACCTGTGTATAAGTAGTGGAGAGGTCAATCTCTGTCAATTTGTGGCAAGTAAGTTGATACAGCAGGAAGAAATTGTGACTATGGGCTGAGGACACCTGGTTTCTTAAGCTCTCATCGTGAATGGTCTAGTCAGGGCCTTTGCCTAGTCTTTCTGTCAGTCTGTGTTTCAGCTTCTCCACAGGCCTAGCGAAGAGATGCAGCATCATGTGTTTGTTTCCTATTTAGCCCATCCATGTACAATGGGTGGAAATAGTAGCACATGAGTATACACAATCTCAACCTTACAGTGTTCTATCAACATATACGCAGATGTATTACTTCTTTAAAGTTTTTGAGTTTTGGGATGGCCCAGGAAATACTCCAATTATTTTTGATTCCACATCCAGGTTTGTTTGACCCACCATGATGTAGTGATGGAAAAAAAGGCACTCAGTAGTTACATGCTACCCAGTCACTTCATTTAACCCTTGTGAGATACCGAGGTTTCTCTTAGATTTAGAGAGAATGAGCTCTGCCAGATTAGATAGGAAGTTATTCAACTTTATGGGTCAGAATGATGCTCCAGCCCACATGGGAGTTGGGAGTTTCAAGCTGGGCTTGTTAGCATGGAACATTCCTGACCACCACATGCCAGCCCGGCAGGGCTGGGTACCAGTACACGACAGTGAGTGTCAGCAGAGTGGATGGGTCACATTATTCTGGGCCATGACACCAACCAGCACACAAGAGAACCAGGTCCTGGGGTAGATTCTGTAGGGGATATGTGGGCCTAGCCCTGTGGAAATACAACACTCTGGGTAGTTTAAGAGTTGTGGTGATAGGGGCTGAGCTATGTGTGACCATGGAATCTGCCAACACTCACAGGTACTGGGGCTGGGAAAAGCCTGGGCAGGTACAGGCTACAGCCTCTCATAGGTACCCTACCAGGGTATGGCACACCTGGGTTGTATCATCCTCCAGCTCATACAAAGTTTGGGGCCTGGCACCGACTGGCATGTGTGAGATTTAGGTTTGGGAGTAAGCCAAGTAGGGGAATCCAGGCAACTCCTCCATGGGGTCATAGCTTTCACTGGTGAGTACATGGGAGGTTGCATGGGGCTTCTCTGCTGGACCATTACTCCCACTGCTGAGCCTGAGAACTGGGATTGGTGGCAGACCAGGCCAGGCCGAGCTATAATACCTGTTGGCCTCATGTGAGCTAGATCAGGGGAAAGCCAAGCTGGGCTGACTGTTCCTACTGGTGCATACATAAATCAGAGTGGGTGTGGATTGTTTGGGCTTTGCCGCAGCATCAGCTGGTAGAGGCTTGCACAGGGGGCTAATTCCGTCAAGTTAAACTGTGAACCACCTAGAGAGTGCATAATCTGGGAGTGGGAGTGGGCCCAGTAGGGAAACAGTGGGTGCCTTCCTCTCAGGTTGCCATTCCATTTGGTGAGCATGAGAACCAGAACTGGGGCAGGTGTGGCTGGACAGAGAGTGGCACCTGCCAGCACGTGTGTAGGCTGGATTGTGGGACTGGTTGGGCTGAACTAGGCTTCAGTGCCCATTGACACATATGAAAGCTGAATGGGATGTGGGACAGACTAGATCAGTCTGCTGTACATACTGGCAAGCACGGGAACCAGGGCATGGGGCAGGCCTGGTGAGGGTTATTGTGGGTTGCTCCAACTAGGTTGCAGCTCCCACTGGTTTGTGTGAAGACCAAGTGTGTGGTGGGCAGGAATTGACTGGGCTCCAACACCCATTGGTTTGGATAGAAGATGGGGCTGCAGATAGAACTGACCCAGCAATTGTAGTCACCAGCATATACATAGACTGATTGGGGTGATGGTCTATGCTGGACCCTGTTTTGGCAAGCACACACAAAAATTTGGTCTGGGAACACCTTAGATAAAGTTTCTTTGGGGATCTCCCTAGTCGAATTGCTAGACTCAGAACTTCAACCATAGAGAGAATTGCAGGGTCCATGGTCTAACCATGGAATGCTTGTGTCAGAGCTGAGCCTCCTCAGTGGCTCAGATGGAGCAGTGGACAGCAAATCCAAGTGCACATGGAGGCTATGATGGTACACTAGAGCCTGCAGAGGACACCTGGTACCAGAACAGAAGATGGAGGACAGAACAAATCAATCAACTACCCCAGCCAAGCATTAGTAGTGGAAATCTAAGCAATTGCAGACTCTAAGGTAGACTATGTCAGCCAGTGGATTCTGGAGAGATTTCATCGTGCTAGAAGTGACAAGATCGGCAGCAATTCAGAACTGTTGAACTATTAAAACCACTTCAATGGAGCCCTCGGAGCAGGTCCCACACCAGGGACCCTGGGATGGTTCGGAGGCTAGATGTGGCTTCCCGCTTTATCTCTCCCCTTCCCCCAGATGCAAGAAAGGAAAAAAGAGAATGTGATAACAATGGTCTTAGCCACTTTGATCTAGCCCTTGACCCTTTGCGCCCTAATCAACTATGTAAAGATTATCAACAAAGTAAAAATGGAGAAAAAAAACTGAAAAAAGATCAATTAACATATAAAGAATCCAAATCAGTTTCACAGCTGACCTTTCAGAGCAAAACTATAGGCCAAAAGGGAATGGAACAACTTATGCCAGATTCTGAAAGAAAAAAATTGTCAGCCTAGAATAACATACCCAGCTAAGCTTTTCTTTGTCTTTGAAAAGGAGATAAAATTCTTCCACAGTACAGAAACGCTCCTCTTCCAGACCTGCCCTACAAATGATACTTAAAGATGTTCTCTTGACAGAGAAAAGGAATAGCACCTACCAAAACCAAAGACAAATGCGAAGAACATCCCAGTAAGATAACAACAGAAGACTAAGTCAAACAATGATCAACCCATTGCTAAAATGACAGGACCAAATTACCACTTATCTACATTAACCCTGAATGTCAATGGCTTAATCTCACCAATAAAATATCATAGATTAGTGGACTGGATCAAAAAACAAAACCCATCTGTCTGTTGCCTACAGGAGGCACATCTCACCAACAAAGATCAGCGGAAACTATATCTCACGGATTTTGATGTTTTTGTTTTTATTTTCATTTCTTCAACAGTTTTTTCCCTCATATTAAAATCTTCGCTATAGTATCATTTACAGTAGTATCATTTTTTTCAAGAAGGTTCTTGATTTTCTGATTTCTTCAGTGACACATTGGTCATTCAGTAACATGTTATTTAACTTCATGGCATTTTAAATTTCTATTTTTCTTCTTGTAGTTGGTTTTATTTTATGGCTTTTCTTTTAAAAGGATGTATAGTAACTGTGTCATGGAGACTATCATATCCAGATGTGAGGATATAATACAGTATGCATCTCTACTTCCAGATCAAAGATAGATTCCCAATGAAACTGTTAAATATATCTTGACAATAGGATGCTGGACTCTGCCATTGTCCATGCTCACAGTGCTAGAATACACTTAAATAGCAGAATGATGGACTTAACGACTCTTTATGAAGAACTATATTACTATAATAATAGAGGGGAAATCAGTGGGGAGAATAAGAATTGTGGGTGGGGATCAGGGGAATCCCAGAGCCTATATAACTACATCATAAAATAATAACTTTAAAAAAGAAAAAAAAAGGGCCTAGTGTGATAACCTAGTGGCTAAAGTCCTCGCTTTGCTCATGCCAGGATCCCATGTGGGTGCTGGTTCATGTTCCAGTTCCCCACTTCCCATCCAGCTTCCTGCTTGTGGCCTGGGAAGGTAGTTGAGTAAGGTCCTAAGCTTTGGGATCCTGCATCCACATGGGAGACCCAGAAGAAGTTCCTGGCTTCAGAAGTGCTCAGCTCCAGATGTTGCAGCCACTTGGGAAGTGAACCACTTGGGGATGGAAGGTTCTCCCTCTCTCTCCTGCTCTCTGTAAATCTGCATTTTCCAATAAAAATAAGTATTAAAAAAGAAATAATATAATCATATTAAGTATGGCTATGTGTCAACTTGCTATAAAAGATAAGAGTTTGGCACAGTTGTTAAGATGTTACTTGGATACCCACATCCCATATTAGAGTGCCTTGTTTGAGTCATAGACAGAGCTCCAATTGCA
The DNA here is from genome assembly GCF_030435755.1 of Ochotona princeps. NCBI lineage: Eukaryota > Metazoa > Chordata > Mammalia > Lagomorpha > Ochotonidae > Ochotona > Ochotona princeps. Next base: position 75,237,443 of record NC_080836.1, read on the forward strand.
TGTTCCTCAGAGGTGGTAGGTGAAGCACTTGAGTCCCTGCAAATGACCTTGGAGACCTGGATGATTTCAAGGGTTCTGGTTTCAGGAGTGAACCCACAGATGGAAAATTATATTCTGTGTCTCTCATCATTTCAAATACATAATAAGTGTTTTTAAAAATAGCACATCCAACCTGTCATATTTAGCCACATGCTCAGCTGCTGTCACTTCCTCTTCTGCCCTTTTCACATCCATTCTCAACAGGATCATCCATCAGTCACTCAGTCACTCTTTCCTCTTAGCCTTGACACATCAACCTCCATACCTGCTCATCCACTCTGTATACATTAATAGTGATCAACATCTAGTGGGTTGTATTTAGAGATGCTTTAAAACCTTCCCCTTCCTTCAGTATTAATAGCTACCCATTCAGCACGTTGGTCTACATCACACTTTCCTGACAGCAGCCACCTCTTCAGTCATGCCCTCTCCTTCCAGCTCACCTGAGTATGCTTCAGGCATTTTGAGTGGAGCAAAAACTAGCATAAGAGTGTGGAATAGCTTTCCAGGAACTGAAGTCCTCGATTCCCTCATAAATGTGACAGGAGAGATCAAATCCACAGTGTGAATAATGTAAACTTCTTTCTCACCTTGACCAAGAAAAAGGAGTTTTCCAACTCTCTTTGAGCTTTTGCTTTGTACTCTGCAAGACTTCTTATTTCATGTCTTTCCTCCCCTTCTGAGTGTGACCCTGGGAGAGCCTCTGTCTCTTGTACTTGACCGAGGAGACAACAGCTAAACCACCACAAGGATCTCCTCACCTGTCATCCCCAAAACCAGGGCTATAACACATTTGGGCTATCAGCTTGTGGAGGGTGAATCTCAAAACAGCTGCAGGGCAGTCACAGCCTCTTAGCAGACTGTCTACAATATAGAGAGTTTGCCAAATTAGAGGACTAAAGCCAAGCTGGCAGAAGGATTACATTAAAGACTCCCTGGAACATATGTTCCCATGAGATACTGCCACTGTAGGCTTCCAGCAAACTGCAACTGTCATCTTCTTAGGCTCACAATGAGACAGAAGGACCTGGGAGCTACCAAACACACTCCTGCAGTTCCTGTACACTGCATTCTGGCGAATCAGACATCCCATTCGGTCTTTCGGATCACCCCTAAGTCATAGAGTTTCAGAACTGGTGAGTACGTGGCATGCATGCAGCCACTCTCCATGCCCCATGCCTGGTCAAACATTGCTGTCCGGGCACAAGTGTCCTCCACTCAGACCATGAACACCTCAGGACCCTGCTCAGCACAGTGCACAGGAAGCTGCTACAACCAAAGGTGGGTGCTTGCGATCAAATTCAGTTGTTATCCTTGATGTAACACATCTTTAATTTCAAAAGGACTCTGGGGCTCAGTGAAGTTTATTAGAGCTTCCACAACACAAAGTCACTTGGCAAAAAGGTTCAAAGTAGAACTTGGATCTTTGGCACTATACAAGGGCCTTTGTCTAGGAAACTGTCTCTCCCCCTTTCCAATGCCCATTATTTCATCATGGAAATTTATGAGTGTCATAACATTTCTGATTCGATGCTGTTTTAGGAAAAGCTGCCTAGTACTACTCCAAACACAAAGAAAAAAGGGCCAGAATGGCTTTAAATGAATGCTTTTAAAGCTAGGGGCAATGACTACAGGTGTGATATGCACTTCAATATAATTTTTACTATTCCTGCTTCCCATCTTTTGATTCATTCAGAACATCTCCAGAGCAACTGAACCCAATTGACCACCTAAATAGCAAATAAGGAGAAATAAATGCTGAGGCAAAATAGTAATTTTTTGGTCCTTTTTGATTGGTTTCTGTCATCTTGTGCTTTTTTTGCTTTCTAACAGGATCATCTTTTATATGTATTTTGCTCTTTGATTATTCACCCTCTCATAGAGAAAAAGTATGAACAAATCCTTTTTTAGTTTTGAACTCCATGGATTATATTTTCACCATGTCAACATATTTTATCACTGAAAGATAATTGCATGATGAAATTAAGACATTCTGCAATTATTTCTTATAATATTAATTTCTAGATGCACACAGCTTGTATCTATCTCCAGAATTGTAATTTCCTTTGTTTTCCTCACAAAGCAGGTAATAACCATCCTTCTGCTGCAATTATTTTAGGCAAATTTCCCAGTTTGCTATCTTAGACCTCTCAGAGCTATAATGATTCATTATTTCAACTTTCGAGTTTTACTTTTATCATTGTATTGCTAATGATCATTTAGATTGAAAATGATGTTTTTGTTTTGAAAAAGCATTGACACTTATTGTCAAATCTCTCCAGTTTTTTCATAATCTTAAGAGAAAAATCATTAACAGTCATGAATGAATGGGTTTATTGAAAGAATCATAGCCTAGATAACTTGTCCCCATCTATGCTGACATAAGAACTATTTCAGGCAAGATACAAATAGGCAAAATTAATGACACAGAACAAAGATGCATAACCACAACCAGCTTATAAAGTTACTCCACTATTTACCCCAGTGTTGTATTCACAACAAATTAACTAATATTATTGAATACTTATTTCATGCAAAACACTATATCAGGAAGTAAAAACCTCATCGAACCTTCAAAAGGCCATTAGGCTACCACAAGAGACAAAAATAAAGTATCAGGGGCTGGCATTGTGGCATAGCTGGTAGGGCTGCTGACTTTGATACCAACATCCTGCATGGATGCCAGTTCAAGTCCTGGCTGCTCCACTTCTAATCCAGCACCCTGTTAATGGATTCAGAAAAGCAGGAGAAGATAGTCCTAATGCTTGGGCTCCTGCCTCCTATGTTGCATACCTGGTAGAAGCCACTTGCACTTGACATCAGCTTGGCCTGGCTCTGGTCATTATGGCCATCTGCAGAATGAACCAGTGGATGGACTATTTCTGCCTCACTCTATTTTCCTCTGTCTTTTGAATAAACAGATGATTGTTTTTTAAAAAAAGAATGAAAATCAGCTTTGAGGAATGAGTGGTGACAAAGCAAGAACCACTCTGAGGATGCAAAGCAATGGTTTTCGGGGAAAAAACTCAGTGAACCTGGAGGGAACAGAGAGTACTGAACTTTGTAGGATGGCGGGAGTGTCCAGGCAGGAAAGACCCAGGCTGAAAAGCAATAATCTCATGGTTAGAGTTGGACAATTCCATCTCTCATTCTCACCGGGACACACATTGGCTGGCCTCACTTTGTTTCTATTTTCTCTTAGAAACGTCACAAATCCTGATGGGCCCTAGCTCTCAGACAAACGCTACTGTGAGTCTTTAGCAAATCTGCCTGGCTGGAAGGATGCCCTTTTTTCTATCCCAGCACTGGACAAATACTTCCCAGTCTTGCATGCTAGTTAAATAACAGCTCCAGGAAACTTTCCCTTGATCTGTTAGCTGGAAGTCACTCATTGCTCCCTTGAGGTCCTGTAGTATTTTTTTTCTTAGTTTTACTATGAACTACCCTTGTCATTTGCTAAAACCATGACCCATCATACTTCCTCCCACAGGTGATTAGGTATGCATGTCCTTTCTCCAAGAAGTGCCTCTGCTACTACTTGCCTTAGCTGTACTATATACCCCGCTCCTGGTCTTCTGATTGAATTAAGCAGTTTTCTGTCACAATGATAAGAATGGGGAACTGAAGAAGAATGAGTTTCTGTTGGTGCTTGAATTTAAAAGACATTTAGAATCAAAGAACCCTATCAGGAGAGTTGAGACGATAATCCACAGAATGTAAGAAAATAATCACAAGCCATACTTTCTATGAGTGTAGCATATGAAATATTTAAAGAACACATTCAACTCAGCAACAAAAGACAAACAGTCCAGTTAAAAAAGAAGCAGCTGGGGCCGGCACTGTACTGTAACTCCTTAAGTTACCAATTGTGACATTACATCCATATCCCAGTGCCAGTTCAAGTCCCAACTACTCCATTTCTGTTCAGCCCTCTGCTAATGTACTTGGAGAGATAGTGGGTGACAGCCCAAGTGTTTGGTCACCTGCCAGCCAGATGCAAGATCCAGATAGAGTTCTGGGCTCTTGATTTTGGCCTGTCTTGGCCCTGGCTGTTGCAGGAAGTGAGAAAACATAAAAGTCATTTCTCACTCCCCCTCTCCCATGCTCTGCCTTTTAAATAAATAGATCTTTTAAATGTTTTTAAAAGGAAGAAAGTAGAGGTTGGTGCTGTGGCATGACAGGTAAAGCTGTTGCCTACCATGCCAGCATCCCAAATAGTAACAGTTTGGGACTCAGCTGCTCCATTTCCTATCTAGTTCCCTGATAATGTGCCTCGGAAATCAGTGGAGGATGGCACAAGTGCTTGGCCTCCTGCACCCATTTGTGGGACCTGGAAAAAGGTCCTGACTGAAGACCGCAATATATGTTTTCCAACCTTGGAGTCCATATTTTGCAACTGGGCCTCCTCAGTTGCTGATGCCTGTGACGTGGACAGCATACCCAGATGTACATAGGAAACATCACAGCCAGTTCATCTAAGCCAACAGAGGACTTGGAGTTTCTCACCAGTGGATGGAAAGTGGAACAAGTTGGACTATTCTCCTGGCCAAGCTTTGAAGCATATTCCTGGACCTGTAGATGCACTAAATGGACTTAGCTGGCCAACAGAGCTTGAAAACAATTTCTCTACCCTGGTGCAATGAAGCCAATGATGTCTCAGAACTATCAAAACTACTGAAATAGTAAAATAACACCTTTAGAACACTCTTACCCAGATCGAGTTCTCTAGGATGTCATCAAAAACACTTGCCTTATCTCCAGCTGCTGATACAGTTTGACAGCAAGGAGTGTCCCCCTCCACTTCCCCTACTGTGGACACAAGAGAAAGTATTTGTCCCATCCACCTTCCTCCATATCTTGATACTTCCCACCTTCACTGGAGGCTCACATGGCCATGCATCCCTTTAATTTTGTAAGCAATATTAAACATAAAATTAAAAATTAAAAAAAGTTCCTGGCTCAGGCTTTGGACCAGCCCAATTTTGGACATTGCAACAATATGGGGAGTGAACCAGCATGTGGGAGATCTCTCTCTCTCTCTGTAACTCAGTCTTTCAAAGAACTATTTATATATGTATACATGTATGTATGTGTGTGTATATATATATAGAGAGCAAAGCATTTACATAGATGTTTTACAAAGAAGATACACAAATGGCCAAGAAGCACATGAAAAGATTCCCAACATAATTAGTCATTAGTCAATGCAAATCAAAACCCAATGCAATACTTCATATTCACTGGGATGATCATGAAAAAAGGTGAAAAATAATGAGTGTCAGCAATTCAATTATTACCCTCCTACAATACTGGGGCTAAAGCAAATGTTGTAAGTGCTATAGAAACTAGATGGCTTCTCAAACAGTTACACTAGAATTGCCACATGTTTCAGCAATTGCATTCCTTCGAATATTCCCAAGAGGACTGAAAGTAGGTGTTGGATTCAAAACTTGATGCAAATGTTCATAGTAATATGTTTCATAACAGTAAAAAGGTATATATACAACTCTAAAGTCTACCTGTGGCAGGATATAAACAAAACATGTTACTCATATGCCAGAATATTATTCAGCCATTAAGAGGGACGGATACTGGGCCCGGCGGCGTGGCCTAGCGCCTAAAGTCCTCGCCTTGAAAGCCCCAGGATCCCATATGGGCGCCGGTTCTAATCCCAGCAGCTCCACTTCCCATCCAGCTCCCTGCTTGTGGCCTGGGAAAGCAGTTGAGGACGGCCCAATGCATTGGGACACTGCACCTGTGTGGAAGACCCAGAAGAGGTTCCAGGTTCCCAGCTTTGGATCGGCGCGCATCGGCCCGTTGCGGCTCACTTGGGGAGTGAATCATCGGATCTTCCTCTCTGTCTCTCCTCCTCTGTGCAAATCTGGCTGTAATAAAATGAATAAATCTTTAAAAAAAAGAGGGATGGATACTAATATATGCTACAATGAAATATCACTTGCTCATCAAGAGGAAGTAAGTACTAACATAGAATACAATGTGGATGAATTTCAGAATTATCATGTAAAGTGAAAGGAGCCAGACACAAAAACCTGCATACTTTTTAATTTATGGAAGATATTCAAAATCAACAAATCCAGAGAGTTAGAAACCCCTGGGTTTGCCAGGGGAGGGAGGGAGGGAGTACTAAGTGGGGATTGAGTTTGTGTTCAGGGAGATGAGAAAGTACTGGGCCTAGATAATAGTGATAGCTGCACAACATTGAGATTCTACTTAATGTCTCTGCATAGGCCATTTTATTTATTTCTGAACTTTTACTTAGTTGGGGAAAGAAAAAGCTTCTTTGAGGTTCACTCCTCAAATATCCACAACAGCTGGGTCAGAGTCAAGTCAGAGAACTAGCAATAGGGTTGAGGTTTCACTCGGGAAGAACAGGAACACAATTATTTTAGCCATCCTTTCTAGCTCCCAGGGTATGTATTAGCAGGACGCTGAAGTCACAGCTGGGGATTGAATCTCTGCCTGTTGTCTGATGTGGAATGTGGGATCTTATCTTGTAGGTTAAAAGCCTACTCCCTAAATTGTATGCTTTAAAGTGATTAAGCTGATAGTTTTATGCTATGTGTATTTCACCACAATAAGTTTTAAAAAGACATTTAGAACACTGAAGTGGCTTTTTCTATTATGTTCATAGAGAATCAGAGAAAGCCAACCCATACAGTGAACGACAAGGCAGCTGAGCAGACAGAACTGTGACTCCAACAAGAGAGACAGGAGGCCCTGGCTTTCTGCTGCCCCTTGTGATCCTGGCCACGTCTTCAGGAGACTTGCATGCATTTCCAGCCCAAGACTTCTACATCCACCTTAGCTTCCCCCAGTATATTCTGTAACTGCCTCCAAAGATCTTGAAGATTCCCCCAACCCCATAGCTATTTAAAGGCAGAGTGTGGAAGGAAACCCATCTCGAATTTCTGATTTACAGGGCTCACCTAGTCTGGGGTCCAATGTTTAACAGACATGAAAGACATGTGTTAGAAAGATGGAAAAATAGGTTCAATACCAACACAAGCAAAAGAACTGTTTGACCTAAGTGAAAACAGACCTAATGGAAGAATTTCTTCCCATTTGTCACCATAATTTAATCAGGTTGCTTAGTAACCATCTTCCTTAAAATGGTACATTTATTTGAAAAAACGATGTTTTTATAAAAAGGCTGTAGATTTCCACGCCAGGTTTTATAACCTCAAGCAGGCCCCTATGTCTTTTTTTTTCCAGGCCGAATTCCAACTGGTTGGCAGAAGCATACGCACACTGAAAAGCAAAACAGAGAGCTTCGAGGTTGTGATAGAGGAGAAAGACATTCAGCATATGAGTAACATTAAATGATGTCTTAAATGGAAAGCAGACATTGATCTTTGCACTGTACTCTGTATTGGCTCTCTTGGAAAGAAAGCCACTGGTTGGCACTGGCAAGGGTTGTCACATGAGGAACTACACAGTGTTGTGTGCCCTTTAAGTCATCTGAAGAGCTGTCCAAGGAATGGGGAAAGGAACGCAACCATTTGAATTTTATATAAAATCTCTTAAGTCCTTGAATACAATGTAACCTAGGAGATGCAATAATCTTGTAATTTTTTTCATTTAATGTGGTTTGGGTATCTGTTCTGTTATATATCGCAACAACATCTTTATTGTTCAATATTATGTTATCCTATATTTGTCTTGTACTTAACAGCTTTTACTGATCCATTTCCAGAAACAGGGGGTGACTTTGAAGCAAAGAGTGAAGCAGAATAATGGTGTTTGCTTTAAGAAATATATATCCATGTCCATCATTGGGAACTTCGGGGCAAAAAGTGTATTTCATGATGTTGTTTCTGAGTGGTGGCTTGTTTTTCTGCTAGCTGCAAGGCAGAGGCTGAGCCTGGAAGGGAAAACATTCAGATATTTGAAATCAGCCAACTGAAAAGGCCAAGTAGGCAGCCCTTGGTCGGAGTAATAATCAGAAGAGTCTCTCTAATGTCAGGGTGCCAGCAGGTAACCAAAGCCACATCTTGATGATGATACCGTTTAAACACATTCATAGCATACTATTCTACCACAACTGAAGAGCCCCTGGTCTTTTCTAGATCTACTCACCAAGGTTCTTATTCAGCCAGTTTTCCTGGGGTTACAATGGCCAGATAAGACTCCTTAGGAAACAAATATGAATTTCAGTAAGACCATAAAGGACCACATTTGGGAAATTCTTGTGCTTGAGCTTGGCAGTTAATCATTTAGAAAATGTTTTGTTTCTGCTTGAAAGGACCCTAATTGTGTGACAAAAATGGTCTTGACTGCCAGGCAGGATTCTGAATTACATAGCCCTAGTCCAACGTATATGCATTTGTTGTCGAGTCACCATACCTGTGTGTGTGTTTTGTGTGTGAGAAATAAAGTCATTTGCAACATGGAATTACACCAAGCAGCCCCTCAGCCCCAGGTCCATGGTGGCCCAGAAAGCTCATGACAGCCCCTTCAGACCGGCAGACCTCTGTGGCAGCCAGTAGTGGCCTCCTGAGATGTCCATGAATATCACCCCAGATATGAGCAGGAACACTGAGTATGATCCAGGAGCCACTTCCAAGAGCTATCGCAGGTTGGCCCAGGAGCTCACAGCCCAGACCTTCGACACCTGCTTTCAAAAGTACAACCAGGGGCCCGGCAGCATGACTTAGCAGCTAAAGTCCTCACCTTGAACGCGCCAGGATCCCATATGGGCACTGGTTCTAATCCCAGCAGCTTCACTTCCCATCCAGCTCCCTGCTTGTGGCCTGGGATAGCAGTTGAGGACAGCTCAATGCTTTGGGATCCTGCACCCCTGTGGGAGACCTGGAGGAAGTTCCTGGCTCCTGGCTCCGGATTGGCACAGCACCAGCCATTGCGCTCACTTGCAAAATGAATCATTGGATGGAAGATCTTCCTCTCTGTCTCTCCTCCTCTCTATGTATCTGATTTTGTAGTAAAAATAAATAAATCTTTTAAAAAAGTACAACCAAGTATGTGGAAGGATTCAGAGTTTTACCATTTATGGCTCCTTGTCTCCTGTAACATTATAGTTAGTAGCCACATACAGACAACAAAAGTTTTCCACACATCCTTGAATTCCTTGGCATGTATTTCTATAATTTTATTTATTTTTTGAAAGTTATAAAAGATTTATTTGAATACACAAATTTAAAACTCTTTCATAACTAGAGAATTCTTAGGAAATACAAAATAGTAATACCTGATAAGGAAAATATTTCAGTACAAGTACAAAAAAGACTAATGTCTCCTCCGTAGGAATGCTACATTCCTGCAAGAAAATTAGAATCCTATAGAAACGCTCAAAGGCTAAAACAAAGTTCCCTAAAAACACATTATAATCTATTAGTAAACATTACACCTACTCAGCTTATCCAAAGGTAAATTGAGATAAAACAAAAATCTTCCCACAAATTCTGTTTTTAGCAAAGTTTTTCCTAGAATGAAACTTTCAAGTACATAGAAAAAGTCCTACATTCATTCAGGTGGGTGGGAGTTTAAATTCAGGAGTGTCTATTCGGAGACAATTCAATAATGTGCATTAAAGTGCTAGACTGTGTACTCCATGGGAATTAACAGTTCAGTTTACTGTATCAAGCTCAGGATAATAAATGTAAACTTAAAAGGGAATGTACAATGGAGGACACTGCAAATATTATATTATACTATATTTATATTTATTTTTATATTTTATATTATATTATATTATATTATATTTCTATAATTTTAGATTAAAAACTATTTCCCTCCTAACTTGCAAAAACACTTTTAAGGATGTTTAAAAAGATAAGTAAATAGGAATGGCAATCTCAGCAATACTGAGCTGTGTGACTGTGTTCACACCAAATTGTTTGGTCTTCCACTTGGTTATTGGTGACATCATACACACACACCATGGAAACTCTAGGCTATTTTTCAAAATATTCAAAAACCAGTATGAACTGAAAGTTAAAGTCATTAATTTAGGACCACAATGTGATAAAGAGTTATACTCAGTTGGATTTAAACTGTTCAGCAATTTAAAGTACATTACCATTTCAGTTGAAATCCAACCTCAGTTCCATTTAGAATTTAAACACCCGAGTATTTTATGGGTCATTCAAGTTGCACAAGTTGTGACATTCAACAAATATTTATTCAGTATATCTACTGTGAGTCAGGTCCTGTGCTGAATTGGAAATACATGAAGAGTGGGTAATCATCGGATACGCTGGTTTTCTTTGGACACCCACATTCCATATCAGAGCACCTGGTTCAAATTGTAGCTACTCCACTGTGATGAAACTTCTTGTTGAAGGGCATCTCAGGAAATCAGCAGATGATGGCCCTGATTTGGCATCCTGGTACTCAAATAGGAGAGCTAGATTGCATTCAAAGCTTCTGACTTCGGCCTAGCCCAGCCCTGTTAGTTGCAAGCATTTTTTTTTGGGGGGGGGGGGGTTGGGGGAGGCACAGAGTGAGAGGAGTGTCAAAAAAATGAGGAATGACGCATAGCCTATGCCCTCAGATGGCTCACAGCCTAGGGAGTGGGAGGTGGGGGGAGTCAATTACATTGGCAATCACAGAGAACCATGATGTGGATCAATCGGCGGGTGCTGGGGGTTGCGAGACAGGGCCTAAGGGACCAAGAACACAATGTTCAAGAGAAGACCTGATAGACAGAAAGGGAGACCAGTAGAAAACGGAGAGAGAGAGAAAAGAGTGGTGGATACATGGGCCCAGGGGCAAGAAGAAACACAACATCATGAAGTAAGGCACAAGGGATGAAGAAGCGGACTGGAAAGTAAGATGGCTGAAAATGTTTGGGATAATTACCATTTACCAAATCAAATCAGAAACCAGAAAACTTAAAAGATTTGACTCCATTCTACAGTAAACACATTGGAAAAAAAACCCCACAAAACAAAACAAAACAAAAAAAACCTTACTGCTTGACCTATTTGAGAATATCACAAAAAAGGTCACATCAAATCTCCCGTGCATTACACATGATGAAATATTAAACCTAGAAATACTATTCTGTGAGACTTTTGAGATAATCTCCTGTGACCCAGCAATTCTGGTCCATTCATCCCAGGATTTTTGTAATATCTACAAAACAACTCAAATGTTGATAATAGAATAGATGGATACAGTGTGATATGGTTACAAAATGGAATACTACAAAATTATAAAATGAACCAGCCACAATAAATAATGAGCAACAATATGATTATAAGTCACACAGGTAGTGTTGGACAGGGCACAAAATGCATACAGTATTAATTCATTTATACAAAGTTCACACATTGGGGAAACTAAACTTGACTTTTTTGAGGATTGCATACTATAAGCAGTAAATATATTTTTCAAAACAAGACTACAAAAAATTCAGGGTGAGATTACCTTTAGGAGAGGAAAGGCACTTGTGGTTTGGAAAGGGCAGACTGGGAGTCCTAGAGCTGTGACACTACTCTGTCCATGTGAGTTATGGGATGGCGTTCTTTCACATTATAGCTGGAAATTCTGTGCTTTCTTCAGTGCATGTTATATCACACAATGAGAAAAAAAAAACCACTGATATCAAATGTGATGAAGCCAAGAGGCAGAAATAGAGGGCTTAAAAGAGAGAGACAAGGCAAAGACGAAGGAGAGGAGAAGGAAGAGATGGATATACATGCTTGGTGGCTCACATACTATTTGAAGCTGGGGGAGAAGTTCTTGGCCAAAAGAGGCTTGAGAGGGATGGTCATAGCACCTGAGGATGAGCGCTCCTCCTGCTGAGATCCTGAGAAATTTTCTCCCTGGAGACTGCAACTACAGCTGGAGGAAGAGCAGCAGATAGACTGCGCCTTCCTGCTCACCTGTGCCTCCAGCCATGTGTTCCTGTTTCTCCTCATCCACCAGCAGTGACAGGTGTCAGGGGATCATGTTCTCAACCTTCCTGTTAGTTCTCTGGGAAACAAGGCAGCCATGGGGCCTGATATCCCCAAATCACATATCCTCACTTTTCCTGCTGTGTTGTTGAAAACCCTTTCATGTGTGTTCTCATTCAAGGCATTTAACAGCCTCCAGATGTGGGTGGAACAAGTATGGCTATTATTCATGGAAAAACAGAGACATGAAAGGACAGCCCAGGGTCACACAGCTTGGAGGAGAATGTGGACCCTTTATTCTACATCTGCTTCCAAGTGCTGAGCTAGAGGTGTGCACATCCCCAAGGTGGGGCGCCATATCCCCACTACAGGTTTCAGTTCTGTTCATGTGTGACAGTCACCAAAAGCGCTGAGATTTGATTGGGAGTCGTATGTTAATTATAGCAAGGCATTAACTGACAAAGAGATGGAATTCAACTCCGATTCCCTCAGTTTGTGAGTTGAACATAGCATCTCCGGAAAGCTGTGATACAAACCTAACAAGCCTTCTTCCTTTCACAAAGTGCTGGAGAAACAGATGATCTTAAAAACTTGTCAAATGTTTTAGTTTCTCATTGTTTTATCTCAGAGGAAGGAGGAAAACGTGAAAGATTCTCCTGGTCTCAAAGATGTAATACTTGATGTAAAAGAGTAAATGGCTTAGATCTGACCCCTTTGAAGCATGTGGCTGAAGAATGAAAGAGAAATGGACAAGTAAAAAAATCAATACACTTTACTATTATCTATCAGTCCAGGAAACCCAACCTGAATGCACATTTCTTTCACTGCTTCAGTTACTTATAAACAATACACAGTATTGTCAAGATGTAAGACAAGCTTTTGTTGTATCATCTAGAAAAAAGATTTAGTATTTATAGTTTCTCTACTAGATTTCTTAAAGAATATGTACTGTGTTAAAACTGCGACCGGAAAAATAGATATGTTGGTGGGTGATCATTAGTATTTCAAAATGATTCTTTGTTTCATAAAAGGACTCATTGATCATAACATTTCTCATAGCCCTCATATCACAATGTAAAATTGAATTCAGTGCCCTCTCTGAGAAAGATGCTATTATAATCTCTTTGGACCCATCTATAGCATGAAGTGAAAACCATTTATATATTCATTCAAGTTACAAAAGCAACAAGGCCTTTCTAAAAACCACTGCAGAAATTACTCCATCACTTCCCTTGCTTTGAAATCGAAAAAACCAGCTTGCGCTGTCATCAAAGAAAAGAAATATGAAAGAACAAGAGATAGAGCAAACCCAAGGCTAAACTAAACATACACTAGAAACTAGAATTTTAAATTACACTCAAAACCATCATGATCATTGAAAAATGAAATCTAGCAGAACAAATTAAAAATATACTTTCTCTAAGTGACAGTAAATACATCCATTTAAGTTTATAATCTATTTCTTCAAATATCAATATCTACAAAGCCACATTGCTGAATTTTTCAATTTGAGCTAGTATTTCCACCTTGCCTCCCACATGAGCTACTTTGCATAAACCAAACTCCACAAGCCAGCAACTAACCCACAGAGCATCTTCTAAATGGAGACGAAACATGGAGCATCTTTGCCAACATTTCCTTCCCTACATGGCTTGGATAGTTTCCTTCACCTTTCTGAATTTCTCTAATAATCCACAGGACCCCCCTTCTATGGTGTGAGAATTAAATAATGTAGAGAAAGCATCTAACACACTGAGTTAGCAATAAATGAATGGTCCTCATTGTCACTGTCATGCTCAGAACAAGGATACAGAGTGGAAAGTTTAGTCACGAACTCTGCCCTTTCTACTTGGCTGATGCGGACTCTCAATTCCTGCAAACTCTAATTTCCTTCCTGCAAGAATAGAGATTTTTATGGGTCAGTAAACCCACCAATTTTATTCAGCAACACTTCTGAGTCCAAATGTGTGGGTTCCTCCACCCCAAACAACCAATTCTCCAAATCTCAAGACACTGAGTACGCTGCAATTCAGTTCTGACACTAAGTGCCAAGAGTTAACGTAAACCCTACATGTTAAGGGCTTAGTCCCAGGAGACTGCCTTAGCTTCAGACATTGATTACAAGTCCTGTGTCTCACAGACTTCGAACTAACTGGTTATAAATTGTTCTCATTCCTCCACTCCACTCAACTCTGGAAACTTGATAGAAGGCCCACAGGTACTTTACTTACTATTATCCAACTGTTATAAAGGATCCAACTTGGAAGCAGCCAAACCGGATGAAAGATGCCAAGTTTCTCTACCTTCTTCAGACACGCCATCCTCCCAGCACCTAAGTGTGCTCAGCAGCCTGGAAGCTCTACATCCATCTCCTTGGGGGTTTCCTGCAGATTTCATTTCATTGATTGTTTAGATCACTGGGGACTGAAAGCAATTTCAACCCCTCTCCTCTCTCCAAATTCAGGGTTAGTGCAGAAAGGTCCAACTCCTAGTTATATAGCCTACTCCTCTGGCAGCAAACCCTCACCTTAAAGGAGGCCCATCAAGAGTCACCGCATTAGCATAGACTCAGGTGTGGCCTAGAGGGGCTTATTAAAAGCCAGAGTCAGCAAAGATGCTCTTCTCACCCTATGGCTCAGGAATTACATAAGGTTTTAGAAGAACTGCCCCAAGAACTAGAGACAAAGACCCAGAATGTGTTTCACAATTATCACACTAATTCAAACTCTTTGAGATAAAGCAAGGAAGATACATGAAGTATGTCAGGTGTTAAAAAAAATAGCAAAGGTTGGAAGCTGTCAGAGACTTTTTTCCCCAGCCTAAAAGGCACTCAGCATAAGTTAAGCACAGCACACCTGCCAAGCCACTCAAATACTCCTGTAATTCTGTGGATGAGTTGTCAATTTGCAACACTTGGTGGAGATGATAATACTCTTTTCAGCTCTGGTATTCTCTTTTTTATCTTCCTAAAATCTATCCTACATAGATGAATGGTGGATCTATCCATGGAATAGATGATTTGAGACTTTGTCTCCAGTGTCCCAGCTGCCCCTGTTCCCTTAATTTTCCACCTGCAGAAGCACACATGGAACCCTTCACATTTTCTTTCTCCTTGAAATGATCACTTCCAGCGTATGCTTGATCTAAACTTTGCACACATTTCTCACAGTGCTCTGCTAGCTTCCTCCTTATGAGTGTCTGAGGAGAGACAGAACATGTTTTATACACTCTATTCAGTGATCAGTTCTCTGGAGGCATTTAAATCATGGTGGTGAAAAACTGTGCCTTACAAGTTCCCATTTAAACACATCTCATTCCAGGATACTAGGTTTCTCTTGGTTCTCTGAACAAACAGTACAATCATATTGTCTCCTAAGTTCATTACAAATAAGGAGTGCTTCAAAAAGCTGCCTTCTTTTCCTTCTCTTGCCTCCTATTCAAGGCCTGTTGGTGCAAAACAAAAATTCCTTAAAGCTGGCTATTTTTTTTTTCTTTTCCTCTAGGCTACCTACATACAACATGCAGTAACAAGATTCTGGGGCTCTGAATGTACCAAGCACATCCTATGCCTACAGAAGAGAAACACAAAGAGTAAAGAGAATTAGCTACTCCTTTCAGGCCTTGTTACTTGAGAAAAATCCTTTTTCAGATCTCTTTCATTGCTTTAGAAATGGAGGCAAAGCTTTCAGAAAGATTTCTTTCAGAAAGGCCTATTGCCACACAGTGGTTATTAAGCCCTTGGGAAACAATGGGCTTCTCTAAATGCATGTGGAACAGTTGTGCCCCCTGAGAGTCATCTTCAATTGGAATGTAATAAGCTGGTTGTTCCAGAGGCAAGAATATGATTGATCGAAGCATAGGACCCGTGGTGTCTGGGTCTGTCACCTCTGACTCTTTCGGACCTGGTCTGTAGTTCCTAGAACACAGGTGGAGCCTTTCAAAGCTCTCTGGCTGCCAGCTAGAATCTAACATATGGTAAAATGAGATCAGCCCAAAGTTATGTTTTTCTTTTCTTAATCCTCCCAGTAAGACAAAATTCCGAGAATGGGATTGAAAGAAGGAGGAGCCCAGCTAAGAAACACAAGTAGGCCGTGGCAGATAAAGCTGCAGCCTGGTGTGGAGGCTAAAGAATCACTCACAGTTATCACGGCTGAAGAAAGTCACTTCTCACTCACCCAGGCCTGGGAGATCAGAGGAACCTGTATCTGCTTACACACGTGCAAGACTCAGCTTGTAGGTCCAGGGGCTACATGCTAATATGGAGCATTTCATCCAGTACAGGAAAATGGATGAAACTTAAATCAGTTCTATCTTTCTCTAACTTATCTTTAATGCCATTTTCTTTTCTGTAAGACATTTCTGTAAGTCAAGCCAAGTCAATATTTTTTTCCCCTTTTTTTCTCCTGTGGCACTTAAAGTTCAGTGTCAACCATGTACAGTCTGTTAGGTAGTTTCTCACTAGGCTGTAGCCGAAACAAGATTTGCTTTTCTTTCCTCTCCCAGTTATTTGCCAAAACACTGGAAATTTAGCTAGAACTCATCAGGGAAGGAAGAGTAAATACAATGCATATGTAAGAGCCACTGCTGATGGTGACATTTGCTGTCACCTTACAATTTTGGATTTGTAATGTTCTTCTTAGAAAGTCCAGATAATTCCTCTGGTAGTATCCACATTTTGAGTAAAAAGGGCAGTGGAATAGAGGACACAGAAAGTCAAGTATTTTTGATCTGGAAGGGTAATACCAAATACTAATAATCCTCTCAGCCACATGAAATACCACCGCTGTCTAAGGCCCCATCCTTGGGTGCATACCCTGAGAGTGCTAGGTGCTGAGTGCAGCCCATGGCTCAACCATGAGCTTAGGCAGTAAGGCCAGAGTATTCTGTAAGACAGATCATTACAGAAGTTTACAGGTGGGAGACACTTCAATCTGTACATTACTGAGCCACTTTATTGAGATCCGACATGCATTGGTTGGTATCTAGCAATTACAGTTAACATATTTTAATAAAATATTCTGTTTTAACTTCGAAAACCCTATATTAAATGTATTATGTCTTTGGGATAAGCTTTCTGGGATGTTTTGAACTCAGGTATGAATGACTTTTTGGATCTTTTGATTCTTCTTGCCACTCTGTGGTACATGAAGATAGCAGCTTGTGCCACACTGGCCGCTGAATGTGAATGCACCAAATCCTCTAGGATTTTGCCAGCTGTGGATATTTGTTTCACTTTTTAGTAATTATAGGAAGGAATGTCAGAGTTGCTCTACTTTCACTGTAACTTAAAGTAGTTTCAAAGTAGTTTTATCTCATTAATTATGCCAATAGGAAGAAATTGGACTCCTTCATAACAGCATATCTTCTTTTCAAGATTTAATTTTCAGTACTTGTGTAGTCAGAACTAAATTAGGCTGTGGATTTTAAAATGAAGCATAGTATTGAGGCAATTATCCTACTCTCTGCTCTATTTTAGGAACAACAACGCAAAAGAAAAGTGTTGCTAGAAGCAATAATAACACTACTGTCAGAAGGAGAACAGGCCATGAGTTCCAGGGACTTCACTTCATCATCTGGGTGATCTTGAACAAGAATGTGACCTCTGCCTTCAGTTTCATGTATACTACGTACTATCATATTGATGAGATTAAGAAATGGGTGAGCTTTGAGAAATAACAGATTAACATATTGTTACAACAATGTGTGACAATAAATAATCCCAAAGTGTGTCCAATAGAGCTGCTGTGTGGAAAATTAGAAAGTTCTGAGTTGGAAGACTGATACTACCAGATTTCAAGACTTGCTCCAAAGCTACATGAACCAGGGAACTGAACAAAGGTTAGAAATAACTTTGCATGTGTTGACAGTCACTTGATGAATGACCAAGGCAACATTGCCATTCAGTGAAGAGTGGTTTATTTGAACAAACGGTGCCAGAGAAATCAACCATCCATGTGAGCAAAAGGTGAACTTTGATCTTATCTTACCTCATGTGCCACAACTAATTCAAAGTTTATTATAAACCCAGCTATCCAAAGTAAAATAATCAAGCTTTTAGAAGAAAATGAGCGAGCTATCTTTATAAACCCAAGATAGCCAGAGATTTATTAATCAAAACACAAAAATTACTGGTGCTTTTTAAAAAACAAACAAAACATGAGAACACTTTTGAAAAGCAGAGGAAAGTGGAATTAAGAAATAATGTAAGGAGTAAATATTTAGCCCATAGACTAAAATACTCATTTCCCACATCACAGTCCCTGAGTTTATTTCCTAACTCCAGTTCCTGAATGTCACTTACTGTCAACGCTAACCCAGCCAACAGCAGTGATAGGGCATGTAATTAGGTTCCTGACACTTACATGGGAGGTCTAGGTTGTACACCTAGCTCTTGGCCTTCACCCTAGTCTATCCTTACCCAGCCTAGGCACTGAGGGCATTTGAAGAGTGAACCAGTACACAGAAGCTCCCTCTATTTGTGTGTGTATGTGTGTGTTTTTCTGTCACATAAGTAAATAATAATAATAGGATAAATGCATTTTCATCACTTTTTAAGACTCCCTCATATGTGCTATATTTATTTACATTTGTATAGTTATAAACAAATATATGCATGTTATATGTATAATTATGTGAAGTAAATACAAATTTATGCATGTAATCAAGAACTATTTAAAAATAAAAAATACTATAAAAATTCATAATTTAAAAAAAATAACCCAATTTAAAATGAGAAAAAAGATTTTATGTGGTACTTCTGGTCACTCTCCAACTAACAAATAACCATAAGAAAAAAAATCAATATAGTTTGTCTCAAGGAATTATCAGTTGAAGGCACAATGGGAAACTACTACATATACTCCAGAATGATTAAACAAAAAAGACTAAAAATAATTGTTAAAAAGAATATGGAGCAATTGGAACTCTTCTATTTGTTGAGAGAATGTAGATTCGTAGAACCATCTTGAAAAGCATTATTCAGTACCTACTAAAACTTAACATTTGTGTACATTGTAAATCAGCAATTCCACTCGTAGGGAAAATTGTGTAATAGGTTTGCCAAATGACATGCTTGGCTTTATTCATAATAGCTGAAATCTCCATCAGCCCAAATGTTCTTTCACAGCAGCATGTGTAAATGAATAGCGACATAGTGACAGGGTAGACTATATAATCAAACAAGGATGTCTTACACAGTACAGAAAATAGTTCCACACATTATGTTAACAAAGAGAAATCTAGAAATAGTACATATTGTATAGGTCACTCAAATGAGATCAAGAACAAAGTTAATCTATGTTTATAGAAGACAGAATAGTGGCTTATGTTTGGGGAGCTATTTTGATTTGGAAGGGATATAAGAAAACATTCTAGAGTGAAGGAAACATCCTATATTTTGATCTGAGTCATTATTAAAAGGTGCATACAATTTAAGAAGTCATTGAGTGGACATTTAAGATTTGTGTTCATGTCTGTATGTACATTATATTTCATTTTAAAGGATAAAGAATGAAACAGAAAAACATGGTCTTTGACTTTAAAGGCATTGCAAATTTATCTCATTTCTGAAATGGAATTCTAGACCTTTAGTGTTGAAGGTATGTCACCAATCAGTCTTCTAATCTTTCTGAAGATTTATTTATTTGAAAGGCAGAGTGACACAGAAAGAGAAAGTAGGGAGCAAGACCTTCTACTTTCTAGTTCATCCCTCAAAGGTCCACAATAGTCAGAGGTGGGCCAGGCTGAAGCCAGTCGCCTGGAACACCACCTAGATCTCACACATAGGCATCAGGAATTTAATTGGGCCATCGTCTGTTGCCTTCCCAAGAGCTTAGTAGGGATCCAAACAGGAACAGAATAGCCAGGCACTACAACACGGACTGCAGGTGTCCCAATCAGGCATATAATCTCCTGCAGCACAAGGTCTGCTCCCAGTCACCTCCTTTTAAACTGAACCTTAGACCTGGAGGCAAAAGAGCCTCGATTAATGCCAGGACTCATGGTGACCCAGACTTTTGTTCTCCTTTACTTCACTTCCCCAAAGTATCCCACAAAATAATGCTGCCATAATGTTGCTCTCCAGTAAGCTCCTACAGTCATTCGCTTAGCTGGAAATCTCTCTCTTGTTGCGTTTTCCTCCCATAATATCCCTATTACCAACTTATCTTCTAAAACTCCTTATGTATCCCATTTGTATGCTTTCCTCAGGAGAATTGATCCTCTCTGGATCTGTGATATAATTCCTAGTCTTTTAAGTCAGTACTTATTAGGTAAGTACTGTTGTAGATGCTCAGGATTCAGCAGTGAAGACACACAGATTCAACTACTGTGAAACTTATAGTCTAGTGGGACAGAAATCAAAAGAGGAAGCAATAAGGTCATAAAGAGTAAGGTCAGGAAACTATAACAGGAGGGCTTTTTAGATCCACTTGTCTGCAAAGCTTTCCATGGAGAAGTAACATGTTTGTAAAGACCTCATCAGATGTTGTAACTGAAGACCTTTCAGATGTTATAACTGAATATAAGAGATTGGGTCATTATCAAGATTAGAGGTTTACTTAGCTTATGATTCTGGAGGTTGGAGAATCTGAGAGCCTAGCACTGGCAGCTGGCAGAGGACTTCTTGCTGCATCACCCATGGCAGTAGGCATCACATGGTGAGACAGACCATGCATGCTAACTTGGGTCTCTATCTTCTTATAAAACCATCAGTGTCATAATTGAGGTTCTACCCTCATGACATTTATCTACATCTAGTCACTCTCCCTGCCAAAAAAGACGTCCCTTTCCAAATGCCACTAAAGTATTAATTTGGGGATTAAGCTTCAGGGAAACCATTTGATACACCAGTTGGGACACCCATATTCTGCATCTTGGAGTGCCTGATTCACATACTAGCTCCTGCACTGTCAATCTAGCTTCTAGCTAACAACACACCTTGAGAAGAAGCAGGTAACGGCTCAAGTACTTGTGTCCCTTGTACCTAATTAGTGGTGGGATCCAAATTGGGTTCTGGGCTCCTGGTTCCCACCTTGTCCAGTCATAACTACTAGTGGTATTTAGGGAATGAATCAGTATGTAGATCATCTGTCTTTGTCTCTCTCTTCTTTTGATACGGAATAAAAAGTAAATAGGCAGAAAATCATTAAATCCTTCTTTAAAAAACCATAATAACCTACCACTTTGCATGCACCAGGACAGCTACAGTAAGAAAAAGACAGACAATAACAAGTTTTGACAAAGATGCAGAGAAAGTAGAAGAACAAAACATTGTTGGCGAAATGTAAAATGATGCAAGCAGTTAAGAAAGTAGTTCCTCAAGGAATAAACCACACAGTTACCACAAGACCAAATTATTTTACTCTTAGATACAAATCCAAGAGAATTCAAAATCTATATTCACCCAAAATTTGTTCATAGCAATATCTGTAACAGCCAAAAAGTAGAAACAACTCCAATGTCCATGAACTGAATAAGTAAAGAAAATGTGATATATTCACACAATGATGTATTATCTAATCACAAAGAGAAGCAAACTGTTGATGTATACTACAACAAGAACGAGCCTTAAAGACATTATGGTGAGTAAAAGAAGTCAGATGCTATAGGTCATGCCTTGTGTGATTCCACTTGAACAAAGTGTCCACAATAGGGATCACCGTGGATACACAAATAGACAGATGCTTGCCAAGAATTTAGGACTAAGGCATGGGTAATGGCTGCCAGAGGATCTGTACTTCTTGTGGGAATGATGAAAATATTCTGGAATTAGTGGTGATGATTACACAACACTGAA
Source organism: Ochotona princeps (assembly GCF_030435755.1). Taxonomy (NCBI): domain Eukaryota; kingdom Metazoa; phylum Chordata; class Mammalia; order Lagomorpha; family Ochotonidae; genus Ochotona; species Ochotona princeps. The sequence goes on from NC_080836.1 coordinate 75,259,157, forward strand.
TAAACTAAAACCCACTGAGTTACAAAAGTTGAACAGTGAAGTTTTAAATATCTGAATTACATTTTAACTTTTTAAAGAACTAAATGGATTAATAAGCAAAGACCTAAGACTCAGGTTTGAGAAACTATAACAAGTATGAGTTCCCATAGTGCCATATCCACCATGAAATAGTAAAAATTCCACCTTTAGTACCCACGTTTTTTCCCCTGGCCAACAGGCTCCCAGCCATGCCATAACTGACGACAGGATTCAGCCATAAATAATCAAAGCAGTGAGTTCAGATCAGGGCGCAGCCACAAAGCCAGCCATCAAGGGCCAACAACTCATGAGAATGTCTGGCTGATGCCACTGCCATTTCAGACAGCACCCCGCAATCAACTGATTGCAGTTCCTTGTAGTCCTAAAGTTCTACAGGGAAAAAATTCATTCTTAACAAAAGATGGGTGGGTGAGTTCATTCCATAACAAGCCACTCAAAGCTAAGTAAAGCACAGGATAATAAAAGGGAAAGTGAGAGGAGACTGAACAAAAACAGCAAGCTCTTTTGATCCAGTAGTTTATGTCAGAAATCAATAGAGATGTTTTCTTTCTGTTTCGAGAGCACGAATTGGAATTTGTTGAAATTGGATCTCAAGGCACTTAGATGTTTTTTTCCATTGGCATTGGAACAATGGCAATTTGTTTACTAGAATCTTTGACCACTGGAGTAAAAATTGTAGCAATTGTTGTAATTTTATACTCAGTTCTCAATCTCCAGGATTATATACAATAGGCTCAGAGTTACTAATGGGTAATACATGAAGCCCTTAAGACAGTTTCTGGAAGTATGCAAAATATGTGCACAATATTCCCGTTTAGTGAGTGATTATTTCTGGAAATATCTGTGATGTTGATTGAAAGGTATAAGAGAGAAAAAAAACACCCTTATGTGCTTTTCTGAATGCAAATTTCACTTCAGAAATAGGAAATGACATAGCAAATGAAAGATCTAGAGATAACACATGTCTATACAACAAACCAAAATCAGGATGGCAGTGCATGTGAGCCTACTTTTCACAAATGTATGTTAATTAAGTAGCAGCTGATTACCACAGCTGCTACTCGTTCACCTAATAACAGAGCTTTGGTTATCACAACTAGAGAACCTCAGGGGTTGTGGTGCCTGCAAGCCAAAGGGAGCTTGTCATGGTAGTCCTCAGTGCATGGGCTGTGAATTATTGTAGGATTGTGCCTAAAGCCCCATGAAATTGATGGCAAAGAGAGCATTGTGTGGAGCTGCAGACTGAGCAGCAGCTGTGCAACAAGGCCTCCACATAGCCCATGGGAGGCTTCGGCATACCCCTGCTGTGACTCAGAAAACTTCACCAAAACATATCCTCCCACCCCACTCTACCCACCCCCCAGCACCAGCTTGGTAGGTCTCTAAAGGATTCCCCATTTTTCATGATTTGATGGAAATTATGACATTCCTAATTACCTTTCTTCCTGTACATTGGGAAGGTATCCACACATTCTATCATTCAGTAGACTTGAGATTCATACCAGGGGACCAGTACAACAAATAGAAAACAAGGGGCAGATTGTAGCATGTTAAACGTGCTGTTGAATGTTCATATCAACCCCTAACAGATCTATACTTTTTCTCCCCAAATCCCACCCATCCCAGTCTCCCCTTACCTTTCAGCCCTGGTCATTCTGAGCTCTGGTACTTGAATCCAAAACTTTGCTCAGGTGTGTTCTCCATAGAAGGTATGTTTTGACAAGTTCAAATGAAAAATAATAAGCAGAATTCTCCTGGCTTTGGAGAAGAAGTTTTTTTGTGGCTCAATAACTTTTACAGTGGAAAATGCTTTGTACTTGTTCCCACTCCCTTCCAAGGCAGGTAGCTCCTTTGCCCACCGGCCATGAGGAGCAGAGGTTGTTGGACTAGAGGCCAACATTCTTGCCTAAACCAACCATTAGTAACAGTGGCCTGGGTAAGACAGCATTACACTTTTTTTTAATGTGGAAAAAAGTGTTATTATGATAATCCTTACACAACTGCTTCATCTAGGGTAGATCTTGGATTGTTTCAGTTCTAAAGGATTAGGTACCACTATTTAGTTTCTCAGCCAAAACCTGGTTCCAGGTTTCCTAAACTTCCTCTGCATCTTTACAACAAATCCACAGAACTGGAAGAAAGCAACACTTTCATCTGAAGGCACCTTTCTCTGCTCTTTGTAATCTGCTGGAACCTAGCATAACCAGGAGCTTGATCATGCCATGTGGGGTTAGGGTTTGGGTTAGGAGATGAAGACAAGAGGACTGGTTGAGTGATTGCACAAGAAGCAAATAGACACTGGGGCTCCTCTCTGGGCTGTGTAACCAGGTAACTGCTCATTCCCAGACCAGGGAGATAGGAGAGTGGACATCCATTTCCAGGTGAATGAAGCAGAGCCCTGTGGACATCAGGTGCAGCTGAGAGGGGACTGATTCACCTTTCCAACACCTAGGGGAAAATGAAGTCCAGATACTCACCCATCATTCCCTTTCACTTTTCAGTCCTAGACATCACACTTACAGCCTCCTGGCAGGAGCATGGATTTCTTCTCTAGAAGAATCATCCAAGAGAAAAATCCCACACATGCTGATATTGGGTCAGAGTTGTGCAGGAAGTTAAGCAGCAGCCTGCTATACCAGATCCTGGATGGGCACCAATTAAAGTCCTAGCTGCTCCACTTCTGATCTAGCTCTTTATTAATGCTCTTAAGCAGGCAGTGGAAGATGGCCCCAGTACTTGGGAGAGTTGGATGAATTCTTGACTCTTGGCTTCATCCTGGCCCACTCGCTATCATTGCAGCCATCTGCGGAGTGAAACAGCAGATGGAAGACCTCTAGCTCTCTTTCTCTCCTCCTTCTTCTCTTCTTTTCTTCCCTCACCCTGTCTCTGTAACTCTGTCAAATAAATAAAAAATAATCCTTAAAGCAAGAAATGAATATTGGGAAAATGCCAATGAAGAACTTTTTTCTCAAATGATTCAACTCATATTGAAGTTCAGCAGCTAGATTCACTACACACATCAAGTTTCCAAAAAGATTAAGTGCCTCAGTTTATAGGATGAGACGATTAACGATCAGACATTAGGGGGAAGCCACCAACATAAAAATACAGAGATCAAAAAGAACCATCATGTAATTCTTATCATAACACATTGACTTGTGAAACAAGAACAAAGTGCTACAGAAATGAAACAGTAATGTATATTAACTGTACAACACAGCCTAGTTAAAAGCTCCCCCATGAATACTCACTATACCTGTAAAAACATCCCCTCTCCCCTAGCTGAATTTACCTTGGATTCTGCTTGCTTGTTTCTCACACCTTCCCTTGACTTCCCCTGTGTCACTTTCACTCTTCTTCACCTATGAATACATTGGACTTTCGGTCTATCCAGTACTCCAAGCTCTTCCCTGTTTCTCCCACATATTTCCCTCTCTGCTTGCAAATCTTCCTTTTGCTCCACATGGCCACTACTCATTCTTCTGGTCAGTGCAAAAGTTCCTCCCCATGGAGAGCTCTCCTGCTTACCTGGCTGGGTTAGATTATTCTTCCCATCAGCTCTCTCTCAATCCCATTCCTACTTCTTCCATGGCAGTCACTTCCATTTGTAATCATTGCATTTGTTTCTTTGTTGATTTGTTTCATGTTTATGCATCCTGTTTGTGTAAAATTTCATGAGCGAAGAGCTATCAGGGGTTGCATCTGACCAGGTTTCCATTATCCTAGCCTCCAGCAAAGAGGAGTGCACAAACTAGGATCTGGAAAACATGGTCATCCAAGTGGTAGAATGCATTCCAATCTCTGCTTACTACAAACAGTGTCTCCTCAGGTTCCTTCTTAATTTCGCTGGCTCCTTACTTCCACATCTGCAAATTAGGGATATAAGTGGCCACCTCTTTGTACTGTAAGCTTAACACATATAAGAATAAAAGTAGCCAGAATTAGGAGAGAAATCAAAGTGCTTGACACATTATAAGGGACTTGATAAGTACCATTAACACTAAAATTTCTACAAAGCCATAGCAGATCACTTTAGAGCACCTTTCTGCTTTTTTCACTCTATAACCTTTGAAAATGACTCTACCATTTTCAGTTTTAATTATGGATTTAGGATGTGGGCATATACATTAATTTAAGCAAACTTTCTTAAACTGAATATTGTTGATCTTGCTAAATTAGTCTGTCTAAAAAGGATAATTTCAGGTTAAAATAAAAAAGCTATTCGACTGAATTCTAACTTCTAATTGGGAAGAATTAATTGGAGTTTGTAAAGAATTATTTAAGAGTTTCATCAATACGGTATAGTGTTTCACTTGCCTTAATTGGTACAGCTTGAAAGCAGAGATGGTCTCATTTACGGAACATGTAGGAACAAATGCACTGATCGGGCTGGAACTCCAAGTTCTGGAGCACTGTGGTGGCACCAGCAGCTGGGAAGGAGGGCTAATCTCAAAATCACCCAGCTTGGGTAGTTATAAAGTATCTGATTCACAAGGTCTGATGAGGGGTCTGTCTTTTTAAGTCTGTATTTCTTCTAAGTTCCCAAGCAGTGCCTGCTGCTGCTCTGAAGGTCTTGCTCAGCTAACACACAAGAGCCTAGCAGTGAGCAGCAGGGATCTGGGACTTTGAGAGCTGCAGCATGCCCCATTAACCATGCCCTGAAACACTAAGTTCTGCAAGGTTCCAAGGTCCAAGCAGCAAACAGAAGAGAAATAATGTGGTTACCAGGCCTTGAGTATCAGGTGATGTAGGGGCTGAAGGGTCAGGTGGAATGGGAGGTACAATAGGGAGGAGAAGCAGCCAGTTGCAGCATGGTAGAAGGGTTAGAGTTTCTGGAATACAGGGGCAGCAGCCCTGGGAGAGCTAGACCTGGGGCCTGCCTGGTGGACCTGAAGCCTTGCAATAGGTGTAGTCATTGCAAAAAATACTGCCCTGGAAAATACAAAAGCAGACATAAACGGCTTGTTTTTTTGTTTGTTTATTTTTTATACCTGCTTTCAACCACCACTCCAACCTATATGGTGGAGAACAGATATAAGGTCAGACAGGTATGAGGACTTCCCAGAGATTCTAATATACATACCTAATCCCTGCCTTCTTGGACCTTACAGTATAATTGATAGTGTGTAATCTACTATCCCTATAAGATACTGGCTTTGTGAGGCCTTATACTTCCCAGTAAATCATCATAGACTAGCAGTCTCCACCTCAAATTCATATTTGAAACCTAACCCCCAATGGGACAGCAGGAGGAGATGGGGCTTTGAAGACAATTAAGCCACGAGTGAGGTGACCACATGAGTGAGACTGGTTTCCTTACAAGGAAAAAGCCATTGTCACTATCTGCCCCATGTGAAGATACAAGGAGCTGTCGGCTGGTTGCAACCCAGATGAAAGCTCTCACATGGACCCAACTTTGTGGAAACCCTTGTCTAAGTCTTCTACTCCCAAACATGGTGAATTACACACATGGAGCTAATAAGCCAACAGATAATGGCGTTCTGTTGTAGAGGTCAATTGGACTAAGAAGTATCAAGGTCCATTAAAGAATTTGTAGGAAAGTGTAATTCAAAGGCAAAAGTATTTTGATCCCAACTCTCAAAATCCAAGCATAGTTCATGCTCATGGACTTTTGCTGTTTTTGCCTGAGAGGTTTTGCCTACACTGATTTACACCTTAAATGCTGTTGTGGCAGAGCTTTGATCATTGGCTGAAGCCAGCAGCTGGGAGCTCAATGTAGATCTCCCACATGGGTGGCAGGAACCAAATTGCCTGCACCATCACCACTGTCTCTCAGCAGCTATACCAGGAGGAAGCTGGAGCTGGAACCTGGATGAGCATTTTAACTGGTGTCTTAACTGCTAGGCCAAAAGCCTACTCCTCCATGAACTATTTGAAGGACATCACGTTTTGAGTAAGTTATGCCAAGTTTATAATGAAAGATATGAAAAGTACATATCCACATGAGAAGTTGGACTTTAAACATGATTGGAATTATAATACTGTCTTGTTTTTCCATTTGGAAATAAATTTATGGAAAGAAATAGTTTTTCTTTTATTCTAACATACATTGTATAAAAATTAACGTTTTGAAATGGAAAATCTCCAGAAGTGATAGTGGTTATCTTTTGAATTTATGAATATCTTTACTATCATGTAAGTTTCATTAAAATTAATAGGAGCTGAGGATGTTCATTGAAGGGAAAGAAATGGGTTCCTCACTGTGCCTTTGTTGGAGATTGCAGTTGTGCTGAGAAATGGGATTTTTAGGCACTGTGCATAATCAAGCATGAAGTACCAGCACAGTAGAGTGGGCTCTACAATCAAAACATGTGGCTGTCTTTCACAGCTCAAACATGCTGCTCTGCTCGACATGCTAGATTTAAGCACTTAAACTGGATATCTTTAAGTTCTTGCCAGAAAAAAAATCCTCCCCCCTTTTTTAAGGGGGGCGGAGAGTAGGTGACAGGGAGTATTACGGAACTATTGCTTTGAATGTTGTTCATATGGACTGTGTTTCAATGTCACTGAGACTGGAGGGGAGGGGCCTCGATGAGGCTATGAGATGTCTGCAGGACTGTTCACTAGCTGTAGTCATGATAATGCTATCAGCTTCACTTGGGAAAAATGACAGCCAAAAAATGCAGCTGATTTGCCTAGACAAAATGACCTGAAATTGCATTTATTTGTCTAGAGCACTGTGGTAATAGCATTAGATGGATAGATGGATAGATTTTTGTTTCTTGGAGAGCAAATAATTTGAGGCATACCCAGTATATCATTGTAACAATAAACAAGTGTCAGGAAATGTCTTGTCTTTCTTTAGGATTAAGCGTTACTGAGGAGTTTATTTAGAGTGATAGCAGATTTTCCTCACAATTCTCAAATAGTAAGTGGACCATCTAGACAACTAACTTCCAGGTCATCAACTGCGCTTATCTTATGTTTGTGGAAATAATAAAGCAGTCTATTGATAAAGGAGCATTTTGTTTTTCTCTTGACAAGCCTGAGATGACACTACTCAAGCCCAAGTATGCTTCACATGATAAAATAAATATGCTACTGAATGATTGTGTGTAAGTTGAGTCAGTTTCTTATGGGCTCACATAACCTTGCTGAAAATGGTCCATCTTCCTTTCAGATGGAACTGTAATTAACTTCTAACACTTTACCTCTTTGTTTTTCCTCACTCTTGCACTATTTTCAAAAAAGTTTTTTTAAATTAGCTTGGCAATTTTGAAAACAGCCAGCAAACTTCACAGCTTGGAGGATCTTTTTTTTATTCAGGAGAATAATCACTCTTTTTAAAAGGAAAGCCCTTTAAATAAACACATTTACCTGTTGTTGGGAGGATGCAATGCAGGGAGTGTGCGGTGAGGCTCAGTGTGGGCTGTGCTCGCAGCAGCTGCGCTGCCAAGGGCCCCCATTCCACTTCAGAAGAGCAGAGTGCTTCACGGGACTTTCTCCATTCCCATCATCTTGGAAGAAGTACTGTTTCTGGATGTTAGAAAACATTCAATAGAATAATACTTTATGATTCTGCTTATTTGCTTTCTGGAAAAGTCATGACGTTTGCATATATGGTACATCATATATATACAAAATCTTATGCAGATGATTGTTAAGATGGTTTGGCTTTAACGGCTTTTATCATTTTGTAATGGTGCAAATGTAATATGTATACTATAGAAACCACATTTTGAATTTCAAATTTTGACCCTTTTTTGTGCCAGCTCCACACTCTATCACAATGGCTAGCAGTGGCAGCCCCTGACACGCACAGCCAGCCACACGATCAGGGTCAACACCTGACACTCCACAATGTTGCTGAGTTGGGATGCTTGGTGGGATCTGAGGTTGTACAGCATCTATAGTCACACTTTTATCATATACAGTTTTGTATGAACAGGGACTAAAAGTGCTCACTTGAAATCTCATGTTCATTTCTCCTCAATCAAGTGTCACATTAACTTCTCTTTTCTCTCTAGTTTATGCACTTTAGACATTTGTCTACAAAACAACCCTTCCTGTAACAGGAAGCCCTTAGCTTGTACAGTCAGAAAAATCTATATTTGAATTCTTTTCTGACATTTTCTAGACACTTGATATCTGTGGCTCAATTTTCCTAATCTTTGAACAGGTTTATGAAGTACTTACTGGCAGCAAAGGTTAGTAACAACATATGACAGCTACCGTGCACATAATTGCTTTCCTCTTCATCATCATCATTAGAATTAGTTATGCATATATTAATCTATAGATGGTGATATCATTCTATTGCCGCTAAGTTTGGAGACCCACACCATGCCAATCACAGCAGGTATTCAATAAGGGACTCTCTGGGAGATATCTCATATGATGAAACTGAAAAATTCATGGAAAAAGAGAATAAAAATAGAAGTTTATTTTGGTGTAAAAAACTTTGAAATTCAATAAGCGTATTGTATGAACTTTTTGAATACCTTGTATGTGATTAAACCGAATCCCAGTGCCAGAGAATTCCTCCTCAACAGGCAAGGCACAGAAACCCTCTAGGGACTGACTGAAGGCTAAGGGACATGAGTGGTTCTCTGTTTGGTACTGCATCTCACAAGGGCTCCAGAGCAGGGCTGGTGGGAACCAATTTTCCTGGCCTTGGCAGGAGACTCTGGGTGAGTCTGAAGGAGCAGCAGAGAGGCAGTTCCACCCTGAGTTCACAGTGGGCACCTTCTCCAGCTGAGGCTCTACATATCTGCTCCAGATTCTGGCTTCTTTCTCCTGAAGATGAATTATCTCCAGGTCACAGCTCAGCCCCTTAGCCCAAACCTACCCTCATGGGTCACCAGTTGTACTGGGATATATATGAACTCCTGCAGGAGACCTACTGCTGGTTCAGACCACAACTTTCACTATGTAGCTAAGTGCTGGTTTGAAAATTCATACTGGAGACTAGCATTGTGGCTCAGCTCATGGAGCTGCCACTTGCAACACTGGCATCCAATGTCAGAGTACTGATTTGAATGCCAGCTGCTTCACTTCCCACCCAGCTCCCTGTTAATGTGCTCAAGAAAGCAGCTAAAAATGGTCCAATTGCTTCCAGCTGCCAAGTGGCGGAATGACTGAGTTGCTGTTTTTAGTTTTAGCCTGGCCCTGCCCTTGCTGTTAAAGCCATCTGGGGAATGAACCAATGAATGGAAGATCTTTCTCTCTTTTCCTCTCTTTGTCACTCTTTCAAATTAAAATAAATACTTTAAAAGATTTTATTGAAACATAAATGACTATTGAAAAATTTAAAAAAAAGATTATTGAAAAGGCAGATTTACAGAGAGGAGATACAGAGAAAGATCTTACATTATGGCCTCAATGGCCAGAGCTGAGCCAATCTAAAGTCAGGAGCCAGGAGCTTCTTCTGAGTCCCACATGAGTGCAGGTCCCAAGGCTTTGGACCATCCTGCACTGCTTTTCCAAGTCAAAAGCAGGAAGCTGGATGGAAAAGTGGAGCAGCCAAGACACAAATCACTGCCAATGCAGTATCCCAGCACTTGGAGGTAGAAAGTTAGCCATTTGAGCCATCATACCAGGGCCATAAATAAATCTTTAAAAAGAAAAGAATACCACCATCATGGGCTGTAAAGGATAGCAACCCATGTTTCCAGGAAAAGGTTCATTTACTGCTTTCTCCCAAAGTGATAAGAGCATTTTATTGGAAATCTAAGATTTCTTCTGGGAGGCTATATGAGAGCACACTGCACAGCAAAGACCAGTTCAGAACATAGCTAGTCATGCTTATTACAGGACTCTGGGGACTGCCACCACTGCCATGGTCTCAGAATTCTCTCTAGGAAACCTTATAGACGAAGCAGAAATAGCTCTTGGCATAAGCCTGGAGCCAGGAATCACAGGGTTAATGCTGACCCTAGGTACTGGGAGCCAGATGTCAGGGACAGGCTAGGGATAAATTTGGACTTGCCTCTTTATCAATGAAGTATCTGCTAATTGATAGAGCTCTGCAGAATCCTGGAGATGCTCTAAGCACTGGTGAGTGCTTGACTGCTGTTCTGGGGACAAGGCCGTGGAGACCAGTGTCCAGGTTCAACCTAGCTGCACATGGAGAGGGGCAATGTGGGCCAATGGCTGGAAGCAGATCCTAGGAGAGAATGCATTGGGAGGAAGCACCTTCACCAACAAAGGACTGCTAAGCACTTTGTGGTTGTCAGGTTCCTAGGCGCAGAATAATAATAAGGAGAGGAGGCTTAGAGGGTAATGACTAATGGCCCCTCAATTTCCTGCTGATGCTGGCAGTTTTGTGTCATTTTATTTTTATGTTAATTTATGCACACAGGATTAGAATGTAACATTATGTGGTCATTTAATTTAATTGAAGTATGGAACTTCATGTGCTCCATTCTACATTTTCCTTATAGAATCCAGTGATTTTATCTTGTGCATTTAATCCCCTCCACCCCTCACCACACACATACCCCAGATCACCATTCCTAATGGCAATAACAACACTTTTACACTTGCATTCCACTTTTCCTTCTAGAAGCTTGAAGCACGTCATGGCCCATTACCCCCACAAGAGCTCTGCAAGGCAAATGCCAGGGAGGGTTTTAAGCACTTTCCTTAGGTTTAACATACATAAAAAGGTGCAGCCTTTATCACAGAGATAAGTTCCCAGCCATTTAAATTACTTCTGAATGCAATGAGAAGCTTTGCTTATGCATGAGGCTTCCGCTGCACTATGTTTTTCATAGCTCAGAAATGTGTGACCTTTCAGCCTGACAGCACCACTCAGAGTACATGGAACTTATTAGGGAGTTTTCATTGATCATCTGCCCCTGTCAATGAGGCACGCAGTATTTGTGTGTCACACTGCCTAGAAACACTGCCAAAGGTCAAGGAGAAGCACTAGTTGAAAAGGGGTGGGAGGGGGCTGAGGGACTGAGGGACGTGGGTGTTAGGGACAGTAGGAACAGGGGGAGGACCCAAGGTTGGTGAACTTGGCCTTTTGAAACAAGGCACAACCACAGGATGTCCTGGTGAATGAAGACAGGACCTGGGAGCTTCTTGGGGCTGCAAGGGTCACTGGACCTATTCATGCTCTTTCTGAAGAATCACACAAGTACCCAAGTGGATACATCGGCATTCTCGAAAGGCCAGAAAAACAAGAGGAAAGCAGCTGTGCATTCTGTTGAGGTATCAACAGAGAAGGAAGCTCTGCTCTGCCTCTGAAATAAGAGGCTGTGGAGAGAGAAAAACCATAAAGTGGCCGTGACACATTTGCATTTCTCTGAAGGGCCAGCAAACTCTCCGTGACTTTTCTTACCAGAATATTGGGGCAAAATCCATCTGGCTAAGCTCCTGAGCAGGTGGCAAGAGTCTGTGCTGTCAGCTTGATGGTGCCTCTTGAGGCAGAGGAGGAAGAAAAGGAGAGGCAGGGTCTAGACGATAGCTAGAGACTTGCCCACAAGGTCCTGCCCACTGGCTCGTCAAGCATTCTGGTTTAACCCCAACTGGTGGAATGTGACACCATTCTGGGACTAAGCATAAAAAGTGCAGACCACATAAGTTGCACAGAGTTCCCCTCACATCTGATGCCAGTTTGCATTGTGGTCCCCAGATCATTCAAACGTCCTTCAAGCCCAGAGGCTTCCCATGGACCTCCCAGGATTCAAGGATTCATGAAAAGGACATACAGAATTTAGGAAAACACCATACTTGGACTTTTCATTTATTTATTTTTAAACTCTCTATTTATTTATTGGGAAGGCAGAGGGAGAGAGAAGTCAACCAACCACAGGTTCATTCACCAGATGACCACAATAGCCAGAACTGGGCAAGGCTGAAGCCACAAGCCCGAAACTCCATCTGTATCTCTCATGTGCTGCCTTCCCAAGTATGTTAGTTAGAATCTGGACTGGAGGGCCTGGCGGCGTGGCCTAGTGGCTAAAGTCCTCGCCTTGAAAGCCCCGGGATCCCATATGGGCGCCGGTTCTAATCCCGGCAGCTCCACTTCCCATCCAGCTCCCTGCTTGTGGCCTGGGAAAGCAGTCGAGGATGGCCCAATGCATTGGGACACTGCACCCGCGTGGGAGACCTGGAAGAGGTTCCAGGTTCCCGGCTTCGGATTGGCGTGCATCGGCCTGTTGTGGCTCACTTGGGGAGTGGATCATCGGATGGAAGATCTTCCTCTCTGTCTCTCCTCCTCTGTGTATATCTGGCTGTAATAAAATGAATAAATCTTAAAAAAAAAAACCAACAGAATCTGGACTGGAAGCAAAGAACTCAAGTTTCATACCAGCAGTCTGAAATAAGATGCCATCATTGTAAGTGGTGGCCGAACTTACTATACCGCAACACAGGCTCCACCAGTCTTATTTTAAAAGCGACAAATTAGGACTGGCATCATGGTATAGTGGGTAACATCGCCACCTGCAACATCTATATCATCTATAACATCCTTATCATATGTGTTCATTTATGTCCTTGCTACTCTGCTTCAACCTAGTTCCCTGCTAATGGCCTGGGAGAAGAGTGAAAGATAATACAGTTAGTTGGATTCCTGCCAACCATATGGGACACCTCGAAGAAGCTCCTGGCTCTTGACTTGGCCTCACCTAGCCCTGGGTCGCATGGTCATCTGGGGAATGAACCAGTAGATGAAAAATCTCTATTTCTGTCTCCAGCTCCTTCTCTCTATAACTCTTTCAAATACACAAATAAATCATTTTTCATGCTGTTATTATTATTATTTTTTTATGAAACAGTTCCGTTGGTTCTGGGATTTATCCCTTATCCACCTCCTCAAATCCCCTGCCACCACATATTGATTTCCCCTGTATTATTACCGTAGTACATTTCCACATAAACAGTCATAAGTCCAACGTTGTGGTCATGGAAAATGGAAGAGTCCAGCATCCAACTGTCAAGATATATTTAACAGTTTCACTGGGAGTCCATCTTTGATCTGGAAGTAGAAATGTATACTGCATTGTATCCTCACATCTGGATATGAAAGTCTCCGTTACACAGTTACTATATATCCTTTTAAATGAAAAGCCATAAAACAAAACCAACAATATATAGAAAAAATAGGAATTAACAAAACCATGAAGTTAAATAACATGCTACAGAATCACCAATGTGTCACTGAAAATGAAAAATGAGGAAACTTCTTGAAGAAAATGATGCTATGGTATGACCTATAGATCAGTGAAGAATTAAGGAACAAAACTGCTTTGAAGGAATGAAACTAAAACAAAAACATCAAATTCCGTAAGATATAGCTTCCACTTATTTTGCTTGGTAAGATGTGCTTCCTGGAGGCAACAGATAGATGAGTTTAGTTTTCAGATCCAGTCCATAATCTATGACATTTGACTGATGATTTTAAGCCACTGACATTCAGGGTTAATGTGGGTAGGTGGTAATTTGGTCTTGTTGTTCATTGTTTGATTTAGTCTTCTATTATTACTTTAATGGGATGTTCTTCACATTTGACGTTGCCTTTGATAGGTAGTATTCCTTTTCTCTATCAAGAGAACATCATTAAATACCATGTGTAGGGCAGGTTTAGAAGAGGTATATTCTTTGACTTTTTCTTTACTGTAGAAGCATTTTACTTCAGGATCAAAGACAAAGGAAAGCTTTGCTCTGGGTACGTTGTTCTGTGCCAACATTTTGGTTTTTTCTTTATTTTTTTTATTTTAATCAGAAATATGTTGCTGCATACTCTTCTGACCTGTAGAGTTTCCTGTGAGAGATTAACTGTGAGTCTGAGGGCCATTCCTTTATGTCAGTTGTTTTTTTTTTTCACATGCACATTAAAGGATCTTTTCTTTATGTTCGATTGAAGAGAGCTTGATTATCATATGTCATAGTGAAGATCGCTTTTGTCAACCCTGTTGGGAGTTCTGTTTCCCAAGTCTTTCTCTAGATTAAGGAAATTTTGCATTAATATTACATTAAACAGTTGTAAACTGAGCTTCTCTTTCTGCACCTTCTGGAACTCCCGTAACTTCTACATTTGGCCTTTTAATAGTATCTCTTAATTCTAGAATACATTTTTAGCTTGACCCAGCTCTATTGCCAGCTTTTTGACTGTTTCCCCTTGGTGATAGGAAATATCTTCCAATTCTGAGAGTCTTTCTTCTGCCTCGGTCATTTTATTATTCATATGTTCCACTTAATTTTTAATTTGAAACTTTCTAACAAGTGTTTTGAATTCTGTGTGCCCATTTCCTCCATGTCTTCCTCAGTTAACTCTGAGGTTGGCAAGGGCTTTTGCTCCTTTGCAGGGTTTCTTCAGTAATATTCATTGTGCCTCTGTCTCCTCTTTTGCTCTTGGTCACTGAACTTCTGGTTAGCAGATTCTTCTCCTTAGGACATGTTGCTGAGCTGTATTACCCATAGGTCTACAGTTTGATTTTACTGATTATTTTTGATAGCCTGTTCTTTGCAGTCACTTGTGCCAATCCCTCTAGCGAATTTCAGACCTGGATTCTCGTGTTAGACTTCCACCATGGTGTCTGTAGCCCCGGCTCCTAGTTCGGCATTCTTCACCTCTTGTGATCCCATGATGAGGCTGCACCATTGTCTATAAGAACTTTCTCTTACTTGCAGTTTGAGCACTTCCCAGGATTAGGGAGACATCAGGTGTCCTGAATAACTAGGTTGTTGGTGGTGCTGATCTTGCTGGAACTTGCTGGCCATTAGGTCTGAGGGCCACATAGACATATTTTGAGTCATATGATGCCAAAGTCTGTACTATTTTCTCTGTGGGACCAGTGCAACGCACTGAGCTGGAAGTGAGTTCACTCCCAACTCAGCGCATATGCAGTTCACTCTTGCCCCTTCTGTCTCAAAGCCTTTGCTATCCTGTGCAAAATGGTGCCTCATGAACCACTGGTGGAGTTCTGAATCTGCTGGTCATTAGTCTGGGAGCTATTTTTTTTTAACATTTATTTTTATTGCATTTCCTTTTTTTAAAAAAAACAAATTACATTGCATTATGGGATACATTTTTTTATGCACTGGGATTCCCCCCGCCCCTCCTAAACCCCCCCCCCAAGGTGGATTGCTCCACATTGTTGCATTTCCACAGTTCAAAATCAGTTGACATTCTTCCATTGGAGGTATTTACCAAGCATAAAGTCCAGCATCTTATTGTCCTGGTAAGTTCAATGGTTTCTTGGTGAGACCATCTCTGGTCTGAAGGTAGAGCCGGCAGAGTATCATTCCAATCAATTAAAAGTCCCAACATAATATTTCCAACCATTTACAACATTATGGGATTAATTAACATGGTATTGATTAACCAATATGTTAATAGGAAAATGCAGGTTCTCAACCACAGCCTGTGACTTCTTCATAGACATTTCAATTTTGGTCTACATTCAACCGTATTCTATACACCTTAAAATGGCTTAGGTTGCTATTCAGCTGTCTCATGCCTATTTTAATTTTAGTCTTTAGCAGTTTATAGCATTGAAGCATGATTTCGCTGAACCTGGCTGTTTTTCGGGTGGTCTAACTCTATAATTATAACAGGATATACGTCAACAGTTTAGGTGAGCATGTTTAGGAAGGGTGTGCAGAGAAATCTTCCATACCCCAGTGAGGAGTAACTAATCTTTGTGTCCCACCCAGTGAGGTACAAGTGCATCCCCGCTGACCGTTTCCTGTCTGTTTCTAAGCTTTCCTTATTGTTCTCTATCTATTCTAGTTTTGTTTGTTTGTTTGTTTTGAGGGGTTTCTGGAGCGCTCCTGATGGTTATTACGAAAGGGGGGTGGGGACCCAAAGTCAGAAGCAGGCAAGGACCAGAGAAAGCTCCTCTCCCTAGTCCAGAAGGAAGTTTACTGTTCTTCTGTTTCTGCGGACCGCTCAGGGATCCTGGTTGTTGTTCCGATGACCTTGGAACCTGCTAGGCAGGATTTGGGCTTCTTCTATCCCATGTGGTAGATCCAAATGGGGGTGGTTGACCTCAGAGTTCTTGGTCTCCGAAGGCACTCCATTTCCCCGTGGTCTCCTTGGCAGTAGGGATATAATCCTCGGTGCTCCTTGGTGAGGATCTGGAAGTCTTCAGGATTGGGATAAAAGCCTCCTCCTGCTGGGAGCTATTTTGACCTGCTTTGCATGGAACCTGTAGCATGTCACATTGGTATAATGCACTGAGTCAGAAATGAGTTCACTCCCAGCTTAGTGCATGTGCAGTCCCATCCCACTGCCACTGCCTCCCTACACAAAATGGCACCTGATGTGACTGTGGTGGGGGGGTCTGGGCTGTGAAATACACCCTGTTCCTGCCTCACCAGTTTGGGATCTGCTGCTCTGTCTCTGCTCCTTTTCAAATCAAACAAACCAGCAGATCGGGCAGTTCTTGCCTGTGTTTACCTCCTGAGCTCCTGGTGGACACCCTTTGCCATCTGGCTTCTGGCAAATCTCTGGCCTCCCGTAGAATTCAGATCAGTGCTCGCTGACTGCCACTGGGTTATCTGGTCACTGCAATACCACAGTGCTATCTCTGCTGCTTTCCCGTATCTTTCAGTGTCCAGATGCCCTCATCTGCCTTTGGTCTGTCCTTTCCTATTTTCCCCAATGTGCCCTCTCTGCTTCACCCTGACTAATGATTCTGTATTTATTCAGATGTGTCCTTACCCTATTCTGCCATCTTGACTCTCCTCAATAAACAAATCTTTTACAAAGACACATCAGCCTAGCCAAATGGAAAGGTATATGGTATAATTCCTTAAAGGATCTAATATTGAGCTTCTGTGCATTTTCCTTGTGAAGCTGATTTGTCACTGTCGTGCTCAGGGCATCTGTGTGTTCACCAGTCTGAAGCCCCACTAGGCATAGTGTCCCCAGTATTTACTGGGCTTGTGTTACACACACATATTTATGTCCCTGACCATAGGACAAAACTCGGACTCCAACTCTCTTCACCTCAGACATGGGCTGTATTCACATCGCATGGTTTCCTTTGCTAGCATGACCAGTCCCTTCCTGCAACTACTTTCAGGTCCAATATAAGTCTTGTCATTAGCATAAATTCATTACTCTGCAGCAATTTTCAAGGGTTTTACAAGCACCGTTCTAAAAACCTATGTCAAACCTAGACCAATGCTTTGTCACCCAGAAAGAGACACCTGATTTATAAAGCAGAAAATGTAACACACACATTCTCAATGAGAGGTTCATAGAGCTCCAAGGAAAAGAATGTGGAGAATGAATCTTTGAAATTGAAGTTTTTGAGAACAGTTATGGTTAGGGCCAAGGGTAGAAAACACATGAAATTACTAAAATGCTTGGATGCCAGTGTCTTTTAGTCCTGTCTTTCAATATCTTTAGCCCCTTGGAGGCTTGATTTGTATCAGTTAATTGCTGATAAGCTTTGTGGCCTAGCGGCTAAAGTCCTCGCCTTGAAAGCCCCGGGATCCCATATGGGCGCCGGTTCTAATCCCGGCAGCTCCACTTCCCATCCAGCTCCCTGCTTGTGGCCTGGGAAAGCAGTCGAGGATGGCCCAATGCATTGGGACACTGCACCCGCGTGGGAGACCTGGAAGAGGTTCCAGGTTCCCAGCTTCGGATCGGCGCGCACCGGCCCGTTGCGGCTCACTTGGGGAGTGGATCATCGGACAGAAGATCTTCCTCTCTGTCTCTCCTCCTCTGTGTAAATCTGGCTGTAATAAAATGAATAAATCTTTTTAAAAAAAAAAAGAAGCAGTCTTTAATGTAGTGAATACTGCACATTCTAGATTCACATTGCCTTTATTTCTTTGGTTTTCAAGTTTTTGTCATTGTTCTAATGATAATAATTTCATTCTTCATAATTATTGGGCCTCTTTCTTGCCTCGACACCCACCCCCTAAGTCACTGCATCAAAATATCTGGAAAACGTCCTGCTATCTGAGCTCCATACCACTTATAACTGATAAATCCACCATCAAAAGCAACATGGGCCCAAAAATCCAGAGGCTTTATTATAAATGAAAGACACCAAGAGAATCACTACATACCAATTTCACTATTATAAAAACTACTGATGATACCAAGTACTGATGTGGAACAGCTGGAACTATCATACCTTGTTGGAAGAAATGTCAAACAGCATAGCTATTCTAGAAATCACCATGGCTCTTTCTTACAAGTTAAACATACTTTTAGTCAATGACTCAGAAATTCCACTCCTGGATATTTACCCTAAAGTAATGAAATCTCACATTTACACATAAACCAGCACACAAAACATTTAGAGGAGCTTTCTTTGTGATAATAAAAAGTGAGAACCAACCTAAATGTCTTTCAGTGAATGTGTGTTTGTCTGCTTTTCATCTTCATTTCATGCTTTAACTAAAAAACGCAAGAGGCACTTCATGGAAAAGAAAAGGTGTATTTCAGTTTACAGTGTGGAGGTTACATTTCAGGATTGAACAGTCCCATAGTCCAGTGTCTCTGGAGGCTGGCCATGGCAGGTGCTGTGGAAACATCACATGGTGAGCTAGGAAGCAGAGAGGGAGAGAGAGAGAGAGAGAGGCTGAACTTGAACTCAAAAAAATCATCTGTTTCACTAGAACCACCCTTTCAGGGCATATGAATGAGGTAAAGAAAGACCTGCCATTGCCCCACCTCTTGGCTGCCACAATGAGATCAAATCTGCACCCTTACACCATTAATCATTAACACAAACATATCTGAATTTTCAGGAGACAAGTCCTGCTGTACCCACACAAGGTGAAAGGAAGAATGGACTGGTCCAACAGAACATGACGTTCTATTCAACTGTCAAAAAGAAACATGCTGTCAGTAGACACACCATGAAGAAACCTTAAGGACATCCTGAAAGAAAGCGCATCTTGAAGGAACACAGACTACATGACCCCACTTATTTGACATAATGAAAAAAGATAAGATTATAATTTTAAAAGCAAATCTGTGGTTTCCAGGACCTATGGTAATGGCCTAGGCTAAAGCTATAAAGGGAAAATAAGCAGAGAATTTTGAAGGTGAAGGAACCATTCTGTACATTGATTATATGAAACTATACATATGCTAGAGTTCACATATAGATATGAAAGAAAAGGCCATTTTATTTATGATGATGTTCAAAAGAATTCATCCAGGGCTTATTTATTCAGCAACACAATTTAAGGCAATGACTCGATTGTGGGATTCTATGGTTAGGGTCTAGTCTTGGAAGCACAAAGGGAACTCCCCTGAGAGAACCTTCCAATTTTCTCCTGCAACGAAGAGACTGTGAATCCTGCCTGCTACATAGCATGGTCACCCTCCCTTGGACATCTTTTGGCCTGCTCTTCTCTATTCTCTCCCCTTTCAGGGGACCAACTTGCTTAGCATTTTTAGGACTTTCTGGAAAGCCAGGAAGAAAATTTGTTTCAAGCATTTTCTGCCTTCAGTTCTTCCAGTACTCTTGAGACAAGAAATATAAAGCCCTTGACCTATTCTAGGAAATAGAGAGGGGGGAAATAAAAAGAATAAAACACAAATGGTACTCACTCTTGCTGACTTTCAAAAAAAAAAAAAAAAAAGCTCAATTTAATACCTCAGTAAATTGCTCAAGCAACTTGGAGAAAATTTTGCCCAGGCTTTATTGTCCCAGTCCTTGTAATCAACAAATCACCAAGTATAGAAGAGATAAGTTTAGAGCATTGTGCACACCCCTTAAATATAGGCATGAATTTGTGTGAATCAACGTAGTGAACAAGAGGCAACCAGCGGAGAGACAGGCAGAGAGATGTGACCAAAGAGTCCCCATTCCTGACTCTATAGGGGAGAAAGCTCACTGTTGAGAAATGAGTGGCACAAGAGGGTGAACATCATGCTCCACAAAGTAAATCTTAAATGCACACTTTTGTCCTAGGGGTGCGAAAAGAGAAAAAATACATGCCCTATGCAGACCATAGCCTGGACCTTCCACAAGACAGAAGCCACACAAGACGGTTATGACCCCAGAGATGAAGAGGGGAGTTGGCTCTAAATGCAAGGTAGCTTGTGCCCTATGGCAATGTGTCAGAGAGGCACAGTGAGATTGAAAGCAAAACACACACCTTTAAAGTCCCAAGTCTCAGGACTCTGAAGTGTATTGATGGTAGGACAATTCAATGTGAATTTTTGTTTATAATTTATAAACTCTTTCTCTCTATATGTATATAATACAGTCTGGAAATACAACTTTCTTATTTTTCGAATTAGTAATAAGATAAATATAGAAAAATCAACACTCAATGAGCCACTAACAAGAAATTTTCAAGGTATTCACAAATGTACATATAACACCTGCAGGACACCTTTCGTTTGGCATGGGTCTAGCCTAGTTCTTCCCCTCCTTCTAACTTGCAGGCTTCAGAGATCCTCATAGAATACATTGGGAAGCAATATCACAAAATAAGGCAGAAAGAACTGGAACAGCCCAGGCTTTGCTCCTGTCCCTCCCAGCCCAGGATTTCCTCTGAAGGTTCAGCCTAGAAGGTCCCCTACCGCAGCATATCATTTTACCAGATCTCTCAGGGGCTACCTGGGAGAACATGCAAATGAGAGCCCACCTGCTGTGAACAGCATTCTTGACCCTTAACGGGGCTGGGCAAACCATGCATCCTAGACTTCTACCATCCCTTGCAGTCTGTTAGTAATAAAGCTGCTTTGCTTAACTTGTGTACACATGTTCTGTCTCACAGGTCTCATGCAAGTGACAAAATGGGCACAATTCAAGGTGCAAAAGGCAGGATGTTCAGGGTTTTCTCCTACATTGATACTAGTGCACAGTAAAGTTGGTTCACAGCACGGTCTGTGGATCAAACAAATAACTGAAAAATTCTGGTCATGTAGCAATTGGCAAATTATCTTTTTACCTTAAGGAACAAATCCTGACACAACATTATCTATGTGGTGTTCTTGTGCAGCCAAGAATGCATAACCTGAATTCAATCATGAATCTAATCAAACAAACTAAGGTACATTCTATTAAAAGTGGAGGAAAGACTGTATTCTCCAAAAATGTTAATGTCACATAATACAAAGAAAAGCTATTAAGATGTTCCAAATTAAACAAGTCATGACAAGTAAATGCAATATCTTACTCTAGCCAAGACAATATCTTGGAAAGGGGATTTGTACTATAAAGAGCATGGCTAGATCAACTGAATATGAATGTAGATTAGGCAAAAGTATTGTGTCAGTATTAAATTTACTGAAGCTGATCACTGTGCTGGGATTTTACATATTAGAATACTTCCATTCCTAGGAAATACATACTGAAATATTTAATGATTAAGGTCATGATGTATATAATATATCTTTAAATGACTCATTAAAATATTATGTTGAGAGAGAACATAGATGATAAAGCAAGTAAGGGAAAATATTCATAAAAATGAATCTGGGTAATGACTTTAGTTCATTTTGTACTTACCCTGAAAATTTCCAGTAAGTGAAAATATGCTTCCAAATAAAAGATTATTTAAAAAATACTAATTTAAAAGTTAAATTCTAATGCTCACAAAGATTAAGAACCACAAAGAAAAACTAAAAAAAAAAAAAAAAAAGGACCACAAAGCATGGATTTTACCATACTTACTCCGAAAGAAAACCTCCTTTATTATGAATCACAGTAAACATTCGGTTAAATGGAAAATTAGCCATACAATTTTCTTAAATATTCATTCATTTTTTGTTTGAGAAATAGATGTACAGAGAGAAGGAGACACACATACACACACAGAGACAAAGAGAGAAAATTCATTTGATTTATTCCACCAAGAGCTAAGCTGATCTGAAGCCAGGAGCCAGGAGTTTCTTCTGGGTCTCCCATATGGTACAGGGGCCCAAGGACCTGATACATCCTCTACTGTTTTTCCAGGCCATATGCAGGGAACTAGATCAGAAGTAGAATAGCCAGAACACCCATATGGTGTCAATATGGCATGCCTGCACTGCAAATGAGGATGAGCCCAATAAGCTACTGCACTGGCCCCAAAAGTCAGGCAATATTCAGATATGAACATCTGGAACCTCCCATTCTCATATCATTATTTCACTTTTTTTCCAAGAGGTGGGTCCATGGAGAGCCTAGGGAAATGGTTTTTGGAATATCCAGGAACCTCAATTAGAGGACTTGGAAAAAGTTTGAAGTTTTGCATGTCAATGAAAAAAATCTACGTTGCATCTAAGTGTAGACTCAAAAATAAGATCAGCTTTCCATATTTGTTTTTAAGCAAATACTCTGTGCTGACTCTTTAAACAGTCTATGATGGGTCATGATGAGCAAAGAATATTTAATAAGTGTCAAGGTGGTGGGTCTGGCATTTGAAAAATGATTAATTGAGGATGGCACCAACAGTGCATCAAATGCTAGTCAAACTGCAGATTGTTAGGGTCGGAGTGTTGGTTTCCTATGTGCCTGTGTCACTGGATATCTAGCTTCTCACTCATCACTGCAACCTACTTGGCCTCCTAAACCACACAGGGGATGTCTAAATTGGTTTCAGAATTGTCAAATCATATGTCCAATAGTGAGACCCTCAGACTGTAATAGTGTTGTAAACCACAGCTTGCCTTTCATCACACCTTCAGAATCATCAATCTTCTCCCAAGCTAAATCTGGAGATCCCCAAAGGAGAAGTGGGTGGGAGAGAGGAAAAGATTCTGTGTTATGTTACTTCCTGAGAATTCTCTTTCATTAATCTCAGCTCCGAAGGTGCCTTTGAATGGTGCTTGGTGCAATGAATAATATTCACACACAATCTCTCCTGTCAAACATTTTACTCACTCTAAATCTGCAGACTGGAAACAATGTCTTTTGCTATTATGTTTTCCAATTGGCTTTCTATTGTCACTTCAAGAAGTGTGGAAATACCTGATGTATGAGAACTTGGCTTTAAAAGTGTCATTTCCATTGCTTCCTTAGTAACCATCTCAAATAAGCAGAGGAGGGCAATTTGGCTTGCACTCTCTTAGAGAAGTTTCAGGTTTAATTTAAACATTGGATAATGCTGTCCGACTCATTGAAATTCTGCTCAGTGCATCCTCAGAAAACACCTGGGAGACAAGAAAAACAAAGCTACAGTATGCATGACCTTACAGTTACAGCAACAGCTGTGTGTTTGTGAATATACTCTGAGTAAGCTCCTCTTCCTTAATCCTCTTTCTTCCCTATATTGCAGAACATATGGCCAACAAAATTTCAATGATTCAGAAACTGCACCACAGTTAATAATTAGGCAAGTTTCCTCAAAAGGTGCTTTAATCTTCCTATTTCCCTAAGTGCCTGTGTATAGTTTGCCTACGTTATACCTAATATATTTTCTCCAATAACCTCTCTTATGGGGTATATCTTAAAAGTCAGCAGCAAAGAGCTGACAGTTTGTAGAGAGAAGGTTTAATTTAATATGTGCAGGCACCAGTCTCTTAGAAGACAATTGTTGCAAAGAAATTTGGAAGGTCATTATGTGGAATATCTGCAGCACAGTACCTTTTGAACCTTTTTAATGGGTAAGGAAGAACACCTAGGCATTATTGTAGGGTGCTCATTGTATCCTTGTCCTCATAGCTGTCAGTCACCTGCATGGATCTAGGAAGGGTTTTGCAAAAGCAGGCTTGTGCCAAGCTGAACAAGCAGTTTGGAAACTTCCCTTGGCCTGAACTACGGAGAGTTTCTTGGCAATTGATTCTCCAGCTTTGATATGCAAATAGATTATCTGGAGAGATATTAAGAATGCAGATTCTCAGACAGGAAATGGTCAGCATGGATTCACATATACCTTACTAGGTAGGACATGAAAATAAGTTACTCCTTGCTAGGATATTGAAGATTTCTCTGTACACCCCTCCTAAAACTGTTCTGCACCTAAACTGTTGACATATGCCTTGTTAGAGTTATAAACCAGTTTGGACTATCCTAAAATTCACCAAGTTCAGTAAAAATTATGCCTCAATACCATAAACTGCTAAATGCTAAAATGAAAATAGACACAAGACAGCTGAATAGTACTCTATAGCCATTTAAATGTGTATAGAAGCTGGTTGTATATAAACTAAAATTGAAGTGTCAATGAAGTAGTCACAGGAGGTGGTTAAGAATTTGCATTTTTTTTAACATATTGGTTACTCAATATCATGTCAATTAATTCCATAATGTTGCAAATTATTGTTGCTGTTATGTTGGGGCTTTTAATTGATCGGGATGATTTTCTGCCAGCTCTACCTTCAGACAAGAGATGGTCTCCCCAGAAAACCGTTGAATTCGTCTGGACAATAAGATGCTGGACTCTGTGCTTGGTATATGCTTGCAATGAAAGAATCTTGACTGAATTTGTACTGTAATACAGCAACAATGTGGAGGAATCCATCATGGGGGGAGGGCATGGAGAGGGGTTAGGGGAATCCCAGAGCCTATGAAACTGTGTCACATAATGCAATGTAATTAATAAAAAAAAAAAAAGAAGCAACACAAAGTAATTAAAGATAAAATGATTTTTTAAAAAAAGAATGCAGATTCTGATTCAGAAGGTCTCAGGTAGGACCTCTAGTTTAGGATTTCTCACTGACCTTCCAGTGACCCTGACACTTCTGGTCCATTATCCACTTTTTGGGTAGGAAGGGCTGAGAGCAAAGAACTTCCAAGTTTTTCTTGTGTGAAAACAAAGATCCTCCTGCGGTAGTGTGGTACATTCCCTTTAGTCTCATTTTCAATGTTAATTCATGCTTTTTTCTCCTGCCATCTAAAGAAGTTCTCCCTGTACCAAGTGAAGAAATTGAGGCAAGAATCCAAAGAATTAATTTGGATCATTAAGATAGCAGTCTCACCTTCACTTTGTTTCTAGAGACCTGGCTTTTTCTTGGATGGATAGGTTCAGCTTTTAATCCAAAAACAATAGCATTAAAATAGTAATTTAGAGATTCAAGCAACAAAACTTTCATATAAGGTTGACTTTTCTGTGCTCTATGATTTTGTTCTCAAATGAATAATGTGGCCCGTGTGGAATTGGCAGGTTTTGCCATAATTTGAACAATCATTTCCATATGTGGAAGTTAAGTTAGGATTCTCTATTTGTTGCATTTGCCATTCCTTTTTCATTATTTCATTAGAGTAACGTAGACTCTTATATGGACCTAGATCATACAACACGGATATGTTGTGGATACTAAATCTGAAAACAGCTCAGACTTTTGAGATTTTTTTTCAGGGATGTTTTTACAGCCCTGGGTGTTCCTTTTGGGTCTTCTTAGGCATTTTTCATTTGCTCCATTCAAGTATAATGTGTAAATTTCCACCACCAATACAAGCAACCCAATGCCGGCAGCTGCGTATGATACAGGTGAGTTTCAGGGAGAAAAGTGACCAAAGTCAGGAACAGTAAACTCCAAAGAGGCAAGATCCAAGACTCTGTTGTGGTAGTAAATCAACACTGATTTCTAAGTAATGCACAATACTTTACTATTTATAATTTTTTTTATTTATTTGAAAGGTAGAGAGAGAGAGAGAGAGAGAAAGAAAGAAAGAAAGATCTTCCATTTGTTGATTCACTCTTCAAATGTTCACAATGGCCGGATTAGGCTAGGCTGAAGCCAAGAACCTGGAACTCCATCTGGGGCTGTAAATTGGTAGGGCTAAACCATCCTCCAACTGAGTTCTCTTAAATGTATGCCTCCAGGGGCCCGGCGGCGTGGCCTAGCGGCTAAAGTCCTCGCCTTGAAAGCCCCGGGATCCCATATGGGCGCCGGTTCTAATCCCGGCAGCTCCACTTCCCATCCAGCTCCCTGCCTTGTGGCCTGGGAAAGCAGTTGAGGACGGCCCAATGCATTGGGACACTGCACCCGCGTGGGAGACCCGGAAGAGGTTCCAGGTTCCCGGCTTCGGATCGGCGCGCATCGGCCCGTTGCGGCTCACTTGGGGAGTGAATCATTGGACGGAAGATCTTCCTCTCTGTCTCTCCTCTGTATATATCTGGCTGTAATAAAATGAATAAATCTTTAAAAAAAATAAAAAAAATAAAAAAAAAATGTATGCCTCCAGTCTGTACCTGTTTCTCGGGTGCAAACTTGAACATCCAACAGCCTGCTCTTAGATGTGTAATGGACATCTCAGCCTTACTGTGTCCACAGTTAAATTCATCACTTTCTTCTTCAGGTTCTCCTCTTTAGCAGTGTTCTTTGTCTCATCCATGGCCATTGTGTTCCTCAGACAAATATTATACTCATTTCTTTCTCTGACTCCATTTGTCTGTTCTATCACATTATATCTACCTTAAAAATGTATTTAGCTTGGATATTTAACCTAGTTATCAAGGCACCAATCAAGAAACCCATGTATTACACAAGAGTACCTATGTTCCATTTCTAGCTCTGTTTCTTAACTCTAGCTTCCTGCTAATGCACACTCTGGGAAGCAGAGGTCATAGTTCAAGTAATCAGGTTCCACGAGGGAGAGCTGGATTGTGTTTCTGCCTCTGGTTCTAGCCCTGGCCTAAAGGGATTGTTCTATCTCAAATTAATAAATAAAATTTTATATATATATATATGTGTGTGTGTACCCTCAATAGTTAGAGTCTTACTTTGAAAATAAAAAACTTTAAATAGGTATTTATTTATTTTGAAAATCTGAGTTACAGACAGAAAGGGAGAGACACAGAGATCTTTGATCCACTGGTTTACTCCCCAGTTGGTTGCAATAGCCATCACTGAGGCAAGCAGAAACAAAGAACTTCATCCAAGTCTCCCACTGGGGTAGTGGAGACACAAATAGTTGGGCCATCCTAATGCTTTTTCCAGGCCATTAGCAGAAAGCTGGATCAGAAGTGGAGCAGCCAGGATATGGATTCTTGTTGATATGAAATGTGGGCACTAAAGCAAGTGGTGTTACCAGCTATGCCACAATGTCAGTCCCACAATTCACTTTTGAAACATACTTAAATGCAACCACATTTTATCATTCCTATTATTACATTATAGCCCGAGTCTCTCTCCTGCATAAAAACAACATTCCCCTAACTGGACTGTATGTTTTCAGCCTTGCCCAACTGTAGTCATTTCTGAATATAATAGCCATATTGACCTTCTGTAAATGAAATCAGATCACATACTGTCCTACTCAAAACATAGTAGCTTCCCATTGCACTCAAAGACTCAAATGTCTATAAGTACCCACATGATCTGCAATCCTCCAGAGGCCCCATAACAGCTCATTGTGAATCCCAGGCAAAACACATGCTCCCACTGGAGCCTTTGCAGTTACCTTCTCTCCTTCCTTGAACAGTCCCCAATGAAATATTGCCCTGGCACCCCTCCCAAAATTAGGTTTTAGCTAAAGCATCACCTTCTCCATGTAGATCTCTCTGTCAGCTGCTTTTGTGGTATAACACAGAACCTCAACTCGAAGTTTAAAACAGCAACCATGTTATGCTCATGGATTCTATGGGTAAGAAATTCAGAAATGGTACAATAAGGATGCTATGCCAGCTGGGAGTCGAAAAATCATTTACTCAAATGTCTAACAACTGATGTTTCATGGAAGCTGGCATTCCAACCAGAAAATCTGCCTGTGGCCTCTCTAAGCTGCATGTGAACCTCTTGAACTATTCTCACAGTAGGATGTCAATTCCATGAGTAGGTATCCCATCAACACTGGGATGCTACATTGCTTCTTATGAATTGGCCTCAGAATTAACAAAGTATTCCCTTTTTATTTTTTAAATTTTTATTAACATAAAGAGAGCACATTTCTTATATTTCATATACACAGTTATAAGAAGATGATCATATTTTTCCTCTGCTTTTGGCTCACTCGATTTCCCTCCTTCATGCCTTTTTAAAAATTATTTTAAAACAATTATTATTATTATCACCTTTTGGTGATACAGTTCGGTAGGCTATGAAATTTTCCTTACCCCAAGCCAGATATTTTCCCCTCACACACCGATTTCTCCTCTATTGTTACAATAGTATAGTTTCACATAAACAAGGGTCCTATTATCAAGATATATTTAACAGTTGCATCGGGAGTCCATCTTTGAGATGGAAGTAGAGACCATATTGCATTGTATCCTCACATCTGGATATGATAATCTCTGTTACACAGTTACTATACATTCCCTTAAACGAAAAGCCACAAACAAAATCAACAACAGGAAGAAAAATAGAAATCGACAACACCAAGAAAGTAAATAACATGCTACCAAAGTAATAATGTAACACAGAAGCAATGAAAAATCAAGAACTTTCTTGATGAAAATGACGTTCCAGGATGACCTATGAGTAAGTGAAGGATTTAATATGAGAAAAAAAACTGTTTTGAAGAAATGAAAATAAAAACAGAAACATCAAAATCCGTGAGATATAGTTTCCAAAGATTTTTGTAGTGAGATGTGCCTTCTGTATGTAACAGATGGGTTTTGTTTTTTTAAATTCAGTTTACTAGTTTGATTCATGAGTTTAAGCCATTTATATTCAAGGTTAATATGAATAGGTGGTAATTTGGGCCTGTCAGCAATGAGTTGTTCATTTACTCTTCGGTTATTACTTTATTGGAATGTTCTTCATATTTGACTTTGCCTTTGATAGGTAGTAATCTTTTTCTCTGTCAAGAAAAATTCTTTAAGTATCATTTGTAGGGCAGGTTAAGAAGAGGTGTATTCTTTGAGTTTTTCTTTATTGTAGAAGCATTTTACTTCAGGATCAAAGACAAAGGGAAGCTTTGCTCTGGGTACGTTATTCTGTGCCATCTTTTTTCTTTTTTTTTTTCTTTTTTTTTTTTTTTTTGCTTTTCGAATCTCTTCTGACCTGTAGAGTTTCCTGTGAGAGATTAACTGTGAGTCTGAGGGCCATTCCTTTATGTCAATTGATTTTTTTTTTCACATGCACATTAAAGGATCTTTTCTTTATGTTCGATTGAAGAGAGCTTGATTATCATATGTCATAGTGAAGATCGCTTTTGTCAACCCTGTTGGGAGTTCTGTTTCCCAAGTCTTTCTCTAGATTAAGGAAATTTTGCATTAATATTACATTAAACAGTTGTAAACTGAGCTTCTCTTTCTGCACCTTCTGGAACCCCCATAACTTCTACATTTGGCCTTTTAATAGTATCTCTTAATTCTAGAATACATTTTTAGCTTGACCCAGCTCTATTTCCAGCTTTTTGA
Organism: Ochotona princeps; assembly: GCF_030435755.1. NCBI lineage: Eukaryota > Metazoa > Chordata > Mammalia > Lagomorpha > Ochotonidae > Ochotona > Ochotona princeps. The sequence continues at coordinate 75,288,329 of NC_080836.1, forward strand.
TTGTTTCCCCTTGGTGGCAGGAAATATCTTCCAATTCTGAGAGTCTTTCTTCTGCCTCGGTCATTTTATTATTCATATGTTCCACTTAATTTTTAATTTGTTCCACTGTGTCCTTCATTTCCTATAATTTGGCTTGATTTTGTTTCAGTGTTGTTATTCCAGTGTGACATTTCTCAAATTCCTTGAACTCCTGATGTGCTTCTCATTATTGATAAGAAACTTTCTAACAAGTGTTTTGAATTCTGTATGCCCCATTTCCTCCATGTCTTTCTCAGTTAACTCTGAGGTTGGCAAGGGCTTTTGCTCCTTTGCAGGGTTTCTTCAGTAATATTCATTGTGCCTCTGTCTCCTCTTTTGCTCTTGGTCACTGAACTTCTGGTTAGCAGATTCTTCTCCTTAGGACATGTTGCTGAGCTGTATTACCCATAGGTCTACAGTTTGATTTTACTGATTATTTTTGATAGCCTGTTCTTTATAGTCACTTGTGCCAATCCCTCTAGCGAATTTCAGACCTGGATTCTCGTGTTAGACTTCCACCATGGTGTCTGCAGCCCCGGCTCCTAGTTCGGCATTCTTCACCTCTTGTGATCCCATGATGAGGCTGCACCACTGTCTATAAAAACTTTCTCTTACTTGCAGTTTGAGCACTTCCCAGGATTAGGGAGACATCAGGTGTCCTGAATAACTAGGTTGTTGGTGGTGCTGATCTTGCTGGAACTTGCTGGCCATTAGGTCTGAGGGCCCACACAGACATATTTTGAGTCATATGATGCCAAAGTCTGTACTATTTTCTCTGTGGGACCAGTGCAACGCACTGAGCTGGAAGTGAGTTCACTCCCAACTCAGCGCATATGCAGTTCACTCTTGCCCCTTCTGTCTCAAAGCCTTTGCTATCCTGTGCAAAATGGTGCCTCATGAACTACTGGTGGAGTTCTGAATCTGCTGGTCATTAGTCTGGGAGCTATTTTGACCTGCTTTGCATGGAACCTGTAGCATGTCACATTGGTATAATGCACTGAGTCAGAAATGAGTTCACTCCCAGCTTAGTGCATGTGCAGTCCCATCCCACTGCCACTGCCTCCCTACACAAAATGGCACCTGATGTGACTGTGGTGGGGGGGTCTGGGCTGTGAAATACACCCTGTTCCTGCCTCACCAGTTTGGGATCTGCTGCTCTGTCTCTGCTCCTTTTCAAATCAAACAAACCAGCAGATCGGGCAGTTCTTGCCTGTGTTTACCTCCTGAGCTCCTGGTGGACACCCTTTGCCATCTGGCTTCTGGCAAATCTCTGGCCTCCCGTAGAATTCAGATCAGTGCTCGCTGACTGCCACTGGGTTATCTGGTCACTGCAATACCACAGTGCTATCTCTGCTGCTTTCCAATATCTTTCAGTGTCCAGATGCCCTCATCTGCCTTTGGTCTGTCCTTTCCTATTTTCCCCAATGTGCCCTCTCTGCTTCACCCTGACTAATGATTCTGTATTTATTCAGATGTGTCCTTACCCTATTCTACCATCTTGATTCTCCTTTTTTCTTTAACTTTTACAAAGATATAATTTTAATACACTCTATAATCAAAGACTTATTTCTCTACCAGCTTTCGACAAGCAAAATAGCAAGAAAACTGATTTCCACAGGAATATACGCAAGAGCTAAAAACTGATATTACAACACATCTGTCTCATTCTTACACAGTTTTTGTATTCTATATTATCTACCACAGATCAGAGAACATTCATATAGTATTTGTTTTTTATGGTATGTGTCTTTTGGGGACTAGCTTATTTTATTAAGAATAATGGTTTCCACTTAAACTCATTTTGTTGCAAACTATTGGTTTTTATTCTTTTTATGGCTGAGTATTGCTCCAAAGTATATTTGTACTACATTTAAAAAAACATAGTCATTAGTGGATGGACATCTGGTTTAATTTTATATCTTAGCTATTGTGAACTAAGCCGCAAAAGCATGTGGTTACTGATAACTCTTGCATGTGCTGATTTCATTTTGTTTTGTCATAAACTGATTCAGGTTCAAGAGCAAAACTACATGCCCCAATATTCTAACAGGAGTATCACAGCTACATAGTAAAAAAAAAAAAAAAAAAAAAAAAAGTGGGAAGAGTAGCAAGGTAGCCATCTTTAGAAAATACGACATACAACCCAGGGACCTAGTGCAGTAGCTACATAACTAAATCCTCAGCTTGCAATCACCAGGATCCAAAACAGGCACCATGCATGTCCTGGCTGCCCCACTTTCTATCCAGCGTCCTGCTTTTGGTCTGAAAAAGCAGTCAAGGATGGCCCAAGTCCTTGGGACCTTGCACCTGCATGGGAGATCCAGTAGAAGCCCCTGGATCCTTACTTCAGATCAGCTTAGCTCTGGCCTCTCCAGCCTCTTGTGGTATGAACCAGTGGATGGAAGATCATTTTCTGTCTTTCCTTCTCTCTGTAAACTGCCTTTCCAATAAAAATAAATAAATCTTTTATTAAAGAAAGAAATAGAAAATACAGCCTAGCAATCCTTCTCTGCTTATTTTAAATTGTAGCCACATTCTGCTCTCATCTCTTCTACATCAAACTTTCCTGTGCCCATTTCCTAATTTTTCCATAGCATTTGCATTCATTTTCTTTTGTTTCTGTAATACATCACCACAAATTTAGTGGCTTCTAACATTACCAATGTGTTTTTCCACAGTTCTGGAGGGCAAAATCTGCAATTGCTTTCACTAAGGTCAAGTCAAGGTGAAGACAAGGCTGCATCCCTTCTCAATGATTTGATTACATTATCCAAAACTCAAGTAATGCCCACTTCCAAATCCTTGAGTTAGTCACATTTGTAAAATCTCCCTTTGCCATACAAAATAACACCTTCATAGGTCCCAGGGATTACTACATGGACATCTTTGGGACATTTATTCAGCCTTTCGAGGCACTCCCCAGTAATTTTCACGGAATATGGCATATGTATGTGCTCATATAATACTTAGTAGTATATAAATCTACCAGAGAGAAGACTTCTCCATTTTGTTTTCTGTTGTATCCCATGAAAATAGAATACTGTCTGACACACATAAGGCACTCAGCACATACTTTCTGAATGAGTTGTTTGCTTGTGAAATAAAGGATGTCACAAATATTATTAATAAGATGATGTGTCTATATTGAAGCCCTGTTAACCCTTATTTTCCTAAGGCTTCTAAATAGTCTATGCCCCTGAATAAGGCCATGTGTGTAGTTCATCAAGGTTCAAAAGGCTAGCCTTTAACTACTGGAAAACTGGTGTGTGTTTTTTTGTTTGTTTTTCTTTTTCTTTTTCATTTCTTTTGGACAGTTCACACAAAAAAATGTTGTCGCTAACATAACAAACATTCAGTCTTGGTGGCTGTCATCTCCCCACTCTAGCCACTTGTTTAGATAGAGCAGTCATGAGGGACATACCGGATTCACTCTAGGTCTTAATTACCTACAGAGCATTTAGGCATTTATTTAGCTATTAACTAATTATCCCATAGTTGTGCTAGGAGTTTTGATTCTGTAAAATTCTACAATATTTTCTGGGCAATACATGAATAAAAATGGTTTATATTGTAACTTTGAATTTCCAGGCTCTTTCTGGATCCTGCTGGATGTGTGAAAATACCCGTGTGTGTGCGATTGTGTGTGTAGACATTATTGCACATGTGCGCATGGATGTGGATTATATGACTATTCTTCCTTCTCCTTGATGATTTCCAAACACAAACTCATAAGGCAAACTTCATAATTATCTTGGATTTATTTCAATGATGGCCTTTTAAAGATCATTATCATCATGTTTTTCATGTCCATTTAAGAGATAATATAGTCACATTTGTCCACAAATGAGCCGCTCAGAATACTGTCCATATTGATCTTGTTTTTGGAATGTGAGCCAAATTGGACTTATTTATATTCATCTCAGATGTAATGATCCATCCTGTTACTAAACATCACATAGAAAGCAGAATCCAAAAACAAAATTAAAGAATATATAAAGAAGCTACCAGTAGTTAATAGCTTCAGTTTAAGCATTGTTTTTCTAACAAGTGTGTACACTAAAAATTTGTTTGACAATCTACTTGACCTGTATAAACTTGAGTTTTTTCTTTTCTTTTTTTGTTATTATTATCATTTTATTATGATTTCATGAAACAGTTCTATAGGCCCTGAGATTTCACCAACCCCTTCCTAAATCCTCCCCCAACTGAGTTCTGCCATGTTATTAAAATGGCATAGTTTCCTCAAATACAGTCATAAGTCCATCATTGTGGTCATGGACAATGGCAGAGTCCAGCATGCCATTGTCAAGAGACATCCAACAGTTTCACTGGGAATCTATCCTTGTTCCGAAAGTAGAGATGCAGACTGTACCATATCCTCACATCTGGACATGTCAGTCTCCACTGCAGTCACTATAATTCCCCCCAAGTGAAAAGCCACAAAACAAAACCAACAGCAGGAAGAAAAACAGAAATTTACAATGCCAAGAAGCTAACCATCATGTCACTGGATATGATGGTCTCCATTACTTCCCCTTACTATACATCCCCTTAAATGAAAAGCCACAAAACAAAATCAACAACAAGAAGAAAAAACAGAAACCTACAATGCCATCAAGTTAAATAACATGCTACTGAATGACTATTGTGTCACTGAATAAATGAAAAAGGAAATCAAGAACCTTCTTGAAGATAATGGTGCTACTGTATGATCTGAGTTAAAAGAATTTATTGAGAAAAAAACTTATTTTGAAGAAATCAAGCTAAAAACATCAAAATCCATGAAATACAGTTTATGTTGATCTTTTGTTGGTGAGATATATCTTCTGTAGGCAACAAATAGATGGGTTTTGTGTTTTTAATCCAGTCTATTAATCTATGACATTTGACTGATGGGTTTAATCCATTTACATTCAGGGTTAATATGAATGGGTGGTAATTTGTTCCCCTCATTTAGCAACTGATTTAGTCTTTAGTCTTCCTTTTTTTTTAGATTTATTTACTTTTATTGGAAAGTCAGACATACAGAGAGGCGGAGAGACAGAGAGGAAGATCTTCCATCCAATGATTCACTCCCCAACAGCCACAATGGCTCGAGCTGAGCCAATCTAAAGCCATGAGCCTGGAGCCTTTTCTGAGTCTCCCATGCGGGTGCAGGATCCCAAGGTCTTGGGATGTCCTCGACTGCTTTCCCAGGCCACAAGCAGGGAGCTGGATGGGAGACAGAGCTGCTGGGATTAGAACCGGCGCCAATATGGGATCCCAGTTTGTTCAAGGCAAGGACTTTAGCCGCTAGGACCCATGTTATTTTACTGGGATGTTCTTCACATTCGTCTTTCGTTTTGGCAGGTGCTATTCCTTTTCTCTGTCAAGGGAACATCTTTAAGTATCATTTGTAGGGCAAGTTTGGAAGAGGCATATTCTTTGAGTTTTCTTTACTATGGAAGAATTTTATTTCCTATTCAAAGAAAAAGGAAAGCTTTGCTGGGTACATTATTCTGGGTTGACAGCTTTTTGCTTTAAGAATCTGGAATATGTTGCTCCATTCTCTTCTTGCCTGTAGAGTTTCCTGTGAAAGGTCTCCTCTGAATTGCCATTCCTCTATATATCAATTGATTTTTTTTTCATGTGCACATTTAAGAATCTTTTCCTTATGTTCAACTAAAGAGAGCTCAATTATCATGTACTGTGGTGAAGATCACTATTGGTCAACCCTGTTGGGCGTTCTGTTTCCCTTCTGGATATTGTTTCCGAATTCTTTCTCCAGATTAGGGAAGTTTTCCTTTATTATTTCATTAAACATGTTTTTCATTTAAATCCATTAAATACATTTTTCATTTACATATTTAATTTAAATTCATTGTCCAGTTCCCAAAAGCCCACAGAAGATTATACTAACTTGAGACTAGAGCTGTGAGTCAGTAACTCAACCTAAGTTTCCCACATGGGTGTCAAGAACTCAGTTACTTGGGCTATCACTCCTGCTTCCCAGAGACTACATTAATGGAAACCTGGAATCGAGATCCAGAGATGAACATCAAACTTTGTTGTTCTGGTATGAGACATCAACGTCCCACCTGGTGTCTTAGCCACTAGGCAAAATACTTGCACTGGGTAGTTATTTCTGAAAAAAAGAAATTCAAATCAGTTTTAGGATCACAGCACAACTCAAAGAAAGGTATAGATTTCTTGCACTCCCATCCTTTCACACATACATTGGTTTCCTCATTATCATTCTTTCCTATCAGAGGGTTCATTTGTTAGAAGTGATAATCCTGCATAAGCATATCATTATCATCCAAAGTCCACAGTTTCTATTAGACTTCAGTCTTGGTGGAGTACATTCTGTGGGCTTTTATAAGTGTGTGCTTACATTTGCATAGTATAGTATCATATTACTGGTGTTCTTGCCCTGAAAATCCACCTGTGCTCTTCCTATTCATCCCTCCCTAACATCCATCCTCCAACCCATGGAAATCATGGATCTTTCTACCATCTCTACAGCCATCACCATTTCCAGAATGTCACTTAACGTGTGGTAATCAAGCAGTGTGTAGCCTCTTAACAATGGCTTCTTTCACTACATAAGATGTATGTAAGCTCCCTACATGTGGTTTTGTTTGGTAGCTTGTTGTTTTGTAGTACTGTGTATAGTCCTGTTGACTGAATGTGCTATAGTTTATCCATTTATCTACTTAAGGACATCATAGCTGGTTCCACAGCCATTAGTTTTAAGCACAGAAAGAACTTCTCTAGTTTAAAAACTGAAGAACCACATGTCAGAAATATGAATAATGCTCTGTATACCTTTAGGAGAATCTCTTTCTGTTTGACATGAAGCCTGCTTTTTTATAAACAAGCTTAATTTATATGACTTAAAATATTAAGATGAAAACTTCTCCTAGGAGAAATATTACTTTAAGCATCATTAGCTATTTATACTTTAGAATGAGTGAGTTTTATGTCTTGTTCTTAGAAATGTCCCTAGAGATTACAGGGAAAGCACATAAGACAATTAGCAACAGAGACAACAATTCCACCTTCTCCACAATTATAAATAACTTACGTGAATATAAAATATAACAACATGTAAAATGTTTTGGTCTCAGTGCATATCCCACAGCTCTCACACAGCACTCAATAGAATAATCAGGGTTTTAAGGATGTAAAAAATATGGGCAAAAATTCCATTGATTGAACTTGATTACACAGCAAAATGATATTATTTTGAATGTTTTGCAAAAAAAGAGTTATTACTGTTCTTGGATGGCCTTATTGTAAATTTCATGACTAGGAAAAAATTAGGGGAAAACATAATCATTGTTCCTTATTTCCATTTCTTCCTCTCTGCTGACCTTGCCAGGTTCCCAAGAACCACTCATCTGTCTCACTATACAGTCCAGTCAGACTTGAGTCTGCCAATAGCTTTTCCAAAGGAAGCAGAAATGTTGAGCAAAAGTCATAAGGGGCACTGAAATAGAGAGTCTATTGAAGAGGTCATAAAGTTAGCCAAGAGTTAAAGACTAAGGCTCTTATCTCTTCCACAAATGAACACATCCTGACAAACCATGTCCATTTGCTTGGCTGCAGTTTCCCTCTCAGTAAAATGAGGAACAGGTAAGGCAGCTTTTCTAGTTCTAACATTCTATAGCTAATCCTTGACAGTTTTGTGCTTAATTAAATTCTAAGCATCATTAGTGCCTGTGATTTCACACCCAGCTGGAAATTAGCTATTAGTTCCTAGGATTTCATGCCCTAAGTTATTTTAGGCCAGGGTGCTGGTGGTGGTGCTCCCAGGTTTCCAGCAGAACCTGTCTTGTAATGCTTTATTGCAACAGAGATGGGGAGGTGGGTCCCCAGGGCTTCCTGATTCTCCTTTTCTCTGCTAGGGAAATCCAGGTAGACAGTTCTGGAATCCAAAGCCTTTCTTGGGCAGGTTATTTGAAGCCTCTGATCATTAATTTCATCTTTTATAAAATGAGAATAGTAAAAACTACCTCAATGGGCTTGAGGTAAGAACTCAACTACATAATGCATACTTATATAAATCAACAAGCACAGAGTCTGGCAAGTATTGGTAATTTTTGTTTTCCTTTTGACTTTATTGCACTGTGCTTTTGAAATTCTAAGTCATTCTCCACACTAAAAATAAAGGAAATCATTTGGTGAGACAAAATCTCATTATATTGTATTGTTTTCCCCAGACTTCTGACAGGGATTTAGCATTTTCATCTCTGACCATGGGAGGTTTGACTGGCTTAAGAAGAATCGGAGCATGTGAGGTACAAGTGGCATGCAGGCTTCTCTTATTAATCTGGGACATTTTTCTTGACTATAAGCTCAACTTTCCTCAAAGTCACTTCTGGGTATCCTGAGTTTTTCCTAGGATGCCAGCAAGTTGGCTAAGCCTGATTCAGGAGGGATGTCAAATCTTCACCATATGCCAAAAAAAAAAAAAAAAAAAAACAAAAAACCAACTGTGCAGTCTCCCCTTAGAAGAGTGGCAGCTGCTGGAGGGCCTTGCCTGGGAACTGGTGGTGTGCAGCATGAGGGCTAGGCATGGAAGATTGCTTGTTTCACTTCCTTCATCCAATCCAGCTGGCTGCAGGAGTCTGGGTGAGGAGCAGGTGAAGAGAAGAGAGTGGAGCCAGGCAGCTGAACTGTTGTAAGGATCTCACAGAAAGATCTGTTTTCCAAATTTGAGCATGTGGATCCACTCCTGGGAATCCAGCCTGGATCATGGGGGTGGGTTCCCTCCTTATTCCTGCCAGTTGCCTACAGAAGACAATCCAATCCTTTTGCATGGTGCCAGGAGCCCTTCCTAACACAACTGTTGTCCAGCTCCATGTCCACAAATCCCCTGGCATCAACTTATTATCTCTTGGACAACCTCCATATCTTTGCGTTCCCTGATGTGGAAGGCTTTTTTGCCTTGTGGTCTATCTTGAGTCTCTGCAGTATTTACATCTCCATGATGACATTGCATCAATTATGTCATGGGTATCGACTTAAACAAGGCTTGTCCTTCTGCTAGGTGTGAGTGACTTGAGAACATGGACCTTGCTTCATGTACCCTTAATTCCAGGGTAGGCAGGCATCCAACAGATGTCTCTTAAATGGGTACAGATTCCGGCTAGAAAAAGAGAATGAAAGAAGAAAAAATTTGTGTTCCCCAAGCATGGACAAAGGGAACCAGAAGCTCATAGTATGAGGGACCCCCATCAACCCTGGCACTGATCAGTCTACGGAGAGAGAAACCAGGGATAACAGCTAGAAATGTCACTCAGTTGTTTAAAGCAAAGATCCTAGTCACTTTCTTCTGTATTCAAAATATTTTTCCTTGTATATTTTAAAAATTCTTCTATTGTGGGATAATTGGGTTCTCAGCTGCCAAAGATCCTTGTGGTGCCTTTTCATCCCCTTCCTCCTTATCTTTGTAATTCCAGAGAAACAGCTGGGAGGAAAGCATCGTTATCACACCCGTGGTACTCAGAACTCAGTCACACAGTGGTCATCAGAGCAGCTTTCCAGCAAGAATTTTGCTCTGAGAAAAACTCTGCAGTGTTTTCCACATTTCCTCGACACTCTGCGTTTTCTTCCACACTCAGAGGAATTCCAAATCTAATTATAGGCATTTGTGAGAACAGCTTTCATTGATGTCTAATTATCATGTCGTATAATAACTTTTGTGTACCCGCCATAAGTGTGAGATTAACTTTGCTGTAATTTTGTTGGATTGTCACATTAAACTCACAGAAGCACCCACAGTCTTCAGCCAGCTTGTCTACAGTGCACGGCTAGGCATTCAGAAAAGACTGTAATCTTCTCGTAACTTAGAAAACCTGCTCAGAGTTTTGGTGAGAGTTACTTTTGGGATCTCTTCTACATTTGTCACAACACCAAGCCCTATGCTACAGGGCTGACTTGAAAGACTTCATAGATATCTGTAAAAACAGCCAATTTTGGATGGAAGAGGGAGATGAGTAGAACGTGTTGGAATCATGCAGGAAACTTAGTGGCTGCAGGGACCCTTGAAAGCCTCCCGAGAACTCCCAATCTGGCAGGAAGACCCGACAACATTTTTAAAGGGGGTCTTTTGAGTAATTCTTTATAGAAAAATGTGTTTTTCATTTTTCATGACCTTTGGGCGTTCCAGATATTGTTAAAAACCTACAATAATGCTGTGTGAGCTTTAGATCTAAGGTGGAAAGGAAGCACATTTCATCTGGAACAAATTTCCTGATATGGGGACAGATCCAGAGGTGGGGAGGGAGTTAGGCCCAGTTACACCGATAGCAAAACTCTGGACATTTCCCCTGTGGCTTCCTGCTTTAGGACATGGACTTAATTAGCCTTAAGTCACCCATCTTCTGCAAGTGCTAAGGGAAGTGAAGGGTACTGTGGAGGTGAATATCATGAGGTACTATGAAGGCTGAGTGTCTGGACTCATGAACAGTACCTTCGACGGCTCCATGTGAACCAGAGTTTTGCAAAGGGAGAGCTGTGAGAACGCTCTGAGCATCACCTACTGGAAAGTCAGTCCACTGCTTTGCCAAACACAGCCCTTTGGGCATTCTGACTTGCCTCAGGGATATTCTCTCACAGCTATGCTGGAAGGTACAATGCATGCTGATGTCTCGGGAAAACTAAACAACACAGAATGGGCTCAGATGGGCTCAGAAGAGGGGGTAGAAGCAGGTAGGTGTAGTGGATGGATTAATTGCATAATCTGAGATGGGAATCAAACCCGACTTACACCGAGGACACATTGCTGAAATGCAGGAAGCTCTGTAATTGCAGACTTTTGGTGGGGGAGCTGAGGAATGAGGGTGGAGGCACGTGGCTCAGTCCCCTTCCTCCTCAGGAGAAAACCTGCATGAGGTGTGCATGGGGCAACTATGTCAAGTAGAGTTCCCTCTCCCTGGCAGGACCGTCAGTGTCTGAACACTGGAAGGGTGCTTGGTGCCATCCAGCTCTCCCCTCTCACCAGGCTCCTTTGCTCTTGACAGAGCTTCCTGCTGGGCTGGCCAGACCTTCTTAAAGTTTCTTTGCATTCAAGGCTCTTGCTGCCCAACCCTCTCTCCTTCCTCATCCTGGATGCACTGCATGATGCCTCTCCCCATGCCTGCTCCAGTCTCTTCTCCCCTCTATCTTTCACAAGCATTCCCCACTCCCAGCCCCACCCCGCCACCATCAAACATCGCTCATTTCTGACTATATTTTGATATCTGTTCCCAGAAGACCCAAAGAAATGTTAGCTATAGGTCCAAGATAGGAGAAATTTATTGCATCTTTAAAAGGTTATTTTGACTCAAAATACAGGCCTATAATGTTTTATCCACAATTTGACGTCCAAAGCTCTAAAAACACTAAAACTTGATCTGAGCTTAGATGAGGCTACTTGCAGTCTATAGTTTTTCCATTTGAGTCATATGCTTCATTTCAGAAATATTAATGTTTTTGGTTATGGGGTGCTGCCCCCAACCAAGAAGAGCATTACATCAACTCACTACTATCAAACACATCTAATCTGAACTATGAAAAGTGCCTGGCTCCAAGTGCTTGAATAAGGGATTGTGGATCTATAGCAAAAAAAAAAAAAAAAAAAAAAAAAACAAAGAAAGAAAGAAAGAAAGAAAATAACAACAACAAACAAAAACAAAACAAAAAGAAAACAAAACAACAACAAAAAAACTGATGTCTGTATAAAGCAGCTCCTCCCTAAAGGAGGCTTCCAAGGAATCATATCTCCTATTTTCATATCCTGTGTGGTTCTCTCTCCTTGAATCTGGGCAATTTAGCAAACGAATGAATGGAGCAAAAATAATATTGTGCCAGTTCTGAACTTCAGCGTTATAAAAGCCTAGCCACTTCCACTTCTTTTCAGATAATCTGATTCATGAGGAAATTTGGCTACGCTGATGGAAACGAGTGGGCTGCCAGAGGTCTTAAGATAGCCTGAGCAGGAGAGATGTCTCTGTCACCGTGTTCCACCTGAGACCCTCTTCCTGGCCATTCCCCACCCAGGAGTCCATACGCACTGTTCATGTTCCTGTCATGTGACTACCAGTTCCACTGAGAGACACCAAGTGAGACCAGCGTGAGAATCATTTGGATGAACCCCAGTCAATTCCTAGCATTGTTAGAAATCGTAAGACACTTGATTTAAGTTAGTAAGTTATGTGGCTATTGTTATGCAGCAGAAGATAACTGTATTAAAGTCTTCACTTACACATGAGTAAAGGGTCACAGAATGGGAACATGCACACACATGCACAACCTGACCCAACCTAATGCAAAAAGCACTGAAGACATGTAATGATGTCGCCTTCCGCAAACCACATGCCTAAGATGTGCCTAGCAATGTGTGCTACCGCATGATCTCAGAGCAACCATGAAAAGAAAGCTTGGTCACATCTATTTCACAGAAGAAACTGATGCTAAGAGAGGGTTGTAATCTGTCCTGAGAAAACCAGAATTCATTCCTGGAAATTTCCTGAAAGATTGTCCCTGGCCATCTTCCAGCTCTTTGTGCCCCTTTATAGTGAAATTGTGTTACCTTACCTTCTTGTGACCAATTTCTCAGGCACAGCACCCTCCACCTCCCTCTGGGGGGAGAGTCGGCCTGCTCTCAAATGCATGCACTTTTGAGATCCATGCACACAGTTCAGGCAGGGGTAGGGACCATGAGATTTACTCTCCCTTTCCACACTAGACTTGATTGGAAAGAGTGGCCACCACCCGTTCTCCTGCCTCCTCCAACATCTGCATTACTCTTCCTCCCAGACTCTTTTTGCCTCTTTGGTGTTTTCCCAAGCACATACTCTGTTGTGAAATGGTCTCCTCTCACCTTCTCTTTTTGCCAAATTATGCCTTATCCTTAAAGTTTGATTTTTGTCTCCTCCAGGAGAATCAAGATGGTGGAATAGGGTAAGGACACGTTTAAACAGATGCAAAAACATTTAATCAGGATGAAGCAGAGAAGACACATTCCAGGAAATAAGGAAGGACAGAACAACAGCAGAGGGGTACCTGGAGACTGACAGACACAGGAAAGCAGCGGACACAACAGTGTGGTATTGCAGTGACTGATACTCCAGCGGCATTCAGCTAACAGTGATCTTTTTTTTTTTTTTAAATATTCATTTATTCATTAATTACATTGCATTACATGACACAATTTCATAGGTACTGGGATTCCCCCCCCTTCACCCCAAACCCTTCCCCCATCATGAATTCCTTCACCTTGATGCATAACCACAGCTCAAGTTCCGTTGAGATTCCCTAATTAAAAGTTTACACCATACAGAGTCCAGCATCCCACTTGTCCAGTTCAAGTTCAACCGCCTCTTAGGCAGGCCCTCTCAGGTTTGTAGGCAGAGCCAGCAGAGCGTCACCTCGATCAATTAGAAGCACCAACATATCATCAGCAACAGTCCAGGTATGATGAGGCTGGTGCAGAGTCCACTGATTGACATAGTCCGTCTTAGGGTTTCCCCTTGTCCAGTTTTCTGCTGCAAGCATAAAGCTGAGGTGGTTGATTCATCTACTCCATTTTCCATCTTTTTTTGATTAATGCTTTGATTCCTCCATTTTGTTCAGGGGAATCCCCCTAAAAAAAACTTTGAGGCATTCCCAGTCCAGGCTCCTACATGTACTACTAGTAAGCACAGTGCCCGCCACCGTCCATCACTCCGATCAGCTGATGGTTTTAACCCCTGGGTTGGTTCTCTTCTGAGCCCCGACCTCTATTGGAACCAATGAGTATCGCATCTCTCCCCGGCTCTGCCCATCACACTCTTGTCCCTCACCTAAACCAGTGGGAGGAGTGCTGGTCGGGTGTTGCATTCCCTGCTAGCTGAACTCCACCAGCAGCTGGAACTCCACCAGCAACCAGGTGGGAAGGGACTTTCACTGGGAGCTTGGGAGTTGAACCCAGACAAAGATCTGTCTGTCCTGCTGGTCTGTTTGATTTGACCAGGAGCAGAGACAGAGCAGCAGATCTCAGACGGGCAGTGCGAGAACAGAGTGGATTCCATAGCCCAGTCAGCCCCTTAGAGCTGAATTGGGCGCCATTTTGCGTAAGGAGGAAAGGGCAAGGGAAAAGCCTGAGCATACGCTGAGCTGGGGGGTGAACTCATTTCTGACTCAGTGACTGAAGTGACGTGGCATTCTACAGGTCCACCCAAGACAGGTCTGGGTAGCCCTCAGATCTCACAGCCAGCAGATCAAGAACTCTAGTAGTGGTACATCAGGAGCCATTCTGTACACTGTGGCAAAATTTTAGGACTGCAGGGGACAACAGGGAACTGTGCATCTGCTGAGCTCACAAGAACTCACTGAGTTCCATGGATTGCACTGGTCTCACAGGAAAATAATACCAACTGTGGCATCGTATGGGTCAAAATAGGTCCATGTGGCACCAGACCTAAAGTCCAACAGGTTCTGGCAAGATCAGCGCCACCAACAACCTAGCTATATAGGACACCTGGTGTCTCTCTAATCCTGGGACCTGCTCCAACCAAAAGTGGGAGAAAGGTTGCAGAGACAACGGTGCAGCCTCAGCATGGTATCACAGGAGGTGGAGAGTGGTGAGCCAGGAGCTTGGGCTATGGAGACCACGGTGGAAATCTAACATAAAAACCCAGACCTGGAATTCGTTGGAGGGAGTGGCAAATGTGGCTGCAAGCAAAGAGCTGGGCACCAACTGCAATAAGTAAAATCGCATTGTAGACCTGTGGTGACACAGCTTAGAAACCTGCCCCAAGGAGAAGACTCTGCTAATCAGAAGCACAATGACCAAGAGCAAAAGAGACAAAGGCACAATGAATATTACTGAAGACTCCCCTGCAAAGGAGCAAAAGCCCTTGTTAACCTCAGAGTTAACTGAGGAAGACATCAAGAAAATTGGGGACAGAGAATTCAGAAAACTCATTTTAAAGCTTCTGATCAACAATGAGAAGCACATACAAGAGTTCAAAGAATTTAAGGAAGCAATAAAGCAAATCAAGGCTGAGATATCAGAAACTAAGAACACAGTAGAGCCAATTAAGAGTACAGTGGAGAGTCTCCAAAGTAGAATGGAGCAAGCAGAAGAAAGAATCTCAGAATTGAAAGGTATTTCCTGTCATCGGGGGAAACAAACAAAAAGCTGGAAGCAGAGCTGGATCAGGCCAAAAAAAAGTATTCAAGAATTGAAAGACACTATTAAGTGGCCTAATATAAGAGTTATGGGTGTCCCAGAAGGTGCAGAAAGAGAAACTGGTTTTACAAATATATTTAATGAAATAATAAAGGAAAATTTCCCTAATCTGGAGAAAGAATTGGGAAACAAGATCCAGGAGGGGTACAGAACTCCCAACAGGCCTGATCAAAAGTGATCTTCACCAAGACATATGATAATCAAGTTCTCTTCAATCGAACATAAGGAAAAGATCCTTAAAAGTGCACGTGAAAAATATCAGTTGACATATAAAAGATTCCCAATTAATCTCACAGGAGATCTCTCACATAAAATTTAATTTTTGTCTCCTCCTGATCCAGCATGACGTTAGTCCCATTTCTACTCCTTCACCCCAGCATTATCAATGCCTGCCTTGCACTTCTGTGGTCACCACATATATTGTGTTACATCACTAAGCATAACGCTGTATCATCTCTGGTGTATCTGCCTGTCTTCTCTATTATTCTGTAAGTTCCTAAAGGCAGGAAGCTTATCCTCACCATCTTTGTATCCTTGCCGCCTTATACAATACTCAGTCTACAAATGACAAATAATTGGAGATTTGAATGAACAACAGCAGGGTTAGCACGGCCTTCCTTACTGCTACAATGTCCCCAAGGCAACAAATAATAGACAAGCATCTCAGGTTCCATTTTGGCTTCCCAGGTTCTCCAGGTTGTTGACATATAGCCTTGTGCTATAGGAATATTAAGTGATCAGTTACCATTTATTGAATGCAAGATATAACAAATAACGTCTTCTTTCAGTCAACTAAAAGCTGAGGTACAGAAAGAAAAAAAATGAGAATTTAAATGTTAGTTTTATTACAGTCAAAATTAACTAGAGAACATGATTTTACTTTGGTGGCTAAGTTAGGCTTGCAGATATTCTTCCCTCTAAGGAGAGTTGGAGTCTGCAGAGCAAACCATTTGTTCGTATTTGCCACCTCTCCAACTTCACCACAGAGAGGACAGAAAAAACGCAACTGTCTATGGTGGCAACATTAAGAGAGTGTTGATAAACACACTCAAGAAGCATGAACCAACAGCTGTTCTTTTCTTTTCGTTTTTTTTTTTTTTTTTTTGGTGGGGGAAAGCAGATTTGTAGAGAGAAGGAGAAACAAAGATCTTCCATCTGCTGGTTTACTTCCTAAGTGGCCACAACAGCCGGAGTTGAGCTGATCCATACTTAGCAGCCAGAAGCTTCTTCTGGATCTCCGACATGGGCACCGCTTTGGGCCATCATTGACTGTTTTTCCAGGCCACAAGGAGGGAGCTGGGTGGGGAGTGAAGCAGCAGGGTGCGAACCAGTGCCTGTACAGGATTCCAGCTGCACTTGCAAGGAGAGGATTGAGCCATTGAATCAGCTTACGGGGCCCTGATTGTTAACTTCTTGCAAATCTAATCTTGTTTGTAACTACACCTGATTTCATGTAGATAAGTAAGGTAAGAGCCTGGGAAGTTACCTAAAGAAAGTAGCTCCATGGAAGCATGAAGCTTGGGATTCAAATCTACATGACTATAATGACATATGGAAATCAGGCTCTGGAGCCCAGCAAGAGAGTAGCATGCCTGTAAACACTGAGTAGGAATGTAAAATCATGAAATTTACCACGCAGGGAATAATAATCATGGCACATAGAAAAACAACCTTCTTTGCTAACTTACCCAATGACATTTCTGAAACATGAACAATTATGGTGTTCTTAAGTTTACTTGGAAATGTGGTAATTTCTGTTTTTAATGGAAATTGCTAAAATGTTTTATTGCAATGTTCAGGCTGAAATAAATGAATTTTTTAACACTCTTCAGAAAACTGGCAGAAAAAGGGTAACCCTCGCTCCCTTCCTATTATAGCTTGAAATGCAGGAGTTAACTGACTTTCCCATTTCAGGTTCCTCTTTTCCTCTCAGATTACAAATGTGGGTGGGCAGTGGAGCTATAGTTGAGCTGTGTTAAGCAGGAAATGCTTTGGAGACTGTGTGTCAATGTGGTCAAGACATCTAACATCTTTGAATCTCAGTCCCCTCCTGCACAACTGTAAAATAGGGATATTAAGGGCCTGGCACTATAGCTTAGCGGCTAAAGTCCTTGCCTTGCACTCGACAGGATCCCATATGGGCCCCGGTTATAATCCCAAAGGCCCCTGCTTCCCATCCAGCTCTCTGCTTGTAGCGTAGGAAAGCAGTGGAGGATGGCCCAAGGCCTTGGGACCCTGCACCCACATGGGAGACCTGGAGGAGGCTCTAGGCTCAGGTTGGCTTCAGGGTGGCTCAGCTCCGGCCATTGCAATCACTTGGGGAGTGAATCAGCGGACAGAGATCCTCTCTGTCTCTCCTCCTCTATATATATCTGACTTTCCAATAAAAATAAACAAATAAAAACAAATAAATAAAGGGGCATATTAGAATACCTATATTGCTGAACTGGAGGATTAAAAGCAATGAACTGTATAGAATTCTAGAGAAAGATTCCAGGCATTCAATTATATCATTGATAAATGTTTCCTGTTTTGGTTTGGTTTGGTTTGGCTTGCCTTGGCTTGGTTTTGAGATATGTTTTTCAAAGTAGTCTGCAGGCCATCTCATGCTAATTGTCATGTTAGCAAGCCCCTGAGAGCCCGAGGATGCTGCAGAAGGCTGATATATTTCTGTCCCAGTGTGAGCTCATTCCTGTGAACACAGCACAATCACACTAGTGTTGAGGTACGGAAGCATCAAGGCTGAAACTTAGAACATGAAAAACAAAGTTAAACACATTTCAAAGGCCTTTCTCTAAGCCTTGCACTAAAGGACATGAGATTGAAACTGTTATGAGATTAAAAGCAAATGAACAAATGCATGAGGACTTGGGAACAAATGGATGATGGGGACAGAGCGAAGGAAGCCTTCTCTTGCAGTGCAGAAGCATTTAACAAGGAGCTGTGCAGTGTAAGAAATCATTCACTCCCATCTGAGCACCGTAATGTGACATTCAGCATTTTTTATTAAATAGTTGAGTATGCATATTGAAGTATGCCAAGAGCTAAATGTGTAATTCAATCTGCAGGATACGTGCTATTCAGCCTAAATGACAAGAATATCAGATTGTAGAAAAAGGATCTGAAGGAATAATCAACTCCTATCAGACAATTTTCTGTAGCCTTTTGTTTACAATTTAGTCTTTCCATAATTGAAATTGTGGACTATAAGCAGAGAGAAAACAAGTAGATAGAATAACACAAGAAAACTTCTCTGGCAAGTTATCATAATTATTACCCCAAAGTACAACTGAACATGAAGAATCCAACATTGTATAGTTAGAAAGATGTGCAGGAATACCTACCTGCATTTTGTGTTTCCAAATTTGAATATGCAAATATGGAACTTGTATAATTAGCTAGTCATAAATAATGTTAAAATTGTATGTAAGATTGTAAGTTGTTTGAGAATAGGAATTATTTTGAATCCACCTTAGCACCTACAATGGACTAGGAAAATCTGACTATACATTGAACTACTATAAAGAAGCTAAAATTTTTAAGTGTAATAAATACTAAATTGCTTTTGACTTTTTTGTATCATATAAACAAAAACTAGATGGAATAACACACCCTGTATTCAGCGGGGCCCCAACACTATTAG
Organism: Ochotona princeps; assembly: GCF_030435755.1. Taxonomy (NCBI): domain Eukaryota; kingdom Metazoa; phylum Chordata; class Mammalia; order Lagomorpha; family Ochotonidae; genus Ochotona; species Ochotona princeps. Next base: position 75,307,192 of record NC_080836.1, read on the forward strand.
TCTTTGCAGAGTAGCCTGTGCCATTACAGACAGTTCGCCTAGGAGTAGTAAGTATGAGTGTGGCTCAGTTCCAGGACCTGAGCAATAGTAAACGAGATTCTGCCATGATGACTTGGAACATACTTAGCAGTGGTGGAATTAAAGGGATTGTTGCTGTTAGGAAACAGTGCCCCATTCTGCCAGCAGTACAGAGGTTACTGCCAAATGCCATAGCAGAATGTAGCCATGTTCTGTCACCTTGTTTTCCTTCAAGATAAGCTGACACCAGAGCTACACAGCTCACACCTGGTAGACTACAGTCTGAACTGCACAGGAAGAGGATCAACAGAGATTAGGAGCAAGGCTGGGAGGTGAGCATTTAGTCCAGCAGTTAAGATGTCTGCCTCCTATATGTTGGAGTACTGGACTTCAAGTTCCAGCTTTCCACCTCCTGACTCCAAGTTCCTACCAGTGCAGACTGTGGGAGGCAGCAAGTGTTGGCACAAGCAGTTGGGTTCCTACCACCCACATGGGAGACCTAGATTAAGTTCACAGCTCCCGGTTCTGGCTGAGCCCAGCCCTGGCTGTTGCAGTAAAATTAAGGAGTGAGGGAATGAACTATAAGATAGGAATATTCTGTCTATCTGTGTCCTCCTATCCTTCCTGTCCACCTGCCAAATAAATTAATTGGAAAATTTAAACAGATAGGACTAAAATTAAGTACTCTTTCATTTAATTTCCTCCAGGATTTATGAAAGTAAAGCCACCATAAAGTTTTATTTCCCTGGACACTTTCAGAAATACACAGGAATCAGGACCAAGAGAATTACCTTTAGAATGTATCTGTTGCAGCTTCAACTTGAAGTCTTTTCCTCTGCCATTGTTCTTTGCCAGTGCCTACCTTTCATGTTACAATGGCCCAGGATTAGAAATTGATAGCCAAAACCTGAATTGACACAGCTTCCCAAGGAAACCTGTATATTTACTAACTGAAATAAATGAATACCTGCTGTTTAAGCATGCGTCTCTAGGAGAGAGACGATACAAGAAAATCCAAGAAGCAAGAAGGAGACAAGTAGATAGGATCAACTCTGAGGAGCTAAAATGAGACTGAGAACAATGCAGTGCTTTGATTGATAAGGTGATTTAAAAATTAAAAGAGGGGAGTCTATCTGAGCTGACTGCCAGTTACTCAAGCTTGATGGATGGTACGGGCTTTCTTCTCATTGTGGCATTTCAGATAAAGATGTGTTTTCTTTTAGAGAGAATCTTTATAAGACAATTGCTCAACTAGAAAAAGAGAGAGAGAGAAAGAATGTGCATGCGTATGTGCTACAGTATTTCAGAGCAGAGTTCTACACCTAGAATGTAAGGCTGTTCTGCAGCTTTGCAAACTGCCTTTATTTTCCATAGCTTGTGCATAAATAACATACTTTGAAAACATCCCTCCTGGATAAGCCTTCATTTTCAATTGTGCCTATGCGCCATGTGGTAACCAGCATGATTAAGAAAAAAGTGATTGTGTGAACCTCCAAATCCATCTGTCATGTCATGGGCATTAAAAAGCCTCACTGAAAAATTAGCCCCCTCCTTCCTCCAACTTGTGTTTTCCCATCCTCAAGACAATACAGGAAGCTCTTAGCTGGAGAGAAGGGAACAAAGGGGCAAGGAATTCAATAAAAAAAGAGATCCGAGGCAAAATGAAATATTGTTTCTGTGTCTGCATTGCTCTTTCTCTCCAGCCTGCCACAGCATTAACTACTTGTCTGCTGCACCACTAGGCAGGATACTTCTAGGGCTTCTCTGCAGAAGACTGAGCTCCTGGAAGCATCAGGCACACCCAGTGTGACAGGCTGGAACATAAAACATTAAACTGGCTAAGCCACACTTGTAATTCCTACATCCTTAGCATTTTCCAAGTATACATTCCTAATTAACTTCACATACAGGTTTAAAAACTTTTTATAGTCTCAGTGCATATTTTAAGGACTTTCTAAAATTGCATCCAAAATATTATCTAGCTAAATGTGTACATATTTTTCTGGGGAGAAGATCCATAGTTGATCATTGATTGTGTTAGGGATTTACACTCCAAAAAATTTAAAATCACTACAATAAAACTTTTACTATCTAATTTTTGTGGCTTTTTTTCAGTTATAAAAACATATTCTCTGTCTTACAAGAATTGGGATTTGGAGACAAATGTCCATGAAACACTTTGGCCATACACAAAACAGAGAACACAAGTAACCTGAAAAGCAGATGTTAAATTAGAAGGCAAAAGAGAATAAGGAGAAAAATAACAGATTTACAAGGAATGTTTGCACCCATTTCATAATTACAATTTAGACTCAGGATACATAAAGTGCCCAGTGTATAGATTTTTGCTCTTTGTTAACTTATGTATTTGGAAATTTTCTTTTTAATTTCTTATGTCAGTTATTAGAGAAAAAGATATAAGTATCTGTTCTAATGAACTAATTTAACATTCCTTCCATTGGTTTTAAATTTAAACAAAATTAATTAAATAGGAAGATTTTAGAGTAGCAATCTTGTTTCAGGTTAGAGGCCTCTGATGGGAAGAACTGTTAACACACCTTACTGTAAACAGACTGACTTGCAAAATGATTGAAATTTTTGCATTCCTCTTAATCTGATGATTTAAAAAAAATTAAAAATATCCCACATCATAGGTGTGCTTCAGAATGATGCACACTAGCTTTTTTTTTTTTTTTTAGTTTCATTTCATTTTATGACACAGTTTCATAGGCTCAGGGATTCCCCTAACCCCTCCCCATGCCCTCCCCCCATGGTGGATTCCTCCACATTGTTGCAGTATTTACAGTTCAAATCCAGTCATGATTCCTTCACTGCACGCATGTTACCATGCATAGAGTCCAGCATTTTATTGTCCAGATAAATTCAGCAGTTTCTTGGGGAGACCATCTCTGGTCTGAAGGTAGAGCTGGCAGAATAGCATCCCGTTCAATGAAAAACCACAACATAACATCAACAATGTACAACATTATGGAGTTAATTGACATGGTTTTGAGTGACCAATATGTTAGAAAATGCAAGTTCTTAACCACCTCCTGTGACTACTTCATTGACATTTCAATTTTAGTTTATACACAACCTGCTGCTACATGCCTTAAAATGGCTATAGGGTACTATTCAGCTGTCTTATGTCTATTTTCATTTTTATATTTAGCAGTTTATAGTATTGAGGCATAATTTTTACTGAACTTGGCAAATTTTAGGATAGTCCAAACTGGCTTATAACTCTAACAAGGCGTATGTCAACAGTTGAGGCACAGAACAGTTTTTTAGCAGGGGTGATGCACACTAGCTTTAACCTGTGAGAGCTATACGGCTGCAAGAAAGCAATTGTTTCAAAGGGTAAAAATAAAAGTCTCTTAGTAAGATGAATCCTAACATTGATTCTTATTTATCAGATCAGAGATAAGTGAAGTAACCTTAAAAATGGGGAAAACATCACTTCATGATCCTAGCATTTAACAATCTAGAAACAGGTCAGCGCCGCTACAACCAGGTAAATCTCTTGAAAAACCAAAAGAAATATCATACTTAGCATGAAACACAGAAAACTTTCTTCCTAAAACAAGTTAAAAAATGTGTATTTTTATTGTATATTATACTGAAAGATCTAACCAAGGCAACTACTGGGGAAAAAATCAAAGAAAATAGATGCAACTAAAAACACACAAATTGGAAAGTAAGATGTAAAGATACCTCTACTCACACAGAATTTTGTCTATAGATATCCTAACATATTCATAAAAACTGCTTTTGCAGCAAATAAATTAGCAAGGTTGCAGTATAGAAGATCAATACAGAAAAATCAATTATTTTTCAAAATACCTATTTTTTATTTGAGAGAGAGAGAGATGCCATCTGTTGGCTTACTCCTTCAGTGCTGGTAATAGCCTGGCCCCAGCAAAAAGCGGGTGTTACCAACCAAGATTTCCCACATGAGTGGCAGGGACCTAACTACTAATACTTGAACCATCACTGCTGCCTCCCAGAAGGAATATTAGCAGGAAGCTAAATATGGTGTGGACCTAGGACTCAAACCTGGGTGTTCCAGTAAGGGATGTGAGCATCTCAGGGGCATCTTAACTGCTATACCAAATATTCATCATTAGGAGTCTGATAGTAACAATTAACAAGCCAAAACTGAAATTAAGATAACAGTTTCATTTATAATAGCACCAACTTGGATAAAAACAGGACTTAAATGTATGGAAATTATCCAGTTTCATGGATCAGAAGACATAATGTTCTTGAAATAGCAATAATCTCCAAACTCATCTTCAGAGGCAATACAATCCCCATCAAAACCCTAGCTGGTCTTTTTTTTTTTGAGAATTTAACAAGTTCTAAAATTAAAATTAATATAAAAATAAGGCTACCAAATAACCAAATCTACCTCAAAAAAGGACAAAGTTAGAGACTTACATCTCTCTTTAAAGTTAATATGATCTACTTTACTGAAAATGGCATGACATTGGCATAGGGATAAATGAGCAAGTAAACAGAATAGAATTGAGAATTAGAATTAAACCTTTACATTTATAGTACATTGATTTTAATTGAGTGTACCAAGGTAATTCAATGATGATGAAATTTTTTTTTTTCAGTAAAGAATGTTTGGAAAAAAACAGATACCCAAACGTAAAAGAATGAAATTGAAGTACCATTTCACTCTTGATATAAAAATTAACTAAAAATGGATCATAATCCTAAGTGTAAGAGATAAAACTGTAACTCTTGAATGAAAGAGGAGAAAGTATGGTTTCCTGGGTATGACAACAATAATAAAACAAATAACAAAGGGAAATAATATAAAATGAAAATGCCGAGGTGAACTTAAAACATGCACAGCATTACTTTTATGGTAACATTATTAAAGTAGTTTGTGGTGGTTTATAATAACATTTTTTATAATAGCCAAAAGATGAAATTCACCAAACAGTCCATCAAATGATAAAAGAACAAAATGTGGTATATCCATACATTGGACTATTACTTCAAAGATATGAAAGAAACTTGTCTTAAATGATAAAATACATCATATGATTCCATTTATTTAAAATGCCAAGCATTGGAAATTCTACATAGACAAAAAGAAATATTCGTTGTTTCCAGGGACCAGGGAGATGGCAAAATGTAGAATGATTGCTAACAGCAGCAGGATTTCTTTTTTGGCATAATGAAATTGTTTTGAAATTTATATGATGATGGTTGTACAACTTTATGAATATCCTAAACTTTATATATATTAAAAGATGGACAGATGCCCTGCTATTTGATTTCTTATTTTTGATGAAGTTAATGCTATAAACCTCTAACAGTACTTTTGCTATATTGTTCAAGTTTTGATGTATTATACTTCCATTTTCAAAAGTTTCAAAAAAATTTTAATATCATTTCTGATTTCTTCATTTGAAAGCTTAATAATTAACACTTAAATAATTTCTAGTTTCTTTTTATGATTTCTACCTTTACTCCATTATGGTCAGAAAAGATATTTGATCTGATTTAAATATTAAAAGAATTAGTTGAAGATTGTTTTATCTAATGCCTAGCACATGGTCTATCTTAGAGAATGTGTTCCATGTGCTGATGATAAGAATGCATTCTGCAGTTGTGGGATGGAATGTTCTCTAAATGTCTATTAGGCAATGTCTGATTTGTGCTTGATCCAATTGGGGTAATCATACAGTAAATTTGTATTACAGCTTATATCACCCTTTAGATTTAGTATCAGTTATAAAACTGGGAGGTCTGGAATTATGTGTATATATATTTACAATAGTCATATTTTATTTTTGAACATTATACGGTGACTGTCTCTTTTTTTAAGCATGGGTTTTCTTAAAGTCTGTTTTTCTACAAGTACAGCTTACATCTGCTTGCTTTTGAGTTCCATTTGCATGGACTCTCTATTTCAATACTTTCACTTTCAGTCTGTGTACATTTTCATTGTTGAAGTATATCCTCTTATAAGCAGCATGTAGTTGGGTCTTGTCTCTTCATCCATTCAACCAATCTGTATCTTTTAAATGGGGAATTTAGTCCATTTACATTCAAAGCAATTACTGTAAGTCATGACTTGGCCCTGCCATTTTCTCCTTAAAATTCCCTTTGTATGTTTTGAATCATATTTACTCCTTTACTAGTTGATTTCATAGCTCCACATTCTTTTATGATGTTAACTGCCTTTCTCTGTTTCTGAGGGTAGTAAATCCTTTAGTGTTGTTTGTCAGGTTGGCCACATGATAATGAGTTATTTAAGTTTTTGCATGTCATGTAAAGTCTCTATTTCAACTTCCTTTGTGAAGAAACCTTTGTGGTACATTATCCTGGATGGCAGTTTTTTTCTTCTTTCAGAATATAAACTACCTTTCTTCATCCTCTCCTGTCCTGAAAAGTTTCTGTTGAGAAATCTGTTGTAAATTTATGGAAGCTTTAAAAGTGTCCTGGCACTTTTCCCTCGTCAATCTTAGAATGCTCTCTTTGTGTTTCACTTTTAGTAATGTGTCATGCTGAGATTCTTCTCTTATCATATCTATTTGGGGTTCTTTGAGCTTCCGGAATGTGAATGTCCATGTCTTCCTCAAATTAAAGAGGTTCTCTGATATTATTTTAACACGTAGGCTCTCTAAGTCATTTATGCTTTCAGGAATTTCCAAAACTTGAATAGTCATTCATTTGGAAGTATCCTTATGGCATCCCTAAAATCCCAAACATTTTTTTCACGTTTTAAAACTCCATTTTTGAGGGGTTTTTTTGTTTGTTTTTTTGCTCATAGAACATATTTCAAAAGACTTGTCTTTAAGAGCAAATATATATTTTTTTCCTGCTTAATCTGGCCTGCTGTTACAGCTTCATACAGTATCTTTTATTTGACTTATTGACTTCATGCCTAATATTTCTAATATTTGGGTCTTTTTAATATATCTCGCTGCTGAATTTTTCATTCATATCACATACTGATTTCCTAATTTTAATTAATTTCTAAAACACTTATTTGACAGGCTGAGTTACTTTGTAACTCATAGAGAGAATGAAGGAAAAAGGGAGAAAGAGACAGAGATCTTCCATCAACTATTGAACTCCCCAAATGGCTCCACAGCCAGAACTGGACCAGACTGAAGCCAGGAGCTTCTTCCAAGTCTCCTACATGAATGTGGGGTCCAAGCACTTGAGCCATCCTCCATTACTTTTCTCAGGCCATGAGTAGAGAGTTAGATAAAAAATGGAGTAGCAGGGACTTGAACCAGCACCAATATGGGATGTTGGCATTGCAGGTGGTGACTTTAGTCATTATGCCACAATGCTGGCCCTTTCATTTAGCTATTTATTATCTTGTAATTCTTTCAGCAACAATACAACTATTCTTTTAGATTCTTTCTCAGGTACTTTATTGATCTCCCTTTCTCCATGATCAAATACTAATGCATTACCATGTTCCTTTTGAGATGTTGTATGGCTTTACTTATTAATAATTCTGTTTCAATGTTTTTTTATACATTGAGATGATGAATTGTTCTATCACTTTTAGAAGATACATTGCTTTGTTTTGTTTGATAAGGCTTTTTTGTAGAGGTATGTTTTTGGGTTCTGGTCTGACAGACATCTTTGGCTTTAATTCCAGTGGGACTTTGAAGCAGAGTCTCCCTACATCTCTTGTGCAGCAGTGAGGTTCTGTGGGACTCCTGTAACTCCAAATGGTACCCGAGATCTCTATTACACAGATCCCCAGCCTGATCCCAAGGAGCTGGAGCTGTGGAAATTATTATTGGCTCCAGGGGCAGGACAATCTACTGCCCACCTTCAGAGCTCCAAGAGTGGCACTGGTGCTGGGTGGCACAAATGCTGAGAGTTTTAACTGGAAGAGTAATTTTGGCTGTGGAACCTCAGAACAAACCATCTTTGGCCACTCTCCATGGACTGCTTGTTGCACTATGTGGAAGGTAATAACCTCAGACCCAATCCACAAGTTAGCAGTTGCACCTAAAACCTGGCAGCCTCTATGGGAGAGCTCAATAGCTATATTATAGCCCAATGAAAGAGCTTAAGGTTTTAACATATTTAAATATGATTGTGAAAAATTAATGTGTGAAACATAAGTCTATTAATTATCTGTTGTAGACTGCATTATTCTAATTCTTTATTCCTTCAGGTAATTGTGTAAAGTCAAACTGCATAAAATTGTCATTTTGGGTTAAGTAAAAAGTGACTAAAAAACAGCAAGTTCATGCATTCTTCTCATACTTCTTGCCATGTAAGTTTGCAGTGAACTCCCACTGTGCCTGCAGTATGGTAGTTCATCCCAATGATCTTGAGCTTGACAGTGCAATCTGTTTTGTTATATGGAATAGTAGAAAAGGTTTATGAGCAGAACCTTTGGTGTACTGTACAATTTGGTTCATGCACTAACTGCTACTCACCATGAGTAAAACGTTCCTTGCATAGCCACTAATCCAAGGATTATGAGATCCTTATGGAGCCGAGCTGAACTCAGTCCACAGTCTGGGTTAGGCCCAACAGACTTACAGCCTAAAGCAAAGTCTCCCAGCCCACAAAACAAGAACTTTCACCTCCCTTCAGATTTCTGATTATGAAAATAATGGTTTACATTCAATCAGTTGTGAAGTTGCTTGTTAGCAGTTAGTTTGCTATAGCAAATGTATCGTTTTCCTAGGGCAGGAAAAAGAGCAACTGAAACCAATATAGACAATATCTGTCTGGGCAATATTCAAAGAAATGGAATCTTGTAAAAATAACTTCCATAGATGATTTTCCTGGACTCTGAAAAGAGGAGAGGCAATTGTGTACAGTGATGGTAGTAGATGCTTTGAGTACCAGGCAACTAATTGAGGCTGGCTTTAGCTTTTTGCTCATTGCATTAGAAGGAAAAACCAACAAATATCAACTTTTAACAGTTCTCAGTTTTGACCAAGTTCTGTATGACAGTCTGAGCTTTAATCTGAACTCTCATAGAGAGAAAAAAATCAAAGAAAGTTTGATTACAAGCGAGGGAATCATTGTTAGTTACAATTGGAACAGAAAGAGAAACAAACACCTGGACTCAATATTGTTTTCATTTACACTGAATTTTATGGTAGGTATATTTTACTTGTGTAAATCTAACAGCTGAGGACAGAGTTTCAAAAATATATTTCTGGGAAATACATAATCAAGAGTATATGTGTGTATTTATGTCAGCAATTCCAAAGAAAATTGCTATTAAGTTTTACCACTTGTCCTCCTTTACATCCTGGGTTAAGCTCTGAGAATAATATTGTCTGGTCTCCCTAATTATAACACTGGCTGCTGTTTATTAAGTGCTTACCATATGCCACTGGCTTTGCTGGGCACTTGTTAGCTATATCTAATCCTCACAATGACATTGGAACACAAGCATTATTGTCCCCTTCTCAGAGATGAGGACAATAGAATCAGAAAGACTGAATAACTTCATCTGTAATATCATATAGTCAGTAGCAAAGGGAACTAGAGTTTGACCCAAATATAATAACCAGATATAAAAACACACATCAATTTATAGAGGTTTAGTTAATGAACTAAAAAATGCTCTATTCAGGGACAGGTATCTGGTGTAGTAGTTAAGACATTGCTTAGGTCACCCATGTTTCATATCAGAATGCCTGGGATGAAGTGCTGGCTTCACTCCCAATTGCAGCTTTCTACTCATGTGCACCGCTGGAAGCAGAAGGCGATGTTTAATCAACTGGGTTTCTGCCACCAGTGTGAGAGACTTACATTGAGTACCCAGCTCCAAGCATTGGCTTGCTGAATCCTTGGCTGCTTCAGGTATTTCAGTAGTAAACCAGAAGATGGAAGATTTCTTTAATTCTATCTCTACCTCTCTCTGACTCTGACACAAAATTGAAAAAAATTTTAATGTTCTATATAGATTTAGCTGCTGTTTTAGGAAAAGCACTTTATTATAAGGTGGTCGTAGTCTGTCTATCTATCTATTACCTAAATCTACAATATAAACTCTTAAGAAACCTTACCAGAAAGTACAAGTTTAATCTAAATTTTCCATGTCTTATTCTGTCTGAACATTCAAAATCATTTTCAGGTCAGTACTTCTTGTACTCATTGTTGACCTTAATTTGGGAATATTGTGGACCTGATCTCATGGTAATTGTGAATCTTTGCTTTAGTAAAAAAAAGTGGAATTGTTTTTGAAGTCCACTTGAAGTAAAATTCAAATCATTGACTAGATCTCTAAGAAATATAAACACAGAATTTCTGATTGATCTTAAAAAAAATCCTCTACCTCCTGGCAATTTCTCACTGTCAGCCCAAAAAGATTCTTTCTCTTTCTTTCTCTCTCTCTTTCTCTCTCTCCTCTCTTCTCATTTGCCCTCCCTAACCTGCTACCCCTTTTATCCTCATTGGGTCTGGTTGCTGCTACCCCCTAGACAAGCTCTCCCACCTTCACATCTCCACACAGCTCTCCAGCCACCTGTTGTCACCTGACTTTCCCAGTCCCATTGTGAACCTTTTCTTCATTGACCTATCTTGACACTGGTCCATTCTAACCCTCCTCTTTTTCTCTCGTCTGTTTTCATTTCCCCCTCACCAAGTTCCAAAGGACCAAATTGGCCCCAACATCTCGTCAGAAAAATAAAGAGTACCTAACTCCAAAATACTCTGGCAGAGCGCATAGGGTGGGGTGGGGGGGGGGCGGACAAATCTAATACCACCTTCCAATAGTGCTCTTTGCCCATCACATGGTATGTCAAGTTTCTTATTGATGCTGCAACAAAGACAGAAAGTTTACTAATTCAATCAACATGAATTTATTAACTTATAGCTGGTTGACCCAGAAGCCCAACATGGTTTCCTAGGGTTCAGATTTTTGGCTCCAGATCCCCTTTATCCATTTTCAAAGTCAGTCACTAGGAGGTTGAGTCCTTTGTATGTTTTGACTCCTTCCTTTATTTTCTTTTTCTTTTTTTTCTTCCTTTACTTTTGCTCTCATCTTTCTAACAAGTTGGGAAACCTCTCTGCTGTTAAAGACTAATGTGGTTTTAGTAGGCCCACCAGGATAATCAAGGACCATCTCTGGTCTCCAGGTCCATGTCTTTAACCACATCAGGAGAGTTCTTTTGTCATGAAGACTCACACAGGCAATGAATCAGTTATGCAAACACCTGAGATGACATCCTGGGGAACATATTTCTTTTTACTGTTATTTTACAGATGGAAAAACTGAGATCATGAGGGCTTTTGCTGAACAGGACATCCCACAGCCTAGACAAAGGATCAGGTTAAATGAAATCACAAACCTCGCAATCTAGCAGATACTGTCATCTCATATACAAGCCTTTTAGAAAAACCAAATGACATTTGAAAATCATATAACTGTATTTATTTGATCTGCTGCATGGAGAATATTTTCAAATAAACAGTATAAAAGATACAAGTTAGAAAAAATGGAGTCTCAGAAAAAAAACATTAAAAATAAGTATCTATCATCAAAAAAGGAATTGTCTGGTTTATTTTTTCATAAAGCCACTTTTCTGCAAGATTTAGTGACTTTCGTGCAAGTTCTTGTCACAATATTTTTCTAAGAAAATCACATTTTCCTACAACATACTCTCCATGTGCTGGCTGAATTGAGATAATCCAAGAGTCCCCAAGCACGACCACACCAGAATATCATGTTTTACTCTATTTCCTCTGCTGAGAATGGGATGTTTAAAAATATGTAGCTAAGTGGAAGGCTTGTCAAGAAAGGTAAGAAGGGAAAATTCTGCTTATGTTATTACTCTTCAGAGTAGCTACAGTTGATGCATTATGCTCTTTAGGAAAATTAGAAACCCAGATTGTATCAGATAATTGCAACATGCAGAGACCAAGCGGGCATGCGCAAGGAGGCTGCCTGGAGCAGCCATGGTAAAACTAACAGTGAGAAACAAGTCAAGAAACACAGAAAGCTAATTGGAGTACTAAAGCAAAGAAGACATCATTTCACAATTGGGAGCTAATAAGGAAAGCACAGGAGAGTAGGAGGTGTGACCTGGAGGTGAGGCAAGAGGCTCTACATTGAGTTAGAGAGTCTAGTGTCTCTGTAAGACTTTCATCAAAATAAAATTGTCTCATAAGGCCTGGCAGTAAATGCAAGGGAATGTTGTTGCACATGCTTTGTTGTAGGGATTTGCAATTATGAATGTTTTTGTGCCGTTTTGGGTTTCAGGGTTTTTTTTTTTGGGGGGGGGGCATTTGCATTTGCATCCCACCTGCCAGAAGTTTCCATTTAAGCTTTCTCATTTTCTGCAGTCATGATGGGCAGTTGATAAAAATGCGGTGCTAAATTTACATAACCATTCAGTGACTGTCACGTATCATGATGCTTATGGAATACAATTAAGAGAATCTCTGATTTAAATAAAAATCTGCTCTTTTAGTTTTGTGTCATATATTATATCACAAGCTCATCTACATAGCCTATTATAATACACACTTTTATACTACTATAGCCTTCACCTAATCAGTCCTCTATGAGCTAATCAGCTCAAAAACTGTCACAAGTGGCATAATGCATGCAATTATCTTTAATTCAACTTCTAAACATGGAGGTGAAAGATCAGACTTAGCCAAACAGGCTTATCAGGAATTCATGAATTGATAATAGTGATTAATGGGAAATCACAGTGCAAAACTTGTTTTAATTTACCTGTTCATGGAACTGGTGTGACAGAGAAATGCGAACTTTCATTCAAAGCAAACAAAGACTGTCTAGACTACCCAGTGAACTTTAACCTTGGAGTAAGAAATGTGCATTCACGTTCAAGGATAATCTTAAATGACAGAAATCAGTGTGGCTAAGTAGGGATTATAGCTTTGAAAAATATCCTGACCTTGACTCACTGAAAGAGAAACGATCGCTCAGAAACGCCATCTCTGGTTATCACAAGTGTTTGAAGAAGGGATTTGTGTTGAATGGGAATAATTGAACTGCTTGTCTCAGGAGAATTTCTGGTTATCTCAAAGTGTGCTATTTTGGGAAACTGATCTTTGAGGAGTGGGCAAAATGATTAAGTGGATTGCAGTGCCTGGGTTCAACCAGCTCGAGCTCCAGCTCCTGAATCCAGCTTCCCATTAAATGCAGACTTTGGGAGACAGCCATGTTGGTCAAATCACTGGGTTCTGGCCACCCACATGGGAGAACAGGAGAACATGAGAGGATTAGTTCTGGCTCTGTGGGCAATTTGGAAGTGAATCAACAGACAGGATCTCTCTCTCTCTCTTCATTTCAAATAAACCTTTAAAAATTGGGGGGAGGGGGGAAGTAGTCTATGAAAGGTATCAGTGTTACTGGATTAGGACTTACGTTTTCTTAAATAAAGACTACTTATAAGAGACTCAGAATACTGACCTATGATTCATTCTTTTATTGAAATATTTATTGAACAAATACTATGAGATAGAATCTTATGCCAAGTATTGAGGATAAACATGATAAGCAAAAGACTCACAATCCAGTGGGGAAGCTAAAATGGGTTCAAGCAAACTGAATGAAACAACCTAAACGGTTGAAAATCTTGGGTGAGCTAATCAGGGAAAAATGAAAAACAAACTAGCACAATGTCAGTGTTATGTTTTGAAATGCTTCCATTTCTATTCCTGGATGCCTATGTAAGAAGTAGAAAGCCTTTTTGTTCCTGGCCAGAAGGAAATAAAAAGTCAGCAGAGGAGGAGTTGAAGCTGGTGCTGTAGGTTAAAGTCAAAGCCTGATCCAACATCAGGAGGAGGCTTTCTCTTGACTGAAAAGTCACGATCACAGATTGCAGGTTCTCACAAGAGGCAGGAATTATCCAGCTGACTCACAGGACCCAGTAGGAACGATAGTTCAGATGATGGCATGGCTGTGGGACACTGTGGAAGCTGCAAAGCTCAATGCTCTGACCAGGGTCTCTGCCACTGGGCCCATGGAGAGCTCCGTGAAGCACACCTCTATGTACCCTCTTACATCTCAGCAGGGCAGCAATGCACAATGACACCAGATAACCCACGTTGGGCAATGCCGCCAGGCTGATAGGAGCTCTGTTGTCCCAGAGCCACCGAAATCCAGAATTCCTGTGCCTTCCTGTGCATGTGCAGGAAGACAACAGATGTGTCTGAGTTGGGCCGCAATGCCTAAGAATCTGTTCTTACAGAGCAAATCTGCACTAACTGAGGCAACCTGCTCACAGGTACTGCAAGTACCACCAAAAAGAAAAAAACAAAACAAAACAAAACAAAACAAAAAAAAACAGAGATAAAACAGGACTGGCTTAACAAGGTAAACTGGAAACAACCTGCCTTTCGAAAAGATTTGCTCAACTCCACCTGGTTAGGACCACGTGGAAATGCCTGCAAAATGGAGTGAGGGCTTTGGTTTTTCTACTTTGTTTTCAAGAGAAGCTGAACTTTTATGTTAAACTCTCTGAATTTTAAACACTAGCAACTCGTTCATATTTGAGAATATTACGTAGACTACACAAAATTAATCTTATTTTTTATCTAAAAACTGGTCATTTCTGCTTCTCTGCTATAAGAAAATGAATAAGAGAGAGGGAATGAAGGGATGAATGAAGCAAGGAAGAAAGAGTGAGGCAGGGAAGTATGTGAGGGCAGGAGGGAGGGAGGGAGGAAGAAGGATGGAGGGACAGAGGGAGGTAGCAAGGAAGGGATGGAGAGAATAAAGAAAAGGAAGCAGGGAAGGAGGGAAGGAGAAAAGAAGGAAGAAAGGGAGGGAGGGGGAGTGAGCTAGGGAGGAATGAAGGAAAGAGGAAAAGAAGGAAGGAAAGAGGAAGGGTGGGCAGGAGGCAGGCAGGCAGGAAGAAAGGAGAGAGAAAATGAAAGCAAGGAAGGAGGGAGGGAGGGAAGGAAGAAAAGAAAGAGAATGAGAGAAAGGAAGAAAGAAAGAAGGAAAGAAAGAGAGAAAGAAAAAGAAAGGAAGGAAGAAAGACAGGCAGAGAACAAGAAAGGAAGGATGTGGGAAGAGAGAGGAAGAGAAGGAGTAGAGAGAGAGAAGAAAAAAATGAACGAAGTGAGAGGAAAAAATAAGGAGAGAAAGGAAAGAAGAAAGAAAGTTAAGGTAGGCAGAGAAATTGTACTGTGAGATGGGAAGAGGGGCATGGATGAGACTGGTGGCGAGATAACAGGTAGCAGAGAACATTGAAAGGGTAAAGCACTAGAGTCACTAAGCTTGTTTATTGCTTCTCACTCAATCACTATTTACTGCATGCCTCTTACAGTGTGATCTCTCAGCTGGGAAGGAGGGGGAATGGTGTCTGTACTCAACAAACATGGTCTAATGACTAGACACCAGAAAAATAAAATTGAAATCACAGAGTAAATCACAATATTTAAGGATGTAGAACCTGAGGAGGTCCAGATACCTGGAGCACAAAGTTCAAGGCAGAAGCAGTATGAAGGGGCGAGACTTATACAGCCCCAAGCAGAGCCCTACAGAGGAGTGTGTACTAATACCGACATCAATAGAAAATTCAGTGAGGATTTTAAGCAAGAGCCCCATGATCAGGACTGATTATTTAAAGATCATTCAAGGTAAAGTTTGGTATATACACTGCTACACCAAGTGTGAGGTAGTGACTATAATGTAGGCGAGAAATAGAGCCAAGCAAAGCATAAAATGATAAACTCAGGTGTGACTGCATTCAAGAGATATTCAGGAAAAGGAAGGAAGATCCAAGATGCTTGATGAGAAGTAGTGAAGGAAGGAGATGGAGGCTCTGCTGATAATCTCCCTGGGCATTCCGCTTTGGGAACTAGGTGAAGGATGTTGCCATTCACCAAGAACGTAAACTCTGGTACAGAAATCAATAGATAATTGGAAAGAAAAGTTGACGTGCTTTGCTTTCCTGGGTTAAATTCTTGCTTGCTGCCAGAGATACGCAAGTACGGGTATCTAACATGGAATTGACATAGGGGCTACAACCTTCAGAGGAAGGTTTTAACCAGAGACTTGGCATTTGGTGCCATCAGCAACATGCTGGGGCTGGAGGACATTATCCAGAGAGCTGAGAGGGAAAAGATCAAAAGAGAGGATCCCAGAAGATTACTCATTTAAGGGATGAGTAACAAAAGGCAGACTGAAGAGATATTTGAGAAGAAGCAGTCAGAGAGGCAAAAGAAAAAAAAAATCAGATGATTATATTAGAAGGCAGAGAAGAGAATTCTTGGGGGGAAAAGAGATAAAGCAACAACTTTAAATGCCCTTAAGATTTCACACTAGATAAGAAATTGGAAATTTAGGCATGAGAGGGTTCGGTGGTGGGGTGGAAGGCAAGGATAAGATATACTGTCCTTGCCACACACATGAATGTGGATAGAGTTCTGACAATGTCTTCCTGGTCCAGTCCTGACTGACATGAGCATTTGGGGAGTAGGAGAACAGAGGGAAGGTCTCTCTCTCCACCTCTCTCTGCCTTTCAAAGAAAATGAAAAATAAAAATGTAAAACAGATAGTGAATAAAATACAACAAGAAATTTAAAAACAAACACTGAGAAAAGTCAGTTAACTTGTACAAGGTCACACAGCTAACAAAGGTTAGATTTGAACCTAGGAAGTCTGGCTCTAGAGGTTGTATCTAGAGCTACATTTGTTTTGTCTCTTCCTGAGTCTTTTGACATCATTCTGACATCCAGTAATAGATACTCTTTTCTACTAAGGTGGGAAAAAAACAAAGGAGCTACGCTTGTCTCATTATATGTGTGCTTGCATGCAGAGTAGGGGACAGGAAGCAGTTAGGCGGTCCTCTACCCGTTCCTCTAAAATACCCAGGTCTGACTAAAGACTTGAGATTTCACCCCAATGGAGCTGCAAAACATACTTATTAAAAACTAGTATGTGACAATGACAGTTGTATCCCATCCTAGGAATGGCCACTGCCACCCATACACATGGGTGGTGCTGATAGAAACAGCATCTGTCAGGGGCTGGCATTGTGGCATAGTATGTTAAGCCTCTGCCTGTAATGCAGCATACCACACAGGCACTGGTTCAAGACCCAAGTGCTTTACTTCTGACCCAGTTCTCTGTTAGTGCACCTGGGAAGACAGCAGAGGATGGCCCAAGGTCTTGGACCCCTCTCATGTGGGAGAACCTGGAAGAAGCTCTGGGCTCCTGCTTTCAGCCTGGCACAGTCCTGGCCTTTGTAGCCATTTGGACAATGAACCAGTGGATTAAAGATTCTCTCACGCGCACTCTCTCTCTGTTTCTGTGTCTGTATCTCTCTCTCTCACTTTCCTTCTTTCTCTCCCTTTCTCTCTCATTCCCTCCTCTCTATTTCTCTATTTCTCACTGTCTCTATATAATTCTGTTTTTCAAATAAAATGCAAAGAAATACACACCATCAGTCTACTTGTGTGGGTACAAACAACGAGCCAGGATCTCCATTCCTACCCACCTTCCCCCTGAACTCCCTGATGTCCCAAATCCCTGGCAGAAATTACTCCTTTGCTTGGTGTAGGGGTGTGCTTAATTAACTAGTCTGTCATTTATACCTCTCTTTGAAGGTTTTTTTTCTGAATGCAAATCTTCTATTAAAAAGAAAAAAATGTATTTATTTTTGTCGGAAAGGCAGATTTACAGAGAGAAGGAGAGACAGTGGCCGCTGGCAACTCCTCAGGAAGCTGCAACAGCTGGAACTGAAATGATCTGAAGTCAGGAGCCAGAAACTAGGAGCCATGAGCCACAAGCCCAGAGCTTCTTTTGTGTCTCCCATGCAGGTACAGGGTCCCAAGGCTTTGGGCCATCCTCTACTGCTTTCCCAGGCTATACGCAGGGAACTGGATGGGAGGTAGAGCAGCCAGGACACGAACTGGCACCCATATGGGATGTCAGTGCTTGGAGGTATAGAGGATTAGCCAGCTGAGCCATCACGCCGGGCCCCTGAACTCAGATCTTAGTGCACACGGAGTCACAGATAATGAAGTCATAACAAAAATAAGAGAGACGTGTAGATGAGAAAAAATCTTTTGCTTGCTTAGTATTTTTTCTCCCAACTGCTGGTGGTATAGGGTTCAGTTATATTTATAGAACAATCAGATTATACTGTACAGATTAACTCCAAGACATAATCTGGACTGTGACTGCACTCTTAAATTAGAAAAGTTTTGAGTATGAATGTACCTTCAGATAATGGAATCACTTCTTTTTTCAAATCACAGATACTGCACGTAATATATTATTTCTCATAAAATGCGGTTTCTGAGATCTTTGAAAAGACTCCAATTGTCAGTGACAAAAACAAAGCAGGATTGTTTTTTGGGTTTTTTTGCTTTTTATTTCTTGCTTTGTTGAATCTCACAATGAGAGGACTCATCCCACATTGTGAGCCTCCGTGTTCACGATGCACTGTGTAAGCTGGGCATTTTCTCATCATTCTTTAAACATTCTCCCTCCTCCTAGCCCTTGTCCAGGTGCTTGGAGTTCTTTCCAAAGTCACAAAATACAAAGTGAGTTGAACATCTGGCTCATAAAAATCCTTTTGAAGGCAGAGCAGAATGTCTCTCCGATCAGAGAAAGAGAGCCATACCAGGGGATTCATACCAGACACTGCCTGGAGCTCGGGGCTCGTCTTGTTCATTTCAAACTCAGAAAGTCACTGTCCTTCCTGGACACTTAACTGTCTGGTATTGTGATTAGGAAGTATTCACAAACCAAGGCTTCACCCAGAGAAAAGGGGATGGGGGAGCCAACAACCAGATGCCCTCAATATGCAGTCCAGGAAGGTGGAGCAGTTTTTCATGCAAGCTGTACAGCTGGGTTTCTGTGCAGTTGTTTTTGATACAGGAACCATCTAGAAGATGAAAGCACTTCATGGCAAAAATATAAAGCTCAGGAACCAAGATGGGAATTACTGAAGCCACCAACATAGAAGTATGCTGGGGAAAAAAATCTGTATTTGATAAACCCTATGTCACTTACGAAACATGAGACTAAAAGAGAATATACATGTCTGCTTTCATTTCCTATCTCATGGAAGGGCAACGTGTTTTGCTTGGTGATTCGTGGGTGGGTCAGCTGCAAGCTTTCTGACAGCAGGTGTCTTGTCTATCCTGAACAACTCTGGTCTCTTTTGCCTAGTATGAGGCTCCACATCATTTGGACCCAAAATAATGTGTTGAGAATTATAAAGATTTTGTGATCTAATCTAAACCAACCTATAAATTGCCTGTGAAATGGCTGCCAAAAAACACAGGTATGAAATATGTCGTTGCTAAAACTTGACACACACCACCACAAAAAAGAGATTTTGTTAAGTACTTTTTTCTCTCCATTTTTCCCATGCTCTAGAGGCTAAATCCAATTGTGTTCTGTTCCAACAGGAAAGAAACACAAAGGTATTTTTCCTTAGGCAAGGCCTTTGAGGATGAACTGCCTCCAGAAATACTAAGCAAATCTCTACTCTGCTGAGTTCAAATCCTCAACACTCCATGTAACTAGAAAAGAAAAACCATTGCCTTGATAATTAAAAGGGCAACAAACCAACCTGGGCACCTACTGCCCAATAAACCTCCAAAATGTGTGACATAAACATAATGAGGGAGCACAGGGCCTGAGAGAAATCCAATAGCATCCACCTCCCAAACAAGCTAGTCTCAGAGGAGGCTCATCATCCAGTGACTCATGTTTACCTCTGTTATTTAGTGCCATCAAGTACAAAGACATCTCTCAACGACAGCAACATTCACTCACTCCCTTGCCTATAATCTTCAACTCTACTCTCAGAAATTGTGAGAGGGACTAACATGAACAAATGTCTCCCTGTCTGCTTCAGTATCTTCTCACAGATGCCTCAACGCTGGGTTCATTCTTCCTTCTCTCCTTTCCAGCCTATTTCCCTCCTCCTTCCTTTCACTTTAATGGTAGGTAACAAGAACAAAAACCATGCAGGAAGCAAAGGAAATATTTTTTTTCAAAAAAGATGCTTCGTGAACAGTGTAACACAAAGGGCTCTCAGTATGAGTAGCAAAAGCAAAAGCAACTAGCACTGTACCTGGCACCCACACTGCAATCAATCCATGGGTCCCACCACACCTAGGCTTGAAGGCACCAAGAAAGAAGGGGAATGAGGACACAGTGGGCTGTGTATTTGTGCACCTGTACACATGCATGTCTGTAGGGACTCCTGAGAGAAGCTGAGGCTTTCATTTGCTTTCAGAGACTCACAGGAGGGAGCCAGCGGAACATCTAGTTCCTGTGGTCTCCTTGCAGTTGTCTCCTTGGCCTTGCCCAGCCAGGAGTCAGCAAAGCCACGTGTGAACGTTTTCAGTACAGACATGGCTCCCAGGCACAGGTTAGACAGGAAGGTGAAAGGGGGTCTAGGGAGAAACAGAAGACACGAATCATAGTGCTGCATTCTTGGTTCCAGATTTGATGTCTATTCTAATGACTAATTAAGATATCTGGGTGCTCACTTTCCCCCTCTCTCAATTGGATTTCAAAGATTCTTTATTTTTCTGTCTGTCTGCTGATTATATGGCCCATGTTATAATACTTTCATAGACCTCTGATTGTCTGGTTTCTAGACTCCAGGACTATTTCAAAAGAATCACAAACCAAAGTGATCATTTAGAAAACAAGTCTGGTATTTACTATCAGACAGACAAGGATGGTTATTCAAATATTCACTGCTAGGAATTTAAATATCTAGGGTTTATTTTAATACACAAACCACACACTATTCTTGGAGCCTACATGAAAAGACTAGAGACTAAAATTCCTCACTCAGAAGCCAGACTGAAATGCTAGTTCAGTTGAAGTTAACCACATAATCAATTCTGTGCTAAAATTCATCTCTTTATGCAATGAGGGCTCAAATCTGGA
The DNA here is from genome assembly GCF_030435755.1 of Ochotona princeps. Taxonomy (NCBI): domain Eukaryota; kingdom Metazoa; phylum Chordata; class Mammalia; order Lagomorpha; family Ochotonidae; genus Ochotona; species Ochotona princeps. Next base: position 75,328,082 of record NC_080836.1, read on the forward strand.
ATGCTACATGGATTCAAACTTGGAAACTGTAAAGAGCATTATATTTGTAAAGGTCACTTCTCTTACCTACACTAATACCAGAATATGGGCAAAAGTACTACTCCCTCCATGTGCTCTCCCCAACCATAATAAATCCACTTTCCACCTCCATTCTGAGTTTCCTCTGAGAACCATCAGCTGGTGGCATCCAGCCAGAGAATCATAAGGACTGGGTTTAAAAAACAAAATTGCTTCAAACCTCACATGGGTTGTTTTTTTTCAAGCATGCATCAGTTTGTTTGAGGGAATTTCCAATGAAAATACCATGTCCCTCAGGAGGACTATTTTGGATACTGTATTTTCCAAGTGGAGAAGAAATCGCGGTAGCTTAAGCCTCCTTGACAATCACACCTTTCTAGCACTTCACATCTGAAGCTGCCACTGCCATGATTGAAGGCAGATGCCAGTGGATACCTCAAGCTCTGTGAGTAGCAGACATCTGACAGTATCGCTTAATGTGTTCCACACATCTATTCTCAAACAAAAGTTTCTTACAAGTAATTTAAGAACTGTCTAGTCTATAAGACCAAGAACTATGAATTGCTGGCTCTTGAGCACAAATGTGTAGTATTTACTACAAACTCCAGTTACGTGACATACAAAATCCGAAGTATTCTAGACACATTTCTGGTCAGGAGCTCCGCTATGATGGTGATTGTTTCTATGATTATACTTTACTCTTGTTGAATTGTATGTGTTCTGGTAAGTATTCACTGTTATCTGTTCCTCTCTCTGAGTCATGCAGCAAGCTGGTCAAAGGCATTAGAGTTCTGACTAGCCAATACACTAGTTTAATTCTCAAGCTATTTTTTTAATCTTTTGTCTTCCCATCTGATCCTTTTATTAGAAAATCAAAAATTATAAGCAGTCTTAAGGTTTTACCAAAAGTGATGTAATAGGATACACAGAAAATGAGCCTGGAGGACAGTACTCGACAAGAACCATTTGGTTCATATTCCACGTGGAGGAAGCTGGTAGAAAACATACAATTTCATAGTTCTCTCTCCCCTTCCCTTCACTTGACTTGAGTTCTATCATTATCCATCTATCAGACACATGGACTTGGGCAAATTTATCAGCTTTTATTAATCTTTGACTTACCTTTTCAAATTTGAGATAGTGGTTTTAAAAGAAGTCCTTTCCCACTGTGTTGCTATAATAAATAAATAAGATGTAAATCCCTTAGGACATCACCTCCAGTGCCTACTAAGTAAACCTGAACCCCTGGCTGTGCCTCTTCCCACTCTTCCAGGCATGCTGAGTTTCGCTGTTATAGGAGAGCAGCCATTGCAACAGGAGCTAGAATCCCAGTGCCTTCAACAGGACTGGAGTGTTCGTATTTCCTCCCTCCACACAGAGGCACTCTTTCCATCATTTCATCTCATTCTACCATGCAGAGCTCCTTCTTAGAATAAGATTATTTGTTGGCTTTTATGCAAATTTAATTGTTGAGAAGTTCTCACTTTCAGCAAAACTTATTTTCAGGAAACCTTTATTTATTGGCTGAGTCAACAATGTCCAACCTTACTATGTTATGGAAATCTCTCTGGGTTCAAAGTGTGATGTGCTTAGGCCTTGCTTGGACATCAGATAGCTGTGTGACATTAAATAAATGCATGACCAGTCCTGAGTCTCAGCAGACCCAAGAAATGAACACTGTAGCCCCTGTCTGGCCTCCTTGCAGGGCTCTGATGGACACTGTTGTGCTCCACTCTGTTGGCCAGCCTACAAGATCGCGCCACATCACAGCACCTACACTCCTTTCAAATCTTTTCATACAGAAATTTTAAAAGATAATAAAATATTTTGTAACAAGAACTGTTACTACATTTTACTGCACCTAAAATGTAGTAACAACAGGCAAAGGCCTTATAGAAAATCGGAGGTACAGGAGATGTGAATAGGGAGATGTGAATAAGGAAATGATATGGTCTTCCTAGAATGTGTTGGTATTAGGGAAGACCTTGAGGTCAGCAAAGGAGATAAATGGAACTCAAGGATTCACCCAAGACAACTAGCAGGACTGGGAGTGACTTGAATGGCTGGTGGCCAGAACAGTTTCAGATGACAATCCATTTCCAGGACAGTTTTTATTCTCACATGTCTGGATCCTGAGAAGGGATTTCTGAAGAGAAGCCTTATATAGTAAACCTCTGTAGAAAATAGGGAAACATAGGAGGAAATGACAGGAGATACATGAAGTGACAAGTGCAGGTAAGAATGTGGGATAATGATATGCCACTGGTGGAAGGATAGATTAGTGCAATCTCTTGCAGAGGAATTTAATATTATCTAGTAAAAATTAGAATTTGTATCTCATATCTCAGCAGTTCCATTTCAAGGTAAAACTTGTAGAACTTCTCTTTCCCAGAATGCTCACCACATTCATCAGATCCTGTTTCATAGCAAACAATCATAACACAACAATTGAGTTTGTGCATCTGATCTAAATGCTTTGACTGACCTTGGCTGAGATGGTTCCTAACATCTGGGGGTCAGGTGATATCATCTAAATTCAGCCAGGCAGCTCAGCTCCAATTCATGTGTCTCATCTTCCACCTGGGGCCAGTCTAGGAAACAGCAGAGGCCTGTTCCCCTTACAGCAGTGATAGATACTCGAGAGCATGAGCCCAATCACTTAGGCATTTCTCTAGCACTTGGTCACATCGTGCCTGTTATCATCACATTGGCCACAGCAAGTCACATGGCCAAATCCAAAGGGCAGGAGGAATCACAATGTCACGCAGCAAAGGATTTGGATTTAGGAAGCAGTGAAAAGCTGAGCCTTTAACACCAACTACCACATTTACTGCAGATTTATTAATAGTACAAGAAATAAAAATAACCAGTTTCCTAAAAAAAATGTGTTGTTAAAGAGATCATGGTATGTTTACAACCAGAGCATTACAGAGCAATGGAAATGAATAAACTAGGGAAACCTGTTTAAGTGCAGCTAAACAGCAAAATGTTGGTTAAAAATAAAAAGGAGAACAAGTTTCAAAATGAAATGCAAAGCATAAAATCATTTACAATAGGCTTCTACATGGCCAAACTGCGGAATGTATTGCTTACAGGTATATTCACATACAATACAAGTATAAAAACAGATAGCATGGTATACCCAAACCTCAAGTTAGCAATTATTTCTGAAGAAGGAAAACAATAGGATCATAGAGACAAAGTAGCCTTCACCAGGGTCTGAGATGTTTCATTTTCTAATACCAAAGTTTCAGAGAAAATATGGACATACATTCACTTATGCTGAATCTGAGTACTGAGTTACACAGGTTTTCTTATACTACTCTGGAGGTTTGTTAAGTGTTACAACAGTTTTTGCTCCTAAAACAAAAATGTTTGCCTTGCCCATTCTGACTGTACCCTTCACCCCTTCACATTTTGAAACTGCTCCAGGTATGGACACAAAGAAAATGAAACAAACCAAGATGTCTGAGAATGAGCAAGCTTTATTCCATCCCATACTAACCTCTGTGTGTTTGTTTCAGAAATCCCAGATGCATAAACTATTGCTTGCATTGGTGACCTGTCTGGCTGTATCATGAGTCAGCAAATCAGGTTCCCGGGACACAGAGGCAAGGTGCCTTTGCAGCAAGAACTGTGAGCTTAGAGAAAATTGTTTCTCCCACCTTTTTTTCTTTTTAAATTAAACTCTTATCAGAACATCTCTGAGTCCTTTTCATCCTAATGAAATGAAAAGGACTACAATGGAAAGAAAATAACACCCAAATTTTGTTAGCAGATATTAGGAAACTTTTAAGTGATCCAAGGAAAAACTGCCAGATGGTCTAGAAGTCAATGATGTGTGTGTAAAGTGGGGACAGTGTGAGTGTAGTCCTCTCCCACTTAAATGTCTGAGTAAAAAGAAAACAAAAAAAGAAAGATTTTGAAATAATAAAAGTTAAATTTACCATCATTTTATTTTCGGTGTGGTATTTCACTCTAAAAATATTGCTTTGGAATGGAAATGTACATGCATATGAAAAATCATATAAAATTGCATAACTCTAATAATGTAGGTTTTCCAGACTGTCTGGGCTTCTTAACCATGGATGGCTATATTAATATGTATTAACAGTAAACAGATGACATGACTTTGAAATAGCTGCTTAATTGAAGAAAATCAGATTGTTGGATGCAAGGCCATGAAGGGGCTAGCCAGAGTATTTTTCCAGAGGCATTCAGCTTGAAAGGAATATTCTTGCCTATTTGCAGCATTGCATCCAATGTAAATTTAAGTGGTTTTTCTATCATACAATTTTAGGGTTGTTATATATGATTTTAAGGTTGCTTATGATGATAATTAATAAAGGAAACATCTCCCTTCTCTCCACCTATCCTTCTTCATAGTTTCTTTTTTTTTTTCATTTATGACGCAGTTTCATAGGCACTGGGATTCCCCCAACCCCTCCCAAAACCCTCCCCCCATGTTGGATTCCTCCACATTGTGGCAGTAGTACAATTCATAACCAGTCATGATTCCTTCATTGCGGGCTTGTACCATGCACAGAGTCCAAAGTCTTATTGTCCAGACAAATTCCACAGTTTCATTGGGAGACCATCCCTGGTCTGAAGGTAGAGCTGGCTGGATATCATCCCCTCCAGTGAAAAACCACAACACAACATCAAAAACAATTTACAACATTATGGCATAGCTCCTTTTGAAACAGCTCTGCTTATAATGTGCAGTGAGAAATTTCATCATCTCCATGGCCACCACCGCCTCCCCCACCTCAATCCAAGCCAGTCACCTCTCTTACATGAAAATATGACAGTAGTGACTTCCAAACCAGTGTCTCCACGGTCACACTGGCCTCCTCTTACTATTTATGTTCCAGCTAGGAGAAAGAATTGTCTTTCTAAAATATAAATCTGGTCACGAAATTCCCCTGTGGAAAAAAAATTTTTTTCCTTCATTCGCTTCCTATTGCTCTGAAAGTCCTTAGAGTGCCCTACAAGATCCCATCTCCCGGCCCACAACCCCAGATTCCACTCCTGCCATACCTCCTGATACTCCCACCATTGCCTGTTTTTCTTTTCAATCCAAGATATAAGGCATTATACAGAAAAGACAAAACACTGCCAATTTTGTTTTCCCATCTGAAAAGCTGTCACCTCCTCCTGTCAGTCTCATCAGACTGAGCCACTCACACCATTTCAGCTGATTCTAGGGATTCTGCTCACATTCGGTAAGCATATCCTTTCAGCACATCTGCAGAAGATGAGACTTCACTTTATGAAGCTCCTCTTCATCTCCCCCAAAACCACCCTCCCCAGGCCTATCACCCCAACATAGCTCCTCTTCATCTTCCCCAAAACCACCCTCCCCAGCGCCTATCACCCCAACATAGTCAGTCACCTGATTGTAGTGATGAGTGCAGTGCCATGTACCATTTGGCTTTGTAAACATTTGCACAGCCGAGCTACATAGTTTCAAAGGTTACTGTTCCTTTGCTGAATAGCATTTATTTTCTCTGGAGTTAATAATTGTCTTTCTCCCCTCCCCATTGGCTACATTTTCTTATCATTAAAGTCCATCCTTATGTCTGCCTCAGCTATGTAAACATCTCCCCCATACTTTCAAGCAATGAAGTGGACATCATTTTTTAAATTCGTAAATAAATCTTATTTGCCCAGATTTCTATATCTGATAAGCAGGTGTCAACCAGGAATATGCCTTCATCATCAATTTGGTGAAATTTCAGGAGAAAGCTAAGTATATGCACTTGTCCCTTTACTGTCTTCACCCAAACTTCCTGGTTCTCCTTCATCTCTTTTCTAACACATCTCAGAGCCTTCACACATGCTGTTGTCTCTCCCTGAAACCTTCCCCTGGTCTTTAACTAGTTTCTGCTCATCTTACAGATATGTGCTTGAAGGTCACCTCTCCACAGACACTGTCTGGTTTCCCAATCTGTCATCCTGGTAACATTCTTTCATGAGGTTCAGTACTTTCCATTGGTAGCACTATCACAGGTATTTACTTGGTGTGATCATAACTTGAAATATTCCTTTCTTTTTTTTTTTTTTTTTGCTTTTGTTTTCTCACCACAACTTATATGTGACCTTTTCCCTAATCAGGCACATCCATTCACTCAAGGACAAGTAGGATTTTTATAGAGGAGTGACTAGAGCGAGAAAGATTTAATGCTCAGCTTCCTGACGTCCAATTAGAGGCTTATGAAAATTAAAAGGGCAAGTTAAAGGGGTAGCGGTAGGAAGCAGAGATGATGCTGGAACCTGAGAGGAGGCTTGGGGAGCAGGTAAAGAAGAAACACAGAAATCAGCCTCAGGAGCTTGCCAAACTGCATTCTGGATCAGTCACTGGAAGTCCTGGGAAACTGCTATAGCACTACAGACAGGGGTAGCTTTAATGTTAGACATTCTGAACTCATATTCATTGGTATACAAGCCTCTATAAAGCCAAAATTCACAACACCTTTCTTTCAGTTGCCTAACTAAACTACATAAAATATAAAACTGTTTGCCATACTGAATAAACTGTAGCACAAGGCATTCACTAATTCATTGTAATAATTCCCAAAGCACTGTTGGGTCACAGAAGTCGATGAGTGTGATCTTGTAATCAATTTAGCTGTTGCTATCTGGGAAGACTGGGCGCCCTTGCACCACATTCCCTGAGCCACCCCTTAATTTGATCCCAACTGGGTTAGTCAATCCCATGCACACAGTTAGCATCCCACTGCAAGTGCCTGCTAACCTCTGTGGCTCTGCCTCAGTGTTCTCTGGAGCCAAGTAGCTCCCCCAGCTCCTGAATAGATGCAGCCTGGAAGGTATCAGAGACAACCTCAACTAATGGGGAATAGGCTTTAACAGGAAGCAGTGTCCCTGACTGCCATCCTTGAGTAAGGCAATTTTGTGTCATGTTCTACGTGGTTTCTCAAAGCATCCGTGGTGGTAGCAAAAACAGCACAACAACTCACTTCCATCCCAAAATGATTCTTCCTACTCCCTCACTTCTGCTTTCTGAAATCACCTTGTGAATATACTAACTTCACCCAAGTCCTTGTCTCAGACTGCTATTGAAAGAAAACAAACTAAGTTTCTCTTCAAATTATGTCACCTACTGAGTCATCAACAGTGGGTATTGCACTGAGCCCTCTCGATGGCTGCCCCCCTCACAATGATCATTAGGGTTATGGGAACCAGTGAGTTCCCTAAGGGATGCTTCCAGCATCTGCCCTCAACTCAGCTTCACTATGTCCATTGCCCTCCAAACTTCCCCATCTCTCCTCCCAGCTTCTCCTATTGTTTGAACAGACAAGTAATAGGGGATGGAGATACAAGGAGAGAAAAGAGGAGTGAGGTGGTTGAGGGTCTCAGGTATAACATGGAACATACAGAAAGGAGAGCAGAGCAACAAGAACTGCTGAAGAAAAGTAAGGACAATATGAATGGCAGAAATGAGGCTTACAATTGGACTTTGCCCACATAGTCCACTCCAGTGAATGAGGGAGAGGGGAGAGATAAGCGGGGTTGACAGTTCCCCCACTCAGAGGCCAGATGCAAGGAAGAGAGGGTGACAGAGAAGAAATTCCCATGGTCACGTCCAATGAGCACATGGTTTCTCAGCCTTTAAACAGTATCCTACATAGACTTGATCAGGAATGGCTGCTCAGAACTGAAGGACCAAGTGCCAAAGAAAGCACACAGTACCAAATGGCCTTGCACAATGTGCTAGTACCAAACCCTGTCTCTAACCCAGGACCTCTCCAACCCTTGCCTGCGGGCGCTGCCTCTACTTTTCCCCACAGGCACAGCATGCAGAGTGCTCTCCTTGGCTCAGCTGTACAGTGCTCCCATTTCCTGTTAAGACATCAGAAACTGGAGGTGACTTCAAGCCCTAGAGGCAAGAACCCAAGCCCCAAGCCAGGTACTGCAACTCTGCCATCCAAGTGCCCAAACCTAGGAAGCTACAGGATCACAGGGCAGAGAATTACTGTGCTACAACCACATAAGCTGGTACATATTATTTACCTAAGTTTATTGCATATTTCAGTTACTTCTCTATTAATTTCTTAACAGCTATAGCACTATTTCTATTTTTTAATGACTAGCGCAGTCACATCGATGTGCCTGCAGAATATCATCTTGTCTGGGGACTCTTCTCACCATTTCAGGGTAGGCTTGTCATGCAAGGCCACCTAAAAGCCTAATGATAATCCAGCAGCTCACCTGACCATACTTATGATTTCAACAGGCCCTATACAAACTTTATTTTTTAAAAATATTTTAAACTTTTTATTGGAAAGACAGATTTACAGAGAGAAAGAGAGACAGAGAGAAATATCTTCTGGCCACTGGTTTATTCTGGAGCTGAGCTGATCTGAAGCCAGGAGCCAGGAGCTTCTGGGTCTCCCAAGTGGGTGCAGGGTCCCAAGGCTTTGGGCCATCCTCTACTTCTCTCTCATGCCATAGGCAAGGAGCTGGATGGGAAATGGCACAGCCAGGACATGAAACAGCACCCATATGGAATCCCAGCCCAGGCAAGGCAAGGATTTGGTCACTGAGCAAATGGCACTGGATCTCGCTATCCAAATCTTAACTCATCTTTCTTGCTCCGCACCTTGTTCAATACCAATATTCCACCAGATACAGAGGACAGGGCCTTGTTTCGTCTTTTACTCTGTGTAGCGTATCTTCCCCAGGGCTCTTACTTGTAATGTTTTGTATTACTTCCTACAGTTCTGTGGGTTGTCTAACAGCATCTGATGATCCTCCCTTGGGGGTCTCACATGAGACAGGATAGAAAGCCAGGGCATCATCCAAAGGCTACAATGGGAGGGACATCCAAGCTCACATGTTTGTCCCTGTCCTTGGATGCCTGGAACATCTGGAGGTTTCTCTCAAGGCATGATTGCCCTACAAAACCATCTTGCCATTTCTTACAGCAGAGCAGACCAGAGAGGAAGCTGATTTATCTCCTAGGGGCCTTCTAAGAGAACAAGGGATAGTTTAGAAGCACACAGTACAACTCTTGCTAGAAACTCTTGGTTACAAGCAAGTTGCAGATTAGCCAGGTTAAAGGGAAAGGAATGATCATGAAAGTCTGAATTCTGGGACGAATATTTAGCCCAACAGATGAGACATTAAGACTACCTCAACCCATATTGAAATATCTGGTTTTGACTCCTACCTCCAGCTTCCTGCTAATGTGCACCCTGGGAGGTCGGTGTGACCTCCACTAGCTTACTCCCCAAAGCAACTGTGTCCATGTTACCAATGTAGGAAATTTGAGCTAAGTTTTCAGGGCCCAGTTTCAGCCCTGATCATGTCATTGCAGGCACTGGTGCATGTGCCAGTACATAGAATCAAATCAATCTCTCTCTCTCTCTCTCTCTCTTTCTCTCTCTCTCTCCCATTCTGTCTCTCTCCATCCCTCTCTACCTTACTCTCCCCCTTTCTCTCTCTCACTCCATCCTTTTCTCCCTTCCTCCTTTCCTCCCTCCCCCTCTATCCCTTTCAAATAAAGGATTTTTAAAAAAGATTTATTCATTTTACTTGGAAGTCAGAGTTACAAAGAGAGAGGAACAGATATCTACTAACTCCTCAAATGAGCACAACAGCCAGAACTAGGCTGGTTCAAAGCCAGGAGGCAGGAACGTCCTTCAAGTCTCCCATGTGGGAGCAGGGGCCCAAGGTCTTGGGGCATCTTCTGCTGCTCTCCTAGGCCACCAGCAAAGAGCTGAATCAGAAGTGGAGCAGCTGGGTACTTCTGGCAGAGGATTAACCTATTAGCCTGTTGACCTAGCAGGCTGGCTTCAGGAATAACTTTAATTTTTTTTTTTTTTTTTTTTTTTTTTTGCGGTGGGTGCAGGGAGTGTGAATCCTAGGTAGCACAGTTCACTGAGGGCCCTCCTTTGGAGTGTACCTATCACAGATCTTAGAGGACAGTAGTAGCAAGGGAGAGTACATGAATGGGACCAGAAGATGGTAAAACCCACATATTTTGCTGAAGTATGTATTTATAAATGTAGTCATTAGTTGAATGAATGTTACTGGGATCAGGGCTACTTAAAGGGCTAGATTATAAGTATTTTAGGCCCTGAAACAAATACGGTCTTTATCACACTTACTTAACCATGGCTTTGGAGTGTAAAGCCCACCGGAACCAATGTGTAGATGAATGGTTGTGGCTGTGTAAGATAAAACTTCTTAATAAACACTAAATTTTTAATTCCCTAAATTTAAAGCATGTCCTTTTACACATGTTTCCTCTTTTGACAATTCTTTCAACCACTTACAAACATAAAAACTGCTCTCAGTTCACAGGCAGAATGGAAACGGGCCACCGGCCAGAATTGGCCCATGAGCTATCATTTGCCAGCCTCGTGTATAGACTAACTTTCACACAGGCAGTGACTGTGTTTGCTTTGCCCACTCTTATGACGCCCATGTTTAGTACACCATGGTAGTGCTCAATCAGTATTTTTTGAATGAATGAATAGTTGATTTATAAACAAATCATAAACCCCTAGAGTAAGAATTCCTCTGAAAAACCTTCAGTGTCTCACCCCAACATCCACCCCCTTCACTTAAAACCCAATCCAAAATTGCATTTGCAGCTTTATTGACGTTTTTCTGAAACTATCTCAGTGTCAGTACACCCAACTCTCTTGAATCCACATTAGATGTGCCCAGAGTACTGTGATTTTGGAACTTCAGTACTAAAGGTCATGGGTTTATTGCCTTTTCAGCTTCTCAGAGATGCAAAGATAGCCTGGGAATTCCACTGTATGCTAATTCCTGAGGCACAGCTGCAGTGTTAGTCATATGACACTACGGAATCCTGTGTTTGCCAATCTCCAGCATCTTCTACATGAGGACTTTCTGAACACTGGACTTCTCCAATCTTTAGATTCCTTTCCCTCTCAACACATTACTCACTGTCATTTCCAAATGAGACTCACTTCCTCACCTGTGTCTTCTATGCCAGAGCAGAGAGTCTCCAAAATGCCATGAACATTCTGGATACAGAGCCAGCTCATAGCAACTCTTCCTTCTTAGGGAACTGTCACTGTCCTGCTCTGTCTCATCACCACCATGTTTTACTGGATGACCACTCCTGGCTGTGACACCTGGACAAGTGATAGATTCTGTTGTCCTAACTGGCCCCATCAGAGTTTCCTGTCAGAGTGGAATTTTGAGGCAGAGAGGAATAGGCAGTGACCATTTGCTACGAGGGCTAGTAAAGGAACAGAAGCTGGTCTTTGGTGTGAACGAAGGCAAACAGATGGGTGAGAGGTGAAGGGGAGGTTCACAAGACTTCTCAGCTTCTGGGCTCAACTGTTTCAGGAGTCAGGATGTGTTCTTGCCCTTGGGTTCTTTGGGACATCAGATTCTTCTTGTAAAACACGTTCACATTCTACTTAAGCCCAGCCTAGCTGAGTTTCGTCCTTGAAACCCAATGTATAATATGTATATACTTGAGGTGTTTAACTTAAGTGACAGAGGGCTAGGGAATGTTTAGTAGCAAAGCAAGAGAACTCTTTGACTATATCCATCCCATAGGAAAACCCCACTGGCTAACAACTTCATGCATTCCTTTTTCTTTCTACTCTGTCCCTACTTGTGTCCTCTTGTGGTTTCTCCATGACATTTGCTATCTGTGATATCATATGGCATTTACCATTTATGGGCTTACTTCAGCTGTATCCATAAAAACATTTGCATACTATAAGGGATTAAGACCCTATTTTATTCTCCTGTATCCAAAGAAAATTCAGTGGTATGCAGGTTTCTCTTTATTTGCATTGTAAATGAACTGGACTATCATCATCCAGGTTTTTAAAATTTTTTTTTTCATTTTCAAATTATTATTATCATTTTGTGATACAGGGCTCCATGGGCAATGGGATTACTCCCTCCCCAAGTCCTCCACCCCTGCACACACTGAGTTCTTCCATCTCATTACAACAGCATAGTTGTTCAAAAACAGTCATAAGTCCATCATTGCAGGTATGGACAATGGAAAAGTCCAGCACCCCATTTTCAAGAGACATCCAACAGTTTCACTGGGACTACATTCTCAATCTGAAAGTAGAGATGCACACTGTACCGTATCCTTACCTCTGAACATGTCAGTCTCCACTACACAGTCACTATAACCCCCGCCAAGTGAAAAGCCACCAAATTGCCACTAAATTTTCACCTAGTTATATTAACCCTGGATATAAATGGCTTAAACTCATCAAACATCATAATTAGTAGACTGGATTAAAAACACAAAACCCATCTATTAGTTGCCTATGGAAGACACATTTCACCAACAGAGATCAGTGGAAATTCTATCTCATGGATTTTGATGTCTTTGCTTTTAATTTCATTTCTTCAAAACACCTTTTTTCTCATTAAACTCTTCACTGACTCATAGATCATACAGTAGCATCATTTTCTTCAAGAAGGCTCTTGATTTTCTTTTTCATTTCTTTAGCGACACATTAGTCATTCAGTAGCATGTTACTTAACTTCATGGTGTTATAAATTTCTTTTTTGTCTTCCAGTTGTTCATTTTGCTTTATGGCTTTTCATTTAAGGGGATGTACAGTCACTGTGCGATGGAAACTATCATATCCAATGGCATGTTGTTTAACTTCACAGCATTGAAAATTTCTATTTTTCCTCCTATTGTTGAGTTTTTATCTTAATCAGATTAACTTAATTTTGATCAAAATAGAGGTTTATTTGTAAACTAAGATCCACTAAGCAAACATGGGGTAGTCAGCGGTGGGAAATGGCAAGAACTACATTCTCTTAATCTGCCAAAACTCCTGGTCACAAAGAAAAGGAACAACCAGTACAGACTGTGACTTCAGTAAGTGGATAACTTAGGTTTCAATATTAAATTCACTCACAAGTGTGTTATGCAAGGGGACACATCCTCTGCTGGTTTCTGTGTTCAACAGGCAGCTGGAAACTCACACAGGATGCCAAAACTATGTGACCTACATTGCAGTTAGACGGTACTTGCTAAAACGAAATTGAAGATCCAGAATCTTTCAGTTTAAGTTTCTTGGGGACTATTCTGTGTCCTGGATAATAGAGTCACAAACGTATTTTTAAACGTATTTCTTTCTGTACTTCCAGATGCTTAAAACCTTGCTAATTTGTTTCCCTATCTTTAAGAAAACAAACAACCCTTTCTCACTGAAGCCTTTTTTCAGGCTTAAAACTATGAATTCATTGAAAGTTTAACTAATGGACCATATTATTACCTCACTCAAGTTAAAGTAAGCTCTGAGATGCCTTTTGGCATACACTTTACATCTGTTTCTAATAGTGCATAAAGTAAGTAAAGCTCAATCATCATCATGTAGTCAGACTTATGATCTCCTCATATCCATGAACTGGAAGTGCATTTTCAGAAGTCAAAAGTAAATGTTTAAAAGCACATTCCACGTTCCCATGGGATTCATTGCATGGGCCTCCTCAGATTTTCCAACCAATTCCTTCAAGTGGGCATGAAGTTCTTTTTGTGCATGTTGCAATAAAATGCAAGGCTGGGGTCTGTTTTGAAACCTGGCCCAAGAATAGTTTTTTTCCCAAGTTAAGATCTGTTCTGGACAATGTGTCTATAAGTATCCTTTACTCTTAGTGCCTCAGATTGAGTAAATGCATCCTAAGGCTTATGTAGCTGCCCCTGCACCTTTTGTTTGTCAAGTTCAACCCATGGAGAGCCTCTTATTGCCCTAAGTTTCCAGAGAGAAATTCATGAGCTATATCCACATTGCCATGGGTATAATTTTGGTCTGGAATGTTTTTCCATTCTTCTTTATTATCTGGCTCCCTTCCTCCACTCCTCCTTCCCATCTGACTAATCGGCAAATTTCTTTAAGGAAGACTTCACCAACCCACCAAAATTAATCATTCTCTTCCCAGTGCCACCCACAGCTCTGCTTTTATTGCTACAGCACTTAGAGACCATGTTAGTCAATGATTCCTTTCTCTTCTTCTGTGGGCTGCTCCTCCCCAGTCCTATCTTTTAGATATGAATTCCCTTTGAGACATGGTTCTATTTTACTCATCTTTGCATGCTCAGCACCTAGCTTAGTGGATGTAACAAGGTTGCAAAAGAAAAGTGAGTTAGGTACATTGCTACATCAATCATGCACTCTCATCCACATCTCCCTCAGCTCCTTTTTCTATGCCTACAAGCATTCTCAGCCATCTTTTAAAACTATCCATAATAAAGGATTTTAACTCTGAATAAATAAACATCCATGGGTCCACAGGAACATACATGAATAACAATCAGATATAGGAGAATAAAAAGCTCTTCCTTTTATTGTAACAGCAATTAATACATTTGAAAAATGATAAAGTTAGAAAATGAACTTTGATGATCAATATAATGGTTACTGACTCACGTGGAAGTCATCAATGAGAGCATAAATTTGAAGAGAAACAGGATATTGATGTAATCTCAAAATATCACTTCACATGATTTCTATTCATTACAAAGAGAACAGAAAGTTCACAGTAGAGAAATCTAGCAAGTCAAACCTTGACCAAAGAAACAGAATGATCAGAGCCAGAACAAATTAATGCTAGACGCATGCTGATATGATATACTGTGAAAGCACAATATCACTTCTACAATACATAAATGCATTATTAAATCTAATCATGAGGATACATCAGACTAACCAAAATCAAGGAACACCCTACAAAATAGCCAGCTTATTTTCTTAAAAAGGTAACACTTCACCAAATATGAAGAAAGACTAATTCTCAATTAAAGGAAACTAAAGAAACATGATAATGAACATAGCACATGATCTGGAATGTTCTTGTGCAAGATAGAACATCATTGGAACAGTTGGTAAAATCCAAATAAGGTAATATTATTATAGCAATATTGATTTCCTGATCCAAGTTATTATGTGTCGTAGTTGAACAGAGAATATTATTGTTACTAGGGATATACTGAAGTACAAGGTATAAAATAACATATTTGTAACTTACTCCTAAATAATTCAGAAAGAAATTATAGGGGAGGGAGTGTGAAAGAAACAAATCTGAAATTCTCAACCAATTAACTCCAATCCAGTCATCAGCTGTCAGCTCACATAAACCCTCCCTGGAGAAGCCTTCTATAACTGTCCTATTGAATTCTGATAGTACTCTGTGATTCCTCTCCAGATCACTTAGCACCACATAATAGAGTTGTCAATTTGCCTATCTGTCTCCTTACTATAAAATCCAGAGGACCAGAGACCATAGCTTGTTCATCTTGATATTCATGGCACTTCACACAGTTCCTGGCACAAACTAGACAATCAATGTTCCCTGAATGTGTAACTGATTGACAAGAGTGACATGCTACATCTGAAAAGAAAATCTGGTTTCTTTTTTCCCAGATCTTGAAGAATGAAATGATATTATCAAGCCGGATGTTCTTTTGTTTTTGTTTAAGTAGGCATATTTCATTGTTATATGTTTTTAGTACACTTGGACTATAATAACATCTGTGGAACTACTGTCTGGTTCCTATAATAATAGATTCAAATCAGACAGTAAAAGCTTTCCATCAGACTTCAATTTATTTGCAGATCTTCTCAAGCTTAACACCAGTTATAGTTCTCTTTACATTCTAGTTTCCTACTGGCTTCCATTTTGTAGAAAAAATGAAGCTTGGAGTGGGGCATAAATATTATCTTTAATCTTTCAGGAGCTTCAAGATAATGATTAAATAATAACTTTATTCTCCTGAAAAAAGAATCTGTCAATTTGTGGGAACAGAGGAAAGTGCTGTGGCACAGTCATTTAAGTAGCCACTTGGAATGTTCTCAATGTATCCTGGAGTGCCTAGGTCGAAGTTGCAGCTCCTCTGCTTCCACCTCACCTTCTTGCTAATGTGCCTGAGAGGCAGCAGGTGCTGACACAATCACTGAGGCTTCTGCCACCACATAGAAAACCTGGATGGAGTTTCTTGATCCTAGCTTCAGCCTGGCCTACCATGACTTATGTGGGCATTTGGGGAGTAAACCAATAGATGAATTATTCATTCATTCATTCTCTCTCTCTCTTCCATTAAAATAAATAGAAAACATTTTTAAGACTTATTCATTTTTGCTGGATCATACGGTATGTCGATTTTGAGTTGTTTGAATGTTCTCCATAGTGATTTCCATAGAGGCTGTACCAACCTGCAGCCCCACCAGCAATGGAGTAGGGTTCCCTTTTCCCCGCAACCTCGCCAACAAGTGTTGTTGGTGTTTTTCTTCATGTGGGCCAATCTTACCGGCGTCAGGTGGTATAGCACTCCTGGGAATATATCCAAAACACCTGTTTCATGAGAAACCAACATGCACCCCTATGTTCATAGCAGCTCAATCAGTAACTGCAAAAACATGGAAGCAACCAAGATGCCCATCAGCAGAGGACTGGATAAGAAAGCTATGGTTCATCTACTCCATGGAATACTACTCAGCTATTAAAAAAAACAAAATGCAGTTCTTTGTGGCCAAATGGGCCCAAATGGAAACCATAATGCTAAGAGAAATGAGCCAATCCCAAAAGGTTAGATACCACGTTTGCCTTAATTTAAGATGATATGATGTTATGTAAAACATGTTATGTTATGTATGTTATGTTATATGTTGTATATAAACTAAAATTGAAATGTCAATGAGGTGGTCACAGAATGTGGTTAAGAACTCGCATTTATTTTTAACATTGGTTACTCAATACTATGTCAATTCCTTAATGATGTAAATTTTTGCTGATGGTATGTTGGAGCTTTTAATTGATCGGGATGATACTCTGCGGGCTCTGCCTTCAAAAAAGAGGGGTTCTTCCTAAGAAGCCATTGAACTTGACTAGACAATAAGATGCAGGACTCTATGTTTGGTATATGCTTGCAATGAAGGAATCTCAACTGAACTTGAACTGTGGTTATGCAACAAGGTGGAGGAATCCACCATGGGGGGAGGGCTTGTGGAGGGGTGGGGAAAATCCCAGTACCTATGAAACTGTGTCACATAATACAATGTAATTAATGAATAAATTTTTAAAATACCAAAAAAAGAAAAATGTAAAATTAAAGACCACAAAAAAAAGACTTATTTATTTTTATTTGAAAGGCAGATTTTACAGAGAAATGAGAACCAGAGAGAAAGATCTTCCATCTGCTGGTTTACTCTCCAAATGGCTGCAATACCTGGAGCTGAGCCAATCTGAAACCAGGACCTTCTTCTGGGTCTCCCACATGGATGAAGGTCCCCAAGGACTTGAGCCATCCTTCCCTGCTTTCTCAATCCATAATCAGGAAGTTTTGTCAGAAATGGTGCAGCCAGAACATAAAATGGCACTCATATGGGATGCTGTCACTTGCAGGTGGGGGATTAGCCATTTGAGCCACTGTGCTAGCCCCTAAAAAATATTTTTATAAGGTGTTTACAAAAATAAAAATCTGGAACAACCTTGCAGAGAAATTCCTTATTTTTGTCTCCTCTAAGGATTTTCCCAATCAGCCTTTATAATATCTTCTCTCAACTATAAATGAGTTTTGGGGGGCTGGCTTTCAGCTTAGCTAAGACACTGATTGAGACACTTGCAGCTTGTATTGGACAGTGTCTGGGTTCAGAGTGCTAGCTGCCTGTTCCTGCTTTCTGCAAATGCAAACCCAGAGAAGCAGAGGTGACGGCTCAAGTCCTTGCCACTTATGTGAGAGACTGGAATGAAGTTCCTGGCTCCAGGCTTCTGCCTGGGCCACCACTGCAGGCATTTGGGGAGTAAACAGGCAGATGGAAAAATTCTCTTCCCCCATACCTTTTGTTGTTGAAATAAATAAAAATAAATTTTAAGAGAAAAAAAAAAGAAATTGAGTTGCATTTTATATCTGAAGCCATCAAGTTGAAGTAGAGGTGACACTTTGAACTCCTGACATGGCGCTTAAACCAGATGGAATCTTAATACAATACTAGTTCATTACTTTAAACAGAAAGAAACCCCACACATTGCTTTCTTTTGGTGGAAGATTATGAGCAAAAATACATTCAGAATCTAGTTTCACTGGCTTAGAGACAGTATCCGCTAGAACTTTAGCTTCCTCGGCTACAGTTAGGAAAATGTGGCTTTGGCTGAGTGTGGTTTTGTGGGTTTAAATTTGGATATGGACTTGGATAGATATTGTAGATGGACAATAAACCATGACAGCTCATAAAAAAATCTCTGAATACTGTAGGGAGAATTGCTGGGAATTTTTCTCAAAGATTCCTCTTTCACAAACCCAAAAGTCAAGCTCAAATGTTGCTCTTGTGTAATCCTCTGGGATTCAGTCACCCAGGGATTCAATATTTGGTGATGATGATGGTTTTATAGTACATACAAATATCCGAAATATAAAATGAGAATTTCAGCAGAAGCATCACTTCTTGTGTCACAAAAATACAGGAAGGAGAAAAGGCAGCAACAGGGAGAGCATGAAAGATAAAGCGCTGGAAAGTTAACTGTCCAACAAGGATAACAAAAGACCTAGGAGAAAATCTTGTGTCCTTAGAGTAGACAAAGATTTCTTCCACAGGGAACACCCAAAAAGGTGCTGATTATAAAAAAAAAATGGCTAAATTAGACTACATTAAAATCTAGAATTTCTGTTTATAAAACAATACCATTAATGGAAAAATAACCTACCCCTCGGCATGAGATAAAATGTTAACACAAAGGACTTGAACCCAGAATACAGTTTTGAATTCCTATAAATAAAGAAGAAAGATGATCCAGTGGAAAAACTTGTCAATGACTTGATAAATACTTCACAAATGAAGATATCAAAATTGCTAATAAGTATACAAAGTGGAGCACCACCTCATTCGTTTTCAGGAAGTTAAAACAGTTCAGACTCAAAGGTGAACTCATGGGCTGTTTCTTTATTTGTATAAATACATAACCCAGCCTTGGATATGTAGGGCATTTAAAAAAAATTCTGCTTGCTTGATTCTGAATTTAGACTTTTTTCTAATTAAAAAGAAAGTCAAGGAGGCAGATACACCCCATCCTCCAGCTCCCCCCACGACCCCACAATCACAATATCTCCAACAGCTGGGACTGAACCAGGTTAAAGTCAGCAACTGGAAACTAAATCTGAGCCTCCCACAAAGCTGACAGGGAGGGGAACCAGCTATTTGAGCCAATACCTGCTGCATCCCAGGATGCAAATTGGCAGGAATTTGCGATGAGCAAAGGAGCCAGGACTGAAATCCAAGCACTCTGATACAGGGTGGAGGCATCCTAAGCAGTAGCTTATCCACTGTACTGGATGCCTTCCTCATCCTGCATACCTCAGGAAAGAATGCAACGAGGTCCAAGATCCTAAGCACAGTCCCATTTAGAAATGAATGAGCCTGAGAGCCTATCTCAGGTCAACAGGCCTGGCTCTCACAAAGGAAATAAACCTTCATATATGGACTCTCCTTTGCTTGCATTGTTTTCCAAACTATATTATTTCAGTCATGTCGAATATTCAGATGAACAGAATCCAAAACTGCCCTTTCCAAAGTGGAAAAGAATAATTAAAGTCAATCTTTGATGTCTAAAAAGATAAATGATTTTACCCCAACATCAACCACAAATAAGAAACCTTTAAGATCAGTCACTCAATCATTACCTGTTCTTCAGTTCAAACAAGTAGCTACTTCTTGAACATCTACTACTGGCTAGACACTACGCCAATAATGAGGAATGTAAACATAAGTGATAGGTCTCTAACTCAGGTCTGCACACATAAGCTTACATTTTGCCAACTAAAATCAGCTTCTGTTCATCTAGTGACATAAGCCTCAGTGTATATGTTTGTTTGAAAAAGGCATTTCAGGATCTATTTGCAGATTTTCCCTCCTGCTCATTCCCTTTTTTGGGTCCAGGGGCTTTAAATTTTCAGAGTTAGCATGATATTAATAGCAAGGAAGAAAGGAATCTGAATGAAAACAGACCCTTCTGCCCCAAAGTGGCATCTGCAGAAGTAATTAATCACTTAAGTTCTTGGGCATGGCTTCCCTTCCGCCTTGGTACTAATATAACCAGTCTCATCTTCAGTTTACACACTCTGTCTTCTTTTATAGGCAGGCAAGCCCATATAGTCAGCCATTTTTAATGGCTGTTTTGGACAGAAAATTTCTAAGAGCTCTCTTATGACTTTTGGAGTGCATTGCAAGCTCTCACCTATCACATTTCATGATAAATTATTGAGACTCACTGTGGTGGATTAGATAAATTTTTCCAGTTGAGCAATCCCTGGCCAGGTAATAATTATATATCCTTACCCATTTCAGAAGTGACCTGTCCTTCCTAACTGTGGGAGGAACATCCATCCCTGCCTCACATCCTCTCACCTTGGCCATATGACATGCGTTGTTCAATGAAATGTGACCCCATGTGTCATTTGTCCTTTCTGAGCAAAAGCTGTATAGTGATTATTTTGGCCTGACCTCTCAGTCTCTTGCTCTCTGCCGTGAGAACACATGTTCCAAATAGGGAATATTTCATAAGTCCTGGTCTAGAATGAAAAGACTCATTGACCAGGCTCACATGACCCCCAGAGCTGAGGACAAGTAACACATGTTTATTGTAGTAATTCACTGATATTTTAAGATTCCTGGCTGCTACAGCAAAAAGAGATTCACACAAACCCTATCCTGGCAAGTACAAAAATTCCAAAAACCTGAAAATTCTAGGAACCCTTTTCTTTGTACTAAGTCCATATATTCCAAGCTTATCCAAGAATCTCTTTGTCTACTTTTGAGGATTTAACTAAAGAGTGGAGTGATTTCTTGGGAAGTCTTCCAAGAACCCCTTTAACAGTCAGTCCTCTTGCTTCTGTCCACCCTTTGTATGGCTTGCAAGAATATTTTCTAATATAAAAATAGGGGCAAGAAATTCTTTCTCATGCTTGAACCTCAGCTTTGTTTTTTTTAAAACTCAAAAGCTAAAATGTTGACATGTTTTGCATCCTGGGACATGGTTGGCCCATGTTTGGTGACTTGACTGGAGCAGGACCAGAATTCAAGAGAAATGCAGTGAAATCCAAAGGAAGGAGTGGAAACATCCTTGTTATCAAATTAATACTCTCAAGGAGTTTATAGCTTCCAAGAAGAGATGGACCTTTCATCCATAAGTATGAGACAAATAATCATATCTGTTTTACACATGTGTATATATGGAATTCATTAAAATGCAAATGAGGGGGACAGTAAATTGTGAAAGACAAGAGAAGGTTTGAAAAAAGGGACTTCAAATGAGGTTTAAAGGTAAGCATGACTCTCACTAAGAATCAAGGAGGATGGAGCTGTTTGGAATAGGGGAAAATATAAGCAAAATCTGAAAGCTTTGTCCTGTGTAAATCCAATTTTGAAAGCGATCTGTTGAACTATTCCATTATAATTTTTGTTAGGTTCTCTTTGAATTTAGTTTTGAAAATTATCTATTTGAGATAGGGGTGGGGAAAAGAAGAGAGAGAAAAACAGAAGACAGCTTGCAGCCCATGTTTACACCCCAGGTGGCCTGAGGCTAGAAGAAGGAGCTGGGAACACATCTATGTATTCCACGAGGGCAGGAACCCAAAACTTGAATCATCATTATCATTGCCTCCCAGGTTCAGGATCTGTGGAAGATGGAGTCACAGCCAAGTCAGGAATCAAACCCAGGCACCCCAGAGTAAGAAAAATGGTTTCAACGGAGCTTAATTATTAAGCTAGATGTCAGATCCATATCCTTAACTCTCTAATGGATTTTTAAAATCTATATCTACTTATTTTCTAGGTTGTGTGGAACACATGTTTATATGCACTACATATTCTTTACAAATTATGTCTTTATACATTGTATAATTATCCTTTATTGTCCTATTTGGCACTTTTAGCTTAAATTCCAGCTTATCAATTTAAGATTGCCCTTTACTTTCCTTTACCTCTTTGTTTCTCCCTCCCTTTCCCTTCTTATCTTCCTAAATAATTATTTTACTTTCTCACATTACTTTATTTTTATCCTTTATTTTGAATTACTTTCTTGTAATTAGTTCATAAATGGGTTTTGTTTTGGTCCCAGTTTGATAATTTCTGTCTTTTCGTGGGAGAATTGTGTTTGTTCCTGAGTACTGCAATCACTGATTAATTGATCTTATTTATATGATTTTATTCCTTTTATCTTTATTTTCTAGTTCTATTTAATCTCACCTATTTTTCATGGCATAATAAAATTGCTTTTAATTCCATTTTCCCCTTGTGAGTTAACAGTATTTTTCTCTATTAAGTTGCTAGTTTTCCTCCCCCTTCTCACCTACTTGCTTTTATTGTCTGAAACAAGATACTGTTTCATCAATATCATGCACTATTTCCTCATCAATAGACTCCCTTTTCTCTGTTTCTTTTCTAGTTTGGTGGAAGGTGACCTCCAGAACACTTTGATCTCCACATTATGCTTTCCTGTCCCTACTTCACAGGTTTTGGTGAGAAAATTTAACACTTTAAATCTAGAATGTTTTTTTTCCAATATCATCTGAAGCATGTTATTGAAGTGTTTTAAAGGTGTGTTTGAAATGGCCATATATGTCTTAGGTAAAGCCCACTGTTGCGTCATTGAGAAGCTCAGAGGGGAGGCAGACAATATTTTATAGCTTACATATTCAGGTCATCCCTATGCACAGTTAGAGAGATGATTCAAGAATGAGTTGACACAAGCATGAATGAGTGCAAGAAAATGCTTAGATTGTTTCTAGAGTCAGGCATGTTTTTATATTTCATGCTTTACAAATATTCTTTCAGGCAGCTCATAGAGAAGGTATAGGTGAGCCAGAAGCCACTGGTGGAAAGTCAGGTAATGACAAAATAATAAAGTGCCAAAATAAATTTTCTGATCCTTATCTTTAACTTCTAAATGACCATCAACTTCATCCTTTGGCAAAAAAAAAAAAATGAGAATAGTCAAGAAAAAAAATATTCGTCTAGAGATCTAAGAAAACCAAACTGAAGTACTTAAGTCTACTGAGAGACATAGCCTCCGTGCAGACAGGAGGTTTTGAAGCTTATTTTTTTTAAGCTATTTTTACAATCTATCTTAACATTATGAACGTGACATTGGGACATATACAGTCTATGATTTCAGGCTGAGTGATCACATGTCCCATTCAAATAAGGCAAATGGCTACAACGGCCAGAGTTGAGCCAATCTGAAACCAGGACCTTCTTCTGGATCTCCCACATGCATGCAGGGCCCCAAGGACTTGGGCCATCCTCCACTGCATTCCCAAGCCATAAGCAGGGATCTAGATGGGAAATGCAGCAGCTGGGACATGAACTGGTGCCCATATGAGATCCCAGTGCTTGCAAGGTGAAGATTTAGCCAACTGAGCCATGGTGTCAGGCCAGGCCCAGGAATATATATTTAAGGAAAACATGCTTTCTTCATAAAAGTGCTGCATTCTTTAACATCCTAAGTCTGATGTCACATCTCAGGTTCAGTTGAATTATTGCAGAGACTACCAGTGACAGTAAAGATATCTAATGTGTATTGAGGGATTACCATATGCCCACCATGTGAAAATGTGTAAGAATTCTCAAAACACAAGCGTTTCAATTCAAGCTAATTAGAAATATGCTGAATGGTATGCCTAATTTCGTTGTTGGAATCTGGCCTAATAGAATAATTTCAAATATGAAAAATGCTATTTGCGTGGTTATGGCATTATGCAAAATATGAAACTATAGAGGATTAGCTAAGTAAAATATGGCATCTCTGACTGATCACATATTAGTTGTACATATAAAATGATTTTATGAATCATTCTTTTTTGTGATTATTTCTTTAATGCCTAAGTGTCCTTTTATAAGGTGTCCTATGTCTTTTTTTCACTACTATATTCTTGGCAGTGCAAAGTGTATATACATGGTAGGTGTTCAATTTATGATTATTAAAGTATTGAATAAGCCATATAGAATTCGGAAGACAGCTTATCACCAGATCGCAAAGAAAAAAAGAAAGAAGATTTCTGTAGAGTCAATGACTCTTCAATGGAGGAATATGAGCAACATTAGTAGAATACTGGGGGCAGTATCCTCACTGCAAATGGGAGGTTATGAAGCTTATTTGATTTTTAACTATCTCTACAATCTATCTTTACAATATGAACATGACATCAGGAGTTTACATGGGACATACACGGGCTATGGCTTAAGGCTGAGTGCTCAATTAGCTAGAGTGAAGCAAAGAGGAAAAATCGCAGGAAACAGAACAGGACAAGCTGATGGCAGAGGGGCACATAGAGATTAATAAATATGGGAAAGCAACAGAGACAACAGTGTGGAGTTGCAGTGACCAGATATCCCAGTGGCAGTCAGCAAGCAGCAAACTGAGTTCCATCAGTGGCCAGAGCACCATCAGAAGCCAGGCGGGAATGGGAGTTCATCATGAGCTTGGCAGATGAACCCAGGCAAAGAACTGCCCATTCTGCTGTTCTGTTTGATTTGACCAGAAGCAGAGACAGAGCAGCACATCCCAAGCAGGTGGTGCAGGAACAGGATAGATTTTACAGCTCACACCTCCACCAAAGCCACATCAGGTGCCATTTTGTGTAGGGAGGCAAAGGCTGTGGGATGGGACTGTGCATGCACTAAACTGGGAGCGAACTCATTTCTGGTTCAGTGCATTGCACCAATGTGCAGCCTTTGCATTCCACTAAAAACAGGTTCAGATAGCGCCCCCATACCTAACAGATAGCAGATCAAGAACTCCACCAGTGGCAAGAGGAGAGAATCAAGATGGCAGAAGAGGGTAAGTACACGTTTAAACAGGCAGAAAAATATTAGCCATTGTAAAGTAGAGAGGGCACATCCCAGGAAATAAGAGAGCACAGAACAATAGCAGAGGCATATCTGGAGACTGACAGACACAGGAAAGCAGCGGACATAATGGTGTGGTGTGGCAGTGACTGATACCCCAGTGGCATTCAGTGAACGGCAATTTGAACTCTGAACTCCACCAGCAGCCGGAACCCCATCAGCAACAAGGTGGGAAAGGACATTCACCAGGAGCTCAGGCGGTGAACCCAGACAAAGAATTGCTCATCCGGCTGGTCTGTTTCATTTGATCAGGAGCAGAGACAGAGCAGCAGGACCCAGATTGGCAGTGTGGGAACATGGTGGATTTCACAGCCCAGTATGCCTCCTAGAGTCTAATCTGATGCCATTTTGTGTTGGTAGGTAAAGGCTATGGGATAGGACTGTCCATGCACTGAGCTGGAAGTGAACTCATTTCTACTCGGTGAACTGCAACAATGTGGTATCCTACAGGTTCCACCCAAGACAAATCCGGACAGTCCTCAGACCTGACAGCCAGCAGATCAAGAACTCTAGTAGTAGCACATCAGACACCATTTCATATGGTGTGGCAAAGAATTTAAGACTGCAGGAGACAACAGTGAGGTGCGCATGTGCTGTGCTTGGCAAGAACTCACTTAGCTCAGTGCATTGCACTGGTCCCACAAGAAAAAACACCAACTATGGTATCGTAGGATCAAAATAGGTTCGTGTGACCCTCAGACCTAACTGCCAATAGGTTCTGGCAAGATCAACACCAACAACAACCTAGCTATATTGAACGGCTGGTGTCTCACTTATCCTGGGACCTGCTCCAACCAGAAGTGGGAGAAAGGCTGCACAAACAATGGTGCACCCTCAGAACAGTATCATGGGAAGTAGAGACTGGTGAGCCAGGAACTGGGGCTACGGAGACCATGGTGGAAATCCAGCCTAAGAACCCAGACCTGGAAATTGCTGGAGGGAGTAGCAAAACTGACTGCAAAGGGCCATGTACCAACTGCAATAAGTAAAATCAGTCTGCAGATTGGTGGGTGACAGAGCTTAGAAACCTGCACCAAGGAGAAGAATATGGTAACTAGAAGTACAATGACCAAGAGCAAAAGAAAAGACAGAGGCATAATAAATATTACTGAAGACTCCCCTGCAAAGGTGCAAAACTCTGCCAATCTCAGAGTTCACTGAGGATGACATTGAGAAGACAGGGGATACAGAATTCAAAATACTTGTTATAAAGCTTCTTATCAACAAGAAGAAGCACATAATATAGGAGTTCAAGGAATTTAAGGAACATGTCATACAGGAATAGAATCAAATGAAAGCTGATATCTCACAAATGAAGAATATAGTGGAGCAAATTAAAAGTACAGTGGAGAGTCTCCAAAATATAATGAATGAAGCTGAAGGAAGAATCTCAAAATTAGAAGATATTTCCTGTCACCGGGGGAAACAAAAAGCTGGAAGCAGAGCCAGGTCAAGTTAAAAAAAAAGTATTCTAGAATTAAGAGATACTATTAAAAGGCCAAATACAAAAGTTAGGGGAGTTCCAGAAGGTGCAGAAAGAGAAGCTGGATTTTTAAAATGTATTTAATGAAATGATAAAGGAAAATTTCCATAATCTAGAGATAGAATCAGGAAGCAACATTCAGGAGGGAAACATAACTCCCAACAGGGTTGAACAAAAGTGATCTTAATCATAACACATGATAATCAAGCTCTCTTCAATCGAACATAAGGAAAAGATCCTTAAATGTGCACGTGAAAAAAAATCAACTGACATATAAAGGAATATCAATTAAACTCACAGGAGACCTCTCACAGGAAACTCTATAGGCAAAAAGAGATAACGTACCCAGCAAAGCTTTCCTTTGTCTTTGAAAAGGAAATAAAATTCTTCCACAGTAAAGGAAAGTTAAAAGAATATGTCTCTTCCAAACCTTCCCTACAAATGATACTTTTAAAATGTTCTCTTGGCAGAGAAAAGGAACAGCGCCCACCAAAGCCAAAGACAAATGTGAAGAACATCCCAGTAAAATAACAACAGAAGACTAAAGCAATGAATTACCCACTGCTAAAATGACAGAACCAAATTACCACCTATTTGTATTAATCCTGAATGCAAATGGCAAAACTCATCAACCAAATATCATAGATTAGTAGATTGGATTAAAAAATAAAACCCATCTCTTTGTTGTCTAGAAGAGACACATTCCACCAACAAAGATCAGCAGAAACTATATCTCATGAATTTTTATTTTTTTGTGAATTTCATCTCTTCAAAACACTTTCTTCTCATGAAATTCTTCAATGAATCACAGATCTTACAGTAGTATCATTTTCTTCAAGAAGTTTCTTGATTTTGTTTTCATTTCTTCAGCGACACATTAATCACTCAGTATCATGTTATTTAACTTCATGGTGTTGTAAATTTCTATTTTTTCCTGTTGTTGGTTTTGTATTATGGATTTTCATTTAAGGGGATGTATAGTAACTGTGTAATGAAGACTATCATATTCAGATGTGAGAATAAAATGCAGTATGTGTCTCTACTTCCAGACAAAGATGGATTCCCAATGAAACTGTTACCTATATCTTGACAATAGGATGCTGGACTCTGCCATTGTCCAAGTCCGCAATGATGGTCATATGACTGTGTAAGAAGAACTGTACTATAGTAATGATATAGGGGAACTCAGTGAGAGGGGAGGGAATTGGAGAGGGGATAATGGAAATCCCAGTGCCATGAAACTATATCATAAAATGATAATAATAACAAGAAGTAAAAATTTTTTTAAAAAGATAGGAGAAAGAGATTGACTACTTAGGGGTACAGGGCTTCTTCCTAGGTTGAAACAGATGTCTGAAGCTTGACAGTAACAATTATCCCAAAACTTTAAAAATTTACTAAAACCACCGACTTGTATACTTTAAATGGATGGACTTAATGGCATGTGATCATATTTCAATTTGTGAAAAATAAAACAATGGTGTATGCCAAAAAAAAAAAAAAGAACTCCACCAGTGGCACAAGAGGCACCATTTTGTATAGGATGGCAAAGGCTTTGAGACTGAAGGGACAACAGTAAGCTGTGCATGTGCTGATCTGGGTGCAAACTCACTTAGCTCAGTGAATTACACTGCTACCACAGAGAAAATAATACAGACTTTGGCATCCTGCAGGTCAAAATAGGTCCATGTTTCCCTTAGACATAATGGCCAACAAGTTTCTAAAAGATCAGCAGCACCCACAAGCCAGTTATTTAGGACACCTGGTGTCTCCCTAATCCCAGGAACTTCTTGAACCGGAAGTGAAAGAAATGTTGCACAAGTTATGGTGCAGCCACAGCATGGGATCACAGGAGGTGGAGAGTGGTGATCCAGGAGATGGGGCTACGGAGAATGTGATGGAAGCCTAACACAAGAGCCCAGGCCTGAAACTCGATGGAGGGAGTAGCACAAGTGACTACAAACAAAGAACCGAGTACCAAACACAATCAGTAAAGTCAAACTGTAGAATTGTGGGTGACACAGCCCCAAGGAAAAGAATCTGCTAGCCAGAATAGTAATGAACAAAAGCAAAAGACGACACTGAGGCACAATATTAAAGATATTCTGAGCAGGAGCAAAAGCTTTGCCAACCTCAGATTTAACTGAGGAATACATGAAGGAAATGGGGAATACAGAGTTCAGAAGACTCATTATAAAGCTTCTTATCAGTAATGAGAAGCACTTATAGGAGTTCAAGGCATACGACGCAGGAAGTATCAACACTGAAACAAAATCAGGCCAAATTATTGGAAATAAAGGATGCAATAGAGCAAATTAAAAACTCAGTGGAAAGTCTCAATAATATAATGAAGGAAGCAGAAGATAGACTCTCAGAAGGGAAGATATTTCTTGCCACAATGGGGAAGTAATCAAAAAACTGGAAGAGGAATTGATTCAAACTAAGAAAAGTATTCAAGCATTTAAAAACAGTATTAAAAAGCCAAATATAAAAGTTTTGGGAGTTCCAGAAGGCACAGAAAGAGGAGCTGGATTTAAAATGTATTTAATAAAATAATAATTGAAAACTTCCCCAACATGGAGAAAAATTGGGAGACGACAGAATATAGGAGGGGCACAGAACTCCCAACAGACTTCACCAAAAGTGATCCTCACCATGACACATGATAATCAAGTTCTCTTCAATTGTACATAAGAAAAAGATCCTTAAATATGCACTTGGAAAAAAAATTAATTGACAGATACAGGAACCCCAATCAGACTCACAGCTGTTCTCTCACAGGAAACTCTACAGGCCAGAAGAGAATGCAGAAACATATTCCAGATGTTAAAAGGAAAAAATTGTCAACCTAGAATAATATACCCAGGGCCTGGTGGCGTGGCCTAGCGGCTAAAGTCCTCGCCTTGAAAGCCCCGGGATCCCATATGGGCACCGGTTCTAATCCTGGCAGCTCCACTTCCCATCCAGCTCCCTGCTTGTGGCCTGGGAAGGCAGTTGAGGACGGCCCAATGCATTGGGACCCTGCACCCGCGTGGGAGACCCGGAAGAGGTTCCTGGTTCCCGGCTTCAGATCGGCGCGCATCGGCCCGTTGCGGCTCACTTGGGGAGTGAATCATCGGACGGAAGATCTTTCTCTCTGTCTCTCCTCCTCTGTGTATATCTGACTTCATAATAAAAAATAAAAAAAAATCTAAAAAAAAAAAAAAAAGAATAACATACCCAGCAAAGCCTTACTTTTTCTTTGAAAATGAATAAAATTCTTCCACAAAAAAGAAAAACTCAAAGAATACACCTAGTCTAAACCTGCTATACAAATGAAACTTAAAGAATTTCTCCTGACAGAGAAAAGGAATAGCACCTACCAAAGCCAAAGGCAAATGTGAAGTACATCCCAGTAAAATAACAACAAAAGACTAAATCAAACAATAAACAACCAATGCTATAATGACAGGACCAAATTACCACCTATCCATATTAACTCTGCATGTAAATGGCTTAAACTCATCAATCAAATGTCATACATTAGTAGACTGGATTAAAAAAAACAAACCCATCTATCCGTTGCCTACAGGAGACACAGCTTACCAACAAAGATCAGCAGAAACTATACCTCATAGATTTTGATGCTTTTGCTTTTAGTTTCATTTCTTCAAAACAGTTTTTTTCTCTTATTAAATTCTTCAGGTCACACAATAATATTTCCTTCAAGAAGTTTCTTGATTTTTGTTTTCACATCTTCAGTGACATATTAGTCATTCAGTAGCAGTGCTATTTAACTTCACGGCATTGTAAATTTTTATTTTTCTTCCTGTTGTTGATTTTGTTTTGTGACTTTTCATTTAAGGGGATGTATAGTAACTGTGTAATGGAGACTCTCATGTCCAGATGAGAGGATACAATGCAGTAGGCATCTCTACTTCAAGATCAAAGGTAGACTCCCAATGAAACTGTTTAATATATCTTAGCAAATATGTGAATATAGATATAGATATATATAGATGTAGATATATATATATATATAGATGTAGATATAGATAAAGATATAATGTTGGCAATAGGATGCTGGACTCTGCCACTGCCTTTGCTCACAATGGTGGACTTATAACTGTTTATGAAAAACTACAGTATAGTAATAGCATAGGGGAAATCAGTGTGTAGGAGGAGGGGATCTGGAGAGGGTAATAAGTGAAACCCCAGAGGCTATGGAACTGTATCATAATGATAATAATACTCAAATCAAATAAATAATTTTTTAAAAGCCTGAGTGCTCACATGTCGTCCTGAAAATTTTTTCCTCCTGTTTTCCTATATGTAAGTAAAAGCGAGAGCCAGGGGAAACTTTAGAGAAAAATCTCTATTAGGAGAGTTTTATTGCAGAAGAATGCTTTTTCCCAGCCACTTGGGGCAGGAATGATTTTGGGAATACTTTTTGGGACTTCAAGTGGGACTATGAAGTTTATAGTGTGTCATCTCATTCTTCTCAGACAATCCAAAGGGAAGGCCATAAACATACAGAACTAGTGTAGAAACAGTCTATATTTCCAGAGTTTGGCAAGACAAACATTCTTATGCTTTAAATGGAAAAGGTTGTGGCCAGCACAGTGGCTCAACCACCTAATCCTCCCCCTGCAAGTACCAATATCCCATACGGAACCAGTTCATGTTCTGGCTGTTCTACTCCTGATCCGGTTACCTGCTTGTATCCTGGGAGAGCAGAGAAGTATGGTCCAAGTTCTTGGGACCCTCAACTCATGTGGGAGACCCAGAAGAAGCTTTAAGCCTTGAAACAGCTCATCTTTGGCTGTTGTGGCCATTTGGGAAGTGAACCAGCAGATGGAGGATATTTTTCTCTCCTTTTCTCTGTCCATCTGTCTTTCCAATAAAAATAAAACTTAAAAAAATGGGAAACGTGACCATTTATAATCTGCCTTGGGAAGAACACATCCCATACTTTATCAAGAGTGTTCTAGGCAAAGCAGGAACTGCTGAGCCACTGTGCGGCACTACTCCACCTGTGATGCGGGGCATGCCAATTAGAGCCATTAGTGACTCAAAGCCAGGGAAAGAGACTCTGAAGCATGTATTCCCTGATCTGCCAGTTCCCTCCCAGGCCAAAGGTTGTATTTCCCTAGATTCCTATGGGTTGCTTTATATGCTCAGCTTTTCACAAAAGGTTCTTCTTTGAAGAATTCAGTTTTCATTGTATTCCAGCAATTTCACTCATCTTTGCCTTCAGGGTTGAGGTGGTCACAGCTTCCTGCTCATTTCATTCAACTTCACCATCCCCTATTCGTTTTTTTCTCTCCCTACCCTTGTCTCTTTGAAGAGAGCCCTTGTAAAATGCGATGAAACCTCTTGAGCTGACCTGATTCTTTCCAAATCAAACATAACTGGTGTCCTCAAAGTCTTGTATTGTTTGGTGAGAGAAGGCAAGTAATTCCCTTCAAAGCATTTACTTGCAACCCGTGAACAACTTTGCTGACGTGCAAAGCATGTCATTATGTGCTAATTGGGAGACAACAGAGGTATATGATTCCTGCAAAAGTAACAGTGAAATTAGACTCCAACATTTACTGACAAGATAATAATTGAGGAGAGATAATTTCTACCCTAATTGTTTCCTAGGATGGTGATGGGAGAAAAAAAGATGCTGTGTAATGTGTTTTCAACATTAAGCATCAATGTCTTTTCAGAGTAGTGCAAAAATACCTTCTGTTGTTCATTAGCAAAGAAGTAAGCTTAAGTTTGATGGACAGCACCTGAAATATGAAGTAGTGGACAGATGCATCCGTTACAAACTTCTGTGTGGGGTGGTAAAGAAGAGGGGAAAAGGATAAGAGAGAAGAAATGTCACCTGCATGACTTGGGAATCTAGCCTTTGCCAGGCACTCCATAAGTCTTATTTCTCATTTCTCAAAAACAACTCAGCCATAGTTTGTCTTGCCTATCTTAACCTTGCAGTGTGTGAATGACTTCTCATTTTTCTAGATAGCCTACTAATTCTAGAGTCACAAACGCTATCAGATAGAAAATTATCTGATGCAGATACAACACATTATTGCATATTGCGGACTGCATGAAACCACTCAGGCTGAGTAGTTCAGACAGAGAAAGCTCACAAAGCACAGTGCCCCCTGAATCTGTGCCCATTGTGATAAGCTCAGTTGGTTCTACTTTATGCCTCAATATTTGAAAATCAATACATACCAGCAAGGAGACTGCTAACTTTTAATTTACTCTTTAACTTCAATATGATTCTTTTTTTAAAAAAGATTTATTTTATTTTTATTACAAAGTCAGATATACTGAGAGAAGGAGAGACAGAGAGAGGAAGTGGAGCTGCTGGGACTAGAACCAGCAGCCATATGGGATCAAGGCGAGGACCTTAGCCACTAGGCCACGCCGCCAAGCCCAACTTCAATATGATTCTTAAGAAAGAAATTTAATATATTGATTTGAAGTTTGATTCCACGAAAAATCAGCTCCCCATGGACAGCAGCTTTAAATTAATCACCAATACATTGACTGAGTCACTACTAGAGAAGCATCTCTCTTACCTGGACGGCAGAGGCCACTAAGCAACCTCTTTTCTGCAAAATGGGGGAAAGGGAGTCATGTATGGCAGATGAACTAAATGCTTCAGGAATGGAAGGAACTACTGGAGATCAGCACTTAGTATATATATTTGCATAATAAGCAATAAGTCATAAGGCTATTTGGAATAAGAAGAATGAAGAAGGGAGGTGAAATCTTTGGGTGAAAACAACATTGCCCTCCCCCTTTTTGTGACACTTATTTCCCTTCTGAAATATCTCCCAATGTGTCTAATTTCCATGCTATAAACAAGAACCCATTAAACATTTAATAAGCCATTTAGATAACTTGTCAAAATTACATGCCATATCTTTAAAAGCAATCCATCAATTAATCAACAAATGCATCTATTGCCTTCAATGTGGTATTCAAAGAGGGGATGCATGCAAAGTAGATACAAGGAGAATAAGTTAACTACTCAACAAACATCCGTTCTATGGTGAAGACAGTTATTATTATGACATCATGATCTTCCAAGCATTGTGCTTGCTTGCAAAGACTTATGCTTGTGAAGAAAAAAGATAAGTACCCTGCCCTACTGTGCCTTCCTTTCTGATTGGCTAAGAGAAAATACACATGTATACACACGAGTGATGCACAAGTGTCAGCATGACAGGTGCTATGAAAAAATGCAACAGTTATTTTGATCAAAAAAAACGGGAAAGCATTTTTATAGGATTGAGCATCATACAAAGATTTGGATCAACAGGTCTGAGATTGCTGACTTTTGTTAAAAATACTCTGCCCTTAATGGGAAAAAACAAACAACAACAACAAAAAAGTTTTATTTGAAACTAATTCTCTGAAGCTAAGACATTTGTGTATTCCCTTGAAAGACTATCAAGTAACTGCCGCCTGACTTCTTTCGCATGGGCTTCCCACAGGTGCATCAGGATTTACTAACTTTATGTACTAGGAGCAGATGTGATCTATGCAATCATGTTCTGGGATTGAGGGAGAACAGTAAGAACCACCCTCACTCCAGTGAAGGAACCGAATTTGCAGAAATAACAAATTCTAAACAGAAACTACCATTCCAACTTGTTTCTAAAATTAGTGATTGCTTTCATTTCCCTTCATTTTTTCCCTGAGTGCAATCCAATTACTAAATAGTTTAAAAGAAATCCTAACGAAGTAAGAGTACTGGTTAAAGGGCAAATAAAATTAGACTTTAAAGTACAACCCCCAAAGCCCAATTTTTTCCCTTTTTCTTTGGAAGCATGATGTTTTTGCGTAAGTTAATTGGCTCATTTCTCATTTTTTGTCGTCTCTGTCTTGCTTCCTAGCCGAGGGCAGACCACTGTTCTTCATGCCATTGTTTTAACCTCTATCAAAGGCCTTATTATGCATCCCCCGTCATACGCAATATCAAAATCCATAATCCTTACCTTCAACCAAGATAAATATAATTGGAGTTAAAATAACCAATTATGTCCTCAATTCAGCTAGTATGTAAGGTGAAGAATGCAATTTCCCTGAAGGAAATGGGAATATCCTGGGTCTATAAAATGCCTGTAAAGGAACTTTATGGTATCCGTACTCCCTGCCAGGCCTCCCTTTGTGTGCAGTCCCCACACAGTAGAGATTTTTTCTCTGTAATGTTATTTGCTGTTCTCCAAACTCACCCTACAGGCTGCCTCCTCCAGCAGTGCTCTGGTTCCCCATGGCCTGCACAGGGAATGCTCATTTCCCTGCCTGCACCTCCTCTTCCCATTCAGCTCTGTGCAGATCTTGTCTCATTCATAAACTCTCCCTCAGCCCCAGGATCATTCTTCCTGCTTTTTCACTCCTCTAATAAGAAATACCTCTTCTCATATAGTGCACAATTTTATATGTATTTGTGGTTTCTCTTTCTACCCTGTAATTTTTAAAATAGCAATCTTAAATTTTATTTTGTACTTAAATTTTATTTATTTGTGAGACAGTGGGACGGAGAGAGTTTCCAATTATTAGTTTATTCCCAACTGCACTCAATGACCAAGGCTGGACAGGGCCAAAGCTGGAAGCCAGAAATTCAATAATCCAGGTCTCCCATCTAAGTGGCAGGTACCCAGATACCTGTGACATCAGTGTTATCTCCCAGGGGCTGAGAAGAAAGCAAGAGTCAGGAGCTGAGCTGGGAATAGAACCCAGGCATTCCAATGTAGGATATGTACATCTTAACTGCCAAGTTAAATTCCCTTCCCTAAAACTTACGTTCATGGGCCCAGCGGCGTGGCCTAGCGGCTAAAGTCCTCGCCTTGAAAGCCCCGGGATCCCATATGGGCACCGGTTCTAATCCCGGCAGCTCCACTTCCCATCCAGCTCCCTGCTTGTGGCCTGGGAAAGCAGTTGAGGACGGCCCAATGCTTTGGGACCCTGCACCCGCGTGGGAGACCCGGAAGAGGTTCCAGGTTCCCGGCTTCGGATCGGCGCGCATCGGCCCGTTGCGGCTCACTTGGGGAGTGAATCATCGGACGGAAGATCTTCCTCTCTGTCTCTCCTCTGTATATATCTGGCTGTAATAAAATGAATAAATCTTAAAAAAAAAAAAAAAAAACTTACGTTCATATCCCTCTGGCCACTCACATGGTGTCTCTGTCCTAAGCAACATTCCATAAATATCAATCAGTCTACAAATTGCATTTATCAGAGTCTTTGTGAAAGCAGAATTTTTTTTCTCCCCCTAAAAATGACTAATAGACCTTTTCTGGCTCAATTTATAGGAAAATAAAAGCCTTGTTTATAGGAAGAGGCTGATGGTGGCTTTTTTCCCTGGCAGTCATTCCATGACTATAAAATCATTTTCATCTAATCATTGCAAGAAACATGTGGTAACCACTTTTCTCCAAGGCGAACCTTTCCTAATGTAGTCAGTTCTGCAGCCAGGAATTTTCACTAAACAGTTTTTGTTGTTAGAAGCCGTATTAAATTTGTGCACAACCAGGGTTTGTCTCCTCTCTCACCACTTAAGGGATGGCTTCAGAGTGGTAGTATTTTCCACCTCTTTAATTATTACTTCAGATAATTTTAAGGTATGTTTACTGTGGGAGTAATTTCCTTTTAATTAATTCCAGACTCAGAAGGAATCTCTGAAAGGATGCTCTGCCCATGTGAACCCACAACTTCAAACATGGGAACAATATGGACAGTAAGTCATTAAATCACAGAATGCTGCTCTCTCTGCCCCATCTTTAGAGAAAACTTTTAATGCACACACACACACACACACAGCTGAGCTAATCTAAAAACAGAGCAGAACATTCAATTTTCCTATGTGTTGGGCTGATCACCAAACTAGATTAACTTTACAGTGAAAAGCCTTTTTCTTTATGAACCAAAGTAGGAAGGATGTTGTCATTATCAAAGCATTCACAAGAAACCCTGAGCAGTCGGCCAGACTTTTCAGATTCCTAGGTCACCCTCCCCCTTCATACTCCTATGGCAGCTGTTGGAGCTACCTCCAGTTCTAGCTATCGCATTTTCAGACAGGTCCCACTTGGTGCACTTACAAATGCTCCTAGCGGCTGTTTTGGTTTTTTCTGCCACAAGATGTGTCCTGAGATGAAACCAGGCTGGGTCAGTTTCAGACTCCTCAGTCCTGGCCCACCTCTGAGCTACACCTGGGGGCCTGGTGATTCCACAGAGCACTGCAGACGACCCCCTCCGGCTGAAGACATTACCATGTCCAAAAAGAACTAGACAGGCAGGTTTGGATCTAAAAAACTTTGTAGCTCATCGACATATTTAATCACGGAAACACTGGTCCCCAATTTTCTACAGAGACCTCAGCTTTGGAAATGGACTTATACTCAGCTACAAAAAGAGCATTTCTGAAATGCTTATGTGGGGCCCCATATTTAATCTTTTTGTGACTTCTGGAAAAAGTTCTTTCAACTGGTAAAATCAAACAGTCTTCTGTTTTTCTTCAGTAACTACTTCTATAAAGCGTAACCAAGGCTACAAGTAAAACAGACCCTGTTTGTCTACTTATGATTGATGCTTCACTGATAAGCACATTTTCCTTCTCTCTCTCTTTTTTTTTTAACCTGGGTATATTTTGTTCCTTCTGTTTTTCAAATATTATCCTATAGATAAGCAGCAAAAATGGTCATGGATATTTTTACTTCATCTAAATCTTAGCGATGCTGTATATATTGTCATGATGTTGCTTAAAGCAAATGTCAGAATTTTTCGAATTCTCTGGGGAGTCTTGTAAAATGTTTAAACCTCATTAAATTAAAAAACAAGTTCATTTTTAATCAGTAAAATGTGGATTACTTCATTTTTCACTAACACCTTAAATGCTTCAAATCTAGCTCTGCTGTTACTGCTCCATTGCTGGATGAAAGAGAAGGGATGTGTTTTCCTGCAGCGAAACCAGCGGGGGCTTGAAACCAAACCAGCGGAAGCAGCAAGAATTCTCATTCACCAGACCTTTATTACACTCCAGGCTGGGGCTGGCAGACTCACACAGCAGCAGGCAAAGCCCAGCCCTTAATGAGGGAAAACAGACTTGGCCTTTAAAGTTGTGAGTCTGAGATGCTGACTGGTATTAACTTAATTTCTTAACACCTTTACTTGTCTCTAAGATGGAACATTAACTCTTGCTGTCCTGTTTCCAGGACTGTGTAGAATCAAGGGATGTAAGTTCTATATGAATGTCTCTTGTAAACTACAACAGACCAAAGAAACGTAAAACTACATTTTCAGAAGGAGAAGGAGAGAAGCTATTTGAAAATTAAATTCACTATGATTTTCTCTAGGTTGTGAGGAACGTTGTTTTTTGTTTTCCTAACTGCTGTCACAGCAGCAGAGGGAGTTTCCATGTATCTTTGTTTAAGTTTTGATCAAGAGGGTTATCTAAAGGCAACAAAACTGGTGTCACACTCCCTCTGTAACCTACAGGAGAAGCATGCAGGAACTATAGGGACAGTCAGTACTTCCTATGGGCCTGTCAGGCGCTGGGGCTCACCTGAACTAGTCTGCACTCTATCCAGCTGTTGGGAATATCTGGTTAGTGACACTGGATGCACATGACAAATAGACCCTCCAACATAAACAACTGCTTAAGCAAGAGATTGTTTTTTTCTTAAATAGTGAAAGCCAAAACAGGTGTCACCCAGTATTTGAAGCACCAGTTTCACCCCAACTTCTTGCTCAACTGCCTTCAACAGATGTCCCAAGGTGGATACATTTGTCTGCATAGAGCCAACAGAAAGGGAGAAAGAGAATGAGAAAGCTCTGCTTCTTAAGCCATTCCATCTGGACGTGATAGAGCCTGTTTTTGCTTATATTCCACTGGCAAAAACTTGTCATATGGTCCTATCCACTAGCAAGAGGAACTAGGAATTGTAGTCCCTGGGGGAGGGATAATCCTTACGGAAGGGAACATTACTTCTGAGAGACAACTTGTTCACAGTGTCTGCCATAATATCACTTACTCAAATGGCTAAAGAACATCAGAACTGGAGGGTCTCCTAATCTCAGCATTCCTCAAATCATTTTGACTGTGTCCTATAAAAAACAGGAAATTTGACATTATAACCCAGTAAAACACACGTGTGGCTATCTGAAACAGAATTAACACAAACTAATGCCCTTTTCTCCAAGGCAAGATGTCATGGCACTTTCTACTTTTTAATTCCATATATTACCACAGTTCAAATTCAGTTGAGATTCTTTCATTGCAAGCATCTACCAGGCATAAAGTCCAGCATCTTATTGTCCAGATAAGTTCATCAGTTTCTTGAGGAGACCATCTCTGGTCTGAAGGTACAGCCGGCAGGGTGGTTTAGGTATTTCAACAGATCTGAATCGCTGCCACTCTCACCACTCCAAGCACGATGCGGTCGTTGGAGAATCCACTGATTGACATAGTCCATCATAGAGTCTCTATTCCCCCAGTATTTTCATTGCCAACATATAGCTGAGGTAGTTGATTGAACTGTTCTGTCCTTTGTCATTTGATGGTTAGCGTTCTCAGTCCGAAAGCTCGATTGGGGAGGATGCCCAAAGAAACTTTCTCTGAGGTGTTCCCAGACCAGATTCTTGTATGTACTAGCAAGAACCGGGCCCGGCACAGTCCATCGCCACGATCAACTGGTGGTTGCAGTTGCTGGGTTGGTTCTGTTTCCATTCCTCTCTTCCACTGGAACCAATGGGTGTTTGCAGTCCAGCCTGATTCTGCCTAGCACATACTCGGTCCTCGCTTAAACCAGTGGGGGCTGCAGCCCACCGGAGTGACCCACAATAACCCCAACCAGGCCCACCCCCTACCCTGGTTAGCCAGTATGTGTGGCAGACTAGTCCAGTCTGTCCCATGGGGGTTTGGGGAGGGGTGGGGGGAATCCCAGTGCCTATAAAACTGTGTCACATAATGCAATGTAATCAATTAAAAAAAAAGCAAAAAAGTTCAAAAAAAAAGTAAATAATTGAAAAACAGTGAACCAATCGCTAGAAAACAGCATTCCAGGGTCAATAATGGTTTTGTTTGTTGTTGTCATTGCTATTGTTCTTCACAACTTGTCTTTTCAGAAACTTCAGTTAACTGTTTAAATCATTCTGGTTCTTAATTTTATTATTATTAAATAAAAATTAAATTATGCCAAAAAAATAATTCCAGATATTCTTTTTTCACCATTAAGGCATTAACTTGATTTTTCAATCTACAATTAAATTCCAATCCACATTTAAATCAGGTGAACCAATTTATAAATGACACAAAATAAGCTGACAGGGATTAGGTGATGCACTAGATGTCACAGAGACTTGGTAACAGATTTGGGTTCACAATTAACAGTGTGAGTCATTAGACCAGGGGCATTTTATTTTTAATATATATTTATCATATTTGAAAGGCAGTCAGAGAGAGGGATAAAGGGAAATCTGCCATCTGCTAGGTCACCCACCCCCAAGATAGCCACAATCTCCACAGCAAGGCCAGATTAAAACCAGAAGCTAGGAGTTTCTTTGGGATCTCCCACATGGGTACTGGAGACCCAAGCACTTATGCCAACTTCCGTTGATTTCCCAGGCATGTTAGCAGGGAACCTGATGGAAGTGGAACAGCCGGGAATCAAATCATCACCTATACGGGTTGCCTGCATTGTAGGCAGTATCTTGGCAGAGAAAGAGACAGGGAGATAGAGAGATCTTCTATTCGTTGGTTCACTCTCCAGATGGTCGCAATGGCTAAGGCTGGGCCAGGAAAAATAAAAAACATGAGCTAGGAGCTGCTTCAGGGTTTCCAAGATGGGTGACAGGGGCCCAAACACTCTTCTTCGGCTGTTTTTCCTAGGCCATTAAAAGGAATTTGGATTGGAAGTGGAGTAGCCAGGACAAGAATTGGTGCTCATATAGGATGCCAGCGCAGCAGGAGACAGCCTTATTCATCATATCACAACGCTGGTCTCCCAGGGATTTATTTTTTAATAATGTAGGGTTTTTTTTTTTTTTTTCAGTTTAAATTTTAGATACAGGTGTCTTTACGGACCTCTACAAATATCAATAGTAGGGGCCCGGCACAATAGCCTAGTGGCTGAAGTCCTCGCCTTGCATGCACTGGGATCCCATATGGGCACCGGGTTGTGTCCCAGCTGTTCTGCTTCCCATGCAGCTCCCTGCTTGTGGCCTGGGAAAGCAGTAGAGGATGGCCCAGAGCCTTGAGGCCCTGCACCCATGTGGTAGACCTGAAAGAAACTTCTGGCTCCTAGCTTCGGATCAGCTCAGCTCTGGCCACTGTGGCCACTTGGGGAATAGACCTGTGGACAGAAGACCTTTCTTTCTGTCTCTCCTTCTCTCTCTGTATATCTGACTTTCTGATAAAAATGAATAAATCTTTTTAAAATATCAACAATAGCATAATACTACTGAAGTAGCTTGAATATTGAGTTAACTGAACAATGATTCCATTGCGTATAACCTATTATATATCTAAGTTAATCACGACTAAATCCAATTTTTTCTTAAGAATATGTAAATTCTAAAAACTGCTTGCCTTAAAATTACAAACTTACTTTCAAATTCTAACCTTTGAGATTTTTCTAAACGCACAGGAATGCAAAATTTTGAAACGACATGTATGCTTCTCCCTTGACTTACAGTATTATTTTCAAGTTACAGCATCATTTGGAACCACTCACTAAAGAGTGGCATTCGGAGACTGCCCAGCTCCAATCCTCATCAGAAATAGAACCATCCTGATTTTGAAGAGAAATGATTATTAAGGAGCAAAATCATCTCTAAAATGAAGATATTGCTATTCAACTCAGTGATGTTTTCATTTTTCTTACATTCTAACCAACCCTTATTATAGTCTCTTGATCTGTTGGCAACATTGTGATTTACAAAACTGTGAAAAAAAAAGTGCTTTGCTGAGAACACCCCACATTCTTTCTTAAAAAACTGTACTGTGCAGGGCAACTAATACAAATAGAAAGTATCTCTTTGTACAAGGAAACTGCTGGGTCTAAGTTCCAGCTGGTGAGGGAACTGTTCACCCAATACTGTAGGTTCAATAGTGTTGTTATGGTGCAGAGGTAGGATGGGAAAGGAACTTGTGGAAACTGCTCTGGTAGAAAACATTCCTGTCATTTCCTCAAAGTATCTAAAAATTAGTTTCAGATCTTGGAATTTGACTTAGTTTCCAGTGGTGTTACTAGGATACCAAGTAGAGAGAGGAGAAAAGCTTTCTACATGCATTTGGACTCAAACAAACTCAAATAAACCTGTTTCTAAGTCCTAACATTCCCCCTTAACATCTAAGGGGCTTGGGAAGTTTGGTTAACCTCTCCAGATCCTCTACTGATTTCTGATAAAGGATGAATATTCGTGTGAGGGAGTTTTGTGAAGACTGAATAACATAAAGCATACGAGATACTTGCAGAAATGTCTAGTCAATGAAAAAGATACAATGACTGCTATTAATAAATATTTTAGAATCCAAAAGAAACTTCAGGAGCAACAGCAAAGCTAATTTTCAAATCACGTCTAAGCAAATCCCTTTTGGCTAAGAAGCATTATTATTTCTATAAAGCTCCAGATTAATTTATAAGCCTCAGTGGGCTGCACTCAGTCTCCACTGCAACTGAACAGGATTCTTTACTGGTATCGTGTGACTAAGTCATGCACAGAGCAGCATACATGCAGGGAGAAACAGCTGCAGCATCAGTCGAAAGTCATAGGTGCACATTACACTCCATGGTGCTATTCCCTTAGGTGAGTTTGCGCTTG
Organism: Ochotona princeps; assembly: GCF_030435755.1. Lineage (NCBI taxonomy): Eukaryota > Metazoa > Chordata > Mammalia > Lagomorpha > Ochotonidae > Ochotona > Ochotona princeps. Next base: position 75,370,280 of record NC_080836.1, read on the forward strand.
CTGTTCCTCATTCATCACTTACTGGCCCAGAATCCCTGACAAGACACACTTCAGCGTCACAGAGGTCAACAGATGTCACAATCCCTAGTCTGATGATGCAGTGCAATTAAAGGTAAATGTCTTTACCCTGTTCAGGAGGCCAGAGAACTAAATGCTAAGTAAACGTGTGCTCTCCTGGCTTACCTTCCAAGAAAGTGAGGCAATTACCCAGATCATCTACAAGTCACTCTCTGTCCCAGGAAAGGAAGTCAGGGATTTTCAACTTTGCCATTGTCTGGCCAATGCAATGCACGTTCTTTTCCTGACTCATCAGTCACTTAAATCTTATACATTTAGGAACTTGTAACCTTCAAAACATATTTTCTGTTTAGAAACATTGCTTAGTTTGAGTGAAGATTTATTTTTTATACACATGTATTAAACCATGATTATTGCTGCCTTTTGGGTAATGTTTTTTACTCTGTGAAAAAAACAACAGCAGTTCAATATTTGCTAGTAAATTTCAACTTCTATTGTGTATATAATTGCCTGTGTGAAAATGTTTCATTTTCAAGGCAGTTTCAAGGGGGAATTCCAGCTTCACTGTGACAGTTACAACAGTATAGCTGTGACTGTTTAGGTCACTGCTGTGTCAGCAGCATCTTCGCCTGGAACATACCTACTACTGAATAAATAGTTGCCTTTAATAAAAATTCATTATCTCAGATGCATGATTATATAAAAAATAATAGTCTTCCTCAAAAAGCCTATGGAATCAAAAAGTAACCGTTAATTATCATTCAGATAGACTTTTATAATATTTATTGCCATGTAGCTTTCAAGAATCAATAGCATAAAATTGAGTTGAATGAGCAGCCATATACCTTTACACAAATAAATCATTGATTCTTAAAGTTCAAAGTAAAGCCCATGAGGCACTATAAACTGTTTTCATCAACTGAAACTATTTCTGTGCTCCAGAAGCTGCTCCAATGAACAGAATTTTTCTGTTTGCAATTTTCAGCTGGCAGATGAGAAACGCATGAAGCTTTATCCAAATGGAAAACCCAGTCATTCTTGGTAAAGTAGACGGGGAAAGCCTGTCAGCTCTAAGAAAGTTGCTGGGGAGAATATTAAACTGATGTAACTTATTTGAATAGGAGCAAGGAAAAGGTTAGCTTCTGATTTTCTCATTTAACTGGACTCTCATCAGGAGTTTCCTTTCTCATCATTCTCTACCTCTCCTGCAACACGTGGTCTTTCTCCTTTGCTCTCACTCTCTTTCTCTAACACACACACAGTTTCTGAGAACTTTTTGTTTGAAGGGTAGCAGGAAGGGAAGATATTCCCTCCCTCCAAGGAACGTAGTCAGTACCATTGGCCCAGGATTCATACAGAGAAGTGAGGCAAGGTAGCTCTCAAGACAGCTTAACCAGCTTTCCCCCCTCCCTCCTTGTCTTCAAGCTGCATGTGAGCATGCGATACTGCTAATGACTACAGAGGCCCTCCTGGGAGGGGAAGCAGTGTTGACAAAAGGACTGCTGAGTTGGATCCCTAGCCATTTAATGTTTTAGTTGTCTGCTTCAAAGCAAGCAGAGAGTGGTCAGGAAGTATGGGTAGCCAATCAAAAGAAGGGGTGTGGACTATTCCATTGGGGTTCTTGGATTTTGGGGTTTCGTGGACCAACCACACATCAAATTAAAACGTTGTGGAGTCCAGAATCAGTTGCCAACTTTGACTTAGGCAAGTCAAGCCATTAAAAAAGGAATAACAAGTTTTATTATCCACTATCATCAGTTTCTCATAATAAGAGCAACACTTTCATACCAAAAAGGGGAAATACCCTCAAAATAAAAAGACTGTCTCTCCTGAGAAAGGATGATTGATAGTTGTAACAACAGAGAGAGTGAAATTGAAGAGATGGAGAGGGAGAGGGCGAGCAAATAAGGGGGTGGGGGTGGGAGGAGCAGGGAAGGCCCTACCAGGAACTCCAGGCTCTGCTCTGATCATTTCAGATCCATCCCAGATCCCTTAGCATCTGTGTTTGGCTTCTGGTAGTTTCCATCAGTTTATTTCAGAGGATGACCATTGGGTTACTGCAGTTGCTTTGAGATTAATTATGCAACAAAAACTCAAGGTGCTTGGGAATTCAGCCCCCAGCCCCACACATCCCAGTGTGGTCTGTCCCATGCCTGACCAACTGGTGCCTGAACGTGAAAACTCAGCTCCTCTGCTCAGGGCACACTGGAGGCTGCAGAATTCCCACTTGATCAGGTAGAGGCTGGGCTTTCCTGTGAAGCTTGCCAGTGCTTGGCTCCTCCCGCCTCCCTGTTCTGCCTCTTCCACTCTTTAACTGCTCTCTCCCAGGAGCCCTGCACTCATATTTCACTGGCTTACAAATTCTCATCTCCAGATGGACTTTTGGGGAGTCTGACGAATGAGTGGCACTTCTTCCCAGATTAGTGTCACTATGTGCTTCTGAGAGATGCTGTAGGGGACAAGCTTACCTTCCAAGGCTCACTGTCACTCAGATGCTTGACATTGTCTGAGTCACAGAATGTTCAGGTCCGCCTGGTCCACACATGACACAGGGTAGCTGACCAGAAGGATACAGAATAGGGTGAAGTTGAGGTTCAATTCCACAAATACAGGTAAGAAAAAAATAGCCTTGGGCCTGGTGCGATAGCCTAGTGGCCGAAGTCCTCGCCTCGCATGCGCCAGGATTCCATATGGATGCTAGTTCTAATACCAGATGCCCTGCTTGCCACCCAGCGCCCTGCTTATGGCCTGAGAAAGCAGTATAGGATGGCCCAAAGTCTTGGGACCCTGCACCTGAATGGGAGACCCAGAAGAGGCTCCTGAATCCCGGCTTCGGATTGGCTCAGCTCCAGCCGTTGCGGCCTCTCGTGGAGTGAACCAACAAACAGAAGATCTTCCTCTGCCTCACCTCCTCTCTGTATACCTCCTTTCCAATAAAAATAAAATCCTTAAAAATAAAATAAAATAAATCTTGAAAAAAGAGAAGTAAAAAAAACAAAAGAAAAATAGCCTCAAGATCTCCTAGAATGGATTCAGTCTTTCTTAGAAGTCTCTGTCATCTGAGTAGGCAGTGCAACCTGTGATTCTAGCCTAAACAATGAGATCTCATCAAACGCTTTCAAGTGTCGCTTTGGATAAACCCATATTTTTCATGCACGTGCTGTTGTTCCAGTCTTCCAGCAATTCTGGGGTGACATTCTGCAGAACTGAGCATGACCACAAGACAGAAGAAAGGGAGTTGGTGCCATGGTGCAGCAGCCTGAACTTTTCCCTGCAGCAATGGCATCCAATGTGAGTACCAGTTCAAATCCTGGTTGCTTCACTTCCAATCCACTTTCCTATTAATGGCCTGGGAAAGCAGGCCCCTGCACTCACATGGAAGACCCAGAAGAAGCTCAAGCCTACTGTCTGGATCAGCTCAGTTCCAACTGTTGCGGCCATTTGGGGAGTGAAAAGCAAATAGAAGGTCTCTCGATCTCTCTCTCTCCTTCTCTCTCTAGCACTGTATCTCAAATAAAAATAAACTTTTAGCAGAAAAAAAAAAGAAGAAAGGAGGGCCTGAAAGCTGTGTGAGGGCCTCAGGCATGTCTGCTGACTTCCTTGTGCCTTTGCCCTGGCTGCTGGGGGCCTGGCTGAGAGTGGGGAGTGAGTCCAGAACTTGTGTGAATTGGCAGTTGGAGCCTTCGGCCCCATCAAGACAGAGTTCTCTCCTCCACTGTCTGAACATCCCAAGGCTTTCCCTGACATTGGACCTCTTGAGGTTTGGCAGTGACTCCATGCCCACACATGATGCGCTGTAGCCCTCATCATAGTTCCTGGGACAACTGGGCCTGGCAGGCTTTCTAGCCACAGTCAGTTCCCATATATAGGTCACAAAGGACATTCAGATGTCTGCAATGTCACCCAAAAGCAAAGGCATGAGAGCATGCTCAGCACCTTGAGGGTAAGACAGAGTATGTGCTGCAAGGCGTCTCCTCAAGGAATCCCAAGTAGGAGTAAAGATGAATGTCTTTGAACGACAAAAATTTGAGTCTGTACCTGGACCTTGCCAAAACGTGTCACTTCCCCAGTATTTTTTTTAATAACTGGAAATGCCAGGACTCATGGTTTATCGCCTTTCTTGAAACCATGCCTGTACCTTCCCACACTTCACTGCAGACCAAAAAGATGAGCGTTCTTTTCCCCTACCTCAGTTTATCCAGGGTTACCCTGCCACATCAATTGTCACATGAAGGTTGTTCAGTGTGTGGGCTGCACAAGAAGCCGAAATCAGACAGAGGCTAGGACTTGAAATCCAGACTGTCCTCTGCTCACCCAATCTTGAATCCTGGCACTTAACAGTATCTACTCACAGAAAGATGATCCTACAAAGACTGGCATGACATGAATGGCCCTATCTATGTTCTTTCAGCTCTACTCTCTTCCCTGCCACTTCAGTGGCTATCAGGGCACATGACTGACAAGCCTGGGAGATGAAGTGCATACTGATTAACGTCTTTAAAATATGATCTACATTCCACATGATGAAGCGCCTGAGAAAAGGCTATGGTGGGCAACCATCTGTAGTACTATCACCATGAAATCCACACTCAACAGGGGTCAGTGAGGGGAGCAGTTCTCTAAGACAGAACCACTAAAGAAGGAAAACAGAAGTAGCTTCAATGGGGGAAATGCTAGAAACAACTGATTAGTCCCCAGTGGAGTGCATGGGCCTAGTCCTGTGAGCTTTGGCATGGACTACAGTCCACGGTATGAGGAACATCAGAAAAGACTACCAACATCACTGGTTAACAACGGAGGCTGGCCCTGCTGATCTCTTCCATATGACACAAGCCAACTGCTCTCTCCAGATATCTTCACCAGTAATCGGATTTTCTCTATCTATGAACATCCTCTTATAGAAAAAAGAAAAAAGTAAGGGTCAGCACTATAGCAAGCAGGCTAATCTTATACCCTCCAGACCTGGGATCCTATATGGGTGCCAGTTTGTGTCCTGGCTGCTCCATTTCCAACTCAGCTCCCTGCTTATGGCCTGGGAAAATAGCAGAGGATAGCTCCCTGAATCCACATGAGAGACCCAGAGAAAGCTCCTGGCTTCAAATCAGCCCAAATCTGGCCATTGCAGCCATTTGGGGAGTGAACAAATGGATGGAAGATCTCTCTTCGCATCTCTCCTTTTCTCTCTGAAAATAAAAATGGCCTTTCAAATGCAAGATAAATAAAACTTTTTTTTAAAGTAAAGTGTACACTTTGTGAAGTTGCCACTTTGTTTATACAACGGCACTTCAAAAAGTTCATGGACACTGGAACAGAGAAATGAATTTATTTTAGAGTGAAAAACCTTTGAAATAACTTCTGAGTTTTTCATGATACATATCTTCTGTGAACTTTTGGAAGACTTCTCACATGAATCTGGAACATCAAAGCTCCATGATCCCTCTGGTGTGGAAAGCAGATGTTACCATGGATCTCAATTTGTCCTGGCAAGCACAAGTTCAAACATAATGATCAAAGGCAAACTTCAACTAGATAAAACCAGAATGCTGATCAAGTATGTGTCTATTCTCACCCTGAGCACATGACACGTATCTGCTGCTTGGTTTGTCTTCTACCCCCACCACCTCAGAAAATGTGGCAGTATCTCCAGAAACTTCATGGCCAAAGTCTAAAATACAGAGATCTGGGGAAATACAATCAAGTGTCCATTTGATCTTTTCCTCACCTCAGATTCATTCGTTTGGCTCTAGTGTCAAGCATTTGAGTACTCCTCGACACACCTATTGGTTGGCCAAAGGCAATCTGTGTCATTTGGAGCCATTGGGTCATGGGTAGGTAGATTTGTAATCAGGATAATGGTCCTCCAAATTCCCAGGGACCAGGTTAAGGTCAGGTCAAGTAGTTAAGGAGGCTACAGATTTGAGAGGTTCCCAGAAGCTGATGAATGATTTGTTTTTAATTAACTAGAGTTCGTGTCTTTCCTTCCCCCCAAATAGTCCATTTTTTCTATAAGAAGATCTATGTATAAATCTATATAGTACCTATAAATATTACAGTGTTTTCTAATGAGGCAAGGGACAGAGACAGAGAGAAAAGAGGGAATAAAATACTTTGCTATTAAGTATAATTTTTAAAGTTATATTTATGGACCTTTTCAAAATTTGTTTTTTAGAGTTTATTTTTGTGTATTCTATCAGAATGGATGCACTATGGAAAAATAATGTAATACATAAATTCTAGTTGTATTAGCATAAAAATGAAAAGTAATCACAGGAAATGATTACAGTGTAAGTATGCTTATAAATGCAATGTTTTTTGTAAAAGATGCAGTGTATGATTTCTAGTGGAAAAAAATGACATGTTTATTTCATATTTTAAAATGGACTTTTTTTCATATTAAAAAAAGGAAAAGTACCCAGGATGCTTCATGTGAGTTAATGTCATTACAATTAGTCTGAACAACTCCCTACTGCTCTGAAGCACTCACTAACATTTAACAGAAATGCCAAATCTGATGGGCTGAACTATAAGAGTAGGAATATCCATACCTGACCTGCTCATGCCACAGGTTGCTCTGACAAGCAGAATGGGCAGTGGTGTGTGTAGCAGAGTCAGTCCCACACCAGCCCAAGGCCCTTCCTTGCTACTCTGCCACAGGCCTCATGATCTGTTATCAAGACCCAACACCAGTTGCAAGTAGGGGAAGGGGAACTGGTGTCTTAGGTCATTGAAATCAATCAGCACCCACAAGAGAGTTTGGATGGAGCTTGGCTAAGCCCCAGATATGTGCCAGCTCTCTTCCAATGGGAAATCCAAATCCACTGTGAGAGAAAGGAATATACCCCAGGAGCATTGTTATGGCTCAAGCCTAGGCTGACCAGTAGTCTCACCCCTTAAATGACAATGACAGAACATAAAGGATCAATATTTTAAAATTTTGTCTTGAAGATCAAGAATTTTGTCCTCTCTGCTTATTCTTTCCCACTTCACAATCAACCCTCTTTGGGGAATGATGCAATGGCATAGTACATTAATCCTCCACCTGAAAGAGCCAGCATCTCATATGGGTGACAGTTTGTGTCCTGGCTGCCCCACTTCTGATCCAGCTTCCTACTTCTGGCTTAAGAAAACAATGAAGGATGGCCCAAGCCCATGGGTCCCCGCACTCACATGGGAGATCTGGAAGAAGCTCCTGGTTCCTGGGTTCGGTTTGGCTCACCTCTGGTTGTTGAGGCCACTTGGGTAGTGAACCAGCGAATGGAAGACTGACTTCCCTGTCTTTCCTACTCTATCTGTGAAAATCTGCCTTCCAAATAAAAATAAATCTTTTAATGCAACAAATGGCCCTCTTTCACTGCCAGCCAGTTTGTAGGTCCTAAGAGCAGAATCTGGTAGATTGATGGAAGGGAAACCAGGTCAAAAAAGTGAAAGTAGAGATGAGCACTGATAACCAGGGCCATGTGGGCTGAGACCTGGAAGAGAAAGTTTCTCAGAAAGCACACAGAAAAGCTGTTCTTGATCACTTAGCATCTGAGAACCCCAGGAAGGAGGCCAGCTCCCTCGGGAGGTTTCTATACTTTGTTAACTGCATCATACTGTTAAACCACACAACAATAGGAAAAGAAAAGTTCTTCAGGAGCAAGTGTTTGGCACAGTAGCTAAGATGTTCTGGTCACAGTCACATTGCATATATTGGAATGCTTGGGTTCAAGTTCCCACTCTGCTTCTGATTTCAGTTTGCCACCAAGGTATACCATAGGAGTCAGCAAGTGACGGCTCATGTACTTAGGCCATTGTACCCATGTAGGAGGCCTACATTGCGTTCACAGCTCCTGGCTTCAGGCTTGCCAAGCCCCAGTCATTTTCAGTGCTTAATAAGTGGATGTGAATGGATCTTTGGTTGGCTTCAGATGGCAGGCTTTTCCTTTGGACAACGCTTTAAACATTGCTGAGCCACAGGATACCATGCTGTTTGTTCAGGTGCCTTCTCAGGCACCCTGGTCTGTGTCTGTCAATGAACTCTACACTGCCTGATGGGTAATATTTCACTGACACAACTCAAACTATAAATCCAGTGATATTTGGTAAGATCTATCTAATGTACCTCAGAAATTCCTGTAACAACAACAAAAAATTTCAGATCACCACAACGCTGTGTTGCTCAGAATACACTATAGTCTGGCAAAGAGTAATATTTGAGTCTTCTCATTTATTTCCAAGAATAGCCCACAAATTTTATTTTTACTGTAGCTAAGGCATCCTTTATAACTCTCCCAAGGATCTAGTGAGGAAATAAATCATATTATCATTTGTATCTGTAACAGTTGTGCTGTATTGAACATTTCAACGAAAGACAACAGTATTATCACAAAGTTGGCATATTGCTCAGGGTTCTGGGCACCCTATGGACCGGTTAAGTTGCCACATTAAACTAACCATCACTACTGGGCTTACAAAATTATCAATAAAACCATAAGTTCTTTCTCCAGGATGTCATGTGAGACATGGGTCCGCTTGTTAGCCTGAGGGCACCCAGGGGGTAGCTCACCTTGGAGTGTAAGGGCCTCTCTGGTTAAAAGATTCTCCTCATAGGGTTTTCCCACATGCAGCATCTTCCCCCTGAAGGCTCAGCCTTCCGCATGAGCTGACAAGATCAACTGAATGTCAGGCTGAAATCATCAGCAACCTGGGAGCAAGCAGGGTTGAAAGCTGCCAGGTGACCCTGAAGCTATAAGTAATGCTCTGAGATGCTTCTAGCTGGGTGCCTCCCAGACTACATCCACAGAAGTTCTTTTTCCCTACCAGTAACTGCTTTAACAGTTCAGCCCCACACTTTGGATTTAAGGATCAGAGAATTTTAAGGGACATACAGGTAAGGACAGTGAAGGTTGTTCTGAAAGGAAGAAGGGGAGCTCCCAGTTGGCTGTGGGGCTCAGGCATCAGCCCTGGTGGCTCTGCTCTGCTTTATCTCTCAGCATGCACCTTGTTTTGCCTTTCACATTGACAGTGTCAGAACCACAGCCACCCACCCCCGGTGACTGTCTGTACCTACTCTTCTCAATGTTTCCTCAAGCATCGGGGGCAGGAACCCTTAGTGAACATCCCTCTGGAATCAATGCTCCCTTATAACGACTTAGGAGTGATCCATTATCCCTTCACCAAGCCAGACATGTTTGTGCCTCTCCTGGGCTCATCTACATGACACTATGTCAGGTTGGGAGGGGAAATACATGTCTTTACATGTAAATAGGCATTAATTTCTTTTCACAGAAATTGGCTTGACAGACCAAGAGTTCTATCCTGATTCTTCAATGAATGTGTTCTCAGCTGATGAATTGCCATAATAAACAAGTCTGGCAGGCTAACTTATCCTCAAGATAGAACTTATTTCTCTCCCTGACCCCTTAGTGTATATGTGGACCCATCTTCTGGGTCAGGTGGTATAGTTATTTACATTCAAGTCTTATCTTTCTATGTAGTGAGTGTCTCAATCTTTGTGCAATTCAACTTTTCACCAGACACGGCACTCAGAACAGTCTCTGCTTTTGATAAGTCCTTCCTAGGTATATACAACACCATGGGAATTTGCCATGCAAAGGCCATTTAACCTTAGCTCTTCAACAGGAAGGACTCAGCACTATGTTATCCCTAGGAAGGGATGTGACCCCCAACAAGGGAGGATATCTGTGACAGCAAAGATGCATTTGGGGACACTAAGTGAAGTAAACCACACACCAAAAGAAAAATACTGCATGTTCTCACTTCGGTGTAGAATCCTTTTTTTTTTTTTCTCTTTTTTAATCACATAAATAGAAATAAAGAGGAGGATGGTGGTTGCCAGGGGAATGAAGAAATAGTAAACCAGGAGAGCTGGTTCCAAGGGTACACATTTCCAGTTAGCCAAGACAAAGAAGTCTGGAGATCCAATGCACAGCATGAGAACTACAGTTAATATTACTGTATTAAATCCCAAAATGTTGCTAGCCGAATAGATACACAGGTAACAACAGTAAGTGATGGACATGTAAATTCATCTTACTATAGTTACACCTTTCACTGATTATATGGGTATCAAAATGTCATGTTGTGCTCAGTAAATATATATATTTATAGTAAAATTTGAAACTCAAATAAGAGTCATATTGGTGAAATGAGAATTGTATACAGAACAACAGACAGAGGTTTTCAATGAGGTACCTACTGCTTCTGTTACCATTTCCTCTAGCTCAGTCAGTTAGCATAAAGGCAAACATTATGGGCAGGAGCGATGCCAACAGGGAAATTTGCATTCTAGATCAGAGTGCCTGGGTTCAATTCCTACCTCTGGCTCCCAAGCCCAGCTTCTCAACTGCAGACCCTGGGAGGCAACTTCTGATGACTCAAGTGCCTGGATCTCTGCCACCTGCTTAGGAGACTTGTTGAGTTCCTGGTTCCCAGAATTGACCTGGGACAGCCCTGGCTATTGTGGGCATTGAGGAAGTGAACTAGCACTCACCCTTCGCCTATCCTTCTTCCCTCTTAATTTTTTTTAAAGGCAAGAACTAGAAATTGCTGGAAATAAGAAATATGATGTTGCACAATAAGCTATTTCTAGGAAAAAGTTACTGCAGTGCATTGAGAAATATTAATTTGTATGCAATGAAATGACACAGTAAATCTAGTGAAATAACTCTATTTCATTTTCAAAAAGTTTAATAAAAATAAAGGTTTTTATTTGACTTTAAAGTTCATTTCTAAGAAAACCAAGCAAGAAAAATCAGGAAAAATTTCACTTGTATAAAAGTAAGCCCAAGTCCTCGCCTTGAACGCCCTGGGATCCCATGTGGGCGGGCGCCGGTTCTAGTCCCAGCAGCTCCACTTCCCATCCAGCTCCCTGCTTGTGGCCTGGGAAAGCAGTCGAGGACGGCCCAAGGCCTTGGGACCCTGCACCCACGTGGGAGACCCAGAGGAGGTTCCTGGTTCCCGGCATCGGATCAGCGCAGCACCGGCCGTTGCGCTCACTTGGGGAGTGAATCATCGGATGTAGGATCTTCCTCTCTGTCTCTCCTCCTCTCTGTATGTCTGGCTTTGTAATAAAAATAAATAAATCTTTTTTAAAAAAAAAGTAAGCCCAAACCTGAATAGAACAGGAAAACTTCTTTCAAAGGAGAAAATGTATGTGGAGGAATAGTATTGTCAGATACCAAAGTATGTTATTAAGTGCCGAAAATTAAAGCTGAATGGTATTGGCACATGAAAACAGACAGACCAATGGAAAGGAATATAAAATGTAAAACAGATTAAGTTACATATTAGATTATAATGTTGGCTGAACTTGACATTCAAATCAGTGGGAGGAAATGCATATTTCAATGAATCTTTGAGAGATACTTGGAAAATTACAAGGAATGATGTTAAAGTAAATCCATTCCTTACACCACTTTCTAGGAAAAATTCCAGATGGATAGAAAACTTAAATGTAGAAACTGAAGACAAATAATAACTACCAGAAAACAAGATGAATTAATTTATAATCTGGAATGAGAAAAATTTCCTGTTACTCAAATATCTAAAAGAAAAGAGCTAAAATAATAAATGTATCTTATTAAATAAAATTAAATTTGAAAAATTCTGAAAGGCAAAGTATAACATGAACAAAGTATAAAAATGACAAATTTGAATGAAAGATTAGCAATTGATAGTCTTACTATATTTGATGATTAAGCAATCATTGTCATTTTTTTAGGCAACATTTTCCTCTTACAGGTTTTGTTAAGTATTGTTATTCAATGGTTATATTCATTTGAATATTTATGGATGAAATTATGTGCTGTCTTTAATTTGCCTCAAAATAATCAAGAGGCAAGGGAAGATAAAAGAAAATAGAGTGGCCATGAATGGAGACTCACTGAAGTTGGCTAAAAGATACATTGTAACCCAATAAGTTGTTCTCTCCCCTTCCATGTGAAATTGAACATATTTAAGAGATAAGATATTTTTTGAAAACTAAGTAAATCACAAAATTAGCTTTTAGGAAATGTAACTTTTATTCAATACATATGTTGAACATGAAAGAAGTATTAATAGAATCCCACATATTTGGCCTGATAAGTCCTTATCTCTTATTTCTTTTCAAGGTACAATGTTATCTTTACCATTATGGCTTACTAGATACTCTGACAAACTCTACTGTTGCAAAAACAACCAAATCTATTGAGCACACAGCTTGAGACATAACTGGTTTCTTAAGAAATAGAGGATACATTTAGAAATCCTTCCCTACACTCCTCTAAAATCTTACCCAAGACCAGAGACACCAGGAGCTGGGCCAACTCTGATCAGTCATGGGCTACATGCACTGGTCAGGACCATCAAGGAGACTGAATTGCTCTCAAGAATACAGTCTATTAGTCACCAACAAAAACAAACCATATCTAGGGAAAATTTCCTCCAACCTTCATTTTAACTCTTAGTAATGAAGAACATGCAATGAATTAATAATCAAAGATCAACAAACATATGAACAAAAGCCTCTCAGAACACTGGAAGAATCAAAACAAAAATCAAACAGATTAGTAAACAAATATGAATATCATAGACCTATATATTGGAACTATCAGATACAGAAGACAAAATAGTACAATGTGTAGAGTTATAAATGACCTAATCACAAATATAACCAATCAGCCAAAGACTATGAGCAAACTAATGTACAGTTTTAAATTTTTGACTGAAATCTTTGAAGACTAAAAATGTGAAACAAAAATCTTTATTTTTAATAAATGTAAAGGTACCAATGTACCTTAGAAATCAGGGATAATTAGTGCACTGGAAGAAATTTGTTCAAAGAAACTATCAAAACTCTAGCACAAAGTAACAAGATAAATATGAGAACGAAAGAGAGGGTGGAAAAAGAAATGATATATAACTGATCAGAGTCCAAGAAAAAAAGTCCAGAGTAAAAAAGGGAAAACATTTAAGGAGATAATGGCTGTCATAATTTCCAGAATCAATGAAAGGCACAAATCCACAAATCCAGAAAGTAAAATGAATACCAAGCATGATTTTTAAAAAAAAGTTCACGCCATCAGTGTGAAACTGCATGTCACAGTTTGGATTGTTTTCCAGTGGATGGTAAGGCAGGAAATGTATTAGAGATCGATATCTATGCATGAACAGAGGGAGTAATTCAACTGCAATTCAGGCATAGAGGCTAAGCCAACTCTGCAGCATGTACTGGTGCAGAAAGAGCCTCAGAGTGGTTCTAAAACTAGCCTAAATCAGGATGGTTGTTCTCTGGAACCAAATGGCTGTCTGGTCTCAAGGCAATCACAGCCAGAGACTATCTGCTGATACCATACCCAGTGCTTGACAGGAAAAGAAGAGTGATCTAAGCAGGCACCTCCATGTCCACCACAGTCCATCACAGTCCACCCCTTGCCCACTGCAATCCATTTCTTCACAGGCATTCACTTTTTCCAAGGTTCCAGAGTGCCTGTCTTTGTGGGACACTCGGAAGGTCAGTAAGACAAACTACTCTGCCACCACAGCTGGTCATAGAGCTCAGATTAACACTTGCCAACTCCTGTCTCCAATATCCAGTCTAAGTTTCTCTGCTCTAAAAGAGCTATCATCTCCATTCCTTGATCATCATGACTATTCTCAGGGTGGGGCTCTTGAATGTACTCACTTACTAACAGAAATGGGCAAAGGAGAACCAAAGTGTATTGCTTGAATCATGCAAATCTCTCTCTTTGCTCCTGTTGTATACCAACTTCCTTCTATCTTCATTGTGAAGGGCATGAACCACAATGAATCCAAAACTGTTTACTCCCCTGGTTCTTGATGGTGTTTCTCCCTCACTTCCTGGAGCACATGTGTCTTAATAAACACCTGCAGTCTCAGCCTTCTCACACACTCTGAATCACCCAGTTCGGTTAGCACAGTTTCACTGATGGGATGAAGCATTGTGATGATCTGTGGGACACCCAGATGTTCCAGATCTCTACAGACTACCTTACAACAGAAGACATAAAACAGCATAGCCTGGGGATAAATCACAAATATATATTGCATACTGTTTGGTCCACAAAAGTCAACTGTTTCTGATATCTGTTGAACCTGAATAGAGAAAACCTTCAACAAACCAATAGCTGCATCGGAAGTACAGTGGCCATGTTAATCTGCTAACGTTGCTGCACAGGCACAAGAGCTGCAATCAGAGCTCTACTCGGCTGGGTTTCTGGCAATCTCTCCTCATCCAAATCTGGTTTCTGAAAGGCTGCACTGAATAATTTCGTGAAGTCATTATGCCAATTCCCTGCCCCTAGAGCTACTTATCCTTTAGATCAGGAATTGGCAGACTATGAGCTGACATGTTTTACAAATAAAATTGTGTTGGAACAAAGTCCATAACAATTTGTTGACATACTGTCCACACTACTTTTTGCCATAAAACCAGGTTAGTTGCAAAAGAGACCATTTAGGCCACAAAGCCTAAAATATTGATCAAGTGGCCCTTTTCAGAGAAAGGTTACCAAGCCAAGTTTAGCTCCTTAAAGGTGGCATTAATCTCTACCATCACCCCCTCCTCTGGGATGTATCCTGTGCTGGATTTACTCTCAGCCTCAGAGCCTGTCACTACCCTCTCCACCGACCAACATGTGATTTATCCTAACTGCTATGTATAGAAATTTTAACTGTACATTCTAGGACCAAAGTAGTGATCATGGACAAAATGATTTGATGAGTTCAATTGAATTTGGCCAACTGACATAGGTTTCATTTGCCAGCAGCCACAGCTTGCTGCATATTAATAGGTCATGATGACCATCTATCCAATAGTCTGAAATATTTGGGAATTTCCCTTTCATGGTGATATATTTATCTGATTAAATGGCCACAGTTCCTGTCAGAGATGCTCTCAGGAAATCATTACCATGTAAACATGGCATGGTGTAGCCCAGTTCTTCCTGGGGATTAGGTGTTCTCTTCAGTTCGTGGTTTTTAGGTTTGAAAATGACACGGTCTGGGATGAAAATATAAGAATATGAGATTTTCTTTTTAATTGAACTGCCCTTAGTCTCCTGATCATTGTCATTAGTCTTTTCTTGATGATGCTTGCTGAGCAGTATATTTGCCCATTACCCATCTGCAAGAATATTTCAAAAAGTTCGTGGAAAAAGAAATAAGAGGTAGGTTAATTTTGGTGAAAAAAATTGAAATCTATCAATTTTTTATAATACGCATATTTGTGAACATTTTGAATTTCAAAATATTTTAGTACCAAAATAAGCTTATTTTTAATTCAATATTTGCCAAATTGTTTTATTTGGCATCTAAGATGATGTTCCATTAACCATCTCTGTAAGTCTTGGTAGGCCAGGGTCTCTGCCTGCCACTCTAATGTAGCTATTCATTATAAGAATTTTGTTGACTGGGCCTCTTCTGTGTCAAAGTCCCATCTTTCCCTTTGTTACCAGAAAGCATAGGTGTGTACTGGCCTCTTTTACTGAACAGCTATCTGTTACAAAGGAGAGTTACTACCGAACCTCTGAGTGGTGCTGGTACCCCTCTCAGGAGCAGTTCTTCAGTCTGGTTAACAGTAGGACCTCTGGCCATACTCATGAACAAAATCTGATGCGCATCATGTACATCACCAGACCTTTAACTGCCTCCTTTCTTGCTACCATGGAAATCTAGGCATTTCAACTTTGTGTGGCCTATCACTATTTGTACTTTTCTAGGAGCTATTCTAACAGCAAATTCATCACTATCTTTGGTGGTCCTTGCCATGAAATGAAATTCTTTATCTCAGAAGAGTGATCACAAACTAATAAAGCACCTCCTATTCCAGATTAAGTTCCCCCAGAAACCTCAAGCATCGCTTCCTGGCTCTGGTAGTACATATTGCCTAGGGCTTGTTGCTCCCTCAGGTCTCATTTTTCTAATTGCACGATGGTTCCTCTGTTGATTAATCATTTCCCAGTGTTATAATAGCACTAATAAGTCCAGTGATGAAAAAGAGAGATAGAGACAGCTTTGATGGGGCATAGTTTGTAGTGTGGGAGAGAAACTTGTAAATTGTTCTAAGTAAGGACCTTGTGTTCTTAATAGGGAGGGGTGGAATATTTTGGAAGATTCAAAGAGTTCAATAACCTGAGCACTTAAAAATTCAGGGATGATCCACTCTACTTTTTCTAATAGACCAGACTGTGGCATAATGACCTGTCTTGATTGAATATCTACCTTCTTGGGACATCTCCCATTTGATTAAGTTCAGGGCTTGGGCCTTGTCTTCAACTTTCAGTATTCTCTGTAAGCTACTCAGAAAGACCACTGACTTTTAAGTTTTCCACTTACTTGTGACCCATAACTTCTTACAATCTTTCTAGGGTATCATCAGTTCTTAACAATAGCTATTCATCCATTGCCCTTAGAGTTACTATTTCTCCATATTTTTCTCAATTGCCTCATAGGTCACAGCAGCTAGAGTAGCACTTTCCACCAGTATGTGCGCCTCCTACCACAGTGATAAGGAATGCATTGCCAACAGGAAAATGTGTGATTTAGCTCCAAAGCTTAACATTTGTTTTCATTCTTAACATTTGTTTTCTCAGACTATTCTTGATTTCAGTTGTCTGAGGCTGAGTAACTTCTGCAGGAATAATGGAGCTAAATAGGAAAGGAACAAATAAGTTTATGGCAACGAAAGATAATAATGCAGTTCTTCATTGTACAGAGGCAGATTAGCTATTATTAATTATATTACCTAGCAATTTGCATATAATCTTTTAGGTATAGCTGGTGATAGCTTTTAAAGATAAAAAGGTAAAAATGGTTTATTAATTGTTTAAACTGCATGATACCATAATTAGAAAGTTATGAAAAAGCATTACTAAAATTGAAATTTCTCTTTTAGGCCTCAAAATACTTTATGTCAGTTTTGGGGCTTTTTGTTATTGTTGAAATACATGTGGTCTCTTGGAATTAGCTAGGAATGATGGCAGTTCTTTCTTTCTTTCTTTTTTTTGCTACTTATGGTGTAACCTTGTCTTGATAATTGATTTCAAATAGAAAAATTTTAATTTTCTTTTAATATAGTCTACTTTAGCTATAGCCATTTAATACTTTAGGTCTCCATTTTGATATGCAAATAGGATTGAGAAATCTTTATAACTAATAGAGATAGCATTCTCTGTAATAAAGCAATATTTCCTAAATCAGCATCTAATAAATTGTTTGTGCAGATCTTTCTTCATTAAATTTCACCTTTTCATAAACTTCATTTCAGTATTAATAAAATAATTTTCAATTCTTTTTGTGATGAATCCTTAAATATTGATAAGATTGTGCATGGGTTCAAGTTATTCATTAGCTTGGTCTTGACTGAGGTTTTTGTTTTTAAAGTAAGGATGTTTTTTATTTTTTGAATGATCTCATCTATGTTTTGGGAAAATATATATGGCTATTATATGGATAATGAATGTCACAGAAAAATACAGAAAAAAGAGAAACCACTGGATACTTTTGCCAATTCCAGGTAGGAAGCAGTGTCTGAATAAAGTCCTGCTGGTGATTCGGGGGAGGGAAGATGGAATTAAGACTTTCTGGATATACCCTGGAGAAGGACTTGATGTTCCATTTACATATGAAAATAAAGGGCTAGTATTAGCTACAGGTTGACTGAGTGGAGATGGTGCCACCAGCACACTTTGGTGATCAAAGATGAATCAATAGCTTTGGCAAAACAATGTTTAACTCAAATTTTAGTCTTGAGGTCTAAATGATACAGAGCTAATAGAATCATCAGCAATTATCAAACAGGATAACTGCCAAAGGAATTTGCTACAATATTTTTTAAAACCTTTAAATAATTTCTCTGTCATAATCTTAGTTGTGCCTTCCCTGTTCCCACTAGAGAAAATGGGGAAGACAGCCATCGCAGGCTTGTGGAAAGGAAGGAAAAGATAGCCTGAGGAACAGCAGCTGGGGCCCATCCTAACACCATGAGTCAAGCCAGGGAAGCCTATCAAAGGATCAAATTTTCCTCACTATTTTTTATTTTATTCTCTCTAAAATCACAGCACAAAATGCTTTCAAAACTTTAGCAAATCCAATCCTTGAGAAAACAGTTTATGCTAAAAATGAGCAATTATGTTCTGACAACCACATGATCAATAATTCCCAAGTGGCCAACAGAGAAATACTCAGTCTATAACAACAGCCCTACTAAAATGCCAATTTACAGCAACAAGCCAACCAGTTCTTTCATAAATGGGATTAACAGCAGGCCCGATTTGAGTTTTTATTTTTAGTTGTGCTTAACTGACCTTAAAATAGGTTTGCATTGAAAGAAATGTAAAATGTCTCCAAATACAGTACCACTGAACTAAACACAAGCCATGATGAGGGCGGAGGGAATATCTAACACTAAGCTATTACTCTCAAAGCTTCTATTCTAATGAAGTACATAAATTGTGTCTTTGAGCTTAATAAAAGCGCCACCAAATAGTATACCCCTCAAAGCTGTTGTTACCTCTGAATTCCATTTTTAGTCTACTCTCAGAGTAATTGGTATTTCACTTTGGCAGCTATTCCTGCAATTTGTTTTAATGCCACCAGATGGTGATAAAACTTGTGATCAAACTATTGAAGCTGTACTCCAGGGATGTAAGATGGCAGACAATTAATCGATTATCAGACATGTCTTCTTCACCATTTTTTTTGTAATCATAACTGCACAAACACATGATTGTGGCACCTGTTCTGTCTTCTGTGCCCTTAATTTCCCCATTCAATCCCTTCCCAGCTTAGGAACTATTTTTCATTTCCAGGCCTACCTATCAGATCCTGTTTCTGTAACCACAGTACTTGTATATGTATTACATGACAGGTTTCTCAAAGATTACTTCAGTTATTCCTCATATTAACCTGTAAGGCAAGTTCTTCTAAGGATCCATGAGATCAAATAATTTTCCTGAATACCTTGTATATTAGTCAAAGATCTTCAGAGAAATGGGCACAATAGAATGTGTGTATGTGTTTATGTGTCTAGAAAGAGAAATTTATTATAAGGAATTGGCCTACACAACAAAGAAAGCCTATTGCATAATTCATTTCCAGTTCAAAGACCTGTGGGCCAGGGGAATCAATGACATTAATCTAAATCTAAAAGCAGGAGATGAAAGTCTCTCCAAAATCAGGAGGCGAGAAACCAAAGGAAAGCATTCTTCCTTCTTCCTCCTTTGGTCCCATTCAGTCTTTCAATACATTGGATAGTGCCCATCCTCTTGGGAGGAACAACCTGCTTTGCAGAGACTGCTAATTCAAATGCTGATCTCATCACAGATACACTCATTATTACAAAATGCTTCATCTGAGCACATCATGGCCAGTAAAGTTTACAAAAAATTAACCATCACATCCATGAAATGACTGACTAGAAATTTTACTAAAAATGTAATTTTTAAAAATCAGGCAGAACCTTAAAATCTCAGCCATGTGACTTGCATATGTTACCTTCCTTTCAGTTAACATTTTGGAATCACTTACAGAAAAAATGATTTCCATTTCTGGTAATGAAGAGTCTAAGAGAACCACAGGTTCTTGAAGGATGAAGACTCTTTAGTTTTAGATCTACCAAGCCCACAGGAGAAATGGCTGATCTCAACCACAATTAACAAACAGTAATTTAGACCTTCCATGTGCTACACACCAAGTCCAGTGTTACGATACAAACAAATACAGCAAAACCAAATTCAGCCTCCTAAGTAGCTCATATCTCTCTGCATCTTTGTCCATGAAACATTACCACATGCTCTAACACATGCCATCTTAATGAAGCAGCAGCAACCTAAAGTTTGATACAAATTTGTGTATGTCTTCTTTGGACCCGTTCCAAGTCCAGACATTCCATACAATATTAAGGACTACCTTGACTGGCAAAGGAAGAATGTGGGTAGGAGGAAGGAACAGTTCAGAATCTACTTAAAACATCAGCGTTTCATGAACAACTCTCAGTATAATTGGCATTCTTATCAGCCTTCTCTTGTAGAACTAACCTCTTCTATGTACAGTGAGATTGTAATTGAGCCATTAGTCACATATCTCCATCTCCAATACCCATAGGAGCTAGCATATGACTCAGATTACCCAATTGTTTCCCTCAGAATATAAAGATTGGACTTGAGGTGTACATGTATTACAAATAGAGTCAACCAAAGACTATATTCAGAACTGCTGTGTATATTTAAATAGAAACAGCATTTTTCATTTCACTTTATACTCTAATCACTTTATGTTTTACTATGTGAAATTTGCCCATCATGAGGAATGAGTTTGTGGGTACAATAAAAAAAAAAACAGCAGCAAAAGATGGGAAGAGGCCCTGGCACAATGGTTCAATAACTAAATCCTTACCTTGCTTGCACCGGGATCCCACACGGGTAATGTTTCATGTCCCAGCTGCTCCACTTCCCATTCAGTTCCCTGCTTGTAGCCTGGCAAAGCAGTAGAGGATGACCCAAAGCTTTAGCATCCTGAGAAGACGCCTCTGAATCCTGGCTTTGCATGGGCTCAGCTCCAGCCGTTGTGGTCATTTGGGCAGTGAACCAGTGGATAGAAGATATTTCTGTCTCTCCTTCTCTCCATAAATCTGATCCACCTTTCCAATAAAAATACAGATTTGTTTGAATAATCTGAAATGACCTTATTAAAAAGAGAGATGGCAAGAATCACAGAATCATGAGGACATCATTTAAACTCTTGTAAACATGACTCATATTTGTAGCTACATGAAATACACATATACATTAGCAAAACATTTTGTATATATTACATGTTTGGGGAGATTTCCTGTTTCAGATAATAGAAAGTTTAAGCAGCATTTAAAAAAACAGGTTGATATAGAGAATGATCTCAACAGAAAGAAATGATAAAAGTTTACAGTAATGGATCTGCCAATTATCCTGATCAATACATGTATTGATATCTGACACTGTATTCTATAAAGGTGTACAATTATGTGTTGATTAAAAACATATAATGTTAGGCATAGGCAATTAGCCCAGTGGGTGAGATGCCCACATTCTATATTCCAGTTTTGATTCCTGCTACTGATCCTGGCTTCAGCCTCCCACAGACATGAATTATGGATGCAGTGACAAGTGCGCGGATAATTGGGTTCTTGTCAACCTTTTGGAAGACTTGGTGTGAGATCCCAGTTCCTGGATTTGGGCTAACACAGTCTCAACTGTTGCAGGTATTTGGGAAGTGAATTTCCCTCTGCCCATCTGCTCTCCCCCCTTTACTGTTTCTCAAATAAATACATTTAAAATATAGCTTTAAAAAAAGAAAGCTTGAAAGTGTAAGGTAGGTTGAGTTTCTGTTACTTGACGTCATGAATCTTTCTTGACTTAATAAGAAAAAAACATGATACCCTTAAGTTTTGGGATTATCTGTTAGTGGAACTGCATCCTTAAATTTCTCAGGACATCACAGAGCAAAGTGGAAGGCGTGGGGCAGATCCCTGCTCTGCATTTGCCGTGTCCTATAAAAACAGCTATCCTGGCTGTGAGCTCATTGTGTCTCCAAGGTCTCTTCCGGAAGGATTTGGAGCATTCTCTGCCACTCTCAGTTGGTATAAGCGCAGTGTCTGTTGAATCCCAAGTATACAAGGCAGCCTTCACCACCCTATTAGCAATTTAAGCAGTTTTGCCATCAGATCTTGGGACTTGACCCTTTTTCTTTGCTCTGAATCTCTGAAGATGCTGAGCAATGAATTAAGATCCCTGATCTAAGGTTTCTACCTCCTCAAAGCACAATGTTTTTGCTAATTCTTCTCAGGGATGAATAAATTTTTTCAAACTATGAATAACCTGAAAATATGCAATTCGTGGGCCCTTGCTGACCATTGTTGAGTTGGCAAGTCATTAATCAACTTCAGCAACCTAGCATAATAAGAGGATGAAGTCTGGAAACCAGCATCACGGCTGATACTTGTATGTACACCAGGGCTCCCCAGGTCTGAAATTTAGCTGCTTAAAACACATGCTAAAAAGAAGCTGAGATTTGAGCCCCACCAGCCCCGATAATTTACCACTAAAAATAAACATGTGCTCCAGAGACACATACTATGTACATACTCCAAAGGATTTCTCAGCATCTGCATTCTTAAGCTGCCATCCTATATCCAGGGAAGCTAAGGATGCCAGGCACAAAGAACACTTTATCTTTTGGGAGAGCCCATGCCAGCAGAGCATGAAGAAAAGGCAAGACAAAGAGTGGCTTCTCTTGTTCAGACAGGAAAAGGAAACGTGATTCATTGTTCTGTCTGAAGCAGTTGCATATTTCCTGCTCCATTGCTGAGCTGCGCTAACTACTAGAACTTTTCATTCATTAGAAACGTAACACTCATTCTTATCATTGGTGTTGGGTTACAAAATTCTCATTGGGGAGCAGTGGCATTAACATGCCTTGTTCTCATTACATACTCTGGGCCATGTCCACCACATTGCCTGGCACTTAGATGTTTAATAAATTACATTTTTTGGCTTTTACTGTTTTTCCCTGCTTTTAGGAAATAAAATTTGTAGAAAGTAGAACTACATGGCAGGTAAACTGTTACCTGCCATATATATAATTCATATGTAAGACATATATATTATACAATCCAAAAACGATTTCCTTTACCTTGGGCTAATTTAAGCTACAATTCCCCCATACTTAAGGTGCATCTAATATATAACAGTGTATAAACGATGTTAAATATAAAAACTAGAGCATACATTTTTGTGTGCCATTTGCCCCTTTAGTTTTGCAAAGGAAGACCTGGAAGAATTGACCAAAAGAATAGCTGTGTTGTGAGGCAGGAAGTTGAAGCTATTTAACTTAAAATTAGGTTTGGGGATTATCTCAGAGCTTCAAATATTCATACAAATCACACTCTTCATTGTCACGGGTAAATAGCAAAAACGGTGCAGTATGTGTAAATTTACTGCTGAGTGTTGCAACCGGAAAGCCTCCAGAATCATCAATTCATTGATCTGTGGATTTTGAATTTGAATGTTTGCCATGGATCACACACTCATCCTGATGGGGAGTTGCTTGGGCAGAGTCGTGTGAGATGAAGAAAGCTCTGCCGAGATGAGGAGGGGTAGGGGAGAGAAGTGTGGATGGGTAAAGAGTGCTGTGATCCTGCTTTCTCAACTTCTTCAGAAGTCAGAAAGCCTAGACATGCCTCCAATATAGATGGGACCTCCCAGAATAGACCAGCCTCTTGTAGAGCCTGCTTCCTCACTAGCTAGCCCCAGCTCTACTTGGTTATTCCCATCAGCCTCATCTGGGCCCATGGGTATCTCTGCAAATTAGGAAAATGGCTTGGTTTCTTTTCTCTCAGCCTGAGTTCGTTGTTGTTTGGAGATGTTTGCTCAATTACATGAGGCATTACCTAATGCCTAACATTCTCTAAAGGGGAGTGGTTGTTTTGTTTTTTGGTTTTTTTGTTTGTTTGTTTGTTTTTGTAGTTCCTGTATCTGAGATGTGTTTCTTGTTTTCTGCACTTACAAAATGACAACTGATACTTCTGGCTAACAGCTAGCTCCTTTATATCCTTGTTCCCAAATCAGAATATATGAGAGCTAGCACCTAATTCCAGCACTAAGAGTTATTAGGGATAAACATCAGAGGGTCAGAATTTTGGAAACAATTCTGTGACTATTTAGTTCCATAAGCTTGAGAACCCTAGTACTCAGGGCTGTTGTAATGGTAACTTTTATGAGTTGAGCTGGATGAGCCACAGCACACAAAGATGTGGTCAGGCATTACTGTAGGGACTTATGTTTGGTCCAGCAGTTCAGGTGCCACTTGGGATGCTGACAACCCACACTAGAGTACCTGGGTTCAAGTCTCAGCTCTACTTCTGATTTCACCTTCCTGCTAAAATGCCCCCTGGGAGGCAGCAGGTCATACCTTAAATACTAAGATTTCTGCCATCCATGTGGGAGACTGAGATGGGCTCTGGGTTCCTGGTTCCAGCCTGGACCAACCTTAGCTGCTATAGGTATTTGGGAAGTGAACCAGAAGATGAAAGATCTCAATTCTCTTTCTCTCTACCTTTCTCCATCCTTCCCTCTGCTGACTGCCTTTCAAATAAATAAATATACAGTTTTGAAGTGTAAAATCCATGTTAGAGTCACAATGGTCAATCAGACTATCCTCCACCTATGGTGCCAACATCTCACTTGGGCTCTATTCAAGTCTCACTGCTCCATTTCTAATCCAGCTTCCTGCTAATACCCTGGGGAAAGCAGCAGAGGAAGGCACAAGGCCTTGGGCCCATGTATCTAGGTGGGAGATGCAGAAGAATCTCCTGGCTTCAGACCAGCCCAGCTCTGGCCATTGAGATCATTTGGGGAGTGAACCAGGGTATAGAAGATCTCTCTCTCTCTCTCTCTCTCTCTCTCTCTGTAAATCTTTTAAGTAAAAATAAATAAATCTTTAAAAAAGAATAAAAGACACACTTGATATTTTTGAAAGGGCTTTTACATCAGTGGGCTTTAAGCAATGTAAATTAGATACCATAGGGTGAATGGGCCTTATTCAATCAGCTAATAGTCTGAAAAAACCATTAAGACTGACTTCTCAGACTAAGTGCTTTCTTCAGCAAACAGTGGGCCTTTGGACTTGAACTATGTCAGTTCATCCATGAGTGACCAGCTCATAAACCATCTTTACAAATGTTGATCTGATCAGCCACCATAATCACGTGAGAGCCAAGAGCCAATTCCTTGAGTCTCACCCCACCTCTACCTCAATGTGTGTGTGTTATGTCTCTGAAGAACACAAATACAACCTTATTTCTTACCTTTTCATTTATGAGATAAAATGAATCCTTTCTTCAGACAGCACAGCTTCTATGGTGAGCTAAAGAAGTAATACATGTGTATCACAAATATTTGATAAGTAAAGCACTACACAAAATAAAAGTTTTACTTCAGTTATCTCTGAACTTAAGTATCTATGATGAAAATCAACAATGGGCTTTAAGAGTAGTTTGTAATATATTCTTCTGGAAGCAACCCTTCCATAAATTTTTCTCCTCCAGTCAGGGCTCCACCTGTGGGCTCAGACAAATTCATGCCACTCTTTACCAAGCATGGCCTTTGAGGCCTCTGTTTCAAGGTGAATTTCAAGGTTGTGTTCCCTGTGTTTCTTGCCCAGAGTTGGGGAGAAGAGGGCTCTGACATCTTTCACAGGCCTCTTCCTATTCATCAGGGTCCATGGTAGTCTTCCAAATAACTTCTGAACTCATGTGCACTTTGCCCAGCAAAACCAAACTGATAGCACCATCATCTTTTGGTTCAATTTTTAAGCCCATTCATTGCTCCAATAAGGCTTTATAGGGAAACTACCATGTGCCAAACACTGAGGGTTCAAAAATGGAGACAATACCACTTTACCTAAAGCTATGCACTGCACACCTCTAAAACTTCCAACTTCCCTTAAATCAGGAATACGAAAACTATTTTGGTCACCTGACTTTTATACTGAATTATATCTTTTGCTCAGAATAACTTCATATGACAAGCCAACCACTTTTTCAACCTTGTTCAAGTTTCATTTCTTTCACATAGAAGTCATATTTTCTTCATGCTCACAAACACTTCTGTTGTGTTTTTGCTGCTTTGACCAGTAATATATTATCAGGAAAAAGCAGCAGGCCAGTAGAGTCAACGGGTAAACAGTGTCTATTTATTGTATAACAAGTCCTAGACCTAAAAGTCATCCATCTGGACCTAAAACATAACATCATAGTTCAAACAGTTCAGCTTGGTGTGCATATATATACCTGTACCTGGCAAGCTGTGTGCTAAACACCTGATTGTCAAGAGTTAACTACAACATACATCTTTGTTTTCTCTCTCTCACCCCAACTTGGCTCCCTGGCTACTATCTTTCCACTAGGACTCAGTGAAATCTTTCTTTCGTGGTAACCTTGACTCCCCCACTATTGACTTCTATTCATAGGCCCCTCTACCCATCCCTTTTCTTTCCTATCCCTGCCTCAAACTCAGAAGCCTTAGACTTGCCAGGTTCTATCAGCCTCTCCTGCTCTACAGTGGTCCACTTTAGATAAATATTAATTCCTGACAAGGAGTTAAGCCAATAGTTTTATTTTTATTAAATTGGGAGCCAATTACTTGCATTTTCAGAAAACGTTCTGATATTTTCTACTATGTTAAAACATTCAGATTTATTTTCTCTTTTAGTTCAGTGAGCAATCCCTATTTCATCTTTCAGCGTTAATATTAAATAACACTGGAAGGTACACATTCTTAAGCCTAGTGCTTAATGAATTTTCGTACAGTGAACATACCTGATGTACGGCCAGCGTCCAGTTTAAAAGTGGGATCACTATCTGCACTCTAGAAACTTCTTTGTGTTCCTCTCTGCCTCCTTTTTAGAAGTATCCACTATTGTAATGTAACCAATGAACCAATAATCAATGCTTATGAACTACATCAAAGAACTGAAAAGCCTGATATGCCTTTAATACCCTCTGTTATTCCGCAACGGGTTGAGAGAGCAGAGAAACCTTCCATCTTCTTAGAGTGTGTGAGGAAGATGTTAAGTATAATATATCAAGATTGTAACAGGTAAATTATAGACAGCACTCTCAAATCTGCTTTAGACATTAGCAAAAAACTATTGAGACACACAGTGGGATCCAAGAGTGATCCTAACAGCCTCTTAACAGGAGGTCATATGCACAGAGCAGGAGGGGACCCCAGAGTGGAACAGGAGGACAGGAGGAGGCTTGTATCCTAACGCCAGAGACTCCCAGTAACCTCCAAAATGCTTTCACCACAGAAGCAGTGGATACCTTATCAAGGACTATCAGTATGGACAACAAGGACTATATCCCAACTTCCAAGCAGATCACAGAGAATTGGAGTAACCCTTGTAGGTCGAGAACTCTGAGGTCAACCATTCCCTATCAGATCTCCCACATGGGATGGAAGAAGCCCAGATCCTTCCTCACAGGGTCTGATGATATCGGGATAACAGCCAGGAGCCCCGAGTGGTCCTCAGAAACAGAAAAACAGTATACTTCCTTTGGGACTCAGGAGAGGAGCTTTCTCTGGTCCTTACTTAGTTCCAACTTTGGATCCCCACCCTCTCTTGTAATGATCATCAGGGTCGCTCTGAAGCCCCTCAAATTAGATCAGATTCACAGAGAGAAACCAATAAGGAAAGTTTAAAACATACAAGAAAAAGCCAGCTTGGACTCCCATATACTTCACTAAAGGACACAAAGATCAGTTACTCCACACTAAGGTATTGAAGATTTTTCTGTATACCCCTCCTAAAACTGTTCTGCTCCTCAATAGTGAACACATGGCTTGTTAGAGTTATAAGTCTGTTTGGACTATTTTAAAATTCACGAAGTTCAGTAAAATCATGCTTGAATACTATAAGCTGCTAAATATAAATATGAAGAAAAAAGACATGAGAAAGCTGAATAGTACCCTACAACCATTTTAAAGTTTATAGCAGTCAGTTATGTATAAACTAAAATTGAGATGTCAATGAAGTAGATACAGGATGTGGTTAAGAATTTGCATTTTCTAACACATTGGTCACTTAATACCACGTCAATTAACTTCATGATGTTGTAAATTTCCATGTTTCCTCCTGTTGTTGAATTTGTGTTGTGGCTTTTCATTTGAGGGGATGATATTCTGCCAGCTCTACTTTCAGATCAAGGATGGTGTCCCAATGAAACTGTTTAATTTATCTGGACAATAAGATGCAGGATTCTGTGCATGGTCCCTGCCCTCAATGATGGAATTGCGACTGGTTATGAGCTGTACTACCGCAATGATATGGAGGAAATCAATATGGGGGGAGGCCTAGGGAGGGATTGGGGAATCCCAGAGCCTATGGATCTGTGTCATAAAATAAAATAACAATTTAAAAAAGCAAAAAAAAAAAAATGTCCTCACATAAAGACTAAGAAAGACTGAAGGTATGTCCAAGGAGAACATGTCTTAGAACAAGATGAAAAGCTACCAGTAACTCATTTATTCACATCAGAAATGTTATTAATCCTACCCTGTACTAAGCACAGAAGGGGCAATGGTTGGCATGTCAAGTAAATTCCAAATTCAGCAGTGGCTGTGGAAAGCTCCATGAGATAAATCCAGCCTGCATTTCCAGTGTGCACTTGCACAAAGCTCAGACTCATCCTTGAAGACAGAAGATTCCTTAGGATTTCAAAGATTCCTTAAGATTCCCACTTGCATCAGTCTGAACGTCAGGTGGATTTGGGCAAGTCTGAGATCACTTCAAATTGTGTTTTCAAGGTCAGAGCCAAGTTTTGACTTCAGCCCTAACAGCATTTGTGACGTCAATTATATTGGAGAAAAAGGCCTTAGGATCTAGTAGGGGAAGCACTGGGCTGAAAATTTTGCGTGCAGATTTCAAGACTCTAATCACTTGCAGCACCCCCATCACTCCCCCTCTTCCACTGCTTCTTCTTGGTTATTTAAACAAGTCATTTAACCTTTATGGACCTTATTTGAACAATAGAGATCAAACTAGACTAACCTAAAATCTCTTACAGCCCTTTTGAAGATTTTAACCTAAATGATTAAACAGACGAAGTAAGACAGTAGCAGTGTAGTTGACAGCATAATGAGCCACAGCATGTTCTTAACAGTTCAGTTACTTTTATTTTGTCGTTTGCTAGGTATAATCTAGGCTGCCTTGCCCCAAATACTACGTAACTCCTGCT
This sequence comes from Ochotona princeps, assembly GCF_030435755.1. Classification (NCBI taxonomy): domain Eukaryota; kingdom Metazoa; phylum Chordata; class Mammalia; order Lagomorpha; family Ochotonidae; genus Ochotona; species Ochotona princeps. The sequence goes on from NC_080836.1 coordinate 75,399,072, forward strand.
TTGCATCTGGTAACTATTCTGTGGCTATTTAGGGGAATTTCATTTTCTGTATTGGAATATGGAATCTTTGAGACCCCTAATTTCAAGTTGTAACAGTATGAAATTGGTCTTGCATTTCTGAAATTAGAAAAACTGAATATTCTGTAATCTGTGTCATAAACATGCTTGCACACACATGATCTAATGTCTTTAATATGTAACAGAGTCTATGTATATTAATAACTTTGATTTTCATTTGGATGTTGATACAACTGAATCTTTATATGTATATGAATCTAAAGTGCTTAACTGTAAAAAGTAATGTATTCAGAATTCCAGGGCTGCAGAATTATTCATTTCAAATGTACTTTTGGTTTGGAGTTTCTGCCAATTATCTAAAAATAGTAGTATAGCTCTTTTGCTTTTATTTTAAATATGAGTTCCATTTGACTTGATCATCTGTCATCTGAGCTCTGCCATTTCCTCTGAACTGAATCCTGTGCCTGAATTTGTAATGTCTGAAAATAGTAGTTAAAAGTATCAGCATCTGCAACTTACATACAACTAGACTCCAGTTAAAATGCTTACTATTAATGTGCATGATTATCTAATGCTTTAAGCACTTAATAGCATTTAAGATTTTTGTCTTCACATAGCTCTAATTTTCCCTAGAGTCTTAATTCCATTTTCCAAGAATATTTACTTGCAGTTTGAAAAATGGTTACAGAAAGCCTATATAAATATGTGGCAAGAAATTTAATAAGTCTCTTTAAATTTATTACAGGTCAGAGAAAGAAAGGAAGTTAGCATTTATTATGTGTATATGAGTATATGCCAACATGTCTGTGCTAGGTACTTTCATAGTTAGTTGTTCATTTACTTACAGATTTTAAAAGCATATAATAAAACAAAATAAAAGTATAAATGAACTTTGAGTTTAGCAGAAGTGTGATGATTTTACTGAATTCATACTGATTATCTATTTGAATCCCCTAAAGACATCACCTGTGATATATAATTAAAATGAAACCTCTTGATCTTATCTTAGTAACTAAAAATGTGTTCAGTATTTTGACCCTTCTATTTCTCCTATTCTGTCACATTAGCATAATATGAAAAGTACATTTTACTCAGTCCCTCTTTTTTCAGCTTATTTTCTAGGAAATCTGAGAACAGATTTGCATTAGGTGTGATGTAGTTATCACAAAGTGTTGCTAAAATGTATTTCATTTGTATTTATTAGACATCATTGACATAAAATAAGACATTTTTAGGTTCCTTCTAATTGAAGTCAGGAATGTTAATGAACACATAGCAAAAAAAATAATTTAAAAAATATTAGCACTTTAAAATATTAATTGTACCTCTGAAGTATACTGAAATTGTCCAAGCTTATTATAAAATTATAGTAAAGTAGACATTACTGGAAGGGCAGAAGATCTTTTATCCTGATTGCAAGTAAATGGTCACTAAAATAAAAGATTTTATACACACACACACACACAAATTGATTCTTTTTGCTCTTCTGAATATATATATCTTCCCCTTCTGGGAGCAATTTGTAGAAGGTATTCAAAAATTCCTTAGTTGTGCATAAATTGAAAAATATGGATGAAAACATTTTGAGAGGGTTTTCACATACTGCTTTAGATCACTATGGCAGAGATGTAGTAAATGAGATTTAAGTATCTTAAAATAGTTGTATTACTAATAACATTTATTGACATTTGGAAGCTAAGAATCATCAGATTAGTTTATCTTTGATTTGCACAAAAGCCCAATAAGTCCCCTATCATTATTAGCAATCCCTTTTTATTGGTGGTGCTGATATTAGAGACAGGCCAAGAAGTAAAGTAGATGTGCATGGTTATTTACTTTCATCGTATCTCACCTATTTTCAACTCCTGTCATTATTGAGCCTAACACCTGGGACCATGTTGATTAGAGTACTACTTCTCAAACTTTATTTTAACTAAGATCAGCTAGAGGACTTATTAAAACACCAACTCTGGGACCCAACTCCCAAAATTCAGAAATAGCAGGTCTTGGTGAAACCCAGAATGTCTATTTAAATAAGTTCTCAGGTGATGTTCCCGTTGCCAATCCAGTCTCCATTTTGAGTAATCTGTTTATTGGCATGATTTTATTTAATGCAGTACCAAAAAAAAAGAAAGAAAGAAAGAAAGAAGAGTAGCATCAGAAGGCAATAGCTGGTAGCTTCACATTAATGATTTTAATGCTGACAGGACTATTTGGCATGATTTTTAAATGTACAACTATAGAAGGTATGACCTAAATAGTCTACAACATGCATAACCATCCACTGCATCCTTGAGTACTACACATGTTTTTTTGAAGAGTAAGAATAGAAGAGGAAGAGAAGGTAAGAAAACATTGATTTATCCATGGACTTTGGAGGTTTTCATACCATGTTTAGTCATGCTGATTTGAAGAAAAACTCTGGTCTAAGGGAAAAATATGAGATTCACTTTCAAATTTAAAAACCTGTGGAGAATTGAAGTTCAAATAGTACTACTTGAAATGCAGAGAAGAAATGACATCACAAAGTTGGAGAGACATTCATTCAATGTATTCTTCATAAAATATTCAGTGACTTTTATGACACAGTCACTTGTAAGGACCAGGAGACAGCATCAAGGTATTATTAGTGAGAACCCTGACAGCAGAGGTAATGCAAAAATCACTGTGGCACTAAACATTATCACATGTGCCTACTCAGTAGCTTCTTCACAGAAACACCTGCAACTCTGTTCCTGATGGATTTGCTTGATCTACACACAGAACATCTGGAAGGCACAAACATGAAAGTGATACACTGAAAGCCAAAGTTGAGCTACTCGATATGGAATAAGAGATACAACTGAATCTAACTGTTTGTAAATATGAGAAGATAAAACAGTGTGACATTCTACTGGTCACAGAAAGGTGGAGGAACTTCAAAAGAGATGTTAAAAGACTCAGGATGTGAGGGCACAACTAGAATGGCATCGCTTGAGAGAATACAGAAGCAAAAAGTTCTGAGCAGCTTCTTCCTGAAGACAAAATAGGACATCTAAAAAAGTACAAACTGGGAAGTATACCTTAGAGAATGAAATGACTCTACTGAGTGGTAACAGCAAAATGGACAGATCTGAGCAGTAAGGATAGAGAAGATCAGCACAGAATATGCAGAACATTGTTAGCTAAGTGAACTTCAATAAAGAATGTTACTATAGCAGAAATCTAGACACTGCTTGTTTTATGAGAGAACACATTCCAGAAAAATTATGGAATCAAGATATTCCAATTGCAGGAGTGGCCAAATAAACACCTCTCAGAACATATAGTAACTATTAGTAACACAACAATCTGACGACAGAGAGAGTGAATAAAAGAAGGCTTATTTTTGGAAGAAAGAGTGGCATTAGGAAGAAAAGGATGATGCAGTTTCCTCCTGTTATGACTTAAGCCCAAGACTGTAGTTAGCACCATGCAGACCAGCTAGAACTGAGAGAAAATCCAAAAACTTTGCATCCTGAAGAACCATAAAATAGAGTATAGGGGAAAATTAGTTGCAAGAAAACAAGGGAATCGAGTAAAGCCTCAGCAAGGTATCACAGCAGGTGGAGAGTGGTGAGCCAGGAGCTGGGGCTACGGAGACCATGGTGAAAGTCTAACATAAGAACCCAGACCTGAAACTTGCTGGAGGGAGTGGCACAATTACTGCAAACAAAGAGCTGTGTACTAATCACAATAAGTAAAACTGAATTGTAGACCTGTGGGTGACAGAGCTTTTTATTTAGAAACCTGCACCAAAGAGAAGAATGTGATAACCAGGAGTACAATGACCAAGAGCAAAAGAAGAGACAGAGGCACAATGAGTATTACTGAAGACTCCCCTAAAAAGGAGCAAACTCTTTGCCAACCTCAGAGTTCACTGAGGCAGACACTGAGAAGACGGGGGATACAGAATTCAAAACACTTGTTATAAAGTTTCTTATCAATAACGAGCACATAATATAGGAGTTCAAGGAATTTAAGGAATATGCCACACTGGAAATGAATTAAATGAAAGCTGATATCTCACAAATGAAGAATATAGTGGAGCAAATTAAAAGTACAGTGAAGAGTCTCCAAAATATAATGAATGAAGCTGAAGAAAAAAAAATCTCAGAATTGGAAGCCATTTCCTGTCACCGGGGGAAACAAAAAGCTGGAAGCAGAGCTGGGCCAAGTTAAAAAAAAAAAGTATTCTAGAATTAAGAGATACTATTAAAAGGCCAAATACAAAAGTTAGGGGAGTTCCAGAAGGTGCAGAAAGAGAAGCTGGATTTTAAAAATGTATTTAATGAAATGATAAAGGAAAATTTCCCTGATCTAGAGATAGAATCAGGAAGCAATATCCAGGAGGGAAATACAACTCCCAACAGGGTTGACCAAAAGTGAACTTAATCACAACACATGATAATCAAGCTCTCTTCAATCGAACATAAGGAAAAGATCCTTAAATGTGCACGTGAAAAAAAATCAACTGACATATAAAGGAATGTCAATTAAACTCACAGGAGACCTCTCACAGGAAACTCCACAGGTCAGAAGAGAATGGAGCGACATATTCCAGATTCTAAAAGCAAAAATTTGTCAGCCTAGAGTAACATACCCAGCGGAGCTTTCCTTTGTCTTTGAAAATAAAATTCTTCCACAGTAAAGAAAAGTTAAAAGAATATGCTTCTTCTAAACCTGCCCTACAAAAGATATTTAAAGATGTTCTCTTGACAGAGAAAATGAATATAGCACCAACCAAAGCCAAAGACAAATGTGAAGAACATCCCAGTAAAATAACAACAGAAGACTAAACCAATTAACAATCCATTGCTAAAATGACAGGACCAAATTTCCACCTATTTATATTAACCCTGAATATAAATGGATTAAATTTATCAATCAAACATCATAGATATGCAGACTGGATTAAAAAACAAAACCCATCTATTTGTTGACTACGGAAGACACATACCAACAAAGATCAGCAGAAACTATATCTCATGGATTTTTATTTTGGTTTCATCTCTTCAAAACACTTTCTTCTTCATTAAATTCTTCACTGACTCACAGATCATACAGTAGCATCATTTTCTTCAAGAAGGTTCCTGATTTTCTTTTTCATTTCTTCAGTGACACATTAGTCACTCAGTAGATGTTAGTTAACTTCGTGGTGTTTTTAATTTCTTTTTTCTTCCTGTTGTTGACTTTGTTTTGTGGCTTTTCATTTCAGGGGATGTACAGTCACTGTGTAATGGACACTATCATGTCCAATAGCATGCTGTTTAACTTCATGGTGTTGTTAATTTCTATTTTTCTTCCTGTTGATTTTGTATTGTGGCTTTTCATTTAAGGAGATATATAGTAAATGTGTAATGAAGACTATCATATTCAGATGTGAGGATAAAATGCAGTATGCATCTCTACTTCCGGACAAAGATGGATTCCCAATGAAACTGTAAGCTATATCTTAACAATAGGATGCTGGACTTTCTGCCATTGTTCATGACCACAATGATGGACATATTACTGTTTATGAAGACCTATACTATAGTAATAATACAGTGGAACTCAGTGAACAGGGAAGGGATTGAGGAGGGGACTGGGTGAGGCAGGAAGAGAAATCCCAGGACCTATGAAACTGTGCCATAAAATGATACTAATAATAAGGAAACAAAACAGAAAAAAATGAGGGAATTATAATAGAAGGTCTGCAGGGAGGAGGATCTCCAAATATTTCTGCATAAACTTCTCTGTGGCCCATGAAGTCCAGACCTGAATGTTAACTTCTGACACCCAAGAAATAAACATTTGAGCCTAACCAAACCCAAATGAGGACAAGAAAGTCAGTCAACACTCTTGAAAAAAATTGAATGCATCTACACATCTAATCTATTTAACATAAAAATCATGATGTCTGGAATATAATTTTAAATACATTATAGATAAACTAGGAAATTGTGATGAATTTTGAAGAGCAAAAAAGAATCAATATAGACCAAATCCAAAATGAGTGATATATTGGAATTAGCCAAAAAGTTGTAGAAAAATTATTAAACCATGGTAAGTTGGGTAGAGGGGAAAAAATGGTCACAATGTGAAAAGACAAGCAATCACATGAAACAGGAACTATCTTTTTAAAATCCAATGGAGTTTCTACAACTGAAAAGGAAATGCTTTCAATAAAAATTCCACTGAATGGAACAAAATGAAATGATACAGAAAAGAACAAACTTAAAGATAAATCAATAGAAATTATCGAGGCCAAGGAATGGATAAAAGAGAGTTAGGGAGAGAGAGATTATAGAACAGAAACTCAGGAACCTGAGAGACAATAATACCAAAACACCTAATACATTTATAATTGGAATTCCAGCATTATAGTTAAAGGATAGTGAATAAAAGAATATTTGAAAAAATAATGGTAAAAAAATACTTCCAAATTTTGTATAACCTATAAATTTACAGATTGAAGAAACTCAACAAAATCCAAGTAGAATAAAAATGAGAAAAATACTCCAAACCTAGCATGTAATAGCTACTAGAAACAAGAGTAAAGAAAAAAAAACTTAATTTCAGTTCAGAAAACATATATTTCATCTAGGCTACCGTTAATTTTTATCTGAAGCCAGAAAGCAATGTATCTAAATTTCTGAAAAAATATAGATCTCAAGAAAAAATTCCTTTAGGAACAATGATGAAATAAGATATTTTTCACTTTACAAAAATATGCTAGTAAAAGAATCCATCATCAAGCAACTTTTACAATAAGAACTACAAGTAATTTCTTTAGACTTGACAGAAAGATGAAAATTTAATTCTCAGGAAGTAACAAAAACACTGTACATGACAAATTTATGAATAATTACAAAATTATTTTTTCTTCAGCATCTAAAAATACAGATACATGATACATGGAGATTTAACAAATGTGGCAAATGGACAAACAGTATAAATGAATCCAGGAGCAAGGTTTCTATATTTTTCTTAAAGGGCAAATAATGACTCCATGTGGGTCATAAAAAGTCAAGGACCGATATTGAAATTGACCAGAGCAATTAGTAAAATGTATAATGTGAGGAAGTCTGGCCAAACAAGAAATATGTAGGCTGAAATGGATTCTAAAAAATTTTCAACTGATACTGAAGAATATATAAAGGAAAAAAGAGTGAAACAAGTCAACAGGAGAGACTAGTAGAAATAAATATCAACATGGCAGAAATAAAACCAATCATATCAAGAAATCAATTCAAAATTAATCAAAAAGATTCTCTTCAACAAACAGCATCAAATAACCTGATACCCATATAAAGAAATAAAAAGTACTTGGCTCACAGTATATAGAACTTGTACTGTCCACAATAACTAATTTGAGGTGTACAGAGACATGGATACGAAAAGTAAAACCATAATGCTTTTAGAAAAGAACCTAGGAGGATAACTTTCAGCATAGGTTACAGACCAGTAGCTGATTTTGAAAAACAAATGCTAAATTAAACTTCACCAAAATGAAAATAACAATTTGTAACGGTATATTCAGTCTGTAGCAGAACCAAAAGAGATGGTGCCAGACCAGTTACCAAGAAGAAATTACCAGAGTCTAAGGAGAGAGAGTCATAGGGAAAGGCAGTCCTAAGTTCCAATCCTAAACCAGGAACCGGGAGCTCCCTTCAGGTCTCCCACGTGGGTACAGGGGCCCAAGAACTTGAGCCATTCTCTACTGCCTTCCAGGCCACAAGCAGGGAGCTGGATCAGTAGAACAGCAGCATGGGAAACAAACTAGGGCCCATATGAGATGCTGGCACCAAAGGGGAATGCTTAGCCTACTGCACCACAACATTGGCTCCAACGCTTGTTCCCTTTTAACTGCCAAAGACATCATCCCAGTGGCTTACAGACATACATTCAGATTCCTACAAACTCTCAGCTTTCTAGCTCCTTCAAAGAGAGATCTCTCTCACCATCACTGTAAGTTTAGAGATTGCAAGAAGGCACTGAGACCACCCAAACATGGTCACCAAGAGTCCCTTTTAAGAAGTTCTTCAGTGACTTCTGCACCCACAGCATACTGTTGGAGACTTCCTTACCCTAACTATCACGCTTTTTAACAACTGATCCCCTTACTCTAACAAGGGCAGAGTGGATAAGGCAGATGACCAGATGTTTGTCAATGATGTTTTGGATTATCCAGTTTAAACACTTTCCTGTGAAATTGTAAGAAACTGATTGAACCAAAAATTGAATGTAAGATAGAGTAAAAGAAGGTGTGGTAACTGATAACATTTTGGAACAGAGAAATAGCTAATCTGCCAAAATAGAAGAATTAAAATAGAGTTGTAGGGGTTGATACGGTAGCAAGGCACAGAAATCCTCCACCTGTGACATGGGCATTTTATGTGATTTCTAGTTCTAATCCCTGCTGCTCCACTTCCCAGCTAGCTCCCTGTGAGTTGCCTGGGAAAGCAGCAAATGATAGCCCCAAGACTTTGAACCCCTGCACCCATGTAGGGGGACACTGAAGAAGCTCCTGGCTTTGGATCAGCTCAGCCTTGGTCATTGTGACCATTTGAGGGAGTGAACCAGCGGATAGAAGCTCTCTCTCTAGTCTCTCCCTTTCTTGTGTAACTCTGATATACAAGTTAAAAAAAGGGGGGGAGTATATACTAATTTCTGAGAATATTTAATTGAGATAAAACAAAGCTCTGTCTTGAGCTAAAAATCCCATTTTTTATTTGTGGTGAAACCTACAAGGGCTATGATATATCCTGGCAAATCTGAGGACAACAGAACTAATCTTATTTCTTTGCTACCTTAAAAGTCCCAACTGTGTATTTCTTTCATTTAGGTGACAGGCCTAAAAGAAAAAGCAAATTTATTTTCTCTCACAATTGAAGAATCCTGAAGTATTCAAGTGAAGTCTGATGTAGCAGTTCAATTGTCTCGTTAAGGACTTTTCTCATTGTCTATCCCTTTTGCCATCTGCAATGTTTGTTTCATTTCCAAATCCCCAGTAGAAGCTCTCCTCTAGTTATAATTTCACAATTACATTTTTTGCAATCCACTTTTTTGGGGAACAGAGAAGAAAATTCTCAGTTTCTGCACAAGTCTTAAAATTCACACCCACTGAATCAACACAGAACACATGTCCATCCATGAATCAGTGTCAGGGGCCAGAAGCATTGAAAGCGCTGATTTGTCAGTGTGCCACCCCTGAAGCTAGATGTTAGCTTTGCTTTTATGGAACTATCTAGATTCCCAAAAATATTAGAGACTATGGACATGGGATGGGTAAAGAAGAGATACATGGAGATAACACATACATCCATACATGTCCTTTACTTGGCCTGAATGGCTCCCCAAACACATACCTCTGCCAACACTGACTTATAGAGCCCTGGCAAGCCACTATTATGCACTTTTTACTAATCCTTTAATTTCCTCTAATGCATAATATTCCTATTAGAATAACATATTAAGGGGCAGTGTTGCAGAGTAGCTCATTAATCCTCCATCTGTAATGCCAGCATCCTATATGGGTGTTTTTTCCAAGACCCGGCTACTCCACCTCCAATCCAGCTCCCTACTAATGGGCCCTGGAAAGAAGTGGAAGATGGCTCAATTGCCTGGGCTGTGAACCCCCATGGGGGATCTGGAAGAAGCTCCTGGCTCTCAGCGTCAGATAGGCTCAATTCTGGCTGTTACTACAATTTGGGGAGTGAACCAGTGGATAAACCATACAGATATTCTCTCTGTCTTTCTCACATACATACACACCTTTCTCTCTGTGTGTCTCCCCTCTATCTCTGTACATCTTTCAAGTAAATGAAAATAAATCTTACTTTAAGAAAAGGAAACAGGAACTTTGTCTTTTGTATATCTGTGAGGAGACAGAGCTAGGAGGAAGGAATGTAGATAAGAAGAAACTCGTGATGCTAATGACAAGTTACATTTCATTGTAAAATTTGCTGAGTGTGGATATTCCCAACACTAGGAATAAAGTGCCTCTTGGTTAGGCTGAGGGTATCTGTTTCTCATCTCTGGTCGAAGAATGACTTCAGTACTCTCACAGTCCATTCCAGATATTTAAACTGTTTTCAACTAGACTTTAGCAGCTTCCTCCAAAGGTGAAAGGGGAGATCTATTGTGTAAGTTCGCTCTCTTGCAACATGAAATGAGCAATATCTGAAGTCAGAGATCCTCTTCTTACTTTCTACCCAAAGGCACATACATACATGGCACTGTTAAAGGCATTCTGTTTTTTCCAGCATCAACATCTATGCAGAAAAAGATGCGGCAAGCACCAATACTAGAAATTCCTTAATGTATTGATCTGGTACATTCTTTCCATGTACTTGAGGTCTTTAAAAAAAAAACACTAAAACAGTTTCTGACATTTCCAGGTGGTTCTAATTGTAAACTTACATGATTAGAGTTGTGTGGGAAATTAACAATGTATTATTTAAGATACGGACAGCATTATGCATAGATTTATGGATTACAGGCACAGATTCTGGAGTTATCAGGATAACAGAATTAATGAAATAATTTGCATGGAAGAAGTGGTTTGGAAGTAGATTATGCACTTAAGAGTTAACAGAACACTGGGATCACCAGTTTTTAGAGATAAGAGAAGGAAGGTAAGCCAGTACTAAACTGAGGAGAGATGACTGAGAACTTGAAAGAAAACTCAGAGAGGCAGTATGGAATAGAGCATTCCCAAAATGAGGATGGGGTGGACATTTTGCCTAGTGGCTAAGATTCCCATATATGGGGATGGGTATGGGAGTGTCTGATTTGATTCCTGGCTGCAGTTTCTGACTCTAGTACCCTACTGCAGATCCTGGGAGTCAGCATTATGGCTCAAGCAATTGGATTCCTGCCACTCATATGAGATACTTGGATTGAGTTCCTGGCTCCTGGCTCTCACCCTGGCCCTTGTGGGCATCTATGGAGTAGGCTGGCAGATAGTAGCACTCTCCCTCTCTCTAATAAATAACTTTAAAACATGTCCAAAAAAAGAGGGCAGTGTTGAATGACTCAGGGAGGCCATGGAAGGTAAGGAACGAATTTTTGTCAACTGAATGCAGCAGTTAAGTATTCAGCAACCTTATTGAGAGTACCTTTGTGTCACTGAAGGGAAGATGCCAGACACCAATGAATGCATAGTTAGTCTTGCTTTTCATATTGCTTTTTTGTTTTTGTTTTTTAGATTTATTTATATTGGAAAGGCAGATTTAGAGAGAGAAGAAGAGACAGAAAGAAATGTCTGCAACAGCCGGAGCTGAGCCAATCCAAAACTAGGAGCCAGGAGCTTTTGCCAGTTCTTTCACATGTGTGGAGGGTCCCAAGGCTTTGGGCAATCCTCTGTTGCTTTCCCAGGCCGCAAACAAGGACCTGGATGGAAAGCGGAAGAGGCAGGACATAAACCAGTGCCCACACAGGGTCCTGACACTTGCAAGGGGAGGATTAGCCAATTGAGTCAATGTACCAGACCCAGCCATGTACTCTTTACCCCCAGCTTGGAGTTCTCTGACATGCTGTGGCTTTCCAGTATCTAGGCACAAGAGTCCTCACTTGTCAAGGGGCCACCTACCCTTGTGTTGAAGGGGATGCTGAAACACAAATGTCTCCAGGCAAGCACTGGTCCTTCCTTCCAGCCAGTCTTACCCTTGCCTGCCCCTCATGTCCATGTATGACTGAGACAGCACTGTCCCTGGATGGAAGGAGACAGTTTATTTTTTCACTTTTGCCCCCGTAATACATTTTCTCCCAGAAAGCATCGTGAGGCCATTGTAAATGCTGGGAAAACAAATAGTCTCCATGATGATTATTGTAAAGGAGCCACAGAAATAGTAGCTAGAGTTTGATTCATTCTTTCTCAAAAGGACATTTATTACAATGGAGTGATGAATGCATGATGGTCATGTGTCTAGACTTCTCCTACTTCTCCTTTCTCTGGATGAACAAAAATGCCATCTCAGTTTTGATCAGAATTTATGGCAGTCATCACTCCATTATTCTCCTTCATCCAAGTCCTCAGGCCTCTTATTTTTGTTTAGTTTATTTATGCTTCTTTTCCTCCCACTTTGTTTTCTCTTCACTATTTTCAGGTGTCCAGAAACCTGGCCCTGATAAGATGGAGAGTCTAGAGTGCCAAATCAAGGGTGGCCTAGAAAGTTGTTTTTCCTTCCTTGGGTCTGGCAGGAGATCTGTGGTCTTTCCACCCTTGGGGCCCACTCCTGTCACTAGAGCAGGAGCCACTTTCCCCTTTCTCCTTTCTCTGCAAACTAAAAAAAAAAAAAAGAAGAAAGAAAGAAAGAAAGAAAGAAAGAAAGAAAGAAAGAAAGAAAGAAAGAAAGAAAGAGAGAGAGAGAAAGGAAGGAAGGAAGGAAGGAAGGAAGGAAGGAAGGAAGGAAGGAAGGAAGGAAGGAAGAAAGAAAGAAAGAAAGAAAGAAAGAAAGAAAGAAAGAAAGAAAGAAAGAAAGAAAGAAAGAAAGAAAGAAAAAAAAGTTGATCAGCGGGCTTCCCGGCAGGTCAATGCTGATTGGTCCTCAAAGTAATAGCTGCACTGGAACATCTTTTAAATCTTAGCTTCTCAATATGCAGAGCTGCTGATGCACTTCTCTCTAGCCTTCTGACCAACCTGGTTCCCCATCCTGTAATGACCCTTTTCTGCTCATAGCTGTCAGCACTAGCCTGCTATCTGTAGACCATGTGTTTATCTGTCGCTTATCAGCGAAAGGAAATGCTTGGTGAGTGGCTTAGGAGTCTGGATTTAAGAAACTTTTTCAGAGAACTAGGCCTCAAATAATGTTGCTAGTCACAGCAGCTCCATTCCTTTCTTCTTTCCACCTGGAACTAGAATTTTTGAAGCAAGCACCCCATCTCTGCTGGCTGTTCCCAAAAGCCTGACTTGTTAGATGGCTGTATCAGACAGCAATTCCAATGGACTACCTGCGAGCAAAGTCGATAATAAAAATGGCTTAAGTAAGATAAATGCTTTTCTCACCCAATGTCAACATCCATAGGTAGACAATTCTGTGCTATACAGGTTGGTATGATGGCTCCTCAGATTCTGGTTTTCTTTCTAGAATATGATCCTTAGCACTGGAGTCTATTTTCCGATTTGCTTGTGGTCTACAGTGCCTATTGGTACCTCAGCCATCACTTCAAGGAAAAAGCAGAACAAATAATTGATGTGAGGGATGAGCAGAGACAAACACTCTCTGAAGTAAATGTTCAGTTTAGAAATGCCCCTTCAGGCCATCATTGTGGCATAGCAGGTAGAGTCACTTCCTGCAATGCCAGCATTCCATATGCATACTGATTCATGTCCCAGAAGCTCCAATTCTGATCCAGCTCCCTTCTAATGTACCTGGGAAATGCAGAAAATGGCCAAATGCTACCCATGTGGGAGACCTGAAAGAAGTCCTGGCTCCTGGCTTTGAGTTGACTTATCCCTGGCTGTTGTGGCCATCTGGGGAGGGCATCAGCAGACAGTAGCACTGTCTCTCTCTCTCTCTCTTTGTAACTTTGACTTCCAAATAAATAATAAAACTATAAAACTTTAAAAATGTCGTTTTCAAGATAATGACTCCCTTTCTCCGTAAAAATGATCTGTCATGTCTCTCTGATCTTAACATCTACCAGTGGCTTCTACAAATCTACCTGCTGACTATCTCCAAATACTGACAGAGTTAAAATTTCTACAATTATGCTGAGTCAACCTAATTGTTAAGATTGCCTGAACACTCCTTTTGAACCTCCCGTGTTGTTGACACAAGGCTATGAACTCCTGGTAAACAATATCTTCTGTAAATCCAAAGATGCTTGCTGATCTCAGGGAGGGGAGATGAGCATGTTGCACAAGAGGTACCTTTGAAGTGGGCAATGACTATTAGTTATATTACCAGACAGAAACCCTGTGGCCTAGGAAAAGCAGATACTTAACCTGCTTGAACTGTAGCCTCTTTCTTCTGTGTCTCATCATCTCCAGAATACGCTCTCTATCCATGCCTTCATTCCCAGTTTGATAACCAGGTTACCACTTTGAAATATTTTTCCTGTTTATGGCTTGCTTTTTTCTGCCTCCAAGTTTTCAGTCTTCTGATGGGTTCTCTTGTCCTCCTTCATCTGGCCAGTGAGACACCTATTTGCATTCTACCCTAAGACTGCTGATAAATAAGTTTGTTTATTTCCAGGGGTAATTTGGACCAGGTTCATGCTGGCTTGAGAGAGCTGATTGTTAAAAACAAAGATAAATATATCACTTACTAAACTGTTGGGAGCTTAAATTTGGCCGTGACAGAAGTATTTATGACATGGAAATAGACACATACTACCAATCAGGGCTCTCATTTTCCCTGAAAGGTGGTTTAACAGCACACCATTGCTTGTTTCCCCCCAAAACTGCACCTCTGCACGCACATACATACCATGCACATTTCTCATCCCAGATCTTCCTCTCTGCAGCTCACCTCAGCCTCTTGCTGCAGATAACCCTTCCTCGCTCAGCTGTACCTATTGATCTGACATTGTGGCTCCTACCCAAAACCATTCACTTTTTTCAATGTATCAAAAAATACACTCTGGATTCTAAACCTGGTTGCTGACACTATTTAAAAACTGTTATGTAGTCTGTCTGTCTTCAGAATACATGTGATTGTGTGGAGGATTCATTTGTGGGAGGAACCTAACTACTTCAAGTGATATCACAGCAGAAAGAATTCATCTATCAGGACCACAATGACTCATCACAGAATATTAACTTAATATTGACAAAAGGAGGAGCAATTAATTATAATAGATATTTCAGAAAGCCTGGTGCAAACTGTGCAATGATAAAATGGCATGAGCTCACCAAAAGGCTGAGCTGCCTTGCCTTTTGCAGGAATTATATCAATTCAGATCATGCTGTTCCTTCATATTGATTGGGAGCTCTGTTACATGTGCCTTTGATTAATAATAATGGAAAATGACTTAATCTTTACTTATTGTTGCAGGATTTAGTAAATAAAACCATTCCCAATATGGAAGGAAATTTTAAAAAATGATAAAAGCCTGGGAACCATGAGGTTATGAATTTTTAAAGAGCATGGCAATTTTTGATTATATAAGCACTCATACTCCTTTGCTTATAAACATGTAGAAGTTACTGACTTTATAGTCACAGGAAACACAGCATGTAAACAGACTACCTCATTTTGTATTAAAGCTTTGCCACATTCTAGGACTATAAGTTGGAAGCAAGTTACCTAATTTTTCTGTGCCTTAGTCTTCTTATCCAACAAAAACAACAAAAAGGAATAAAAACATCTACCTGAATTACTATACAACTACAATAACAGACTACTTCCAATGGTGGATGGATTTGGTAAATAATAAATATTTGCTCTCATTGTCATTATTGATGTTATTTTTGAGCATTCAAAATGTGCCAAGAACTTGTATCTCCAGTAACCTTATCTGGTAGATACTGACATGAAGGCCATTTTATGAGAAAGTAAACTGACCACTGGTGAAATAATGTAATTTTTCCAAAGTTTCATAATTACTTAAGTGTGAAAGGAGATTTAACCTTATAGAAAGATAAAGAGCCACAGCTTTCACTGAATTCCAAGTCATTCTGTTGCTTAGTATTCTATCGGGGAAATTTGCCCTTCATAGTCAACTGAGCCCTTGCATGCTGTAGCATAAACTATTCTTGTTCTGTCTTTAGGTGAGACAGAAAAACTCATCAACATATCTGTGCTTTCATTTAAAGACTGTTTGTAAGATGCCCTTCTGATTTCTCTTTCCCACATTTTAAAACCCACAGTTCCCATAGGCCTTCTTATGAATTATATTTACTAATCAGAGCATAATCTCCACAGAATTACTTCTGCTTTCTTTAGTAGTAATTTTTAAATTAGATTTTAAATCAGAAGTTCACTGTTCAAGTAAGTAAAGCACAGAATTCTTTGGCTGAATTTGCTTCATTGATGAAAAAGCTGAATTATAAAGATCATTTTCCCATATTTTGTACTGACTTATGCCATTCTATTATCACATAGCTATGGCCTACAATAAGCCATACCATATTTAATTAGGATTTAAAGAACCTGCAAATTCACGTTATTCTGTTTCACAAGGGTCAGTCTAGATTCACTTTTATTTAGTTGTGCAATTAGGAAAAATGGTAATGGTGACTTGGATTTCTTAGATGGAATATTGGTTGTTAATCATTCATTTACCATACCTAGATCAACCACTATGCTTGACACTAGGATTCATAAGTGGAACAGCCCCGGGTAATAGGGAGTGCTTAGTTCTCATAAAATACTATATAGTTACCTAAGACAGAGTAATAAACAAGAATCAACAAGATCATGGGGAGAACAGTAAGAAATGTCCTGGAATGTCAAGGAGATGGGTCTGGTCAAGAATCCTAGATAACCAGCAAGATGCTCTGGCTAAAATCTCACTTTTACTAGTCAATATTAATGTCATCTATTATGAGTTGAATGGTGTCCTTCCCCAAAAAGAGTTGCTCTAGTTCTAACCATCACAATTCCAGAGTATGATCTTGTTTGGAGATAAGATCCTTAAAGTGGGTCATTAGGGTAGGCTTCAACCTAGTATGACTGGAATCCCAGAAAAATGAGAAATTTAGACAAGAGACACAGACTTGCAAGGAGGCCATCTACAGTCCATGACAGAGGGCTTCCCACATGGCCCTTAGAAGGACCCACTGTGAAAATACCTTGGACTTTCAGGCTCCAGAACTGGAAGACTACAACTCTCTGTCACCTAGTCTGTGGCACTTTGCTATAACAGCCCTCCTGAACTAATACACCACCTCAGTGTCACAAATATACCCTCACACCTCAAGCTCTACTCCAGGCAAGGCCAGCCCCATGCTGTGGAAGACCTGAGCAAAGCATCATGAGGACCTCCTTCTGAAACAAGCCTGTATTTGTCTAAGGTCCATGCCCATGCTGTGACCCAGAGGAATCTAACAGGTTCTTCTTTAAATAATTAAGTTGGGTTTTCAAAGAGGATTCCCCACAGCTCTCCTTTGTGGCATTGAAAAGCAACAACACTAGACCATTGTTTTTAAGGTAAATAATATACAATAAAGTTGATAATTTTAGAGTACAAGTCACATTGATGGTAAATAATGAATCACTGTGACATTACTTAAATCAGATGCTTAATAAGCAGAAGATGCTTTACCTCTGTGGCAGTCTGATATATGGCAAAACCACATTTGGTATGTGGATATTTGATGTAACAGCTAAGATGATGCTTGGGATGCCACATCCTATCACTCAATGTCTGCATTTGAGTCTTAGCTCCATTCCTATCTCAACTTCCTACTAATGTATACCCTTGGAGGCAGCAGGTGATGGCTCCAATAGTTGGGTCTCCTGACTCTCACATGGGAGATTCAGGTTCAGTTTCTACCTCTTAGCTTGGGTCCAGCCCCTGCCTGGTTATGGGCATTTGAGAATAAATCAATGAATAGAACCATGCATGCTCTTTCTCCCCTCCTTTCTTACCCTTCCTCTCTTGCCCCTTCAAATAAATACAAATAACACTTCACTTGCCAACAGAACATGTTAATACACATCAGAACTTCAATGCATGCTTCCTAAATAAATGATAGTCTACTCAACCCTGACATACAACAGGTGCCATTTATCTTCCTGTTGGCACAACTAAAATAGATTGAATTTAGAATTATCTTAACTAGAATACAGAGGGACACGAAGCTTTTCAAACCAAAACCAGGCTGGCATTAGACTAGCAGTTAACATGCCCACATCCCAGATAAAGTGTATGGGTTCAAGTCCTGGCTCCACTCCTAATCCCAGCATTCTGCTAAGCTATATCCTGGGAGACAGCAGAGGATCCTCAAATACCTAAGCCTCCATCGCCTGCAAGGCAAACTCAAGTGGAGCTCCAGGATCCAGTGTTTGGCCAGGTCCAGTTCTAGCTGTTGTAAGCATTTGGAGAGTGAAAGGTTAGAGTTGTCTCTCTGTCTTTCAAATAAATGAGATGAAAATAATGACAGACTATGACATCTTTAAAAAAATCTTCTATTAAATAGGTTTATGTTCCTTTGAGAAACAACTGGTGTGAGAAGTGTAAGCTTTTAAACAAAAGTCTGAAACAGTGAAAAAAATTAACAAGTTCTGCCAAGATACATTGTTTCATTTCCAACATGTTAGCCCACAGGGCAGCAAGGTTGTGTTTTCTCTTCTTACCCTGTCTTTGTCTTTTCTGGAAAGTTCCCAAGAAGAACCCAGGTCCAACATCAACTGCTGGGTGGTTGCATGGGAACATCATAGAGTGAATCATTCTTTGGATCTGTCTCAGTGAGTCTTTAACACATCTTTGTCTCTCAACCATCCATCCCTAAGCCCTTGGCCTTGGCCCGTGGCCACGCTGGGTGTCTTTTCATCCTCACTTGCCTTTTTTCTGTTTGCTTTTAAAAACCTAAGAATTTTGTCCAAAGGGAAGCAAGTGAAGCACACAAATCAAACGGGGAAGTGCCCCCATGGTTACTCTAATTTTAAGGGTTAACAGTGTGTTCTGCCAGCTCCTTAAGATTGCTGCCACCAAAAAAAAAAAAAAAAAAAAAAGATTGCTGCCACCACCACCCCTCCCCCCGCCTGCTACCATTCCCACTGTACACAGTGTCCTGACTTGTTCTTATCATTCAAAAATACATCATGTGCACTCTTCCATGTCAACAATACACATCTTCCTCATTCTTAAACATTTATTTATTATCCCACAGTGTAGAT
Source organism: Ochotona princeps (assembly GCF_030435755.1). Lineage (NCBI taxonomy): Eukaryota > Metazoa > Chordata > Mammalia > Lagomorpha > Ochotonidae > Ochotona > Ochotona princeps. Next base: position 75,417,884 of record NC_080836.1, read on the forward strand.
GTACCCAAATTATTTAGCCATCTCTATTCATAAATGCTAAGGTGTGGTCAAAATTTTTTGGCCCTTACTACAATAGACACATATATAAATCTAGTTTTTCAAACTCAGTATTTCTGTAGGAGAGATTACTTGTAATCAAAGTGTATGATCCAAGGATATGCCTGTATGTCATTTTTAATATTTATAGGTACTGCAATTTGATTCCCCAAATTTTTATTTATTCACACTAGTCAGTGAAGTGTGAAAGTTTATTTCCTAAACTTACAAACATTTGATAATAAATTTCTTGCCAATCTTCTGATAAGAAAAAATGCTAGCATATTGCATATTTTTCTTTATACTCCAATCATTGATGAGGTTGGATGTATTACTATATTATTAGCATATGTTCCTTCTTTTAAGAACTGCCTTTTTACATCCAATATCTGCCTCTGTTTTTGCTGCTTATCTTTTTCTCGTTGATTTCTAGAAAACTGTTAGTATCTACAACTCTTTCCTGTTGTGCATATATGTTGTATTTATTTTCTTCCATTAGGTAACACTGTGGGACATTTCACTGTACAGAAATGTTAACTTTTTTTCTTATAATACCTGGGGATTTTGTCTTATTTCTAGATGGTATTATAAACACAGCCAACATTGTAAAAGAATCGCCTATATTTTAATCTGTTACATCTTTAAAATGTTTGGATTATTAATCCAGCTGGATTTTTTTCTGGGATATAGAGTAAGAGAGTACATTAGGATGCTTAACAGAAGGCTTGTCTATTTGCCTGTTTTTAAATTCAGATAATACACTGTGGGTATGCAGAAAACAAACCCCATCATAGGGTGACTCAGAGAGCCAAGGCTCTTTCCATTCTGTTTTTGCCCTTCTTTAGATAAGGGGTCAGAAAATTACTGCGCACAGACCATATCCATCCCCCGTTTGTTTTATAAAAAAAAAAAATCTTATTGGAAGGTAGTCATGCCTATTTGTTTACATAGTGTCCTTGGCTGCTCTCCCATAAAACAGTAGAACTGGGTAGCTATGATGGAGACCATATGACCTGTAAGGCCTAACATATTTTCCATATGGCCCTTTGTTGAAGTTTGCTGACTCCTCCTATGAAGTCTCAGAGCCCTTAGTTTCCACAAAGCAGATAAGGAAGACAGATCATGCAGGGAGTTTTCTTTGGGTGAATCTTGAACATCTGACACAGAGCTTTCACCTGCATTCCCCTGGTCGGAACTCAGGTGCATGGCTTCACCTAGCAACTGGGGCAACAGAAATGCGAATTTCTTGTGTGCCCTGCAGGAAAGCAGTGATTAGCTATTCTCTGTCGTGGTGCACCTGCAATTGCTTGTTTCTTTCTCCCTCCCTATTTTTAATCAGAATAAACTGGCATATAACACAGAAATAGCCAACCTCCAAATCCCAGGGGCTGAGAACAAAGGTTTATTTCTCCATCTTACTACACGTCTGCAGAGATGACAGGGGGTTTTTTGTTTGTTTTTGTTGTTGTTGTCTGCTCCAGCCTGATGGGGTGCACCTTGCTATCTGCAGTTATAGAAGGAAAAGAGTAGGTGGTGACCTATGCAGCAGTGTTAACTTCTGCCCTCAGTGATCTTTGTCTTCCACCTGCCTTTCACTGGCTGAAGCAAGTTGCAGGACCATGGGCAATTTAAGAGTGTGCAATCTCATCGTGTATTCTGAAGGAAGCTGAGGGGTATCTGTGAAAGGCCTTAAGGAATTCTACACTTTTTATACCCTGTCCTTGACTGAGGTAACCCAGATTCCATCCAGTGAGTGAACCCTGTTAAAAACCCAGACCCCTAGAAGGCAGACAACTCCATGAGGTTGTGATCAGGGATCTGGCAACTAGAATCACTATGTTCCTATCACTTATTCTGATATCAAGGTTTTAATAGATACACAACTGACCATGGTCTATAGCTGCCTTCCTGGATCCCACCTACTTCCATAAAAGTGAACGTGGCTCTGAGTGAGCAGGCGGAGCTCATTGAAGGTGGAAAGGAGGAAATATGAAATCAATATGAAGATTCATTCTCACTGAAGGATATGGCATTGCTCCTCCACACTTAAGCCTTTTGGATATACAGTGTGTGTGTGTGTGTGTGTGTGAGAGAGAGAGAGAGAGAGAGAGAGAGAGAGAGAGAGAGAGAGAGAGAGAGAGAGAAACAGATGAAAGTAGTAGATGCAGAGTTTCAAATGCCTATATGGATATATCAGGAAACCAAGATTAACAGAATTTGCTCATCTTTCATCTTCTTTGTTCACTCAAGAAAATATTTTTCCTTTTCTATTTTGTTTAGAACACAGTAAAATTAGAGTAATGGATTATACCATTGGTCCTCTGGACCTGTGGGTTCTGAATTCATATTCAACCCTGAATTCAGATTGTGTCCTGAAAATATTTGGAAAATACTGTGTCTGAATTTGTATAAACTTCTCCCCCTTGTCATTATTCTACAAGCAATACAGTATGACAATTATTTATACAGCATTTGCATTGTATTAGTTATCAAAAATAATCTAGAGATGAATTAAATATATGGGAGGAACACACACACCATTTTCTATGAACATACAGCATCTGAGTATCTTGGTATTTGGGGTACAGAATGGGGGTTCTGGAATCAATTCTTTGTAGACAGCAAAGGATCAGAGGACCATTTTCATACAGTCATGCTTGATATAGAACCTCTAATGAAATGCCCAACAATGTAATGTTTGAAGTAAAATATCAATATTTGCTGAGGACACTAACATTTCCCCTGTTCATAGTCTATTTCTTTAGCTCTTTATTTTCCCATGCAATTAATGGAATGTATTCATTTATTTTTAAGTCATCTATGCCTAATTCGCCAAAACACTGATGTTTTGGCTATGTGATATACAAGACGCTTTTACATATATTTCTATTTTACACTCCTTTTCGAGAAACAAAAGTATCTATATTTTCCAGAGTAAATTCATTTAAACAGTAAAAGGTTTAAAGTTGACTGGAAATTCACTGTCTGGTTTCCTTTGTTGGGTTCCTTGGCTAACTCTTGAGCCAAGTAATTGCTTCCTTCAAGAGTTAGGTTGTCCTTGGCTTCTCACGGGCTGGGTTTCCATTCCCAGCAGAGAACCAGTTTTACTCTAGATGTAGTGGCTGCCAGAGCACTTCTATTTTCCATGAGCCTTTCCCAACCCCCTCCTTTCCATCTTTACCCTCAATACAGGCAGTAGTGTCTCTCAAAGCTACTATCTGCTGACAGGGAAATGGCCCTGCAGATCACCATGGCTGGGCTCCTGTAACCCAGTTTCGGCCATCTGGTCACCTTCAGTTCATGGAATGATTTTCTGTCCTGGACCCCACTGCATTCTCCGAGTTCAATTTCAGGGGACAGCTCTGAATAGGCTACCTTGTTCTACATTTCTTGCTAAGTTATCTGAGTCCTCAGAAGATTACAAGTGGCAAAAGGAAGGGATGGGAACTGAGCTCAGTGTTACTTCCAGGGTCCTTCCTAATAAATAATCATACATTGTTCATCTTAGGAATCTAATAATGGAGGACTCCTCCCTCAAACTTAAATGAATGAGTTTGTAAATGGATCTAAAAGGCAGACCAGATAGCTACAGGTTGGCTCTCTTTCCTAAATGTGACAAGCCACAAATTTATCTTTCACATAGTTTGGCTTCTAGAATCAAGCTGTCCCACCTGCAGCACAGGTGGAGCTATGGTAGCTTCAAACTCTTCTTCCACCACTGAACTAAGCTCAAAACGTAGGTATGCGATTCAGCTTCTCTGTGCCTCAGAGAACAAAAACAAGTATTTACCTGCAGGGGCTGTTTGAAGTATTAAATGAGCCAATACTTATAAAGCCCTTACAAATATTTGTCAGCTAAATTACACAATCCACACTTCAATACCCCATGACTGTGGAGGAGGAATGCCAGCAACTCCCACAGGAAAACGAGTTCCTTTTCCAGCAGTTCCTCTCTGGTTCACAACGGCGGTAAATCAAGAGGCATGCTATGTGAGGAGATCCGGATTTTATCCCCAATGGTATATTTTGTGTCAAAATCAGTTCCGAACATGGCACATCGCAAGATACACAGTTTGGCTGTCCACTCAGAAACCCACCAGAGCCTGCAGTTCCAGAGGCAGAACCAACTCAGCTGGGATGTTTGTAATGGACGTTGACATCCGTGGACGCCGCTAAGAAACAGGGATGGGGACTGAGGAAACGGGAGCCTAAGAAGTTACCCTTCACAGTAAACAAACAAACAAACAAACAAACGGCCCTGGGGAGCCGCCTGAATTCCACTCTGCAGCCTCTGGAAGAGGTGTGTTATCTAAAGTGCTTCTATCATGAATAATGATTGAGAAATTGCCTTCCTCGGCTGACTACTGTAGTCCCAGCTTGAACCCCTAGGGCTGACGCTCGCGCCGCTAGCTAGCTATCACTCCGTTGCCCGCGCCTAGAGCCCAGCGAGAAGGACCAGCGGTCAAGGCGAAGGCGAGGGGCAGGAACACTCCGCCTCAGCCGGCGTTCCAAGGTCACACCGGCGCCCCACTACTTGCCTGGAGCCTGATTTCTGAGGACGTCTCCGAAGAAGCTGCCTTTGTTTACATTTTTGCTGAGCTTGGCTCCTCAGCAGAAACCAATACTACCTTCTGGAAGGAGTAGCATCCTGCAAGTGTAGACAGCACTGCGGGGAGCAAAGTTCATTTTCCTCGGTAGGGGAGGATGATTCTCTTGAAACATGTGGGGGTCATAACTGAATATTTGAATACCAGGGGGGTGGGCGTCTCCGGGAGGTGGAGGTTTGGGATGGAGGGAGAAAGCGAGGAGGTTGCTGTGGGGCAAAGTGCGGAAGCTTGTGTGGGGGATTCTTCTAGAAAGTGGGGTGGGAGAGGAGCTGGGGAGGGCGTGTGGCGAGAAGGGAACTGTGTCAGAACGTGCGTGCGAGCGGATACAAAACCCCAGAGAGGCGTGAGTCCGCGTCGCGTGTGCGAGCCGAGCGAGGGGCGCCGGCCGGGGTGTGTGCGCCTGGTGAGTGACACCGAGGGGCGGGCTGGCCGGCGGGCCGGCGGGCGGGGGCAGCCTGCGAGGGGCGGGAGCGGCCCTGCCGGCGCGGGCCGAGCCGGAGTTGTCAGTGAAGGAATCCAGTCCGGGGCTGAGCCGGCTGCGCCCTCCGCCGCGAGCGCCTGCAGCGCGGGGCGAGCCCGGGACGGCGCGCGGCCCAGGCGGTGGTTCGGCTCGGCCCGCCCTCCTCCGCGCCCTAGGAGCCACCACAGCTAGCGGCGCCTCCCCGCCCCCCGTCCTCACCCCAGGTCCCCACAGCGACCGCGCCCCCGGTCCTCAGCCCGGACCCTGGACGGAGCGGTCGGCTTCCGCCAGCGGAGGTAAGCCGGGGACCCCAGGCCGCCGCCGCCGCCATCCGAGACACCCTCCCCCAGCTCCTCACCCGGCAGCCCGGGCCGGCACGCGCGGGACGCGGACGGGCGCACCGCTGCGGCGGGGCCTGTGTGTCGGGGCTGGAGGCTCGGCTCGGCACGGCCCCGGGGCCGCGCGCTCCGCAGCCGGGGCCGCCCAGCCCCCGCCGCCGCCTCCTGGGGCGCTGGGTGTGGCCCGCGCTGGGCGACGCCGCCTGGAGCTGGCGACGCGGACCGGACGCGGAGGTCGCCGAGCTCCTTTCCGTGGCCGGCGCGGGCGAGCGGGAGGAGGCACTGACCCCGGCGCACACTCGGCGCGCCCGGGGCGAGCGTGCCGCGCTCCGACGTGGACCCGCCCGCCCCGGATCTGAATCGCCCACGGCCACGGTCCCTCGCCTGCCCTTCTCTCCCGCGCGGGCGCCCCCTTCCAGTCCCAAGCGGGAGTGAGACCCACCCCCGCCCGGCTCCCGCTGGCTCGCCTGCTCGCTTCCAGCCGTGGAGTTGCCCGCATCCACGGGACCAGACCAGTTACCGAGGGTCTCCTCGGTGTCCCTCTACTACTGCCTCCCCACCGGTAGTCTGGTCCCCAGGCGTTCTCGCATCTGCGCCTCGAGAGCAGGAGGGAGTGATAGGAGTAGCGGCTGAGCGCCTTGGCAGAGGGAGGAAGCGGTGTACCCGGTGCCCGCAGCGGGCCGGAGCCACAGGCTTAGGGTCTTCCCCTGCAAGCGACAAGGTCCCTCGAGCTGCCCCAATACACCTGACTGCCGGCCGCCTGTGTTGGCCTGCGCGGCGGCAAGCTGACTGAAAGGCATGCTGCGAGCGACCCAGAGTTGGCTGCACAGGATGCGCCCAAAGATGTGCATCCTGGCGAGTGTTACTTGCCAATTCCCCCCCCCACCCCCCGTAGAGTGGGGTGTGTTTTGTGAACTTCAGGAGCCTTTTCAGTTCCCTGCGTGCCCTGGCTTTAGCGAATGCCAAGGCTTTGGAGACCTAGCACTTTGGGTAAAGTCTGTGCAGCATTTTTCTTTGGAGTGTGTAATTCAGGGACTATAGCTTGAGAACTAGTGAAACCCCTTGAACTTGAAACAGGGCCTTTTTCTGTGTTAACGTGTACTGTGTACTATGTTCACTTGCTTAGCGAAACATTTTCAAAGCATCATACTAAGTACCAGATCCCCAGAAGCTTGCGTATTTTAACAAAAACATAGCTAAAATCCTAGAACCTGTGCAGAGAAAAGAGGTTGGATGCAACTATGGGAAAGTAAAACTCGTGTGACCTTTATAACATCGTTGGAGTTTTTCTGCCAGGGACGATTCATTGCCACGGTGATTGATTTTGTTTTCCAAAGACGAAGCAGATGTGCAGAATGGCAGGGAAAGCAGAGGGCAGGAAGTCAGGGATGGCTTCATTCTGGAAGAAAAACAGGAGATTCGAGTAAGAAGATCAATTCTGTTTAAAGATGTTCTGAAAATAAAGCATGAAGTTGCCTGTGGATAGAGTATTTTATAGCTCATAGGAAATTGTGCTACTTAAGCAGAAAGTATTGTGCAGCTTTTATCAAGTAACTATAGTATTTAAAAATATGGTGTATGATAAAATTTTGTTGGATCTTTAACTGGAGAAAAAAAAATCTTGGGAATGGTTTTGCTATTTGGACAGTGCAAATACAACTGCAGAAAGATTTGGAATTAACTCACATTGGGTAACAAACTGTGTGTGTGTGTGTGAGAGCGTGCAAAATTTTGTATCTGTGACTTTATAAACACACACTACTGACCCCAAATCTGCAAAAAAAAAATGCAATCACTCGAATGCAGAGAATATTTACAAGGTTAAAAAAAAAAGACCAAACATCTGAGAAAGAAGTATATTAATTGGTAGTTTTATTTCTTCTTTAATCCTTGGAAATATGAAATTATTTCCTAAGAGTCAACTTAATGTAATGTGCTCATGTGGATGACACACCAACCAAGACTCTTTTGTATTCATTTGTTTGATGGAGCCCTCTAAGGCAAGCCTGCAGCTCACACTGACTTTCAGGTGAGCATTGCAGAGAGGCTTCTATGGGCTAGCCAAGCCACTCTGCCACATCAGTAACGATCCAGGAGAAAAAACACAGGGACCACATGCTTGCTGTCCTTGAAACACTGCCCATGTGTGCAGCGTTTTCTGGATCACTTTTGCTATCTGAATATTAACACTTTCCACTGCAAGTTAAATTCTAGACATTTCACACTCTGCCCAGCCTCTCTATCTGCAAACAGGGATGTCATTAACAAGGAATATTCTTTAGTGGCAGTGTTGGAGCTGCATTGCTGGGCTTTGCTGCCTCTACGTGGTTTGAATAGCATCTTAAGAGAAGAGCTAACACAAGAACTTTGGGATACAGTTTTGACAAGGGAGAGGAAGGTGAGTATGCACCTGGTACAGTCTAGTCTCACCCTGTGACAAGAGTGCAGTGAGTTTTATATGCACAAGGCAGGCAATGCACAGTCACTGCCCAATAGTACTATTTCCCAGTCATCTTCTGTGGTGGTTTGACTGTTACTTGACTGTAATAGTTGAATCCAGTGTTTGGTATAATTTCCCTGCACAGCACAGTAGCTTTTCAAAGCATGACATGGGCACAAGATGCATATATGTCATATAGACAGATGTAAATGATTGGGTCTGTTTATTAATCTCTGAATGGTTGTACATAATTCTAATTATCATTCTATCCCTGTTCCACCTTAGAATATAATCACACAATTAAAATAGGATATTCATTATACATATAATGACCCAGTAAACAGAAGTATAAAAGAATAACAAACCTTTTGTGTTTATCTTCCCTTTTTAAAAGTAATCTTCTATAAAGATGTTGTTTCCTTGACATGTCAAAATAGCTAATTTGGAGTTGTGGTAGTTGTTATGTAAATAGGCCATATGTTGACTTTTTTGCAGAAATTTTATTCGTTTAGTGTTGTGACAGCGGAGAGGATCCCCAAAGCACCATAGCTGAGAACAAGTAGCTGAGAAGATGTAGGTCTCTTTGCTGTTTATATCAGCTCATTATTTTTTAGTAGCTTGTATTATTCAAATAAAAATTCTTAAATGTGATGCTGAGTGGGGGGATTCCCAGAGCCTATGAAACTGTCACATAATGCAAAATAATTAATAAAAAAAATGTGATGCTGTTATTTCTGCTTAAATCATAAAAGTGTATATCCCTAATACTGATCCAAACTTCTCTACCATTTGTCTTGATTAGTGGACCTTCATTGTGGATACCTCCATGTCAGGTTAGAGGCCACAGGTCTGATAACAAACTTTTGCTATTCTCTGATAAATGTATTCCTTTTATTATGAACAAACTTTGCTTGTCTTGATAATTTCAGAATTCCTGCCATCATCCAGACTGCAGAGCCAGGAACTCTCTCTGATTCCTCTTTCTCACTTGCTCCATGAAATGGTATCCAGTTTTGTGTGCTGTCTCTTTGGAACAGTTGCTCCCAGCCACTCCTGAAAGTCTTTCACATTCTCCACTCTCCCACTTTAAGTCCTGGCTGCTAACCATTGCTGTTTCTAAGGGTGGTTATGATCTCCTACTTCCTGTTCTCATCATAATTTGCATTTTTTTCCTCTTCCACCTACATGTACCATGTTCACCTTCCAAAAATTCTTTTCCTTAGAACTCTTCAAGGAATCTGAGAAAACTGCTGAACTCAGCTTTATCTGATTTTGAAGCAAATGTTCTTCCCGCTGCAGAAGATTCTTAACTTCAGATAGTTTGATGTAGTGTTTCTCAACTTTACGGTGGTACAAAATTCATGCACATTCAGTAGAAACTTGGAGTTTTGATTTTTTCCCAGGCTGGCAGGAGGCAGTGCCATCTTGTATAGTGCTGGGCAGCGGAGGTAGCTTAGCTGCAGCTCCTAGCCAGTCCCACAGGCACAGTCACAAGGGGCACAGCATACTGTGCTACCAGTGCTCTTTGGATATGGATATTCAAAAAGCCACAAGAGGTATTCAGTACTTTGTCATGAGATAGGCTTTGCCTTAGTTAAGTTTTTCCAACTGTAGGCTAACATAAGCACATTGAGCACACTGAAGGTACGCTAGGATGTGTTATGCTGTTTGGTTGATATTGGATATCTGAACTTGATTTGTTTCTCTAAAAACGAATTGATTTATTTTCATGTTATTTGAAAGGCAGAGCAGCAGAGAGAGGCCTTCCATGTCTATGATTCACTCTTCAAATACCTATGTCAGATAGCAGTAGTCCAGGCCCAAAGTCAGGAGGCTAGAATGCCATCTGGGTTTCCTACATGGGTGATACAGACCCACGGCCTTGAATTGTCATTTCTTACCTCCTGGAATGTACATCAGCAGAAAGCTGAATCAAAAGCAGAGTAGCTGGGACTCAGACCAGTCACTTGGTCACTTAGACATGTACACAGGCATCCCAAGCAGTAATGTCAGTTGCTCTGCCAAACGCCTGCCCCTAACCTAATTTTAATGTAGCTCATGATTTTGCCCAAATTTGGCTTGCTTTCTTTTTTCCTACTGCTTTCCAACATGAATCTTCTAGTCCAATGAGTTGAATCCCACTGTCCTTCAAGGGCAATTCTTTTTCACTTGTACCCTTTTGTTCACACTCTAGAAAAACTATTCTACTTTTCTCTGACCTAATCACATTCTTCAGGGTCAATTCTGCCTGCTCTGATTGTGTATCTCTCACTGGTTTCTTTTCCTGGATCAGTGTTAGTATTTTAGATCCTTACCTCTGTGATTATCATTGTGAGCTTCATCCTTGCTTTCCCAACTAGGCTATAGGTTCATTTAGGGCACTCATATACCTTGTGTGCTACCTTTGAGTCATCTACAGGTCTTTGGTCATAGTAAGCACTTGGAGAGTGAATAAAGGAAGGGTAAGTTTATTTTTACTGAAGAGTTTTATTATTGCATCTGAATAGCTCACCATTATATTTCTAGAGCCCAGCTTACAGCATAGTACCTAGGCATGACCTCTATAAATATTTGTTAATATAGAAATGAATGTTGACATTGGACGAAAGGGACAGGCACTTGAAGGAGAAATCTGTCAAGGAGTTTTGTGACATTTTTCTTCACTGGTTCTAATCAGCTTTCCCATTCATCAGCTTTGAGGATTCTGAGGACTCTGCATTTCCCAGAGTTGAGATAATGATGGAGTCTGGCAGTTGTGAGATGGAATTAAGGAGACTGGAGTTATTTTAAGGTGGAATGATGGGTCCCAGTAGTGAGCAAAAATAAAACCATTCAGGCTTTATGCCAGTATTTTATACATAAAATAATTAGGCTAGAGTTATCAGTTACATAAAAGTTTGGTTAATCAGTTCCAAAGCTCCAAACTGTATTGCAGGGCTGCCCAGTCTTTCCATTTACAAGCATCTTTGGAAATTGAAAACCAGATTCATCTGGGGATCTGTTTGAGGGTGAAAAGTGATGCTGGGAAGAGTATGCCACATCCATCTTTTTGTACTTGGGATAAAAGTCAATTCCTTTAACTTTCAGTAAGTCTCATTTTGCACAAAACACCATTTGTGCAGGGAAGGGGTGTATGTATCCTCAAAGCAAAGGCCTACAATTGATCTAAAGAGGAAATCCCCCCTCTGTTGGGTGGGATAGAATGGTGGGAAGGTTCCTAGAGTGACAGTTGTTTGTGCCGATTACTGGCAAGATTTGTGTAAGATTTCAGTAGCTATTACTGGGAGTATAAGGATAGTGGAGGTGGAGACCTGGATGCCAGGGTTTTGACTGTAGTACTCTGCCACACCACTGCTGCTTTAAGCTGAAACCCAGTGAAAGTGCTCCTGGGCATTGGTGGTCTGCAGTATTCAGTGATGAAATTTTAAGGATATCTGCAGTAATGAGTTGTGATGCCAAGTGGTGACGACCAAGATGTAGAGTGCAAAATAAATCTTCTAGGCAGTGATCACTGTGTTCCTGGGTAGTATCCAGCTTGCTGAGAATGCTTGAAAAGGTCTCCTGTATTATGGAAATGCCATGGAAAGGTGACACTTTCACAGTAATGTAAATGATTAGAGGTGTACCACAGCCATCTTTGGGATACTGCACAATGCAACAAACAAATTCTGCAAAGAAACACGTGATTAACATAGAAACCTCATTCTGGTTCTGTAGAATTACCTCTAGGGACTGAAAAATCTAGGATCAATGGATAGAGGTGAGTTTGGGGTGATAAGGAAGGTGATCTGTGCTTTTTTTCAGTAGGTGGTCAGCCACTCATCACTATGTGTACAAGCAAAGGCTGTGCCACACGGTATCTTATTTATTCACAAGTGTTTTTTTCCTTTTATCCTCATAACAATGCTGTGAAGTACCTACTGTATCACTCCCATTTTTCTGAAGGGCAGAACTGAAGCCTAGGAGGATTGAGTGGCTTGTAACTTGTAGAGCAGGTGTTGTACCGAGTTTGGGTGTTACATCTAAATGCAGAGAGGGTACAGGGAGTGCTTATATACTGTAGTGAAGAAAGAATACAAACATCAGATGCTTCTTTGAATTTTTCAGGTCCTTTCCTAATGCTGAGAGTTTCTAATTCTTAGGAACCAAGATTCTAAATGTTTCAAAGCACTCATTAATTGTTAGCAGTATCCAATTTCTAGAGCTGCAGAACAAAGTTAATACATTCATCATCACCATCATTTTCATCATAGTTTCCACTCATTAATCATCTCAGTTAAACCTCATAGAAATCTCGATGCAAGAGAGCTTGTGAACTCTTTTAAGAAGAGGACACACAAACTCAGGGAAGTTATGTAACTTAACTAAGTCAGATCTGCAAGTTGATAAATGACAGATGAATCTGTTTGGAGTCTGACCCCCACGCCCCTGCTTCTTACGTCCCCTGTGAGGTAACGCACATGACACTAGAAATATTTAGCTATCATTCTGCCTAGACACAGAGCCATCAGAGAAACCACTCACTATAAAGAATCACTGTGGCTATCTGGGAGATGAGAATTGCCTGAGGTGATGTTTATGTGAAGTCCAAAGGTGTGCTCAAGTCTTGGTAATACACCAAGCTCGCAGATCTGGAACTCCAGGAAATGAGTGACTCCTTTGTGTGTTCAGCATTCCCCCCATTCTCTGCATGATACATGGTACTATTAAAGAAAGCCTTCATGGGTAATTATGTTGTTTATTTTTGTAACAAAGGAAAACCAGTTTTGCGATGGAAAAGTTCTGCCTTCCTTATAAAAGGTAGGCTCTTTCCCCTTACTTTTCTGTTCATCAATCTGAGGCTGATTCTTCTGGCTGCCCACTCTCTGCACAACTTCCTTAGGGACCTCACTCTGCTGTTTCTTGAGGGTATCAGCCATCCTTTTCTTTGAGTACATAAGTATGGAAGGAAACAAGTTCCCCTTGACCCTTTTCTCTGCCTGTTACGTCCCTCTCACTATTAGCCTTTAGTGGCAGCCCCTGAAAGGGCAGGTGATCCTGCGTTCCTTGTATCATTTTCCCTATCCTATCACCTCAGCCCTTGTTTTGAAGGTCATTGCAGAAGCCTCATGACTGGTCTTTTTACCTTCTGCCTGGCCTGCCTTCAGTCCATCCCCCACACGGCTACCTTTCTATGCAGCAAACCTGATCATGACTCTGCTGCCTAAAATCTTTCAGCTCAGTCACTGTATCTTTGGGATAAAATCTGAACTCCCTAGCATGACACAAATGCTCCTTGGTGATCTGGGCCCTGCCATCAGGATATATCTAAATCTACTCTAATGGTGGCCCTGACAGTCTGCCACAGCCCATAACATCCTCCAGTAAAGGAAATGAGTGGCTACAGGAAAGAAGAGATAGAAGGATAGCAGCAGAGGGAAGATGATTAAAACTACACTGTTCAGCCCTGGAGCTTCTGGCTGCATATGACAGTTGAATATTGGAAATATAGCTAATGACAAGTTGAGATAGGCTGTAAGTGAAAAATATGCCCATGTGTTTGAAGGTTTTCTGTGAAAAAAGCAATGTAAAATAATACAGTTAGAATTTTGATTTCACATGGAAGCAGTGCTATTTTAGATATAATAGGTAAAACATGATATTCATTTCACACCTGTGTTTTTAAAGATTTATTTTATTTTTATTGCAAAGTCAGGTATATAGAGATGAGGAGAGACAGAGAGGAAGATATTCTGTCTGGTGATTCACTCCCCAAGTGACCACAACAGCCAGTGCTGTGCTGATACAAAGCCAGGAGCTGGGAGCTCTTCCGGGTCTCCCACATGGGTGCAGGGTCCCAAGGCTTTAGGCTATCCTTGACTGCTTTCTCAGGCCACAAGCAGGGAACTGGATGGGAAGTAGGGCTGCTGGGATTAGAACCAGCACTTGTATGGAATCCTGGCGCTTTCAAGATGAGGACTTTAGCCACTAGGGCACCGTGCTGGGACCACACACCTGTTTTTTTTGTTTTTTTTTTAACATTTATTTCTTTTTATTGCAAAGTCAAATATACAGAGAGGAGGAGAGACAGAGAGGAAGATCTTCCGTCCAATGATTCACTCCCTAAGTGACCACAGCAGCCATTGGTGTACTGATACGAAGCCAGGAGCCAGGAACTTTCTCCAGGTCTCCATGCAGGCAGGGTCCTAAGGCTTTGGGCCATCCTCGACTGCTTTCCCAGGCCACAAGTAGGGAGCTGGATGGGAATTAGAGCTACCCGAATTAGAACCAGCACCCGTATGGAATCAAGCCCATTCAAAGCAAGGACTTTAGCTGCTAGGCCATCACCTGTTTTTAGCACAGCTAATAGAAAGTCTGAAATTCTCTGAGTGGGTCACATAGGTTTTCATTAAATGGTATTGTTACAGAACCCTCTTCTCATTCCTAGGAGATGTGTCCTGTAGGGACAAGCCCATGAGCTTTTTAATGATTATGTTGGCCTTCCTTACATTAAAGAAACAGCAGTTGTTCAGTTACTTAAATCTGGAGGTAACAAGTGAGATTCAGAACTGCAGAGAAGGATTTTGAACACTACCCCAGGAGCCAGACACACAGCATGTGCACAGTGTGGCAAGCACTGTTAAATCCATTCTGTCTCCCAGGGCCTACCCAGTCACCACCAGAGCTGGGAAGCAAGAATTCCTGTGATGCTAGAATTGGAGTTGAGAGGATATGACAGAAGAATGTAGAGTCACATTCCCTGTAAGCCTCCCACCTGTTAGGCACCAGGCAAAACACTGCCAGCCATGTCTCTGAGATCCCCCATCCTGTCTTCGATCCTTCCCAGTGGGCTCAACCCCAGCTCTCCAACTATCTTGTGCTGGCAAATTTATGACTGAATGAGTTGCAAATCTTGGTTGTGCATACATCATACAATATTGTGCATCAAGCAAAATGTTGTGCCAAGAATACCCTACAGAAGTGAGGGCAGCCCAAAAGGCTGTGAGGGACGTGTACCCAACCCATCAGAAAGACCCAGGAAATAGTGATTTGTGTCCTGCAAGATATGTAGAGCTTTATGTGTCCACAATGGAAAATCCATCCAAAGAAAGGAAAGCAGTATGTATCAGCTGAGAGCATTAGGTAAGAAGCCATGGCTATGGAGATGAAAAGTTGGGCAGGTCTAGATTTTAGGGAAGTGTGATGGGCAGGTGATGGGTCTCTTACAGTTCTGTTGAGCCTTTAGGGCTCCCAGAATGTCCTTTCTGGGTTTCAAACTGAGTACCTGAATGGTTGATTTTAGTTGCTCTACTTGGTGGGCATGATAAGGAAATGTTCTAATAAAAAAAAAGAAAAAGACAAGTCTAAAGGTTACACATCTACAGAAAATGGTTTGAATGGAGTGGTGACAACCTTTGTGTTTCAGTTCTCATTTTCAGGAGCTGGGATGAGTCTAGGCCCTTTGCAGGGGAAACACAGCTCCCTTGCATCTGGACCTTAGGGACGCACCCTAGGGCAGGCCAGGCAGTTTACTTGTCATCAGAATTCAGTCTTGGTCTCACATAGTCAAACTTTGTGAGACCAAGGCTTGTGCAACAACTTGCGCTTTGCCTCCCATATTCCCAGGTCCCTGCTTTGAGTCTGGTGTGAGAATTCTGAATTGCCTTGGGAGAGGTACTTGTGGTGCTCTCCAGCTGTCTAGGTCCAATAGAGGTGTCTCTGAGCTCCTCTGCAGGCCTCTCCACTAATGACACCTGCCAGACCCTTGCAGAATTGGAAATTGATCACTTTGGCTGATTGTTGACTGTCCCCTAGTTCCAGGTGCCAGGCATCAAACACTGCTTGCTGACTGGCTGCTCCATTGGTCTCTGGGTCCGGTTTTACCATAAATGTGACTCAGAAGAAGAAAGGAAAGGCAAAGACAGAGTTGGTATTTTTTATGTTAGGAACTAACTGTGTTTGTCTCCAGTGAAAGGCTGATCTTCAGTGTGAATGGTGTGATATGAAATCCATTCTATTGAAAAGGGCTCTTTAAATATGAAGTTTTTGTTTCTTGCTAGTATTCTCTTTGCTAAGAACACTATGAAAAAGAGGACAAGGATTGAGACTTGAAAGACCTGTTTTTGGCTTAGGTAGTTAGGCGGCTGCCTGCAGGAACTAAATTATTCAATGTTCCTGGAACTCATTTATTTATTTATTTATTTATTTATATTTGAAAAGCAGATTTTACAGAGAGAGAGAAGGAGAGACACATAGAGAGGTCTTCTTTCCTCTGGTTCACTCTCCAGATTGCCACAATGGCTGTAGCTGAGCCAGTCTGAAGCCAGCAGCCAGGAGCTTATACATGTCTCCTATGTGGGTGCCACAGGACTTGGGCCCTCCTCTGCTACCTTCCCAGGCTGTAAGCTGGATCAGAAGTGGAGCAGCCAGTACACAAACTAGTGCACATACAGGAAGCTGTCACCACAGATGGAAGATTAGCTGGCTACACCACTGTGCCAGCCCCAGATCTCAGTTTTCTAATGTACAAAGTAAAATAAATAATGCCAGCTGTTGTGTTATGAGTTTGTTATGACTCAGTAAGACAAGCTATCAAGTGCCCATCTCCAGGGCCCTTACTCTGGAGCAAATGCTAAGCTTACTAATATATGCTCCTTTGGTTGAATGATTTTATAGAGCCTCCCTGAGAATGGTTAAGAAGTGAGGAAGAACTCTGGGTCAAGGGACCTAGCTCTCACCCATCTGGTAGTGATGGAGAGCAGCAGGAAGTTGCCTTCATGTTTTGCTGAAGTCCAATACTGCATAATGGTTTGCATTTGTGTAAATATTCATCTGGAGTAAGAACACCATGGAGGGGAAAAAGCCTGTTTACATCCTCTGCCAGGATAACAAAACAGTAGGCAAAACAGGGCTTTGAATCTGAGTAGTTGTGTGACCATCAAAATGTAATTTTATTTTTATTCTTTGCTGCTAAATTACAAATAAAGGAGGCTAACAAAATACCCTGAGAAGGAGGACTCATACAAATTAGACACCAGGGACTGATTTTTCACACTTATTTTGTTGGAGCCATTCTCTCTTTAACTGTGGGATTTGGGGAAGTTCTTTTGTTGGAGCCTTTGTTATTGACAAGAAAGGAAAAAGCTTTAGTACACTAAAGAAAGAATGATTTTGATGGGAGGCAATATTCTCAATGTGGCTTGATTTTCATATATTATAGTGATTAAAATGCTATAACTGAGAAAACTCTTTTATTGAAGTTCTGTAAATAGCAGTGATGGTCCTATTTCATCAAGTTATCATTTATTTTCCTTGTATGAAAGGCAAAGAGACATACACAGAGATTTTTCTGACTACTGGCTCACCCCCCATATACCTGCAACTGTTAGGACAAAGTCAGGAGCCCAAAACTCAATGTAGGTCTTCCACATGGATGTCAGGGACCCTGCTACTTCAAAGCAGTCATCCCCCTGCTGCTTCAAAGGGTTAGAATTAGCAGGAAACTGGAGCCAGCCCTTGAGCTCAGGCCCCTTAATGAGAGATAGTCTCAAGCAGTATCTCAACCACTGTGCCCAAGGCCTGGCCCAATCATGCTTCTGACCAGCAGGTATTTATTACAGTAACACAGGAAGTCCTGTAAGTTGTAAAGGGAAAGGAGAAAGATGTAACTCCAGCTGCTGTGATTGCTAATGTCCCAATTTGGCAGGTGTTTGTGCATTCTTGTTGATACCCCTCCACCTATGAAATCTGGACAGTGGATGGGATTTGGACATGCACTTGGCCTCCAGTGACTTCCTCAGCTCTTGATGCAGTCAGTTCCTCCACTGTCTACCGACTGCCGCAGAGTCGTATCAGTCAAGCTCATGAATGATCCAAGAGAAAATGTAAATCTGTTGACTCAAAAGTTAAAGAAATTTTAAAATGTGGTTTAGTACTAAGTTGTGGTACTGAATATGTAAACTCATTTATTATCCTGGTAAGCCCTGAGCAAGAACAGTTTCAGTTACAGTGGATGATAGCAGCTAAGGTTACCATGGCAACATTAATTTATAATTTCTAAACTTTTGTATAATTTCACCTTCTAGACTCTTCTGAATTGCATTTAGATTTACAGCCTGCCCCACCTCCCCCATTATGGCAAGGGGAATTTAGGTGCTGCTTACAATGAATGAACTGAAGTATCTTCATTAACATTGCTGATAAGAAACTGGAGGGTAATAGGAGGGAAGCACTTAGCCCAGCAGTTAAGGCATTGGTTGTGAGGAGGCCGGTGTCCAGTATTCAAGTGCCTATATTCACAACCCACCTCTAACTACATACCCCTGCTTCCTGCTGATACAGATCCTGGGAGGTAGCAGTGATGGCTCAAGTAATTGGCTTCCGTACACCCACATAGGAGACCTGGGTTATGCTCTTGGCTCCACCCCTAGTTTAGCCTTAGTTAACCTGGGCCTTTGAAGAGTGAACCAACAAATAGATAATGTCTCTCCATACACCCAACTCCATGTGTGTGTGCCTGTCTGTCAAATAAATGAATAAAAGAAATTAGAAGCATGAATGTGGACATTTGAAAGAAATACTGGGTACTGTGGTCTAATGATAACAAGCTGCTGTGCTGCTAAGTGTTAAGCCTATTCATGTTGAGGCATCTGTTTTTTGTGGTGGGACCAGTACTTATTATCAATCATAGGCAGACAAAAATACTTTAACACCCTGTCCTTGTAGTGTGCAGAAAGCTGCCTCTCTGAAGCTTTCCTGTTAGAATGCCATCAAATAAATGTGCAACTTCTGCATGGTAGCTTTTCAAACATATGACTATAGCTGTTATGTGTCCTTACTCTCCAGGGTTATGTGGTTGCAGCAACTTGCGACTATTAGCTCAGTGGTTCACACTCCTTTAAGCAGCAGCCAGTCTGTCCATGCCTCCCCAAATGAGAATCTTGGACTTAACATCCTACCCCCTAAGCTGTAAGCAGTAGAAAGCACTGGACTGCTACAACCTTCTCTCACCAGGATGCTCTTCTTTTGTTAATCTAGTCAAATATCTTCTTGGCCTCCTTTGCAAATCAGGGCAGCATGTTGTTGGTTTATAGACAAAGTCAAATAAGACTGCCAAGTCTGTTTTTCTCAACAGCTGCTAGCAAGCCAGGTCTCCCTTGTTCTGCAGGTGAGCAATTAATTATGTATTTCTCCTTAGAGGGCTTTATATTATTTTGTCTCTTTCTCTGAAATTATTTGTCCTGTTTATTGGAACTCTGCTTAAGTGAGTCACTTAATGGTACTTTCACTTACTAACTACCAATTAGAAAATGATGCTGACTCAGTCATTGATACAGTATTGAATAGGACTGGCCAAAGACACAGTCCTCTCACCTTCTGTAAGAGACTAACTGACATCAAAATGTGCATTTTGTTGCCTTTTTTTTTTTTAAAACAAAAGTTAGCTGGATTATCCTTTGCTTTTATTTGCTTTATTGATTATGAGGCTACAGCCAGGTGACAATTTTATTGGTCACTTTTGAATTATTGTTAAACCTCTAAGGGGAAGCGCAACAAAATCAGTTTTTTTCTTGAGGAATTTGTTACAAATCCTGTCTAGCGAACCTCGCTTTAAATGTATCTTAAAAACAGTTTAGTAAAATAAAGTCATATCTATCATTTCAATTCATATGAGCTTATTTTGTTCAAAGGAATTGCTTGTTCATCATTCAGTTCTCTTTACAGATCATTGTTCTTAAAACAAAATGGTGGGGAGACAGGAAATTACTCTTTGGGTGTCACTCCAACACACTGTTGGATTCACACCTCCTAAAACAGACAGCAATCAAGCTGAGGCATGCCCAAACATTGTGCTGGCGCCTACTTAAATGGTTCCATGACAGTATCTCTAGCATGACTGTGACAAAGAATGCATTGATGGCATTATGTCATTAATGGATGTGCTTTCTCTAAGCAGAAAAATTCTTATTTGAGGAGAGAGGTTTTTCAGTTTATCTTCCTCACATAAATTCTTTGAATTTTTTATTAGCATCAAAATTTTAAAAATACATTTACAATGCTTTCAATACCCTAGTTCATAGTAATTATGAATAACTTCATTTTTTCCACATGCCTTTTGTGCTGGACTAGATACAAAAAAATCTACAGTAGGAATAATAAGACTCAAAGTTAGAAAAAAGCTAAGAACAAATATTGATTTATAAAAATACTAGTATTTGTATAACAGTTTGTATCTTTCAGAATATCAGAATACTGCCATGCATTTTCTTTTATGATGTAAAAAAAAATTCTGGCTGTAAAAAGATACTGCTTGAATTTGGCGAATACTGAAATGGATAAAAAAATAAAAGGTGTCTGAAATTTCATTACTCACAGTTTGTCAGTCAGCAGTTAGTGTGATTTCCTTCCAGCATGTGTTTTGTGTGATCGTTTGAGTGTAGGTGTGTTTTCAGTTAGCCTTTTGATAGTCACCGAAAGTGTACTGAAAAATCAGTGTAACGCAGTAGAGTGTTTTGAAATCACACACTTTGAGAGTCACAACCCTAGCTATCCCACTTGTTTAAACTCTCTAAACTTCAATTTTTCCTCCTAAAAAAAAGGAGGATAATGATGGTGTATACACTTAGTAAATTTACTATAGGAATAAGATGATGCATGTTAATGAAGTATGTAGCCTGGCACTTGGCCCGTAGCATATGCTCAGCCAATGTGAGCTACTATTATACAGGTTTTCTTTCCTATTTTCTTAGCTTATATTGTGGCATAAAATGTCCTTGTCATAAAATATTATTTGAAAAATACTTGGGATAACTGCATAAATTTTAATATATGATTACACCTTAATGTTATCATTTCCCTACAGTTAAACTTCCCAATAGTACCGCTAATATTCTCTGAATTGTTTTGTACATAGGCAACAGATTCTAAATGAACTACTAGTGATATGTCATGAAGAGGCAGAGAAGAATAAAACTTGGTAATTCTTTACTGTCTCTCAGTGTGCCAGGTTATATAATAGGTTCTTCATAGAAAAATTGTCATTTAACCTGTGCACAGCACCTTTGTAGCAACCCTATTTCCCCTGTTTTCAGATGAGAAAGCTCTGAGGAGAGATGAGTGGTTTGTCCAAGGTCATAGAGTAGGGGTGCTAGAGATGGTGCTCAAAGCCAGCTGTCTGATCTCAGAGCTTATGCTTTTCCATTCTGGCATGCATTCACGCCTATCTCTTGGAGGCTTGCAGAATGAATAGTTACCATTGTGCTTTCTACAAAATGTCACTTGGTGCCACATAAAGATAGGACATTTGACTGGGACTCTTGCCTTACTCACTATAGTACCTCTTATGTGTGTATGTTCTTATATGTTTTGGAACCATGCCTCATAAAAATAAGGTATTAACTAAAGGAAATGAAGCATAGATATGATTGTTTGATGAATCAAAACTTCAGGGAAGAAAAAATATACTAAATAATAGAAAGAAAAGTTTTCTTGTTTTAGTTGTTTGGATTAGGCCACAATAACTTATCTCCCCAATAATCAAATAAATCAAATTAGGAATGAAGCAATAACAACTCCCAAAATAAATTGATACTGTCTAAAGGAATTGTACATTTCATTGCTTGTATGTTATGAGTTGAAAGGAAAAAAGCCTTTTAGCCTTAGCTGGAAAATGACATCAGCAAGGATCTGTAAAAATTACTATAGGTCTAAGTATAGGCGAAACGTTAAAGTATATTGGGATAAACCCCTAGAGAATTATTCGGTGAACTGACAGGTTGTCTTTAAAAAGTCAGCCTTTTGGAACATTTATCTTGGCAGCTCTCAAATCTGACTTATAGCATGTAATGTGGCAGCCAATTTTGTAGGAAAAAAATGCATAATTAATATGAAGATGAAGGTGCAGTGATTGCCAGTCACTACCTAACACTCAGTTTCTTAGAACAAAGAAACAAGTGAAGTTGTCTTTTAATAGGGTAATGCTGGCTTGTCATTTTGTAGGTTTCCATTCTTTGTGAAAATGAAAAAGAAAACCCACCATAGTAGTAATATTTCATATCCAAGAGGTGCTTTCTTGCAGAGTTTGTAACCAACTATTGTCTAGTCAAGAAAGTTATCTTAGATGTTTGAATCCTTCAATTTTTTAACCCTTGAGCTTCACACACTTTGGGAGTTAATTCTCCTTTTCCTGCAGTCATTTTGATTCTGGTCAAGGAGGAGAATTATGCACAGTCCTTCACCTTAGTGATAATCACTACTGACCTATCAGTGTCACTCATAAAGCACTAGTCCAAAAGATTGTGGTTCCTGTCAGAACACAGCCACCAGCATGGCTGTTGATAGCATTTCTGCCATGTCCTGTTGCAGGTGGGTAGAGTCCAACAAGTTACATTTGAGTCTTTAGAGTGGAATAGAAAATTCAGGACAATGATTCATCATGAGTTAGGTGTCTATTGTTGGTCAAAGAGATCTAATGTGCCTGAACCCCAGCTCCCACAAACGCTGCTGTGGAGATGAAGCTGTGGCAGAGACAAAGGTCACTGGGAAGATCAAAGTATTCAACAAACTAGTTGGTGAACTCAAAAGTTTCTCATGATTCTTTTCTAAAGTGTTAAATAGTAGGTACAGGTCATCCCTCTGGAGGAGGAGCTACTTACCATTTAAGATAGTTCTTCATGAAAAATTGGAGTATATGCAAAATGGTATCACTCCTAGGGCAAACCATCTTATTAGATCCATCTAACTCTTTGCTTACACTTTACCCAGTAATACTGAGAATGATCCTGGCTCTGCCTTGAAATTCCCAGTATCTTACTTGGCATCTCTCAGAGTTTGAGTGCTTACTCCCAAGGCAGGTTGCTTTAATGAGGAAGTGGTGCCCTCTGGCTTCTATAGGTAGTACACTTGAAAACAAGAATGACCTCCACAGAAGTAGGCATTTAGATCTGCCCTACTGCTCTGAAGAACAAGCACAAATGGTAGAGCTGGTGCATATTTTAGCTTTCAATTTTAAAAAAGACTTCAAGAAAAAGACCTTAAGGTTCAGGAATATGTTCCAACATGATTGAATCATAGAAAATCTTTGATTATTGAAGTGATCATGCTGCTGTAGGGGGAAAGGGAAGAAAATAATAAGTTAGGAACTTTGACACTGGATGGTGTTTATGCAAGCTTTCTGGAAGTCTCTTTTGATTCTTCCTTGTAGTTGTGCTTTATGGAGGCAACAACTAAGAGAAGTTTCTGATCTGGCTGTAAGACAGTGAATTCCAGCCATGAGAATGCACCTACTCCCTTTCCCTAGACTGCTGTGGGTGTACCTCCCTGGCCCTATTGTGCTCAAACTGCCATGACTGGTGGTTGAGTCTTCTAGGAGTACAAGAATTGCTTATTGGCCACCTTTGCTTTGGTTTTACTGTAGGATCCATAAGAAGCTGTTTTGGCAATTACTAACCCCCCCAGAGTTCCCAGGGATAGAGCTAAGTGTTAGATGTAGGTATGCTGTACAGCTTCTGTGGTCACTCAGCAGTAGGGAGCTGACCAAAAGCCCACTTGTCCCACTGCTTGGCGGTGATGGCTCAATATGCTGGCTTTTCTCAGTTTGAATTAGTTTCTAAGTTTCCTTTCTCCTACAAAAGGAGCTATTCTGAATTTCCTTCTTCTTTTATACTTTTTCTCCATTAACTGTTTCCCCAGTGTCTGTCTGCTCTGTACTGGACACTGGGAGGGGCACAAAGAGAAAGCAGACATTGGAAAGGAAAGAAGATTCATCCCTTACATAGAAAGAAAGATGTATCACTGGAGTTGAAAGATGAGAAAGGTTAAGTACATAATGATTTTTTTCTGCTATACTATCTACAATAAATTGTACTACATAAAAAATCTATTCATTTATATAGCAAATCCCATTATAATGAAAATGCCTGTTGTCTGCGACTCGAGCAAGTAATGATAGAACTAAATTCCAGTTCAGTAGAAGACTTTGGACAGTCCCTTGGAGCAAGTGGAAATGGAACTTGACACATATATCAAGCTTTTCATGGCTTTGATGTTTTTCATTGCCACATGTCAACAAATACCTGACTTGATATTAAAGCCAGTTAAATCAATATTTCTTGCTGTAGTCAAGGCTCAGAAACATATATCCAAGGGCAGCGTATCCCTAACAGCCATATTTTGTTAAGTATCTATATTTTATCATAACCGTAACTGATTTATGACTTAACTTCAGATGAATAGGATGAAAGCAGCAACATAACTGTCATAAGAAAAGCCAAAGAATCTACAGTCTTGTCCCTTGTCTGTCACCCCTTGTATAAGCAAAACCATAATGTGTTTAGCTCATTTTAGTTGAAAGGAATAGGAATGACAACATGAAAGATCCCAATCATGGTAGCTCTAGTTTCTTTCCCTCCAACAACTCTTGCCCAAGTCAGAGGATTTCTGAGCAAGTACAGATGAATCCACAAGTCTTAAGCTATAGGAATCTGATCACTGATATGGAAAGAAGAAACGGGTAGAAGTCCCTTCTTCTTAATTTTTTTCTGAAATTTTCACTGTTAGAATTTTGAGAGTTTTTTTTTAAGATTTATTTATTTTATTGGAAATGCAGATTTACAGAGAGAAGAAGAGAAAGAGAAAAAGAGCTTTCATCTGCTGATTCTCCCCCCAAGTGATTGCAACTGCCAGAGCTGAGCTGATCTGAAGCCAGGAGTCTGGAGCTTCTTTTGCAGCTCGCACGTGGGCATTGGGTCTCAAGGCTTTGGGTCATTCCCTACTACTTTCTTAGGCCACAGTCAGGGAGTTGGATGGGAAGTGGAGCAGCTGGGACCCAACCTGACACGTATATGGGATTCTAGAACTTGCAAGGCAAGGATTTAACCACTGAGCCACCTGAAAGTTAACCTTTTCCAAACTCACAGTATTTCTCCAAACAAATGACCCAATGTATCAGTTGTAAACACCAATGAATTTATTTACTATTTATTATAAAAAAAACCAACATGTCTTTTGTGTGCTTCAAAGCAGGTGGCATTATCTCCATTTTACAGGTAACAGAATGTATAAAACTTGAGCTTCTGAGGAACTTTTCGGAGGACACCAGGACAGAAATGCTACAGGCTAGAATTTGAATCCAAAATGTCTGATTCCAAAGTTTTCTTTTCTTTTTCTTTCTTCTTTTCTTCCTCCCTCCCTCCCTCCTTTTCTTTCTTTCTTTCCTTTCTTTCTGCAGTAGGCTCTTTTCTGCAGTATGTCATGTGGTTGAAGAATGTTATTTTCAAGTTTGTTTGGCTCAAAGCATGCTCAGAAAGTTTCAAAAGAAGATCATAGAGGAGAAAAATTACCTATAATTCTTTGTCACATAGATAATTACCACTAACATTTTAATTTTTATCTTTTCTGTCTAAAGAAAACTATAATTTGTATCTGCAACTGGGTATAGCTTGAAGTTGTCCTCTTTGAAGTTACACAGGCACTCTACCAATGCTGACATCGTATCAAACATTTTTGGTATCCCATTCAGAGGCAATTTAGGTACCATTTCTCAGTAGACTCCCATGTGCAGGAAGGCACCTTGAGAGAAGCAGAGTCAAGATTGTGGTTCCATTACCTGCCTGAATACCTATCAAAATAATACATGAAGTGTTGGACTATTGTGTGCTTTCTAAAACTGTCTGCTACAAATTTTCAACCTTTCTATAAAGAATTTCATTGTTGCCCTCCATGGGAACCATAAACATTCTGTGCTGACTTCTGTTATAATGAGGGAAAGAATTTACTAAAATTCTGCTGCTTCCCATGTCAGAGATTGATGAAACTCTAAGATGTGTTTAGAAGTCCTTATTAAAAATTTAATCTACAAATGCTTAATATTTTACGTGACAACTCATTTATTACATTGTCAACATGTTTGCATTTTGTGGCACATAAGGAGAATCAGAAAATAGTTTTTTCTAACATTTGAAAGGCATATGCTAAAATCAATTCTCTTTTATTAGAAGTATGGTCACTAAATTATCCCCTTTTAAGTAGTTTTTGTGAAAGCAAATGTATGTTAGTGTGATACAGCTGATGTTTAAATAAGGCAGTTTTATCTTGGAAGTAAATGTTTCCCAAAGAAGGAGTCACCTGCATAAACAAAGACACACACACACACACACACATACACACACACACACACACACACACACACACAGAAGGAGAGGAAGAGAGAAAGAGATTACTACTAGAATGAGTATTGGTGTATTTTATTAAAATCAAGAGGGACTAATGTTGTGGCATCATGTGTTAGCTGCTGCTTGTGATACTGGCATCCACTCGGGAGTGCTAGTTCTAACCCAGTCTGTTCTACTTCCTATATAGCTTCCTGCTAATGTAACTAGAAGGCCAGAAGAAGGCCCAAATATCTGTGCTCCTCCCCGTGTAGGAGACCCAGATGAAGTTCCTAGCTACTGGCTTCTGCTTGACCCAGACCTGGCTGTTGCAGCAATCCAGGGAGAATCAGCAAATGAAGATGTGTGTGTGTGTGTGTGTGTGTCCCTCTCTGTTTGTACCTTTGCCTTTCAAATAAATAAATCTTTTTTAGAAGTCAAGAAAATCAAATAGTTAAGTATTAGTTGAATTTTAAAACATATTTTTTTGCATACAGCACTGTGACTATTAAGAAAATAAACCCAAATTCCAGCTCAGATATTAAATTATTGTCCAATTTCTGCCTTATTTTTGATAGACATTCTTACCTACTCCATCAGTATAGGATAGCACTTTTCCTCATCCCAGACTATGGGTACCTGAGGCACCAGAGCCAGGATGGAGAATTCTTAGGGCCACTCCCAAGAGTTCAGATTGGAGAAGACTTGATTATGTCCAGTTCTCCTTGGGGCTGCATTCTTCCCATGTCTTTAATGGCCAGCATTTCCTGTGCCAAGAATTCATCATGCTTGCAGAACTAGATATGAAACATAGGATGTGCCTTGTGTTGATATCTGTGGCCCTATTCATTATATTTTGTCAATGTTTGTTAGGTAAACAAAGGGTTATGGTATAGTTCTCCCAAAATAAAGTGCAGAAAAAATTTGGTCAGAATGAAGTTGGAGTTGTAGGTTAGAATTTCTGGACCTAAAGTCTTCCAGGACTGTTCTTTCCTGTAAAGTGGAAACCCAGAGGTCAGCTGACTTGGAGAAGGATTCCCAGGAAGCTGGTGTCAGAGCCAGACACAGCAGCCTTTCCTGAGGAATTTCTGTTGTTTCTGGAATGTTCCTCACCAAATCTTCTGGCAGTAGGATCCATGAGCAGAGTGTTTGAATCTGCACTAATACTAGAGACATAAGGCTTCTCAAAAAACTGCGGAGGTGAAGGCTGAGTGGGCAAATGGTGGATTGACTTACAGGCCCAACTAAGGATCACAGAATCTCAATTCTACCACTTGCCCAGAATACTCTCCAGAGACAAGTAGTCTGAGCTCTCTGTGCCACATTTTCTAAAGTCTGAAATGACTATCTATAACAATGCCTGCTTCCAAATATCAAAGTAGGTAAAGCCCTAGAACAAATGCACTTTCAAAGAAAATGGTGACACTAGCTCGTGTTTTTGTTTTTTTGTACGTTATGTGGCATGCTGAATGGCTTTCATAAATCATGTATATTCAGTTAACAACTTTGTGAGGAAAACACTGGTATTATCTTCATTGTACAATTAAGTATATTGAGCCTTATAGGTTATTCCACAGATCAGAGGGTTCATAGCTATGAGTAAGGCAGTCTCCCTTCCACCGGACTCCATATCCTGTGCTTCCTGGTAGATATGAGAAGTGGGTTGTGTGTCTGCTAAAGTGAGCCATCCTGAGCTCTCAAATTTTCTTTCTTTCTAGAACACTGCAGAACCAAGGCTGGTTTCTTGAACTTCTCTGTGGATTCCCAGGTAAGTTGAGAGGATGTTTTCCTTTTTGATGACCTCCTACTGCCTGCCTGGCCAGCTGTCCTTGTACCTGCAGGTGACTGCTGGAGTCTTGTCCAGTCTTAGACAGCTCCACTACCTCAGGGTCTCAGAACAGGCTCTTGTTCATAGTCTGTAGATTGAAGTCACTTCTGATAGGGCCATGAGGGCCAGTGCACCTGACACACTCCTACCGCCCTCATAACCCACTTTTCATGAACTTCAGCATTGGCTCTCTTTTTAGTAGTCTAATTCATGTAAAATACTTTAGAGTGCAAAAACAAAGACAAAACAAAAACAAAACAAAATCTTTTATGAACATTCTTGTAATTTAGAAAAGTCTGGAGTCAGACTGCCTAGCTGTCTGTCCTTGCAAACCTAGCTGTTTCGTCACTGTTGGTGTTTTTCTAGAACATGCCTCGATTACTCCAGTGATGTGGCCTGGCCTTAGGGTGGGTCTGTTGGTGAGTGAGAGGCAGGACACAAGATTGTGGGTTGAGGAATAGGGCTTAGTCTCTGGCTTCTGTGCCCCTGTGCAGTCTTCATTAGGCACTTGCTTCTCCCAGGCTCCGTTTCCTGTACTCTAAAAAAGCCACAACTGTACCCATCTCACAGAGCTGTTTTGATGTTCCAAGCTCATGTGTGAAAGCCAAATTTATACAAGATGAAATTCAAAAAATTGGTAAATATTCTTGCTGTCAGTTACTGGTATTTGAATAAGTACATTGAAAGTACATGTGGGACAGAGAGTGTGTTGTTTTAGATTCATACTTAACCTAAAATAGTTTTACTTCCCTGCCCCACAGCTGACTTGTTTAAATTAACTGGCTTTGCAAACCATATATACCTTGCAAAAAAAATCATCTGTAGTCCAAACCCTGTCAAAGGTTCATAAATTCCAGACTGAGGTAGTCCAAATTAATGAGGCCTTACTGCCTCCCAGATATTTCCATTAACTTTTAATCCAGTCTTGATTCTTTTTCCATAAACCCAAAACTTTAGTAGAAATATGACTAACTTTTGAAAAAGAACTATTAACATTAGTGGAAGTTGGTTATTTTCCATGAATGGAATAGAGTATTTTACTACCTCCTATTTCAGGAACCAAGAAAGCACTTTATGGATGTTCATGCACATATACTGATTGGTTTTTCTTTTGGTTGGGCAACTGAATAGTTACTATGTAAATCCTGGCAGCTTTCTTCGCATCAGACAAGCAAGGGCCCGATCAATTCCTGTTTTCTTGGAACATCTACCCAATAATCAGAAACTGTGATGATTCTGCTGGAAGGCAACAACTTGATGGAAAAACGTATCAATTCAAAACAGTTCTAATCATCTTTTTGTCGGGAGAATGAGATGCCTCCAGCTGTCTGTCACTAATCATATTAGACATGGAAAGCAGGGGTGTTGTGGCCTGAAAAAGATTACTCTAATCGCATGTTGGAACACTACTTTTACTGGCTGCTTATCCCAGAATGGTGACATTCGACATCCCTTCTGTAACTGGCCCTGCCAGTTGGTAGTAGTGTAAAACATATGCCACATGAGCACACTTACAGAATTTTCTAATTACAGCTCAGAGGCTTTGCTTTTATCTTTCTGTGCTTATAGTGCAGACCTCGCTGATTGAAATGATTTCCCCCTCAGCAGGATCCTACTGCCAGCAGTTACAAAAGACTGAAAAGATGGAAAATGACCAAAGAGGTGTCCGAATTCAATTAAGAAGAGACCTGTCCCATGTGGACACATAAGTCGTATAAATCCAATTTAATTGTGAGCTGTGGTACTCTTCCGGTCATGTTTATTTTAGACACAAGTGCCAGAACTGGATATAGACCAGAACTCCAGATCTTTGAGCCGTAATGACTAATTTGGGTATCTACTGAATCCCTTAATTCATTCCTTAATTAATCCTTCCAGAATTAGCAATTTGCTAGGCTACAATCGCTTCCACAGATTTTTCATAAGTAAAAACAAATGTAAAAACATCTTTTAAAAAAAAATCTTTTCGCCTCTATGGTTCACATGTTTTCCTCCAATCTTAACAGTTTTTGTTTTCAAAACCATAATAACAATGCCAACAACAATTTGCAAGATAATACCATAGAATATAGGTTGTTCCAGGAGGCATGGTTTTTAATCTGAATCCAGCTCTATAAATGTGAGACCTTGGTCAAGTTACTTTCCCTCTCTGTGCCTCTGTTTCTTCTTATAAAAAGGAAAGAACGATAGTACTGCTTTAACAGGCTGTTTTGAGGGTTAAACAGGTAATACATGTAGAGCATGTCATGTGAATTGATATGTACTAAGTGCTGGGCGCAATAATAAATGTGAGTTATTTTGTTGGTTATCAACATAGAATAGAGATAGGCTGATAAGATTATGCTGGTTCCATGGTTTTGTCACATAAGGATGCCCCATTTCTGACTGGATTTTGGAGAGTACTCACATTGGTAATGAAAGCATTGGCAACTCTGGATTTGGAATTAGTGTCTGTTATTTGTGCTTTGTACCCTTTCACTTGGCTACAGAAGGAACTGGTTTTCCAGTTTGAGCAATGTTAATTTGAAACTATTTTCATGAAAAATTGCTTTAAAATTTGAATGAACATTTTGTGTTCTGAGTATACACAATATTGGTACTCATTAAAAGGGAAAATATGAGTACAATGAGTTAAAAATATCTAAGAAAGGGAGAAGACGGACAAAAAGAGAAAAGAATGATAGAGAGGGAGAGAATTTGGGGAATCAGTTTCCACCAATTTACTGAAAATTTTCAAACTAGTTTTTAGCAGAGTAAAATGCATTTAGTGTCATAGTTTAAATTTAGTGAATGTGTCAGAATGAAAAATCTGTGGAAATAAAATGTAGTAATTTAATGGACTTTCCTGATGGCAACATAAGAGCTAGCTAATGTTACAGTTGGTTGCAAGGTATAGATGCACCGGAATTACCCTCCCTTAGGTTTTTGTTTTTGGTTTTGTTTTTGTTTTTACCTATGCTATATACTTATGTGTGTGTAAATGTGCATAAATATGTGCATAAATGTATGTATCTCTGTGTCCATTCTAGAGACTTGTTTAACATACATCCAGAGACTTGTAGAAAATTCTCTGTCAGTAGTAAAATGGATGAATCAGTTGTGGTGCTTCAGTACCAAACAGCAATAGAAAATCAACTAGAGCCATACCCAGTAACATGGGAAGAATACTAGCAACAATTACATTTATATAATGTATGAAAGCTAATACAACTCTGTTGCTAAGATGTGTACACCTCAATGACTAAAACTGCAAAGAAGAGCAAGGACCACATTACCAAGTGAATCAAGTGTTAGGAAAGTGCCCACCCCATGGAAGGGAAAAGAGCTGGAGGGCCACTGTGGGTGCTGGGAAAGCTATATTTTCTGATAGGGCTGGTAGTGATGTGAGCCCTGGACAGCCAAGCATCAATTTTGTGATCTGCTCTTCTGGTTAAAGTGATAGTCTATCATTAAAACACTTCTAAAAGGGAAACAAATGAATTCATTCTCCTTTGGACTTGGCTACTCTGTCCTTGTGCCGCAGTTTTTGGCCAGAAGAGTCCTGTGATTGAAACTGGCTCTTAGGGTTAACAGCTGCCTTGCTACATGACCAGGTGACCTCCAGCATGGGATGTACACTCCAGGAGCTCTTGAGAGGATTCGTGTGGGTGGGGAAATGAATCAATAAAACATGGATTTGCATTCATTTTGTTACTGTGCACCATTCTAGTATCTGATGGTGGCTCTGCCAACATGGTCCCATTCCTAGATAGGTCAGGTAACACATCTGAGCTGGAGGCTGGGAAGGTTGAAGTGCCAATTCAAGGCTTCTCAGTGGCATTTCCACTGGCTCTCTTGTCTTGAGACTTAGTGGGATGTAGTGTGCCTGGTTAACTGGATTTACAAGTACCGTTTTGTTTTTTTTTTTTTTTTTCAGTTTTGGCAGACCCTCACAAGCTGGCAGAAGGATTTTTAAAAGATTCTGTGTGAATCTTTTAAAAATTGTGTAGAATTCCCATAAAGATTATTGTAATATTGTAAGCAATAAGAAAATGACAAATCATTGCATGTATTCTATGTAGTGTAGTATAAGGTAATGACAGTGAACATCAAAACACTACTGAAGGTATTATCTGGAAAACACGAATTTGTGTCCGTTGTGGTTAATCATGAATCCCATCCTGTGTACATTTGCCTTGTGATGCTATGATTAGTAAACTGTGTATTAGGCTTGTCATTTATTTAAAAATTTTTAATATTTTTGTAATATGGTTCCACAGGCACAGGGATTTCCACTTTCTACCCCTGTAACCTCCACACTGTTTGCCCCATATTATTACAATAGTATAGTCTGTCAGCAACAGTCACAAGTCCATCATTCTGCTGTTTAAGTGTATATGACATTGTAGATATAGACAATGGTAGAGAGTCTTCGATCCTATTGTCAAGGTATATTTAACAGCTTCACTGGGATTCCTCCTTCAATTTGGGAGAAGAGATGCATACTGCAACATTTTTCCACTTCCCGGTATGCTAGTTTTCATTATACAGTTCATCTATGAGAATATATGTTTGTACAAGTTTACCTGTATATCTGTTTATCTTATATTTTGCATGAAGGATGCCTTAGAGAGAACATATATTTGTCCTTTTGAGATTTTGTTTTCACCGCACATAATGGTCTCTAGTTGGGACCATTTTATCATTCTTCTTTCCTATTTTTATTTGCTTTTTTTGTAAAGATATACAATATACCAATATAATACATGTATATGACTTGCAAACAGCTATATACATATTGGGAAAACATGTTCCAAGCTTGAGAATGAAAATGTCCAATTCTGTTGCCTTATAATTCAAAGTATACTTACTACCAAAAATTAAGGTATATAGACGATGGTACACTTGCTACCATATCAAAAGAGGCATATCTTGGCCTCATTTCTTTTTATATACAAATATCAATACTAAGAAATTGGCTTAGACATTTCATGGTGTTGAAATGTTTGCTAAGCTACCAGGTTGGTGTTGGAGTGAAAAAGAAGGAAAGATGTATTAGGGTCTTTATAAAGTTCAGGCTGGGCAGGGTGACTCCAACTGTTGGCTAATGTGTGGGTTGGTTTTGGAGGGAGGTGGACTGGGCAGGGCCAAGCAAACCTTAGCTCACAGGCAAGAGCAAAAACCAGGCTGGAACACAGGTCACGCTGGGATAGGCTGTCACACTTACCAGTTTGCATGAGCCAGTGATGGGAGCAGACTGAGCAGGGCCAGGTTGTAGCACCCACCAGCGAGAGTTGGGACTGGGGACAGGCCAGGTCAGGCTAGGCTATAGTATCAAAAAGCAAAGGCCAAGACAGGGGCGGAGCTATGCCAAGATGGGTCAGAGCAACCACTGCCATGTGCAAGATCTATAGTTGGGAACAGACCTGGTTGGGGAACTAAGGGGGTGCCCTAGTTGGGTTATGGTTCCCACTTGTAAGTGCGGGGGCTGGAATGGGAGCCGTGTTTTGGTCTGGACATGGCTGCAGTGTCCCTTGGCACAGGTATGGACTGGGGCTGAGTGTGCCAGACTGCCCTAGACCCCAGCAGCCACTGGTGCTTGTGAGAACCAAGGTAGGTGTAGGACGGGCTAGGCTAGGTTTTTACCCCTGCTGAGCCAGGTGTGAGCTGTGTCTGGGTATGGATGAGCCTTGGCTGGGCTGTAACTCCCAACAGCAATAACCAGAATGGGTTGAAGACCAGTAAGGAAAAGCCATTGTTCCTGCCAGGATAGGAAGTAGACTGAGTAGGGCTGGTCCATGGACCCACCGGTGTGCGCGAGATCTGGCATTGGGAGAGGTTCTGATGGAGGAGCTTGGGAAACTCCTCTGTCAGGACATAGTCCCTGCAGGTGAGCACAAGAACCATAATAGGAAGCAGCCCAGACCAGGCCAGGGAATGGTACCCAGCAGCATACATTTGGTGCAGGTTGGGGGCTAACCAGGTAGGGCCAGTTCATATCACCCACTGGAGAATCCAAGCACCAGAATGGAGTGTGGTAGGGCCAGGTTCAATCACAACACATGTCAGTACACATGAGGGCTGAGACAGGGTGCCGGCTGAGCTGGACTAGGCTGTAGCCCCCACCAGCATGAGCTGGAATTGGGGGTGGGCCGGGTCAGCCTACAGCACCCATTGGCAAAAGCCAAGGTGAGGCAGACCATGCCAGACCAGGCTGCAGCACCTAACCAACACACTTCCCCAGGGGGGAGGGGGCAAAGATGGTAGTGTGGCAGCGTGAGGCTCTCCTGCTGGATCACCATTCCCACTGGAGAGCGTGAGTTCAGATGGGGGCAGACCAGACCAGGCAGAGCTACAATACTTGTTGGCCTCATGTGAGCTGGACCAGGGAAAAGCCAGGCTTGGTTGACTGTTCCTACTGGTGTAAGCATAAGTCAGAGTGGGTGTGGGTTGGTTGGGTTCTGCCACAGCATCAGCTGGCAGATGCTGGCATGGGGTGGCAGGGATGGACTAATTCTGTCAAGCCAAATTGCAGAACCACCTGGAGAGTGCATAATCCAGGATTGGGAGTGGGCCCAGTAGGGAAACAGTGGGTGCTTACCTCTTGGATTGCAATTCTGTCTGGTGAGCATGAGAACCAGGACCGGGGCAGGAATGGTTAGACAGAGAGTGGCACCCACTGGCACATGTGTGTTGGCTGGATGGGGGACTGGTTGGGTTGACTAGGCTTCAATGCCCATTGTCATATATGAGAGCAGAATGGGATGTGGGAAAGACTAGACCAATCTGCTGTATATACTGGCAAGCATGGGAACCAAGGCAGGGGGCAGGCCTGGTGGGGGTTATTGCAGATTGCTCTGACTAGGCTGAAGCTCTCACTGCTTTACGTGAGGGCTGAGTGTGTGATTGCAAGATTGGGTTGGGCTCCAACACGTATTGGTTTGAGTAGGAGACAGGGCTGGAGGCAGAACTGACCCAGCAGTTGCAACCACCAGCATATACATAGGTTGAGTGGGGTGACGGTTTGTGCTGGACCCTTTACTGGCAAGCACACACAAGAATCTGGTCTGAGATCTCCCCAATCAAACTGCTGGATTCAGAACCCCCAACCATGAGGAGAATTGCAGGTTCAGTGGTCTGACCATGAAGTGCATATTTCAAAACTGAGCCTCCTCAGTGGCTCAGACAGAGCAGTAGTCAGCATATCCAGATGCACATGGAGGATATGGCAATAAACTGGAGTCTGCTGGGGACAGTTGGTACCATAACAGAGGACAGAGGACAGAACAAATTAGTCAACTACCCTAACCACGTGTTGGCAGTGAAAATCTGGGCAAGAGGAAACTCTAAGGTGGATTATTTCAGCCAATGGATTCTGAAGAGATTTCATCGTGCTTGGAATGACAAAATTGACAGCAATTCAAAACAGTTGAACTATTGAAACCACTTGAACAGTGCCCTTGGAGCATGCCCTACATTGGAGACCCTGGGATGGTTAGGAGGGTGGGTGTGGCTTCTCCCTTTGTCTCTCCCCTTCCCCCAGATACAGGAAGGAAAAAAAGAGAATATGGAAACAATGGTCTTACCCATGTTCCTGTATCCCCTGACTCTTTTAGCCCTAATTACCTATGTAAAAATCATAATTAAATTTTTTTAAGTTCATGGAATGTATTGTTTGCAAAATAGCAGATTGAGCTGCAGCATACAATCCCAGAAACCCATGTCAGACCACAAGTTCAAGTCTCACTTCTCCACTTCTGATCTGAGTTCTCTGCTAATGCACCTGTCAAGGCAACATAAGATGCTCCAAGTGCTTGGGCACCTGCCAACTGCATGAAAAACCAGGATGTAGCTCCAATGTGTGTGTGTGTGTGTGTGTGTGTGTGTGGTTCCTCTGTCTCTATGAGACAAGTTTATTTATTGGAAATTTTATTTTCAAATTAAAAATAAATCTTTTTAAGATTTTTAACTAAAAAACCATTGAAGATGCAGATTATCTTTCAATTCTATTTGTTTTCGAACTTTCTGAAGCACCCCTTGTGTGTGTTTAATATGCGTTTACACACATGCTCAGAATAGTTGTGTGTTTTTCCTTTAAGATTTTCTTCAACTACGTATTCTAAATGGGGGAGGATGGAAATGCTGCGTACTACCAGGTAGTATTTTACAATGTAAGAGAAGTAGAGTGTGGGAAATAGCACATGTGTTATGGTTTGTAATAAGCGGACGCTTGCCCAGCACCCAGGAGACCTGTGCCCTAAGCCTGGATCTGCCACTTGTCAGCAGCCAGGCTGCAGAACATAGGCCACAGCCCTTGGATTTGGTGCCACATTTTCTGTGTCATAAAGGCATTAGTACCCACCTTTCTCCAACTTTTACAGGGACTACATTCACGAGAGCATCTGTAAAATGTAGAGTTCTTTACATATGTAATGAATTCTGATACTCTTAGCAGTGTAACTGTTGATTTAAAAGTACTTTGATTTTGGCAAAATGTCACTTAAGCTACAGAATCTGACTGGGCAGCTTAAAGCAATAAAGAGCTTTGTTTAAGTGTGCTTATGGGATGGGTACTAGGGTATCTCAGAGAACTGAAGGGAGGGCTGAATAAAACCATCAAACTGCACTAAGGACTGCAACCAAGGAAGCATCAGGGACCTCATCAGAGGCTTTTTGTGGTCTCTTTCTTGCCATGGACATAATTGGCTATGGCTTTCAGTCTCTGGGGCTAAGGTTTCCAAATTCGAGACTTATAGAAGAGCGAATTAGATTGCTCTAAGAGAGGTTGGCCAACCATCTTCTGACCAATCAGGTTTAGTTAAGGGGAACAAGGTCTCATAGGATGGATAGCATTACTGGGATCTCTAGGCATACTTACGTTGGCCATCTCCAAAAATCAGAAATGCCTATTAGTGTTATTGTTAAGGTGTCAGTAGTTGCTGATAACTCAACTCTCTTTTTTTTCTTGCCAATACTTATCTTTTATTTTTTTATGATAGACATCCTAACAGGTGTGAGATGACATTTGTTTGTCGTTTTAATTATATATATGTGTGTATATATAAATATAATATATATTACATATTTTTATATATATATATAATGTTAACTTCTTTTAACATTATTATCATCATTCTATGATACAGTTCCATAGGCCCTGGGATTTCCCCTGCCTCTTCCTCCCCACCAAATTCCCCTGTATTATTACTGTAGCATAGCTCTTCATGAACAGTTACATGTTCATCATTGTGGGCATGGGCAGTAGCAGAGAGTCCAGCACTTCTGTTGTTAAGATACAGCTAATAGTTCATTCGTAGTCCATCTTGACTCAACTCTGTTTAGGAATAGTAGTTTTAAAGAAATGAAAGAAGGGCCAGTGCTATGGCATTATAGTTTAAGCCTCTGCCTGCTGCTCTGGCATCCCCTATGGGCACCAGTTTGCCTGTTCCCCTTCTGATGTAACTCCCTGCTAATGTTCCGGGATTTTATTTATATATATATATAAATAAATAAATATATATATATATATATATATATATAAATAAATAAATATATATATATATATATATATATATATATATATATATCTTAATGTATGTGTGTACTTCTCTCTGCAAATCTATGTTTCAAATAAAAATAATGTTTAAAAGCAAGAATCAAAGAAATACAAACACATAACAGGTGTATTATGAGTGCTTCCTCCAGTAAATACCCATATCATAGAATAGAGCCTGGGCTTCTGATGTTTTTCACGTGGACACTAAGTTTGAATTTGCCCTCACTAGATGCTAAACATGTCTCTGTAGCTCCCATGAGGCTTTCCTCTGCGTAAGTGACTTCCCTAAAGTTTGGCTTTATTTCTACCTTTAACTGCTGCTTTACTCTTGTTAGGAAGAAGGCATCAAAGAAATGTTTCATTCCTAATGCATGCCTGCTGTTCACTGACAGCCTAACTTACCCTGAAATGTTATGCTAAGGTGGAGAGAATATAGGAGAGGAGCACCATTTGCATGTTACAGGCCAGGCATCATCCCTTTGAAGGATCTTAATTTATCCCTGTGAACCTACTAAGTCCTACTTCACTGTATCACAGTCACTCCTAAACAAACTAAACTAATGAATACAGTCAATCCTCACACCTCAGGTGTGTCTGCTGCATAGCATGTGTTCTACCAGGGCGTGGGCAGTTACTTCTAATACTTCAAGAATAGAAATTATGCAGATATTCATAAATCTGAAAATTGATGACTATCTTCCAAAACAAGCTAAACATTGTTTTTAAATATTGCTTTGACAAGCCCCTAAATAGTGTATATCCTAAATTATTCCTCTTAGAATGTTTATTATACAGCTATAAAAATTGTCAATTTGTATCTTAGCACATGAAATAGCCATATTTTATATGATTAAGACTCAGTGAAATTTTCTTTTGGTAAGAAGAAAACATTTTTCATAGAGACAGTGTATCGCTGAATAAACAGGTATGGTAATAACAATCATATTTAACTTAGCTTCCATTTCCCAAAGTGCTGAGTTATAATGTAATCTATATTTTATGTTTTTAAACTCTTAATACATTAGCAACCCAGAGCATCACACTGGATAAAGGATGATTTATTATTCTCCAGATTTTAACTGCTGACCCATGGAATGTTAAAACTTCTATTGGCAGCTGTTGTCCAAAGGTTTGCAGGTGTCCTGGCTAATGCTTTGAAAGACCAGCATTAAGGATAAATCACAGCATACATAATTTCTCAGTAAAGTAATGGGAAGGATTTTGCATTCTGGGTCCCTCTAAGCTTTGGTATTTGGAAGTTATTTACATGGGAAATTAAAGTAAAGGGGTAAAACATTCTCAGGCTTTAGCCCTTGAACTTTGGGCCAGCCATAGCCAATAGCAAAAGCATCTTGGTAGCTTTGTTCTCCTAACCCTGAGTTTTCTTGGCTATGGGAACTGACAGAGTGCCAAGTACAGCCCTAATTGCATTCCTTGTTACTGAGAAAAAAAATGTCAAAGGAATTTTCCCTTTCATTCAAAGGGGTACCTGAACATTAGCGTTTTCTAGGATAGCAAATGTGTTTATAAGGCTTTTGAAAAACTTTCTGAAAAGAGAACTTTAAGTGGCTCCGGCAGCCAATTAAAAGGCATTTTCTGTGGCTTACCTAGAACAATAAAAAAACTAGGGAGATGAGAACTAAAAGGTAGCAGAGGTGTGGCT
Organism: Ochotona princeps; assembly: GCF_030435755.1. Taxonomy (NCBI): domain Eukaryota; kingdom Metazoa; phylum Chordata; class Mammalia; order Lagomorpha; family Ochotonidae; genus Ochotona; species Ochotona princeps. Next base: position 75,456,916 of record NC_080836.1, read on the forward strand.
ATGTCCTCTGAGTTTGCTCTTTTGTTAACAAGCTGATGGACTCTTTTTGTCTTTCTCTATGGTCTAGTCAAAGATTTAGCGAAACAGTATGTGATATGTCCTGTCAGCCCCCGTGTGAACCTTCAGCTGCCCGAGTGTTCTGTTCTGTATATCAGTGTACTCAGAATTGTGCCTATTGCCTACTACATTACATGAGATGCTCATTTAACATGTGTTGAATGAGCTACTATAATGTAGAACTTCCTGTGATATCTGTAAATATAAAGGTGAGTTGAGAGAGCAAAGAGGTTGATTGGGCAACATGTACTATGGACTAGATTAATTCCATTGAAAGAGTCTGTAGATAATTTTAGTAGATTGAGATCTTCTAATACAGGAAGCTTATTTTCTAGTAGCTAGACCACAAAGGGAGAGGTAAGCACTGAATAAACACAATGATTATAGCTGACTGTGAAAGACCTAAACAAGGTGGGGGCTGACTTGCAGATTAAAGGCTTGGAGAAATCAGCACCTGGAACTACCTGATACCCAGAGCTATAGAAGAAATTAATAAAACCTTTCAGAAGGCCTAGTTTACTCCAGAAGTTGGCGTATCCAATGATAAGGTTCATTTTACCCACCTTTTCTCAACGCAGATAGGTTAAGAATTCTTACCAGACCCAACAAAATCATTTTCTGCTTAGTAGCATTTTGCCTTTAACCCATGCGCTGGTTCGCGCCTGGTGCCAGAGCCAAAGGGGTGGCTCTCCACTTCACTTCCTGTTTTCTTCAACTACAGCTTCTCTCCCAAACACAGGCAGCTGGTCTTCCAAATGTGCATGATCAGTCAGAGGAGACCAGATGAGCAAAAAGGGATAATGAGCACAAATTTATCATCAAAGTTCCAAGAATGAAAAGAGGGAGAGAGAGAGAACAGACCTCAAAGGGAAATGCCTTGCTGACTTTGGGTCAAAAGGATTATCTTTGTATCTCAAGGGCAGAATGTTTTATCAAGATTGGGTATGAAACACACATCATCCGACAAGCATGCTGAACTGTTTCGGCCAGAAAATGATTCCTAAGGGCTTACAACTTCCCTGTTTCCCAAATTAAAAAATGCTAATGTGAACTGTTGACTTCCAACAACACATGTTCTTATTATATATAGGGCAAAGGGTAAATAAGAGACTTGCCTAATGAAACAACAGTTCATTTTAACTCAGCAAGCTGGAAGTAATTTTAGCTTTTTTCTCCTCGTGTTTTCTGCGCTTCTTTATGGATACAGGCCACAATCAATTTTATTCCACTGTTCTTTATAACCTTATAGCATGGTTCCTGTTTATGCCTTAAGAGCTGTTCTTAAAGACCCTTAAGGGATATTCTCTAATATGTTCCTTTTAACAATAATTATTCATCCATAGTACTCCCCTTAGAATGTGTAAGGGCTTGGAAATACAGAAACTTCTTAATGAGATATGCTTAATGGTCTATGCAGAGAATTGCAATATTTACACCTGGTTTAGTTAACAAATTATATTTAATTAGCCATTCTGGAAATGAAGTAGATATTTCAAGCAGATTCAGTACCTAAAACCCACCATTTGCTTTTAAATGTATGGCAGTCACAGATAAAATCCTATGTGTAGTATTTATAGATTAAAACAACATGTTTGCTGTAACATGAATTTGATTTTTAGATATCTTCAGAAGTAATATGAAGAATATAGGCTATGGGACATGCAGGCTATCCATGTTAAGCTGGAAGATCACTTTTATAAAAATAATGGTCTTTAAAGCACTGTACAGATGGCAGGTAATCATGGTGGTGTGCCTTTTGCACTTGTGGCAGGCAGGACTTCTAGGCTGAAAGACAATGTATGACTTTTTGTTTTACTTCTGCGCATGTTGCTGTGTAGGGTGGAATCTTGTAACCTTTGCATCAGAGGTGCCCTGAGTTCCTTTGAGTGGATCTTCCACCATGCACTTTACTTTACGCCACATTTGTGCCTCCATGTGATGTTTCACAGGGAGGAGATGTTATACACAGGACAGTGCTTGAGAAATTCCTAATCCCTGGCATTGCATGGCCCTCAGTGGTGATCCCCAGGCACAATACGGTGTTTTTCCAAAACATTTTACTTTTGCTTGTTTGGTATGTTCCTACAATTGGCACTTGTCTGGTGGCAACCTACTGTGATGGTGGCTCACTCTGACCCTCCCAGTTTGTACAGCATCACCTTCTCCAGTCTTCCATTTGCTTTTTGGCTCCCACCGAAATGGAAAACCATCATGCAGAGAAGGTATCCTGGTAATATTCCGCTGCCAATTTCCTGCCTCCCTCACCCCTGGTGAGGTTGTTCTTTTGCACGGTATCCCAGAGGTGCCAGTTCTATCTTTGTTCTCAGTTCTCAGAAAGTTCTCATGCAGTGAGTGCAGTGGGAGGTATGGAGGTCTGGGGGTGTGCATACAATGCCTCTCCTCTGAGTGTTTTTCACATAAACACTGCGTTGTCCCCATCAAGGACCCGGTCCTGGGAAACTGCCTCCCTGACAGTCACCATGGGTTATACAAATATTACTTCCATTTAGTTTGACCTTTCATTGTGCTCTAAAATCATTGAAAATACTTAAACCATGTACAGTATTTTTCTGGAAACAAAAATAAATGGGATTCTTTTAAGAAGCCACACTTAAACTTATGCCCTTGTTCTTCCTTTTTGAGTCATTATATACAATTCATGGTTTCCTTTTATCGTGTGTTTTCCTTTTGTGAGAAATAGATAATTTCTCTCCTGATAAAATTCTGAATCATAGAACAATGTAATTGTTAAACAGAAGTATATCTCATTCAGAGCTACAAGTCTAAGCTCTAAGTATTGAGATACTTAGCTCTTGCTCTCATTTCCTAAAAGCTTATTCTGTTCACCTAAGTGTCACTGGCAGACTGTCTTCTGAATTGTGTAACTGCTTTAATGTAGAAATCTAACTAACCCACATAGCAGTCCTCTGGAGTGAGTATATGATCATTTGTCTGTGTTTTATGGATGTTGATACTGAGACATACTGAAGTTAACTAACTTGCTCAAGATCACACGATTAACGGTAGATAGGACCTGGATTTGAATTGAGGCAGTCTGGCATCAGTGCCAACATTTTTAGCCACTAACCTGCCTATATGACTTTGGTATATCATGTAAGAGGCCAAGTTTTGAAGTCTCCAAAAAGAGATGAATATCTACTTTACTAAAGTTCTAAAGGTTCTTACTAAAGGATCAAATAAGAAAATGTTTTGAAATGACTCAGTAAATTATGACATGCCAGCATGCAACATTTAAATCTAGGCTCAATGTTGATATAAGCTTTGATTAGTCAGGAGAGTCTTATTGTGAGTTCAGATGAAGAACTGTGTATTTCCTAAGGTTGTCCTGAAATTGGAGTAGTTCATATTACACAATGAATAGATCGCTTCTTTCTTTTTTTACATATACATTTTATTATTATTCTTATTATTTTATAGTACAGTTTCATATTCCCTTATCCCCTCCCCAGTTTCCTCCCCCCCCCCCAGTTCCTCTATATCATTACTAACATATAGTTCTTCATACTCAGTCATATGTCCATCATTGCGGGCCTGGACAACGGCAGAGAGTCCAGAATCCTATTGTCAAGATATAGTAAACAGTTTCATTGTAAGTCCATCTTTGTCTGGAAGCAGAAATGCATACCGTACTACATCCTCACGTCTGAATGTTAGTCTCCATTTCACAGCTACTGTACATCCCCTTAAATGAAAAGTCATGTTTCAAAATCAACAATAGAAAGAGGAAATTTACAATGCCTGAAGTTAAATGACATGTTACTAGATATGCCAGTCTCCATTACACAACTACTGTACATCCCCTTAAATGAAAAGTCATGATACAAAATCAACAAATAGAAATTTACAATGCCTGAAGTTAAACGACATGTTACTAGATATGACAGTCTCCATTACATAGCTACTATACATCCCCTTAAATGAAGAGCCACAAAACAAAATCAACAACAGGAAGAAAAAAGAAATTAACAACACCAAGAAGTTAAATAACATGCTATTAAATGACTAATGTGTAGCTGAAGAAATGAAAATCAAGAACCTTGAAGAAAATGATGCTACCGTATGATATATGAGTCAATGATTTAATCAGAAGGAAGTGTTTTGAAGAGATGAAACTAACAGAGAATGACAAAACCCATGTGATATAGTTTCCGCTAATCTTTGTTGAAGTGTGTCTCCTCCAGACAATAAGCAGATGGGTTTTGTGTACTACTCTATGATGTTTGATTGAGCTTAAGCCATTTACATTCAGAGTTTAATATACATGGGTGTTACGTTGGTCCTGTCATTTTAGCAATGGGTTGTTCATTGGTTTAGTCTTCTGTTGTCATTTTGCTGGGATGTTCTTCCTGTTTGCCTTTGGTTTTGGTAGGTGCTATTCCTCTTCTCTGCCAAGAGAACATCTTGAAGTATCATTTGTAGGACAGGTTTGGAAGAGGCAAATTCTTTTAGCTTTTCTTTACTGTGGAAGAATTTTATTTCATTTTCAAAGACAAAAGAAAGCTTTGCTGGATATGTTATCCTAGGCCGAAATTTTTTTTCTTTTAGAATCTGGAATATGTCACTCCATTCTCTTCTTGCCTGTAGAGTTTCCTGTGAGAGATCTCCTGTGAGCTTAATTGGCTTTCCTTTATATGTCAATTGATTTTTTTCATGTGCACATTTAAGGATCTTTTCCTTATGTTCAATTGAAGAGAGCTTGATGATCATGTGTCGTGGTGAAGATCGCTTTTGGTCAAGCCTGTTGGGAGTTCTGTGCCCCTCCTGCATCTTGTTTCCCAATTCTTCCTCTAGATTAGGGAAATTTTCCTTTATTATTTCATTAAATACATTTGCAAACTCAGCTTCTCTTTCTGCACCTTCTGGGACTCCCATAACTCTTAGATTTGGCCTCTTAATAGTGTCTTTCAATTCTTGAATACTTTTTTTGGCGTGATCCAGCTCTGCTTCCAGCTTTTTGTTTGCTTCCCCCTGGTGACAGGAAATACCTTCCAATTCTGAGAGTCTTTCTTCTGCTTGCTTCATTCTATTTTGGAGACTCTCCACTGTACTCTTAATTTGCTCTACTGTGTTCTTAATTTCTGATATACCAGCCTTGATTTGCTTTATTGCTTCCTTAAATTCTTTGAACTCTTGTATGAGCTTCTCATTGTTGATCAGAATCTTTAAAATGAGTCTTATGGATTCTGTGTGCCCCATTTTCTCGATGTCTTCCTCAGTTAACTCTGAGATTGGCATAGGGTCTTGCTCCCTTGCAGGAGAGTTTTCGGCAATATTCATTGTGCCTTTGTCTCTTCTTTTGCTCTTGATCATTGTACTTTAGTACCCAGTTGCCGGAGGGGGTGAGCCACCCAGCCTCCCAGCCCGCGAGACACAAATAGATGAACAGGGGTTCTGTCTAAGCAGTTCCGATTTATTGGGGAAATTCAGTTTCTTCTATAGAGTAAGGGATAGCCTCAGGTGTGGAATTTCAGGAATTCCAGGAGGGGAGAAACTAGGAGCCAATTACTAGGAGAAAGCCACCTGCCATAGGCCAAGGGTAGGCGAGTGAAATGGCCCTGGCCAATCAGTCTTTCTTTGAAATGAAGTGACTCCTGCCCTGGTTCACGCCCAGGGCTCTGTCCTTGGCTGCCATCTTGCCTTCCACCTGTAACCCAGTGCCCTTGATTGTTAGTCGCCATCTTATTGACTTAGTGACTTCTTTGCCCCTGAGCCCCACAGGAGATAAAACCCAAAGGTAAACTCTGACTTTTTGTCACTCTTTGGATCCTCTGTGTATCTGGGGAATTGAACTCTTTGCGGCGTCTTATAGGACTGGTATTACCTGTCCAGGGTCACTCTGTGGAGTGTTTCAACTAGACTTTGTGATATTAACATGCTATCTTTTTCCTTCCTTTTCTGGTAAGAACAATATCCTAGCAATTTAGTCTCTGAATATAGCAAGCGGTTATGATAGAAGAATATCCTTATGTTAGGAAAGAAGTTGGTAGTTGCAATAATGTGAAATTGTCCAATTTACAAAACACATTTAAAAGAAAATGCTGCAATAAGTCCTTTTGGAGCTAGGTGGAATATAAATCAATAAATAAAAAATTTCTGAGAAAATGTGTAGGCTGACCACATATTCCACTTTGTCTCTTTAGTCTTACAGGTACTTGTTGATTTTGCTAAACCCACGATGTCGTTTCTGTGTCTTCTATTATAATGTCAACAGCCAGTTGGTTCTAATGTCTAATTGAGAGCATTAGCTTGGAAGATTTTCTAGGTGTTGCATGTAATTGGAGCCCCACAATAACATTGCTAGGGACTGCCCATTTAGAATGACTTTAAGAAAGTGAGTATTGATGAGTATATAAAATAATGCTTAGCACAGGAGAGGGAGGGAAGGCATCAAGTCCCCAAGAAAGAGCGAAATCCGTGTGTGTTTGTGCATACACTAGGTACTTCAAAACATTCGTGGAAGTTACTCATTATGGAAAAACAATGTATACATTTTGAAAAAAATCTTGCACCCAAATAAACATCTTTTAACTCAGTTTTTCTACAGGCTTTTTGATTTTTTAAGAGTATTTTTTTAAGATTTATTTTATTTTTATTGGAAAGTCAGATATACAGAGAGGAGGAGAGACAGAGAGAAAGATCATCCGTCCGATGATTCACTCCCCAAGTGACCACAACAGCTGGTGCTATGCCGCTCCTAAGCCAGGATCCAGGAACTTCTTCCAGGTCTTCCACGCGGGTGCAGGGTCCCAAGGCTTTGGGCCGTCTTCGACTGCTTTCCTAGGCCACGAGCAGGGAGCTGGATGGGAAGTAGAGCTGCCGGGATTAGAACCGGTGCGCATATGGGATCCCGGGGCGTTCAAGGCGAGGACTTTAGCCGCTAGGCCCCACTACAGGCTTTTTGAAGCCTCCTCATCTTTGCTGTTTTTTTTTTTCTTCTGCATGTATGTATCATTGATAAAGTTGAATTTATCAACCAGGCAAAGTAAGGGATTAACCATAACTAATAATAAATTAGAATAATTTAAACTACATACCATAGTAAAAATTTTATGAATGTGATCTTACTCTCAAAATACTGTATTTACCTTTCTCTTGTACTAATATGAGATGATGCAGTGCGTATGTGATGAAATGAAGTGAGGCAAGTGGCATAGGTATTGTGATGTGACTATATCGACTTGAACACAAACACTGTCATAATGCAAAAGGAGATTTGATTACTGGGACAGCCACTAAGTAAAAAAGGGATCAATTATTAGACAGAGAGATTATTTGGATCCTAGGAGGAACAGAGCAAGTGGATTGGCATGAGATTTCATCATGCAGCTTGGAGTGGTGCATTGGTTAAACCTTACACATTGTTTATTTCTGAAATTTTTCATTTATTTACTATGGTTGAACTGCTGTTGACTTTGGATTTCAATAAAGCAAGAAATAAGGCAGGAACTCAGAAGTTAATCATGACTGGAGGTATATAAATAGGAAGCAATAGTATAAAAGCAGTCTAATTGATTATGATGTCTGTAACTAACATTCATCAGAGTTATAAACACATCTGTTACACTTGGCCAACCCAATATGCTTACATTGTTTCTCTCCATTCAATGCTGAACCTGTCATAAACTTGATATTTAAATAATTCATATGAATTAAAGTATATGACTCCTGCAATAGAATACATCTTGGTAATGTCTGTTTCTAAATCATTCTAAATGTCTTCATTTTTAGTCACAAAATTTTTATTTAATGTATGTTAAGAATAGGTACAAAGGTTTTTTTCCATGAAGATGTTCATTACATCATTGTTTATAATACGGTAAATAGACAGTTGCTTAGATGTCCATTAACAACAGATTAATTAAATTTTTGCATTTGTTTCAGTCATACAATGAAATAATGTTCAGCCACGAAAGAGGATGTTATAGAAAAATATTAATAATTAAGATATATATGCCATAGTGATAAAAGGTGAACAAAAAGCAAATATGTATACTGTGATTACATATTATTAATGCATGTAGGCATTCTTAGAGAATGACTTGGAGATGTATTTATTAGCTTTTTTTAAGATTTATTTATTTTTATTGGAAAGGCAGATATACAGAGAGGAGGAGAGACAGAAAGATCTTCCGTCCGATGCTTCACTGCCCAAGTGAACACAATGGCTGGAGCTGAGCCAATCCAAAGCCAGGATCCAGGAACTCTTCCAGGTCTCCCATGTGGCTGCAGGGTCCTAAGGCTTTGGGCCGTCCTCAACTGCTGTCCGAGGCTACGAGCAGGGAGCTGGATGGGAAGTGGGGCTGCCGGGATTAGAACTGGCACCCATATGGGATCCCAGCGTATGCAAGGCTAGAACTTTAACCACTATGCTATCGTGCTGGGCCCTATTTATTAGCTTTTAAAGTAGCCGTTGCATGATAACAATACAAGCATTTATGATGCTCTTTTGCAGATTTCTTATTCTTATAATGAGCATATACTGCTTTCTTAGTAAAAAGCAGCAGAGGTAATTTTTAATTGAAAATATATGTGAATTGAACCATATGAAATCGACTGGGTCTGGTTAGCTAAGAAATATTACACTATGCTTTTCAGCTGAATGTATTTGTAAACATATTTCAGCTGAACACACATGCAATGATTGAGCAAACAGTAACTGCTGTCTGCTATACCTGATTTAGCAGCGATTATTGGCTTTCTTCCTAATCTTCCTTAAAATGAAGGAACTCTAGGTGCTCCTGAATCTTTTAGGTTTGCCCACAGGAACTTCTAAGTGAGGAACTTTGTGCCTTTTTTATATTTACAAGTGCCAAGTGATGAAAATGTATTGATAAGAGGACCCATCCTATTATGTTGTACACTCAAACCAACTCCCTCTGAAATATTATCCTTGATCTTCTGGTCCTTTGAAAAGAAAGCTTCAAAAGATCTAGTTTTTCTGTCATTTTCTGATTACCCTCATCTTTAATTTTCTTGATAAGCTTATGATCAGGGTCACAGAACCAAGAGCTGTTCCATGTATCAAGAGGACTTTGTTATAGATGAGAAATAGTGAAAGCAAACTACAACTAAGAACTCATTTGCATCAGAAAAATAAAATTCCCAATACCTATTAAACCCCTGGCCACCTCTCAGCCTGTTGTTTTTGTGTCAAGGAGGCCTCTGTCTTTCCGTATTCCCTGTTCCTGGCTTAAATGGAAGCAGATCTCACCAGTGTTTCATCAGAAGTTACTCTTGATAGGTGTCAAGTTAGGACGTCCTTGCTTTAAACCTAGCTCCTTCATGGAGTTGTTGTGGGACATTTTTGAGAATACCTAACCAGATTTTTGCTCCTCACAGTGAGAGGGTTGAATTTGGTCATTTGCAAGCTTCCTTTCAACTCTGGCTATGATCGCAGAGGTCGTCTACCACTGCCTGCTTAACTCTACACCAAAGGCAGTGCATCTGCTACTAGTCCACTCCTGACTTGCACCTCCTACTTACCTCTCTGGGTGCAAGAAACTGTTGTTCTCTTGTTTGTCTCCCGTTCCTCATGCCACACTAAAGAGTTTCAGAGAGAATCTCATTTTGGCATTTTCTATCTCCTCTATTGTGTGATGTGTCTATGTGATGAGCGGAAAAAACTTTTAAAAGTAACTACATCCACAATTCTCTAATTTTTAAACCTATCTCCTGAGCACTGTCAATGCAAAAATTCCTTTCTTTTTTAAAAATTATTTGTGGTGGGCCTCAAGACGGGGTGTCTTGCTTGGATCCCAACTCCAGCCACCATGTGCATGTGGTGAGCTGTCCCCTGGCCTGCCTGGGCTCCGGGGCTGCTCCCTTCAGGGTAAATACACCAAGGGAGAAGTCTCCGGGGCTGGGTTGGGCCAGCCCAGGGTCCAGGAACCACCCGCTGCTCTCATTGAGCAATGGACAGGATGGGGAGTGGCGCAACCTTGGGCCTGGGGGTTTAAACTTCCAGCAGCCTCCCGACTGCTGGTGGGCCTCAGGACGGGGCATCTTGCTTGAATCCCGACTCCACCCACCACATGCACGTAGTGAGCTATCCCCAGGCAGCCAGCACACCATTTGGCACCAGGCCCCGCCTGCTGGCCGCCCAGCCAGGGAGCCCTGGGGTTTTGGTTCTTTGAATCGCTGCTTAGGTAGCTCCAGGTTGAACCCACAGTGGTTCTGGGATGTGAATCAATCCTAAAGATTCCCAATGACAGTAACTCTTCCCCCAAAGAACTTATAATTACTTAACAATGCTGAGCACCGAACACCAGTTCATGCAAAAGCTAAGGGTCGGGGCTTGTCCAGCAGGGTATCCTATTACCTGACATGATGATGGATCAGCAGAGGGGTCACATTAGGCAAGGCCATGACATTAACTAGCATTCGAGAACATATCCGGGGGGTAGATTCTGTGGGGGATGTGTAGGCCAAACTCTGTGGAAATTCTAACCCCACTGGTTAGCTCAAAGAGTTGGGGTGGTGATGGACTAAGCTAAGTGTGACCAAGGAACCTGCCATCTATCACAGGTAAAGGAACCCACAACAGTCTGTACTGGTCAAGGCAGCAGCACCCAAATATGCATCCTGAATAGGGTGTGCGGTGGGTCGGGCTGCAACATTCACCAGCTCATACAAGGCCAAATGGAAGCCTGGGCTGCTCCGGGCACTGGCCTAAAACCCAGTGACATGTATGAGAACTGGGTCTGGGAGTGGATCAAGTGGAGGAACTTGGGAAACTCCCCTGGCTTGTCATAGCTCCTGCTGGTGAACATGTAGTCCAGACCTGGGGGTCAGACAAGCTGGACAAAGTAGCTCCAACAGCTGGCTAATGTGTCAATTGGTAATGGATCGGGATGTACTGGGCAGGACTGAGCAAACCTTAGCCTACAAGCGAAACTAGAAACCAGAATGGAGCACAGGTCATGCTGACCTAGGCTCTTGCATCTACTGTTCTGCGTGAGTGGGGACGCTAAGCCACAGTGTCAAAGGCAGAGGCCGGACAGGTGAGGGGCTGAATCAAGCTGAGTCAGAGCAACCACTGGCATGTGCGTGATCTGTGGCTGGCAACAGGCCCGGTTGGGGAGCAAAGGGGAAATTCTAGTTGGGTTGAGGTTCTCACCAAGGGGCGCGTGGGCTGGAATGGGGGCTGTGTTCTGATCAAGAAGCAGTTGTAGTCTCCCTTGGCACAAGTATGGACTGGGACTGGATGCACCAGGCCAGCCCAGACCCCAACACCGTCTGGTGTCCTGGAGGACCAGGGTAGATGTGGGACAGACTAGGCTAGGTCTCAACCCCTACTGAACCATGTGTGAGCCATATGTGGGTATGGACGAGCCGTGTCTGGGCTGAAACATCCAACAGCAAGAACCAGCTTGGGTTGAAGGCCAGTCAGGAAAAGCCACTGTTCCTATTAGGACAGGGGGAGAACTGAGTAGGGCTGGCTCATGGACCCCCTGGTATGCACTAAATCTGGCATTGGGAGGGATTCTGATGGAGGAGCCTGGGCAACTGCTCTGGCAGGACACAGACCCAGCAGGTAAATGCAAGAAGCATGATAGAAAACAGCCCAGAATAGGCAATGGGAAGTTTCCCACTGGCATACATTTGGCATGGGTTGGGGGCAGACCAGGCTGAATCAGTACACGTCATCCACTGGCAAATCTGAGCGCCAGAACAGAGTGTGGGTTGGGCCAGGTTTGGTCGCAACAAAAACCAGTGCACAATACGGAATGCCAGGGTGAGGTTTCCTGTACTGGATGTGATGGCAGCGCCCATCCAGCATGTCTGAGAACCAGGAAGGGAGGGGGCGGAACCGGCAGGAGGAATAAGGGGGGGTTCTCTTGCTGGATAGCCACTCCCACTGGAGAGCGTGAATTGGGATGGGAGCAGACCAGACTAAGCAGGGCTACAACACCTGTGCGTCTCATGTGGACTAGATCAGGGAAAAACCAGGCTGGGCTGATTATTCCTACTGGTGCAAACAAAATTAGAGTGGGTGAGGGTTGTTTGGGCTTAGCTGCAACATCAGATGGCAGAAGTTGTCTCTGGGGGGTAATTCTGTCAAGTCAAACCACAGAACCACCTGGAGAGTGCATAATCTGGGAGTGGGAGAGACCTGGGAGGAAAATTTTGGGCTCCTCCCTCTTGGGTTACCACTCCCACAGGAGGGCACGAAAACTAGGACAGGGGCTAGGGTGGCTAGACAGAGAGGCACTCAACAGCAGCCATGAAGGCTGAATAGTTGAGCTGGTTAGATGAAACTAAGCTTCAATACCCATCGACATGTACGAGAGCCAACTGGGATGTGGGACAGACTGGACTACTATGACACATAATGGCAAACCAGGGTAGGGGTCGGGCCTGGTTGGGGTTATTGTAGGTTGCTCTGACTAGGCTGCAGCTCCCACTGGTTTATGCGAGGGCCAAGTATGTGCTAGGCAGAACTAGGCTGGACTGCAACACCCGCTGCTTCCAGTGGAAGTCAGGGCTGAAAACAGAATCAGCCCAGCAATTGCAAGCACCAGCTAGGCGATGGACTGTGCTGGGCCCTGTACTTGCTAGTACATACAAGAATATGGTCTGGGAACACCTCAGGTCCTGTTCAAATTCCAAAGAGTCACAGGATGGCCAGAGTAAGTTGAACCCTGTCATCCTTTTAATTTAATCCATAAGGCAAGCAAGTCTTGTTTTCTAATAGCTTGAACAAAGCTCAGTTTGCCTGTCCTTGGTCTTGCTACCCAATGGGAGCTGCAATGAGTCCATAGCTGAAATGGTGTGCTGATGGATTCATGTGGAGCCATACAACGCACACCCAGGGCTACTTCTCTGGGTATTGCTAAAGAAAAGTATGGTTTCTGCAGCTAAGAATAGTAGGAACGAATGGATATTGGACAATCATATCATAGACACCTAACTCAACAAATATGTCAGTTTCTTCTTTGAGTTGTAATGTCAGATAATCTAATAAACTATCATTTGATTGGAAAAGTCACATGCTCAATGATTTGGTCATTTGGATAATGAAATGAAAGGCCACACCATTAATTCTGACTTAGATGTTAAAATCGATTACTTTAGTCTTTCAGAGTAATGTATTAGGATACGACACATGACTTGCCATTTATCAGTTACTTACCTTTCTGAAAGAAGAAAGTGAAAAGTTTGCCAAAATTTTTTTTAGCCCACAGTAAAAACTATATTTTCCAATCTAGCTGATATAGCAAGGGACATTGTTTCTGAACATAAAATTGTATAATGATTTGGAGCTAAATGAAATTTAAAATGACTTGTGATAAACTCTGAAAAAGTGGTGCTTTAAAATAGTGGTGTCAGCAGGCTGTCTATTATGTAACCATAATATCAATATTCCTAGTTGAGATGGAGGAGTTACAGGGCAGTGACAAAAAATATTGTCGTCTTCTCTTCGGCATGAGTAAACATGCAAAGTGATCCTCCTGTGATTCACTGCAGACACACATTGGGACATAGTAAGCAACAAGGCAGGTGATTCGGATCCCAGGTCTGAAAATGTTCAGATGGCTTTCAGTTAGCTCTGGGTAAGGCTACTTCTTGCAGAAGCCAGTGTTGATTTTTCAGAATGCCTCCTAGCTCTTCAGCAGAAGAAATGATCATGTCCATCTTTGGAAGCCACAGGAAGCATCACTGTGAAGTGGACTGTGAAAGGTATTCCTGCAGTGACCTGGAACTGACTAGACTACGTGAACAAAACAGTGGGAATTGTGGGGTGGTAAGACAGCAAAGTGGAATGACAAGGAGTGTGGCCCTACAGTGAGCATGGCCTTCGTCTGACATGGGCATTCCCACATGCAGCCATAGGCCATCTAAGCCTCACTTTTGTTGTCAGCAAACCTGTAGAAGGTCAAAGGAAGAAGGTATGCAAAGTGCTTAGTTCAGAACTTCTGACTCAAAGTGTTCAGAACCTGGTGATGATTATTCTCTTTCAGAGTTGACTCTTTTGAAAAAAACGGAAAGAAATGTGTGAGCATGAAGAGATTGAGTTTGGGTTAGCTTCACTCCTGATAATAATTTTATTTCGCTCTGTGGGAAAATGGAGAGTCAGTATTGAAACATCAGGTTCTGTTGGCTCTTTGTGGTCTTGTCCTATACTTTGGGAAAAAGTTTGTTCAAAATAGCGCTTTTCGGAAGGATAATGTCATTACATCACATCTAAGAATGGCAGCCATTGGTCACTTGTGGGGGGAAGCAGAAGGAGCCAAGCGGCTAGCAGAACCTGAGGCCCATAGACAATGCCATATCAAAGACCACTGATGATATGTCATTTTAGACCTGCCGGGAGCAGTGTTCCAACATCTCACAGTAGCTGGTTCCTTGGGCCTAACCCTTCAGTTTACAAACGAGGAAACAGACCTGTGAAGGAGAAGTAGCTGAAAGGCCACATCCACACATAGGCAGGACCTAAAACCGCGATTCAGGATGCCAAGCAGTGACATAGGCAGGACCTAAACCAGGATTCCTGATTCCCTGCTCATCCTAAAACCTCTCCTGATCTCTGACAGTGGCCTGTCTCATCCTGGCGCTGAGGATGCGCTACTCTCCTCCTATCAGCAAATTCAGTTTGTTAAAAGCTACCTCCTTGGGGCAGATTTTGGAGTAGCAGTTAAGATGCTGTATGGGATGCCACACTGCAAATCAGAGTGTCTGGGTTATGAGTCCTGACCCTACTTTCTATTCCAACTTTCTCTAACATGCACCCTATGAGGCAACAAGTGTGGCTGAAGTGCTTAGGTCCTCAAAACTCACATCACAGACCCATGGTGAACTCTTGGCTGCTGGTTTTGACCTTGTTGAATACTGGCATTTTAATGTATTTTTTCACATGTTTAATAATTCATTAAGTGACAGTATCTACAGGCAGCAGTTAGAAGGTAGTAATAACAACAGAGAAAAATTAAGTAGGCAACAAAGTTTTAAAAAGCATAAATAAAATTAAAAAGGAAAAAAATCTGTTCCTCAGATGTATAAACAAAGGTTGTACACATTAATCAAACCCCAGAGTGCTAAAACAATGCTAAAATTTGTGTGGAAACATGAGAGACATCGAATCACTTAAGCATAAATCTTAACAAAAACAAAGCTGGAGGCATCACAGTACAGACTTTAAGAGTACTGGATTTTAAGGGCATTTGGGAGTGAATCAGTAGTTGAAAGATTGATCTCTCCTTCTCTCCCTCTCTCCCTTGTTTCTTAAGGTAAGTAAATATTTTTAAAAGCCACCTCCTACACCAACAAACATTAGTATTTATACATCTTTGTACTATAGCCTCAGTTTTCCAGAATGAATTCCTTATCTGCCTAGGGATCTGAAAGTAGCCTGGAGCCTTTAGCTTCCTGGGTTCGCCTTTTCTAGACATCGAGCCACCCCCCCCCCCACCTGTCACAGAGGTGGGGAGGGATGGCTGGCTGGCTGTTCTCAGTGAGGTGCTTCTGTCACCTTGCTGAGCCTTCCTGGGGCCACACAGCAGGCCTTTTCTTTCTTCTTCCCCTGGGCTTCTATATCCCAGCAGATCCTGCTGTATCACATCACTGCTCCATGCCTGTCCCGTCAAGTTTTAGCCATCCTTGTCTCCTTACCTGTTGGCTGTCCTTTCAGGTGCATGCCTTTGTAACTTTCTCCCAACACAGAGGCTTTTGGCAGGAAGCAAAGATCAGCACAGTGTCACCCACCTCCCCCAGCGTAATAGCCATATTTGTATATGGCCTTACTTCAGGAAGTTCATGGAAAGTGAAATTAAAAGATAAATTTATCTTGCTGCCAATTTTTTAAAAGTCCTACATAGTTTTCATGATACCTGTATTCCACAAAGACCCCAACAGTATCCAAAATTTATCTCACTAAAACAGATTTATTTCTTAATGGATAATGATTGACCCAGGCTGAGAACAATTAATTTGTTTTGTTGTTGGAGTGTTGAGGATCTTAGCCATCAGCAACAGGGAGAATAGGAAAGGAAATGTCCGTTGCCAGGTGCAAGGAGATAGCCTCTTGGAAGATCACATCGTACCTTCAGTCATTGCCAAGAGCCTACTGAGAAACAGAGCTTCTCTGGCTTGGTGTCACCACCAAAAATCAACCTCACAGCATGCTTCTCCCCCGTGCTTATGACAAGTGCTTGAAATCCAGCATGCACCATTATGAAAACCACGGATGGAACTCAGTGCGGAATCTGAGGAAGAGGCATTTTTTGTGTAGTTTTTCATGGCTGAGCATTTTCTGGGAGCGAGTGCCAAACATCCCTGTTAGTGTTTGTGTTTTTAGATGCTCTAGCTTTTCCTCTGAATATGTGTATACCAGAAACTCAGAGGAAAACATGTAAAGTGAATAAACTTATTGTATGGAGATTTCACGATTAACAGCAACAGCTTAACAGGAAAAAAAAAAAAAAAAAACATTTGAAATCAAGAAACTACTTTTCCAAATCTTGAGTCACTAAAATTAAATGAGTGATGCATATTTTATTTGGCAAGGACTAAAATTTGCATGAAAAGGACTGGCATTTGACCTAGCAGTTATCAGTTGAGATGCCCACATCCTGCATCATAAAGTACCTGGATTTGGTACGTATCTCTGAATCCTTGAATCTTTTCTCCAGTTTCTTGCTAATGCAGTTTCTGGGAAGCAGCGGTGATGGCTCCATTAGTTGGATTCTTGTCATTCACGTGGGAGGTCTGAATTGCATTTCCAGATCCCAGCTTCAGCCCCAGCTGCCAATGAAGTCATGTAAGAGTGAACCTGCAATTGGGAGCTTGCTTTCTATCTCCTCTCTGTCTCTCTTTCTCTACTTCTATGCCTTCCAAAATTGAAAAAAAACCTGTTTAAAAATATCCTACCTTGTCAGTAACTTTCTCCAACACATGATGTATTTTAGATAATAATACATTATTCCTGGTGTTCTGACATACATAATTGTTACCAAAGGGGTTCACCTAATACAGTATGCAGAACTAATGACTGATTTCCCTAGCCTTAAACTGAAGTGGGTAAGGCATTAAAATGGTCGTATTCACTCCTCTGTGCAATAGTGAGGTGTAATAGATTAGGTCTCTATTTTGAGACAACTACAGGTGCTTTCTTTAAAAACACAGCTAACAATAATGTAGATTTTAGTGTATGGTGTTACTATATGGACTTCATTCAGAAAGTATTGGATTCTAGAAATATCTGAGTGGTTCAATTATAAACTCCCTGCCCCTTGACATAGGCATTGAAGTGGGTGGAAACCCCGTGTGCCATTTCAGTTCGATGCTTTGATCTTGCTCTGTGTGATTCAGTCAATGGCTGCTTTCTATTGTCCTGTAATGGATTCCAGGAATGTTGTTCTGTCTCTTCTCCAGTCTATTTGGCTGCCTTGCTGGCTTCGGTAGTTTCCCATTTCAGTGTATGTCTCAGTTTTGTGCTTATGTTCTTGAAGAAAGAGCCAGAAAGAGACTGATAGGTTTTTGTGGCAATCTAACAGTGCTCGTGGTTTACAACTCAAAGAGGTGTGTGTAGCATTTGTATTCTGAGTTTGTTTACCTTTGTGAGCAAAACTGATCATTTAAGGACCATCAAAAAGGGCATACACTTAAAAACAGAATAAGATTTTGCAAGCTCTATATAAACTCTAAAACATTTTCATTTGAGGGTGCTTTATAAACAACAGAAATTTTAAACAGGCAAATAAGAGGTATTTTTCTTCTTTTAAACATTATCCATATAACTGGCTTAACTTGTGCTTTCCCCACTGTATTGATCAGTTGCTCTGGCCTTGTGCAGCCTCAGCTCAGAATGCCCCTGTGAATCTACTGCTTTCTTTCATTTTAATCCTTGGCTTTAAAATAGCTGGATTTATTGGCAGGGGGCCCCAGTTTCCCTTCCAGAAGGCGATTTCCCTCCCACTCCCTTGGAGAAGGAAACATGATTAATCTCTCCCCTTCCCTTTTGATTATAGGGAAAAATCAGGTACAGGATAACCCTGTGCCAGCACACCTGAATTCAGGGTTCAACAACCAGACAATTGCTCTCTTGTTGCTTAGCCTCCTGAGCCTGGCGAGCAGAGAAGGTGAAAGGGTAATGAATTCCTCTAGGTGGTGATAAGACTTACATTCCAAGAGGATTAGCAGAACAAAACCCTGCATGTATGAGAAGAGAGAGAAAGAGAGAGAGAGAGAGAGAGAGAGAGAGAGAGACTGATACTCCAGGGAGGGGAACTCCCCCTCCTTGACACCCAGACATGGCCACACAGTGAACTTTCTGGTGTGTTCTCAAAGCCACATTCTGGTTTTAGCTGCCAAAATGCCTAGTTCCTTTGACAGAGCATCTACATGTTGTATGTGACACATCCATTCTTTAGAAGGCTTGGGAGTGTTCTTGCTGTGGTTTGAGGAAGGCCTCACCAGAGATCTTCTCTACTTGGCTCTGAGAATTCCATCTGGCCTCCATCAAATGCCTCCTTGATGAAAACATAGAAAAAGTTTCCAATACCTTGATTTCAGACTCTGTAACATAGAAGAGCTAAGATGAGAGGATGAAAGAGTCTGTATAATCTCTTAACCACATCTGAGAACAGTCCTGGAAGTGGAAATTTGGCCCCCTTGAAACCCTTCCTAAAACTACATGAAGGATTGCATTGAAATTTCGGATCTTGACTGTGCAACTTCAGTGGAGTCCCTTGTCTGTGTTTTGGTGGATATGTTGGGTGAAACTTAAAAGCAGTGTCATTCCTGTCTGCTTAATCAAGGGCTAGAAGCAGCCCACACACATCTGCTTAGCTGTTCTGCAGTGCCTGTTAAGAAAAGAAACCTCTGTTTTTTTTGAGTTAGTTACCCCTAGAGTAGGCAACAGGAAAAGCAAATGCATGCATCTCTTGTATATTTCACTCTCTTCTAATCCTTCCTTTTCTGCCAACCCGCAAATCTGTGACACTCCACTTTCAAAAAGAAGCCTGATTTAGGTTAGTTTATCCCTAAAGAGAGTTCTGACAGTGTTTGTCCCTCAGACCTGTTGTCCTTGATCCATGAACATATGAACAACTCTTATCAAGGCAGTAACTTTTAAAAGTGTTGTGCTGTATTCTAAAATGGAAACATGCATCACTATTGTAGGCAACTGCAGCTTTTACATTTTCTTGGCAGAACTTTTGTCTTTAGTGAGGAGAGAACATTCCACAAATATCAAAGTGGGCCTTTGTTGGAGATGCCCAATCTATATTTTGTTTTTGGTATCCATTGGATGTATACCCTCTTGATGTCAGTACAGGCATAATGAAGTTGAATATTTGCCAAATAAGTTTGTTTCTGAGAGAAATCACTGCAGGAAGGCATGTTGGAGCAAGCCTGAGTTTAGCTAAGCCATGAGTAATTATTTGCCTATGTCCATAATTTCAACAGTGTGAGTCATTAGCTCAGACCCTGTCTTTCTATCTCAAAGAGCAAAAGATGCATTGGCCAGGACCACAGCTTGATTTTTGCATTCTCAGTCAGAAAGAATGTTGATGATGCACACATTGATACAGTAGGATATCTTTAATGTAAGCCTGTGATCTGGTAAGAGGAACTTGTGAAGTGTCCTAGTGATGATTAGCTCCATTTTTGGTACCTTGAAGACCTCACTCATGTGGGAGCCTGGTGATGGGGAGGATTTTTGTTACTGCCCTTTCTTCCCATGTGATGGATAGTTTGTAGGAAATACAAATATCTTTCAACTGGCTATAGAAATATTTTTAAGTGCTTTCTGAGATACACAAGAAAATATCTTTCAATTTAGGGGAAAATAGCCATGAGTGTGTTAGCTATTTGCTATGACTGAACAAACCAGATTTTAGCAACAAAGGCCGCACCTCTGTCGCTTCGCCGGGGCTGTTTCATAGCTAAACATGACATTTAGGAAATGTCAACTGTGAATGACTTTTTAAAAAATTGTAGTAAAGTATGGTTGGATATACGTACAATCCCTGACTTACAAGAACTTGACAAACAAACACGTTTCCAACAGACATGAAAGGCTGCCCTTCTTCCAGCTCTCACTTTTCAAGCATCCCTTTATTTTCCCTTCTTCTGCCCTCTCATCCCCTCCCTTCAGACCCCATCAATGCCAGAGCCTCTTCAACTTACTCTGGAAACTGCTGTGGGAAACCCTGGTGCTCTGTAGAAACTTTTTGTAAATAGAATCAGCAGCTGTGCAAAATAGATCTAGTATGAGAGTACTGACCCCGGAAAGAGCTCCCAAAGAGAACAAGACAGGCATCCCAATACATTTTCCAGTGAGAGGCAATTCTGTTTACTTCATTTGCATTTGGTCTTCAGTGTCCTATTTAAAACCTATATAACTATGACAAGAATCAGGAAAACAGCATCTATCCATTGATAGGTTGTTCATAGGAATTGGGCCAACCTGTGACCACGCACACACATCCCTCATATGTGTTTAGTGAATTGTGTTTCACTGTTTACAAAAGGTTCCCACACACATTTGGTCTTTACAGCTGCTTTACAAATGGTGAAGCTGGGGCCTAGTAAACTCCAACTGAGTTGCTGAAATGAGGACTAGAAGTTACAAATTCAAATTTCGAATCAATTTCTCCTTTCATTCCATATCTTGCTATATATGTTTATTTATTGTATTTACATTTATGTATATGCTCACACACAACTCTTCCCCTTTCAATAATGAAGCAAACACATTTGCAGATGATTAACAAACAGAAAATAATTCAGAGAATCATAAACCATCTCCAACTCCAATATTCTCCTATTTGGTGTTATAGCATAGTGAGTTAAACCTTACTCTTGCTCTTTGTCTTTCTCTCTTACTCTCTCTTTTCCTTTGTCACTCTCTTCTAAATAAGTAAATCTCTTAAAACTATTACTCTACTTTTTAGGATGTCTGTACTTGGAAGGTAAAAATTGGATGTCTGTGTCTTATAAGGAAATTAGGAAGTTTCTTTCTTCAATCCCAATTCTTAAGAGATTGAGACAAACTTAAAACATGAACATTAAGATTTAAAATTTGACAGAGATATCTATATAATGTTATTAAATAATTAATAAAATGCAGGAACTACATCACTGCTAACAGGCTTAGTGTTTTTACATCTATGCTATGCTTTTAAATTATGGATAATAAATGTTCAATCTTGGTAAGTGGGTATTATTTGTATCTACACAATGCATTGAAATTCCATATGAGAAAGCCGGGCTCATTATATGTTTTCACAGGATAGCCTTTTAGATCAAAGCCTAAATAATACAATTTTGAAACTGAAAATGATAAACATACATAAAAGCACATTGCCCAGTTCTATTTATAGTAATCATAATGATGGCTCTAAACAGATTGTGTCTCTGGCAGTGAACATACAATGGGAACATCATAAAAGATGAGCTAGTGCCATTTCTGAGATAGAAAATTCTCACATTTTACATAAAGCCAGAAGTAAAAATGGTTCCAAGAAGACAACATGTGTTAAGAATTATAAGTGTTTAGCTTAGAAGGAGCAGAAAAAAAAATGAATTATCACAAACATTGCTTTTTTTCCTCTCAAAGTATAGAAACAGTTTCCTTTATCTGACTTTATGATGTCATACTCTTAAGAAGACATGGTGGAGGAAATGGGATATGCAAAGGGGTGGTAAACCTGTTGGCAATTTCATTCAGTAGGAAATGAAAATCTGGAGGTAAATTGGCACATAACTAATAAAAGAGAAGGATGTTAGAATTATTATTTTGTAGGATCAAGAGGAACTTTATTTATGTTGGGACTTGTCAAAACTTCTACCTGTATATTTCCTTGACCTTGTCATATGTGCTTGTACAACATTTTTCACAGATCTTGAATTCTGTTCTTCTCACTATTTGGGTCCCAGGGGTTTTTAAATATATATTTGTCCTTCTAAGTTGGCTGTCTGTGAAAAGTTATTATATATGTGATGGTCTTTCATTGTCATTGTCTATAGACTTATTCTTTGGGTTTTGCTGCAGTCCTAGGAATTACTGGCTAATTTGAGCCACAGAGAAATGAAATTAAATGCACAGGGTCATTAAAAGACTTTTTATGGGCCCAGCACAATAGCCTAGCAGCTAAAATCCTTGACTTCATGCCCTGGAATCCCGTATGGGTGCTGGTTCTAATCCTGGCGGCCCTGCTTCCCATCCAGCTCCCTGCTTATAGCCTGGAAAAGCAGTCGAGGACGGCCTAAAGCCTTGGGACCCTGCACTCGCGTAGAACAACTAGAAGAAGCTCCTGGCTCCTGGCTTTGGATAGTCTCAGCTCCGGCTGTTGCAGCTGCTTGGGGAGTAAATCATTGGACAGAAGATCTTCCTCTCTCCTCCTCTCTGTATATCTGAATTTCCAATAAATAAATAAATTTTTTTTAAAAAGGCTTTCCTATATCTGAACATTGGCAGAAGTTTGGCAGTACAAAATCTGTTCTCACCCTGTCACTTTTCTTGGATATAGGGAGGTAGTTATAAAGACTTTCATTTCTGCCTTTGAAGAACCTGGAGGAGCCTGGGCAGGGCAGGGCAGGGCAGGGCAGGGCAGGCAGGGGGACCATACTATATAAGTAAACTACTGATGTATGTGTATGTTTTCAGTTAAATGCATTGTTCATTGCTTAAAAAATACTTGAAAAGTCAACCCACACCAAATTACTGTTTCCATACTTTAATGCACATTGGCTAAATTTTAAAGCATTGGTTGTATTTCATACAATGAGAATAGGGTAGCTTTTCCCCATTTCTTAGGAAATGACAAGTACAGGGAATTAGTTCAGATCAATTTACATTCAAGTAAAATGTAAATTGTAAATGAAATGTAAAATGTAAATTTCATGAGGTGTTAAAGCCTTTGTAGTTAGTTTTAGAGCTTCCATATGTGTAAAGATGGAGCAATACCTATCTCAGAGTGCTCTGGAGACCTTATCTTTGAGAGATGATAAAAGTAGTTGGTTTGACTTTATAACCCAAAGCACTCAAGCACACATGACTCAAAAGAGATGTACTGAACCACTGGGACAAGAAAACTGCCCTAATGTGAAGTGGCTAATGCTCCATCGCATGCAAGACAAATGTACTACAGAAATTTTTGTGAACCACCTAGATAAATAAACTGTGTGGTCTAGATTAAATATTATATGCCTAAAAGCAAAGAAGTGAAGTGAGCCAGAAGGCCAGATGGCAGATGTATTTTCTGCAGAACTCTATTTGGAAAGTGGGCTTTATGTAATTTTGGGCCATTTCTTACCATCTTAGGAGACCATCTTCAAATAAGTCATGGAGTGATCTAGTACCTAGGTTTCAGAAAATTAACTGTATAGTTGCCAGTACATCATATAACCTGTTCATGCAGTTAAAGCTAGTTGGTGAAAATAATCAGATTTCTTTTTCTTCCACCATAGCTAGGAACTACTAATCTTTCCAGACTCATTCACTTGACTGTTTATCCAAACCAAGTTCCATAGTTAAAGATACTCTGAAGTTCACATTTTGGAAAAATCTGGCTGAAAAACGTATGAAGTTACTGGTTTTCATATTGTGGTTGATTAGTATGTCCAGCAGCATGCACACAAAAATGACATTTCTTTTTTTCTTCCTCAAGGTAGAGTACCATTTCCAAATTGTATCTTCCAGAAAGCCCATAAATGCCTTGGACTTCTGAGCATTTTGTCTGTCTTCCATGTCTAGGAATTTTCCCTGGAGATTACAGGGTGAGCCCAAGCTTTTAAATGCATCTACCCACACTGAGGTTACTTCCATAACGAAGATAGAAGGAAACTTCAAGAAATCAGTGGGTGGTGTTCCTTTTGCAAATGGTAGAGTCATCGTCTATGCATGTTTTGTTGCTTGCTTTCTTCCTCCAAGTTTTTTTCTGGTTACCATGCGTTGGTCATATTCCTTCTAATTGACTTTTAGGTTGCTACTTTCTTCCCCACCATCATCTTTATCACTCCTGTCAGACTCTGCTAGTCTAATTCCACACTCTTTAAGCTGTTCTCATGCAATCCAAATATTTTTCCCCATACCTTATGCATCCTCATCTCAGTCTAATCTTCATAAAACATTGATGCCATAATAGCATCTATTTCTTTTTTTTTTTAAAGATTTATTCGTTTTATTACAGCCAGATATACACAGAGGAGGAGAGACAGAGAGGAAGATCTTCCGTCCGATGATTCACTCCCCAAGTGAGCCGCAACGGGCCGGTGCGCGCCGATCCGATGCCGGGAACCAGGAACCTCCTCCAGGTCCCCCACGCAGGTGCAGGGTCCCAATGCATTGGGCCGTCCTCGACTGCTTTCCCAGGCCATAAGCAGGGAGCTGGATGGGAAGTGGAGCTGCCGGGATCAGAACCGGCGCCCATATGGGATCCCGGGGCTTTCAAGGCGAGGACTTTAGCCGCCAGGCCACGGCCGCCGGGCCCCATTGCATCTATTTCTTAAAACCTGTCAGTGGTTTCATGTTTTGTCCCACAAAATATCAACTCCAGATTCTCAATTCTTTATGGTCTTCTTTCTTTCCTTCACTGATCAGTTTTATTTGCTGCTACTCTACAATATGTTAGTGCTCAAGTTATTGTGAGGAAAGCCCAACCTCTTTCCTTTTCTGTGATAAATCTGTTCTCAGAATAATGTATCCCAATATGTCATGCTTGGAACACTCCCCTTTTTATCTTCTAATTCTCAGTCCTGCCCATTTTACAACTGTTGGCTTAGTCCTCACTTTCTTCTTCCAGTTAATTCAATACATGCATAGTAAGCATCTGCCATTAAATTGAATGTCACCGTCTGGCGTGGGTGAAGAGTGCAAGGCTGGAAAATAGGGCCCTGTTGTACTGTTTGAATCTGTCTGGACTGCTCCAGACTCCCAAGGCCATCATCTCCTCTGATCTTCTGCAGGGATCAAGTCAAGTTTAGATCAATGGCCCCTTCCTGAACTGTGTTAGGATTTATACAGATATTTTTCATATCTTTTCCAATTTTTATTTGAGAATATTTGGGTAAAGTTTGTATACTTTATTAACACAAAGGTTCATATTTAACATTTATAAATCATGTATACACACAGACAGTTCTTAAGCAAGCACCATAACTAATAGGGTGAAATATATAAAATCTCAAGTTCAGAGTATTTTCTTAAGGGTTTTAGGAGATCAGAAAAGTAGCCCATGTAAAACCATTGATTCTATTATTCAAAAAAATATTATTGGCTAATTCACCATAATGTGCCAGGCAATGTTTGGAGCATGCAAGAGGTCAGGCAAGAGGAGGTTAAAAAAATGTTAGCTTGGGCCTGGTGGCGTGGCCTGGCGGCTAAAGTCCTCGCCTTGAGTGCCCCGGGATCCCATATGGGCGTCGGTTCTGGTCCCGGCGGCTCCACTTCCCATCCAGCTCCCTGCTTGTGGCCTGGGAAGGCAGTTGGGAACAGCCCAAGGCTTTGGAACACTGCACCCGCGTGGGAGACCTGGAAAGGGTTCCTGGTTCCTGGCATCAGATCAGCGCATACTGGCCCGTTGCGGCTCACTTGGGGAGTGAATCATCGGACGGAAGATCTTCCTCTCTGTCTCTCCCCCTCTCTCTGTACATCTGACTTTGTAATAAAAATAAATCTTTAAAAAAAAAATCTTTAAAAAAAAAATGTTAGCTTTACTTCAGATGAGCACTCACTGGAACATTTTACATTACTTGAGGACCAGGATGATTTCCTAAAACTTCAGCCCTGTATTATGCAGGGTAAGTCTCAAAGAAAATGAGACATTATATAATCCCTCTTCTAAATCTTTCCCAGCCAGAGCTACTACTTGCCAGGATTAGGTGAGAAGGCATCTCTACAGTTAAGCAGAAGGATCCTAACAGTGTGGAGAGAGTTTAGAGATTGGTGGAGCATGCTCAGTTGTGTTTCAGATGCACCCATGAGCTCAATACTCCTTGGGGGAGGATAAGCAGATGGCAGGTGCTCACCAGTGTTCCCATAGGATAGTTCCTTCCTGATAAATAAGCCACTGTTGCTTTTGTCTTTTATTTCCTCTTAGTTTTTCTCTTGTTCCAAATCTGTCTCCCTTTTAACGAAACAATCAAGTAAACACATGGAAGCCACTGACACGATGAATAGAATGGGCATGCTTGAAGATATATTAGTGCTGAGGCCTGGGGCTTTGTGACATTACATGGCCCCTCTACAGAGTTCATCATCTGGCTTTCCAGGATTATCAGAGACAGAATAGAATTGGGCTATGTGAGCATGTGTGTCACCCAAGAAAAACAATGTGGCTGTTGATTGCACCTAAAGACACTGTAGAACTCTTCTTAGCTCCACTGCCTCTCTTCCCCTCAAATACACACACAAACACACACACATATACACACACATGTACACATATTATGTATGCACACTATTAATACCATTTAATTTGCAGTTTCTGGTACTCTTTCTATGTAATGAAAGACATAGATCAAGGTATATGAATATGAGACAAAGCAAGGAAAAACAAAACTTGTTACTTCTCATTGCTTATACACAAAACCCATTGATAGAGAGGGAGAGAGAGAGTGTATGTGGGAAAGAGGAAAAAGAAGGAGGTAGTGGAGAAGAAGCTTAGCAGGAAGGAAAAGAGAGACTGGAGAAAAAGCATGGGAAATGAGGGACATGCTGATATCATCCTGTCTGTTCTCACTCCCTCCTTGCTGCTGTCATCAGGCAGAACTCTAACATAGCATTCTGGAAAATGCAAACCTCTCTATTTGTAAAATATCTACAGAGTTTCACACTCTCCTTTGGGAACTAAAATGATAAACCGTAGGCTCAGAAATGGCTTTTCCCCAATTACCAAGGCTTTCTTGCTGCAGTTTAAGCCGTTTCCTTTCTGGGGCAGTTGATCTCAATTCTTTGTCTGCCACAGAGATATTAAATCAGCTGCTCAATTTAGAATTCTGTTTGCCCATCCTGCACTGTCATACACTTGTTCTGGTGTATACACCTCTCTGTGTCCTCTCCAGTTTTTCACATTCTGTTGTAGTTGTGGAAATGAAATAAAAGGATTATTTGATGATTTCTAGTGTTCTCCTATGTTATTGATGCCAAATACCCAGCCTGTTAACAAAAACTATCACATAAATTCAAAACCATTTTTGTGCTTGTTCATTCTATTTTTTTCAGGTACTAGAAGACATTTATACATAGGTCTTTAGAATGTTAAAACCTTAACCGAAGCATGTGCATGCAGGAAATTTCAAAAAGTTCTATGCAAGGAATTTTTGTATAAAATATTAGAATGCCAATTTGGCCACTGTGATAAAAGACTATAGTAGCTCAATGCATCAAAGTCTATATCTCCCCACAGAACTGTCTAAGCACAAAGCTGTTGACAAAGCATTTCCCTGATAGGACCCCGTTGCCTGTCTTGCTGCTTTGTCATCCTCACTTTGTGGCTTTCATTTCAAGATGTTATCACATTTGAGCAAGCAGAAAGGGGACAAGAAGAAGTCATTTTAAAGGAACAATCCAGTACAACCTATTGCTTCCTTTTATATCCAGTGGGCTCAAATGTAGCCATATGAACATACCAAATTGCAGGTGATTAAAAACAGCAGATGAGCCGGGTGACCACGTGCCCAGGCAGAAGGAAGAATGGTTACTGGGGACAACACTCATTTTGTCTCCAGCCAGGCAAACTTAGCCTTGGAAGAACTGTGTTTGACACTGAATTCAGCAGGGGGACTGGTGAGCAGAGTAGCAAATAGCTAAGGATGGGAAGGAGAAATTCTTGTCCTGCTTGGTGTTACAACCTCATGTGTCTCAGGCATCAGGTAAAATGCATTTCCACTAGAAAAGCAGTTAAAGCTTAACTCAAGAGTATCTTTTGCTCCTGTGCAGTCGAATGAAAATAACCATTCCAAGTGAAGTTATCAGACTAAATAGATCCTCTATAAATCTAAGAGCCCAACTTTGGATGCTGAACACCAGGCTCCCAGTCTTCATGGTTGTTGTGCTTGTAGGCCAGAGGAGCTTTCTGCCCTCCCTCCTCCATCTAGATCTCTGCGTTACTCTGAGTTGTTGCTGCACTTTGATGAAAGGGAGCAGTGATAACTATTTGAGGTATCCTCATTGTAAACATAAAGTTTTTTAAATGCTCATGCATATTCTAGTTTTTAAAAAACCAGGACTGCTACCACTTGTACTAAGAATTATAACAGTACATTGTAAATCTGCATAACTTGAAAAATGTCTGCTCTAAGAAAATAACCATAAAAAGACACTGCTGATTACTGTGCTCCACATGCTGCATCTGGGACTTGCATGCCATATTTGTTTACTTGATTAGCCCAGCGCCTTGCCTGCTTCATGTCCACATTCATCTTCTTCACTTGTGTCCCTTGTTTTCATCTCAACCTGACAAGACCTACCTGCATTTTGACAGTCACACTGATTTTTATCTTTTTAAACTGCTGGAAGCAAAATCTGATTTTGTCTCTCACTTTCGTTATTGAGAAAAGTAATAAAAACCAAGGTAGAATTAGATCAGGGACACCCATTATTTTAAGCAGGGACAAAAAATAAACATATAGCTCTACCTTAGTGTGGGATTAACTTATATGAACAAAGGATGCTGAAGAATTATGCTTAAAAGATGGTTCTCAGCTGCTCATTTATTTGACATACAAATGTTAAAATTCCTACTATCTGTTATGGAAAGAATAACAAAAGCTCTCATTTGCTAAATGTGTCATGTATACTGCCCTGTTACCAGGTTCTGTGGTAATGGTCTAAGGTTTTGAACAAGTCCCCCTGAATCATATGGCTAACACACAGCAAAGCAGGGAGATCAGGAAGGTAAACAACAGGTGCTTGCTAGGTATCTAGAAAGGATAATTGTCAGGCCTCTGACCTACATAAGTGCAGCATAATAAGGCTGTGTTCTGAGCTGCCAACTCTGTGCTAACTTACCATAGCAGCACTAGGCCATGGATACCCACCTGTCTCCTTTCCTGTTCACCGATGGAGTTATCTGTGACACTGGTTTGTTACAAGCTGAACAATGTGTGAGCAGTACCCAGCACAGGGAGCACACTGATGTCTCATGCTTGACACACACTTTCCTGCCCCATTGAGGTGGCTGATTGACTTCTCCTTTTGATTCTATCAAGGACAACAGTAAGGTATCCTACCAGCCCTGTCACTGTGGCAAACTTTGCATATCTTCCCTCAAATAGTCACCATGTATTGATCTGGTATTTTAATTCACTATTTACAGTGAAGGATGCAGGAGCTTATGGAGAATGGCAGCTGTTCTGGTCTGGCTGGGATGACAACGTACCCTCTGTCTGGATTTCTGCTGGCTGGTTGCCCAGGTGGGACCTTTCAGCAGAACCATGCTTGAAAACTGGATTTTCAGTCTCCGCAGTTCATACACTGGATTTTGTGAACTCAGAGACTACACTGGTAGACTCAGGCGAGCAGAGTTGTAGTATGGATGATAGGCCAACCAGAAACTTATGTCTTTATCTTACAGGGCCTTTCTTCTTTTTGCAGGATCATATTATTCCCTCTTTACCCTGCTTCA
The DNA here is from genome assembly GCF_030435755.1 of Ochotona princeps. NCBI lineage: Eukaryota > Metazoa > Chordata > Mammalia > Lagomorpha > Ochotonidae > Ochotona > Ochotona princeps. The sequence goes on from NC_080836.1 coordinate 75,486,564, forward strand.
ATCCTCTGGCTCATTCAGGGTCCAGCTCAGATCTGGAAACCATAGAAGCTTTCCTTGACTCTAATCATGGTTGCTTGCCCCTGCCACACACACGCACTTCCACTTTAAAGTGCTCTATTAAAATCATGTTTCCCTGTAATTGTTTACTTGTCTACTAACCCTTGCCAATATCACGTTTCTTTCAGGCCAAGGTCCATATTTTGTTCACTGTTCTTCTCTATAGGAATATGTGGAAGTATGCTCAAGAGAAGCTTTCTTTGATAAACACAGAATAAAGGGAAAATATGTATGAAAGTCCTAGCCATGCCACTTTCTTTTTAAAAAAAAAATGGTGTATTTATTTTTATTGGAAAGTGTAGAGAGGAGAAACAGGGAGAAAGATCTTCACCTGCTGGTTCACTCCCCAAGTGGCTGTAACAGTCGGAGCTGAGCCAACCTGAAGCTGGGAGCCAGGAGCTTCTTCTGGTTATCCCGTACAGGGTCCTAAGGCCTTGAGCTATCCTCCACAGCTTTCCCAGGCCAGTTTTCCTAGGGAGTTGGAAGAGAAGTAGAGTTTTTCCCAGGAAGTTGAAAGGAAAGTGGAATACAGCATACAAACCAGCACCCTTATGGGATTCTGGTACATGCAAGGTGAAGACTTCAGTCATTAGGCTACTGTGCCACTTTCTAGTTATGTAACATTCAGCAAACTCCTTATATTCCAAGAACCTCTGTTTCCTCATTTATAAAAAGAAGTTTTTTCCAAGACCATGGGGTGTTTTGTTTTCAGACTGAACATAGTGTGATTCTAACGCAACTCATTAGACATCCAGGGACCATGAATCAACAATCAAATCTTGCAAATGTTAAGTTGGGAACATTGCCAGGGGCTTTATTTCTTGAACATGGATTATTTAATCCATCCACCTATGTACAATATTAGTCAACAGATACATACTTGACTTTGTATTCATACTTTTGTCCTTTATGAAAATGTTTTACTACAGGACATCCTCTTCATATATACTGACTGACACATCCAATAAGGAACCTGAGAAAATAATTATGTTTATCTCCACCTTTTGGTTCTATGTCCATTTTATATCTTATGTTCCTCCTAGAGGAAGTCATGGAAATCTTTTTTCTATACCAAGAATTTCAAGTGAAGATAATCATACAAGGATAGCAATATCAACTAAGAAAAAAAATTATTGCTGATTCCCCATGACTTTGACTTGGTACTACGTAATACCATATACATTAACAACATGAAAATACCAACATGACAGCAATAAAAGGATGAATGTCAATTGTAAATCATTACAGTCACACACACATGATGTCAGCAGGATTATATCCATGGTGGAGGAATCTGTGTCAAAGTGCAAGTTCATATTTGAGACTTACACTTTGTACACTGCTGCCTTCTGCGTTCCTAAAGCTTACTGCGTTAGGTAAGAATCAGAATCTTACCATTGCCTTGGGCATTTCTTACCAGTAAGTTATACACAGTTTAGATACAGTCATTAATGTGAGGGATTTTCAAAAAATATTATAGAAAATACATACAAAAAGTTATATATATGTGTATATATATATGTATATATATAATTTTTTTGCACCAGAAACTCATGTTTAATTCGATTACCTACATTTTTTGAAGTTTCCTCATGTATGATATGTAATAAACTGAAGTGGTAATTTAGTAAGAATTTCTACAGGTGCAGTTAATTTCTCCTAAAAATGTATATTTTCATACATTTTCTAGTTCCCCTATCACTAAGATTTGAAAATAAACATTTTTTTCCAAAATTACTTTTCAGTGTTATTAAGAGTTCTTAATATTATTTAAACTGTAGCAATTGAAAGTTTTAAAGTATTCAGATTCTATATAAACTCACTACAAATAAATTTTAATCAGTATTTAATTGATTATTTAGCCTGTATTTAAAAGATATTTAATTGATTTGTATATTTCATTGAAAGACAAAATGGCACACAAAAGCCTGGCATGGCCCATCTGAAGCCCAGAGGCAGGAACTCCATTTAAGTGTTCTGCACATGGGCAGCAGGGGACTCAAGTAATTGAGCCATCATCTGCTGCTTCCCAGGCGCATTAGCAGGAAACTGTATCAGAAGGAGAGTAGCTGAGATTCCAACTGGAAGTCCATTATGCAATATGGTGGCTTTATCTACTGTACCACAGAGTTGACCTACAGAATTTCCTTTGTCTTTTGACAAAAACTGTACTTGGTGTAGCTAATAGGTTAACTAAGTAGCATTAAGTTGAGTTGTCCCCTCTCCTCTCCCATTACTTTCATGTATCACTGCTTATTTAGCAGTCCATGATCGCTGCCCTGCTAGCTCAACAAAAGCCCACACCCATGTTAGGTGGCCATGATATTGTATGGACAAAACATAGTTTGTTTGCAACATGCAAGGAAAACAGCAAAGACAAATAGATTTATTGTTTTTCTGCAGACAGATTAGTCTGAGCTCAGTCACAGGCAAAGAAATGATTTGATGTTTTTGATACCTAGTTCAGAATCCTTGATACAAATCTATGCTTTTGAAGAAAATAAAACTGGCTTTGTTTCGTATTGCAAATAAATAAACTGTAAGGGTTAATTCTGGGCACAGATTTTGTATTTTGTAATAGATTACCTTTGACAATTTTACAATAAGTACATTAAAAAATCAAAAGGGAAGATATTTGGTATGTAGTTAATATGCTACTAGGAATACCCACATTGCGTTTCAGACAGCCTGCGTAGAAGTCCCAGTTCTATTCTCAGTTTTAGCTTTCTATGAATGTACACTCTGGGACAGCAGGTGATGGCTCAGTTGGATGCTTGGCGCTCATGCAGGAAAACCAGATTGGTCTCCTGGTTCCTGGCTCCTGGCTTTATCTTGATCAGGCCCTGGGTATTGCAGGCATTGGAGGAATGACCCAATATATGAAATAAGTCTTTCAAAAATAATTTAATTTGAAAAATAATGCCCATGCTTACATGTTCTAATATTAAAAGGGAATTAATAGTCCTTGTGCTTGTATGGATTAAAGACATATTTAAATTAAAGTTCCAATCCAAAAAGTCACTGGTCATGTTGATAATTAATTGAATAGTATTGTATGTTTGTCTATATGCTTTTAAAATGTCGTTTACTTCCAACATTTAGATCAGTGATTCTCAGTCAGTGAGTGATAAAGAGGTATAGTTCATGAGCAATATAACTTTGTCTCCTAGCTGATTTTTAAACTAGTATATTTAATTTTATATTTAAAGTAATGTTATAAGAAAATGAAGAAGTGTTTGTTCTCAAATAATTGTAAAACCCAGTTTTAATAAACCTTCCATTTAAAAAAATGACAAATGGCAGAACCTGTAACAGTATAAGTGAGGAAAATTGACCTTTTCATGAGAATAAAACAGTAGATTTGTTCCCACTGTGAAAAGTCAGGTCTTCTAAGGAAGGCAGAGGTGAGAATCCAAGAGAATTCTAAACCCACAAGGAGACACACTTGGTAACCTTAAAAGGAAGAAGGAGCAGTTCCATGCACTTAATGGATAAATGAGAAGATAAATGAACTTAGACCACCCAGGCATATCAAGCATTAGTATAATTTATTTCTCATATTGCATACAAAAACAATGCAGGATAATAAATAAGTAAGATTGATGAGGGACTTATACTAGTTGGTCATTTACTAGAAATCTTATTCGTGTTTAAATGAAAATAGGGTCTAAATACCAGTTTGCCTTACCGATATTTTTATCTTTAGGAAAGTGAGAGAAATGAAGGGAACTACTATTTAAATCTAATTTTAACCCAGAAGATATTGGTTGGTAAAATAGAAATAGAAGGAGGCTTTGTCCACTTGTTCAGTAAGTATTTATTGAGTGTCTACTATATACCAGGCACTTGGAAGATTGTGACTTTGTCACTACCTTCTGTGATAACCAAGGAGCAGATGATGGCTACAGCAGGTATACACTGTAGACTTCAGGAGGGAATCCCAAATATTTCAGAGAAGTAAAATGTATGATCCTATTATCAGAGATTCTAAAATTTAAAGAAGCTGACTGAAGAGATGAGAAAATCAACCCCTAGACCTGAGTTGAGCCCTTTCTATAAATTCACAGAGCTCCTCACATATCCCCTTTGAAACCCTGTATTGAGCTAGATCATTATTGTCTTTGTTCTCATCTCTGTTTTATGTGAAGTTTCAGGCTTCAAGAGGACAAGGCTGTATCTGCTTGTTCATCTTTGCATCCTTGGCAAATAGAGTAAAACTGATATTGAATACAATAAGTATATTTATATCAGCAGTAATGAAATATTGATAAAATAATCATTAATATCTTCCCAGTTTATCAAGAGATAATGCATCAATTCCTCATATGTGTACACACACACCCGCACACACATATATGTCTAATATTCTACAATTTGCATTATTAGAATTAGAGGTTTAATTGTCCTAAAAAATGAGGAAGAGATAGCTGTGGCTGCAAAGGGCATGCTTGAATTAACTCAAATATAAAAGACCATTTAGAGAAGAATGCAAAGGGAGGCAAATCACCAAGAACAATACCAAAGGGAGAAGTGAGAGAGAGAAATAATCCCATTAGAACAGTGTCAGAAAGCCTAGAGTACAAGGTGAGCTGAAATATGTAAAATATTCTAGAAACAGCAAAGAGAAGAAGCTGGCTGGGCACAGTTCTATGAAGTTAACAAAATAAGCCAGATACAGAAGACTGGAATCCTGTGATGTCAAGTCATTTTGATAATGATACAGTTTTCATTTCTATCAAGACTCAATTCTGTTTTCATCATCATATTATTATAGAATTTTGTTTTATCTTGTGGAGAAAAGAGAGAGAGAAGACTGCTGATGAGAAAAGTGAAGAGTCCTTTGTTTCCCTAGGTTTTCCCTTAGCAAGGACACTGATGTCCCCCTGGTAAGGGTAGAACAAAATTATGGGAAAGACCCCCACAGCATAATGCAGGGTCCTTGGCCTTTGCCACTGATTGAGCTCTCCTGCACCAGGCTGCATCCACAAAGCTCTGCATAACTGTGCTGTCCCAAACCATTCTGTCTTCTTGGAGGAACTTGAACAAACCCTCAAAAGACTGGAGATTGACAAAAGGAGAAAATATTGCAACTCAGAAAAATCCTGAATTTATTCTGGAAACAGAACACTCGGTAAACAAAGGCGATCATTTTTAGGCAACAATAAAAACATCAAGAGAACTCAGTGATTTGCCTGTGCATAGGCTAATTGGAATGCAAAATCAAAAAACAGTGAAGATAAGACATATATGAGTCTCATCAAAGCAGTTTTCACACTATGTCAATATTTCATAATTTCATAATAGAGAATTATTAACTGAATAACAGAGCAGTTATGTGGATTCACAATGAGCATTACATAACAAAACCCTTAAAACACTCAAGAATGGATCAATGAAATGGTGAAAAGTGACTTCTGTAGCCCCTAGTAATATTTTGTAGTGGGTCTTTCTTTATCAATATTATGAATGATAGTGAGGGTGATGAAAATAGTAGAAATATGGGACGTTTATCAAACACTCACGTGTCCAGTGTTTTGATACTCTCTGTTCACTGATTAAATCCTTACAATGCTGTACAATTGATATTCTTTCCCCCTCCACACAGTTATAAATGAGTAAACTGCATGACAGATTACAGTATCTAAGTGGGAGAGCCCTGACTGTGTACTTAGTGGAATAAGTGGCATAAAGGATATCCTTCAATTTGTGAATGACCCAAGTGAAATGGACAGCTGAGGTGGAAAGGTATAGCAGTGGTCACCAAATGAACACTAATAGACTGGAACAGTCAACTAAATTAATAGAACAAAAGAGATTTCAGTGAACTAAAAGAACATAGTAATAAGTAACCCCCCCAGAAATTAACTGTAGAAGAAAAGATTAGAGAAGTTGAGCTCTGTTGCAGATGATACAAGGAAGTCTCAGCGTTTTAAATGGACTCTGAGCTCACTGTGACCAGTGTGTAATGTGATGTCATTATCAACAAAATGTAATTTTAAATAAAATTTTAAAAAGAATAAAAAAATACTATATATATACTATATATATATACACATATACATATACTATATGTATATGTATATATGTACTATATGTACATATATACACATATATACACATATACTATATATATACATATATACTAGATATATATACTATATATATAGATAGATAGATATATGTCCATCTAGTTCTGGGTGAGAAGACACCAGAGTATGTCACATGAGAAAATAAAGTTCTGCAAATCTGGCAACACAAAATGTCTTCTTCTCAAAATAACTTGTGCATTTATAAAGCCCTTTCCAACTCCAGCATCCTTTGATGCTATGAATAATTCTGTACTAGAATAGAGAAGGCATGCTGAAGATGAATCTGAGTATTTTAGAAGAGTGGTCAGATGTCAGGTGTGCCTGAAGGCAAAACTAGAGCACCATGTAAGATTTTCCAGGAAGGCAGTCGAGTCAGTTTTAGCTAAGCCTTTATTCACAGTTCATCTTGTGCAGCAGAAACACTGTTGGAAGGCCATGAATCTCCAACATGTTATTTATTTGAGCAGACGCCGTATGGCCATCAGAGTTGAAGAAGAAGGGGAACCGCTCCCTGGTAATCCCAGGACGTTGGAAGAGTAGAAAACTCCTACATGTTTGTGAGACAAGTAGCCAGTGGTGATATTGAGTGTTGGACTGCAGTGAATTGCAGGACTGTGCATCAGGAGATGCTTCCTGTGGAAGTTGGATCAAGTCATACACCAAATCACAGGTGAAAATCTGTTAGAAAATATTTGCGTCTTCCTGGTGACTGTTTCTTTAGATTTTGGTTTTGTACCAAAACCGTATATTTTGAGGCATTTCTGGCCCTCCTGTAGGCAAGCTCTTCCCATGACCCTCTTAAACTCTTAGGCACAAAAAGCTCACGAGAGATCTTGGACTTCTGAACTCAGTTCAGTTTTCATTCCAAGTGGTTTCAGTTTTCATTCCAAGCCTCTGGTAATGCTTGACTGAAACAGCGTGAAACCACTCTAGTTAGAAATGCATCTCTCTGTGGTTCAAGTGCACTTCATCATTCTGGTCCCTCATTCTCCTGAACTGTACGTAAGTCCAACAGTCTCAGTAAGTGACCAACTTTCCGACAGGAAACAATTTCCTGTGCCTTTTTTTTAAGTCAGCAAATGTAGTTTAAAAAAAAAGTTGAGGGGATTGACACAAAAGACAACAAGTGTAAGGAAGGATATGAAAAATGGGTGTATTCCACAGTGACGCAACCTCACTGGGATGTGAGAAGCATAACTTTAAGCCTTGAGAAAACATTCCTCTTCTACTGCTTGATAACTTTCCTTCTTGCTTTGGCTTCTTTAAAAATAAACCGACTTTATACATATGACTCTAACTCTTGCAAATACTGTTTCCCAACTAGAGTGAACCTGCTCAATAATTTCTAAACTGTTCTCTTTTCCCATTGAAACAAAACAGTGGCACCAGATTCAGGAAATGCATGTCCATGTGAGAGCTGGTTTGAGGGATTTCAGCATCACCTAAATAATCCTGCTGCTGACTGACTCTGAACACTTGGTCTTCATGTACAAGGCTTAGGTCACTTACCTAGAAAGTGCAGAGAATGATACTGTCTGGCAGGAGCCTTGTGAGACCTGAATTCTCTCCCTTCATTGTGCGGCATGGCTTCAGGCTCTTTAAAAACTAAGGAATGCTGTGACTGCGGTTCATGCAGTCTTTCCTCAGACCTTGCCTATGTTCCACAGGAAATGGAGGGCCGTCTCGTTCTGTCTGGTTGGATATTGTTGGAAAGCCTGAAATGAAAACTGAAACCAAGTCCAGTCATCCAAATAGAGATACAAGCGAGATTAATTTTCAAAGGCATTTTTCCCTTTTACTTCCTCATATTTTTAAGAGAGGCATTAGTAAAACAGACAAAATTGTCATTTCTGTGTTCAGTTATCTTTTTCAAGACTTAGTTCAGTAAATTACATGATATTAGCTATTGATCATCTCTCAGGAGACAAAAAACCTGGTAAAAATGAAACCTTGGAATAGAATCTGCGAGTTGCTTTCCTGCGGCTGTGCCATGGCAGCTGGATAGCTTGTGTTTGCTTTGGAGACCTCTCCTGTTAGATTAATGCATGTATTTTTGCAAGACTGAAAGGACAGAAAAGCTAATTTGCCATAAATGGAAGTTATTTTTTTTAAATCCAGTTTTTTATTCAGTATTTCAGGAATAATAGAAAAATCAGATAGGGACTGAATTCAAAACCATACAACTTAAAATGACAGTGAGGTGGAAGAGAAAAATTAGAATGGGGTGGAAATAATACTCTCCGTTGCTAACAGAAAAATAAAAGAGGGGAGTTACCTCTTCCTGCCTTACAAACAAGACAGGCCTATCATTGAAACCATACCAGATAACACCTATGTACATGCTGTGCTGCCTTCCAATGTCATCTAATTGCTCATGGCTTGCTAATCTTATCTCCTTGCAGGATCCAGCTTTATTTTACTTTTCAAAGTTTGTTTGAGAGACAAAGGAGAGAGAGAGACTTTTTCAATCACTGGTTGATTCCCCAAATGCAAAAGCCAATGGCAAGAATGAGGCCAGTGCCTAGTCAGGCACTCCACCTGGGTCTTCCTGGTGACCTAAGTATTTAGACCATAGTCTGCTTTCTTCTAGGTACATTAGCAAGAAGCTGAATCAAAGGAAGCAGTAGTAACCAGTTTTAAAAAGTGAAGAGGCAGCAATAGGACCCCATCCCTTACAATCTGATACGGAATGCAGATGTCACAAACAGTGACTTAACCCACTTTGTCACAACTCTTGCCACATTCAGGAGCCAATTTTCAAATTATACCACATTGGGGTTGGTGTTGTGATGCAGTGGGTTAAGCTGTAGTTTATGGTGCTAAACACCTATATTTTAGCACTGACTTGAGTTCTGGCTGCTCCATTTCTGAAACAGCTCAAGGATAAAGTACCTTGGAAGGCAGCAGAAGATGCCCTCAGTGCTTGAACCTCAGGTGAAAGACTCAGATAGAGTTCCTGAATCCTGACTTCATCCTGGCTGAAGCCTGACGAATGCAGCCATTTGGGGAAATGAGCCAGTGAATGGAAGATTTCTTTATCTCTTTCTCTGACTCCCTCTCTTCCACTATGCCTTTCAAGTAAGATGAATCGTCCAAAAGATTATGTTGCATTACAATGAACTAAAAACATTGCATCCAACAATGACACATTTTGCACCCAATAAATATTTGTTAATTGGCTTCTGTGTCCTGAGCAAGTAGGTTTTCTTTCTGATTTCACACATAGCTTGTTTCTGCCTAAGAAGTTTCACTTTTGCTTTTCTTAATATCTGAAATGCCAACCTGTCATTGCCAGTTGTGTCTTAAAGCAGAGCATTAAATCATCCCTTTTCTGAAGCCCCCTCTGGTTAAATCTATGCAAATTGAAGCCATCTCACCTCCCAAAAGTCCTATGTGCACATTGTTGTAGTCATCTCAGAATTTCTACACCATATATACTCCCATGAGAATATGCATTGAATCTCACATCTCAGAAGAACATGTATGCATTCATGTGTACATGGCAACCTCCCCATGCAGGATCAGGCCAGTGAAATTGTTATCATTAGAGAAAACCCAGATAACCTTGATTGCTGATTTCTATGAATCTGCCAAAAATGAGTATCAATAAAATCAAGACTAAGATAGATCCTTTTCCCCAAACAGGTGATCAAAACCTAATACATTCACACCTCAAAATTGCTTTAAGGTAGATTGGATAACTAACAGTCTTCCAAAGGAAAATAATAATGTTACATTTAGTTAAGGCCTGTACAATATTTGAGCTGCTGTACTAAAAAAAAAACATAGTTTTGCTCATCCAATCTTTGAAAAAATTATCTGAAAGAGAGTAAACTGTACATTCTTAAAGCGTATAGACCTTCTCCAGCATCTGCTATTGTCCAAACCGCTTCCACTATGAGATGAGCCAAAGGGCAGGCTAGAACTCAGTGTGTGATAGAGCGGATGCAGTGTCCTCTCCGGCTCTTGCGGTCGCTCTCGCTCTCTCTCTCTCTCTCTCATCTACCCCTTCCACCCCCTTTCTCTTTCTCCCTCCCTTCCCCCCATCAGGTCCTCCATTGTATAAATTAAGGAGGTAGACAAGGTAGGTTTTCCAGTGTCCCATAAGGTACATGTAATGGTAAAGTTCATGGTTAAATCTGTATAGCGATGAGTGAAATTATTTATTACTTTCTCATTCTCTATAAAAAAAGGAAAATTTCAACCTTTCTTTAAGAGACAGAAGTATGTAGACTTTGACAGAGCAGAACTGGAGACCTAATGCAGTGATTTGGTCAAAATCTCTACCTTAAGAGGAAATAAGATGGATAAAGGATATTGAGGAAGTCACCTGTCCAGAAAGTTGAAGAGGTGGGATATATGAGGTCTGAAAAAGGTGACGTGGATACTCATGGTTAGACCTTGACACTCAGAAAGACTAAAAGGTATCTCAGAGTAAGAGGAAGGAGGGAGGAAGACAGGGAGTAGTTTGTAGAATACATAAAATGATGCAGCTGGAACATAATTTGGCACTGCTGTTTCTAAAGATGCTCTTTAATGTAAGCACACCATAATAAGTTCAAGACTGGGAACTAATTTTTAAAAAGATTATTATAACCAAGAGAGGAAGAGAACACTTTAGAAGACATCTATTCCTCTTTTTCGACGTGTCTTTACTGAACACCTGGGTTGTCAAAGGCATTGTATTTGGTACTTGGAGAACAAGAAAGGCAAGCTGGAATTTATCATAAGCAGGCTTCTGTAATTCATTAAATTCACTGATGTCTCCTATATTTGGAATATCTTAACGCATTTATTAATATTCTCATGAAAGTATATTTTAGGTGAATAATTTCTATTGTTATTATAGTTAAAAGTTGAAAGGAAATTTACTAAAACAGCAAATTTGACCTCTAGAATTTTGAGCATATCATAAAATGATTAATATTAGCTTTTATTACCTAAAAGTACATTTGAATAAACTTAAGGGCATTGAAATCATATTATTATTTCTCCCACCTTCATGGAATTACCTGCCATCACAATGTGAAAGAGATTTAGTAGTTTTCAGATTATTCCCTAACTACATCTAAGACTTTTTTTTTTAAAGATTTATTCAGTTTATTACAAAGTCAGATATACAGAGAGGAGGAGAGACAGGAAGATCTTCTGTCCGATGATTCACTCCCCAAGTGAGCCGCAACGGGCCGGTGCGCGCCGATCCGAAGCTGGGAACCAGGAACCTCTTCCAGGTCTCCCAGGCAGGTGCAGGGTCCCAAAGCATTTGGGCCGTCCTTGACTGCTTTCCCAGGCCACAAGCAGGGAGCTGAATGGGAAGTGGAGCTGCCGGGATTAGAACCGGCGCCCATATGGGATCCCAGCGCACTCAAGGCGAGGACTTTAGCCGCTAGGCCACGCCGCCGGGCCCTACATCTAAGACTTTTGAACTTTGATCTTTCTAGGTTGCAACTATTTCTTGCCCTCTAAAGACAAGTGCCTTCATTATGAATTTAGTCACTAAGAAGTACCACTGATGACATCACATAGCCATGAAGCAGGAAACAGTGACCTGGCACAGGTTTATGATACAGTTCATGGAGAAGACTTTTGTAGTCCTAGATTTGTTTCTGCTCATGCTGAAATTTTAAGAGCATGGAAATCAAATGACCCCCATGGGTACAGACTGAGCACCTAGAATTAAAAGCCCCCTAGCAGTGCTGTAGGCAGGCCCTGGTTTGGGGCCACAGTGCCCTCCTCTGAGGTGCACTAGGTTCTCGGGAGTTGTCCACTTCAGTGAAATCTATCACTGGATCCTATATGGCCATGACCTGGGAAGCCTTCACATCTCACATGGAAATTGAGGTATGTGAGAAAGAAAGCTACCAGATAGGCTGTGAAGGAATTTATTTATATCCTTTTATTGTACTTTTATAGAACTTATCATGTCCCAGGCACTGTTGTGATCACTTCATGAGAATATACTCATTTCATCCTTGGTACCAACCTACAGTATCATTTTTATTATTATCCCCTTCCTAGCTGATGAAGAAATGGAGGTCTAGAGACACCAAGTTACTGTGGTCAAGTTCCAAAATAAGTTAAGAGGCAGAGCTGGGATTCCTTCTTGGCAAATTGTAATGACTGATTTTCCAGCATAAGAATGTAAGGAAGACTCTATGGTGGAAAATAGACAGTGTTTCCTCTTGAGGCTATGAAAGGACCCACAAGAGTGGTTGACATCAAAGGCACCTTAGCCCAAAGGCATCTGTACCATAGGGTTGATGGTCCTGGCTGGCTAGACCTGCTGCATGTTTGTACTTAGGTAGGCAGGTTCTGCTGATAGGAACCAAATGAGACCTGATCCTAAAGAAAAATAGAGCCTTTCCAAGAAACATGGAGAATGTGTGTGTGTTTATTTACTTCAAATATCAAGCCACCACATAGAGATAACATACCTAGTGACAGCTTGTCTGTAGAGAGAGCAGCCTTGACAGGTAAGAAGCCGTTTTCCAATCTATCTATAAATAAGAACCCTAGCTAGCACTGGTTCTTCAGCCTAGCCCTTCACCTGTGCAGACGGAGTAAGCACTCACCGTGGGCACTTTATCCCTGCCAGTAAAAGCATGATCTCTGATAAAATGGCTACCCTGGTTGTGTCTTGTACCCTTTTCATAGAGGATAAAATGAACTAACAGATGCTGCCAGTCAGGTGTAGAACCAGCACCTGGGAGATTGCCTCAGGGCACAGCACTGGAAATGTTTGCTAAAGGACTGATATGCTAGCATTGGTGTCACCCAAAGATGAGAGGCCCTTAGCATACCATTAAACTCTGACCTTTGGATGATGACTGCTACAGTCCAGCCTGGGCTATCTCCCAGCCCCAGGAGCAGCCAGTACGGGTTCAGTCTTACAGCCTTGTCTTCTCCAGGATTATAAAAACGAAGGGCTGGACATTCCCTCACGCAGGGCTGGAGCAGAAACACTGGGCAGCTTGACAAAGCAGAAGCAAACTGTTGCTGGAAAGGTGAGTCCTCCCGAGATGCAGGGCTGCCTGCCCATTGCTGATTACTTGGCCACACCCAAGATCCTGCTACTACCCTAGTTGCTGGCTCCACCTGCGTCACTGTTGAGATGACTTGCTGGTCAGAATGAAAGCCAGTTGATAAAGGTGGCCAGCTGGGAGACAGAGCTTGTCTGCTGAGAAAGCCAGTAACTCAGGACTGTGCCCTGAGAGCATTGACTTGAAACCAGGAAACCATACAAGGTGAGTTGTGTGGCGTTTGTGGGAAGCCCTAGTCAGAACCCCAATGGTGAGGGGACGAGCACAGGAGGAGCCTGGCTGCCATAAGGGAGGGACTTTGCTGGATGCCAAAGCCATGTCTTCCATAACTTCCTGATAGCTTTTTGTTTTGTTTTGTTTTGTTTTGCCACTGAATGCCGGTGGGTTTGGGATCATGTGTTTTACTCATTGAATTTATCTGCTCAATGCTAGTGATATTTCAAGGAAATAGGATTTTCTCTGTCACTTTCAGAAAAACCATAAACATTCACTAGGAGAGTTCTGACTTAGTCTACTAGGAATGCTCTGAATTCTTGCAAGAGACAAGTTTAAACCCAGAATAATATGCTCAAAGGAACTCACAGATTCCGATGCTGGGTCCTTATTCCATGACATCTGAGCCGACTTTGCAGAATTAACCATGAACAGAGAGGCTTTGTTTGCCAGGTTTATTTACATCTTCTTTGGGTCAGTCCAGGATTATATTGCAGAATCACAGCCCATGTTTTCTTTGGAGATAAACATGCAGTGTTTTCCTTAAAAAAATGTGGTAAGAAACTTAAAACTCACCAGGTTCACCGCCATCCTTTGCTGTGCCTCTGTCTCTGGGTGACACTTTCAGGCTGAGGTGACCACAACCTCGTCCCAGAAGCTTCAGCCAGGTCACATCCACGTCTGTGTTCCTTCCCTAGCCCTCATCTCGCTCTTGTCTGCGTTCTTGTGCACTGAGCCATGCCTGTCACTGAACTGTAAACTCCTCTGGGGCCAAAAGTTCTGGAGCCAAAGCTAAGTTCAATTCTCCGCTTAGTCACTTAAGAACTGTGTAACTTGGACAAGTCCCTTGGTTCTCTATACTTTCATATCTTTTTCTACCAAATGAAGGGATATTGAGAGCACAAGTTCATATTCCATAGATCTATTATGAAAATTAAATGAGTTAATGCATAGAAAGTACTTGGAGCAGTGTTGGGTCTATAGAAGGAGCTGAGAAAGTCGGGGCTGGCATGATGGCTCACTAGCTAATCCTCTACCTCCAAGTGCCAGCACCCCATATCAGCACTGGTTTGTGTCCCAGCTGTTCTACTTCCAGTCCAGCTCCCTGTGCATAACCTGAAAAAGCAGTGGAGATGGCCCAAAACCTTGGGACCCTATACTCCCATGGGAGACCTAGAAGAAGCTTCTGGTTCCTGGCTTTGGATCAGCTCTGGCCATTGTAGCCATCTGGGGAGTGAACCAGCAGATGGAGGATGTTTCTCTCCTTGTCTCCCTCTTTATGTAAATCTATCTTTCCAATAAAAAATAAATGAATCTTAAAAAGAAAAAAGGAGGGGGGAGCTCATGCGGCTGTCAGATAGCTGAAGTCCTCACCTTGCGTATATACCAGGATCCCATATGGGTGTCGAGTTCATGTCCTGGCTGCTCCACTTCCATCTAGCTCCTACCTGTGACCTAGGAAAAGCAGTCAAGGACAGTCCACGGCCTTGGGACCCTGTACCCGCATGGGAGACCCAGAAGAGGTTCTTGGCTTCTGGCTTCAGATCAACTCAGCTCTGACCATTGTGGCAACTTGGGGAATGAATCAGCAGATGAAAAATCTTTCTCTGTGTGTCTCCTTCACTCTGTGATCCACATTTCCAATAAAAATAAATATAAATAAATCTTTAAAAAAAGGGGGGGGGGGTTGAGAAAGTGATAGCTCTAACCATTGCAGGCATTTCCCCGTAGAACCTGGTGCAATATTGATGTTTGACCAGAAGGTAAAACTTTTTCGATGGGAATGCTTCATAGCTATTTGGAGAAAAGGGATAAAGGAAAGAGAGAAAAGGAAAGCATTTTATTTCTTTTTCAATGCCTGGGGACTTTGTGAGAAGGACTTGGTGTTGCAGACAGTAATGAATTCATGTATCAAGATCACTGGTCCAAACCCCACTGAGATTTGGGGTTTGCTCAGTGGGCAGCAGGCAAGGAATGGGGGAAACCAGTGTTGCCAATGGAGAAAGACCGATAGTGGCCACCTTGAAAAGGGACGGGGGAATTGGTTCTGATCCCCTTTTCTGTTTTCCATGACTACAGTCGCCTCACCTTCTTGAGACATCTCTGAGCACGGGCCTGCTTTACAGACTTGAGCTTATATCAGCACATCTGCAAAGAACTGAGTGTAATTGAATTGCTGATACAACTGGGGACTTGCACCAGGCCCAGGTCACCCACATCTCTATGGAAACACATGTTTGCTGTAAAGCCCAGTGACAAAAAAGCAAATCCTTACAGGAGCCAGTGTCGGTTTACTGCCAGAAAAAGGCATATGTTCTCCAGCTGTCAGAAACCTGTGAAATGAAATAATTTCAAATTAAATAGGAAAATCAGGCCACCAGTCAAGGTGAAGGATGCCTGCCATGCATACGTTCCTGTGACTGTGATGATGGGATCCACCGCATGTATTTTCGCTGCCCTCTGCTCTTTTATTCCCATTTGCATTCTGCCTCCCTGGGGAGATAGCTTGGCACTTTATGCAAGAATGGTCAATCTTCATTGATACACATTTTGCCAGCACTAAAATGGGAAATTCCAGACTGGGCCTGCCACCCACTGCGTCTCTGTATATCTAGCACAGGCAGTGGTGCCCAGGAACCCTCCTCCTGCCTAGTGCTGGGGCTGTTGAGTGACCATATTCTCCCAGAAATGGCTCAAACTTGCATCAGCACATCTTGCCCCAGATCTGCTCCAGTGAGATTCTAAGTGATTGGAAGCTTTTATCTGCGTCTGAAAGCAGGCCCTTTCAAATAAGTATTGACTGTTAATGACCTGTTTAAATAAAACATTCAATTTTCTTTCTTTCCCCCCCACAAAGAACTTAGTAGGCAGTGACATTTTAAAACCAAAGGCTAACCCTGCTTTTTCAAAAGAGGCCAAGCCTGAGCTTTTAAATGTGAATTTTTTTTCTGACATTTGCCCTTAAAATGCTTTTCAATGAAGTCATTCTGACAGTGGGCTGAGTACATTACAGTGTCTTTGAATAAAAATGCAACCTTGAGATGTTTTTTTTTCTTCAAATTACATGAAAAAAAACAAACTACAAATATCTTCATATGAAATTCTTAATTCACTCTGTTTCTTTGTGTGTCCTCATTCTTAATCATTAAAGCAACTTTTCTCTGAGGAACAATGTGCTACACAAGAACCCTTATTAAATAAGAGAATTAAGCCGCAGCCTGAAAGAGCTAAAGTACTTGGAATATAAGAGACCTCAGCCATTATGAGGGCCGATCAGGAATAGCAAAATGTTGATGGGAGAAGAAGCAGGTACCAAAAAAATAAAAAGTCATTGGAAAGTTAAGTACAAGACTCACCTAATGTGAAATTTAGACAAAGTTCCAGTTCTATAGAGGGAGTGCTGTTTCCTTCTCTAAGTGACACATTGGTGCCCTGATTGTGTTCTGGTAGCCAAGCTGTCTCTTGACTACCTTAAGGGTAACCTGTACAAAGAAATAGCCTTTTGCATCAGAGACAGCACTTCTTAAAAAGCATTTATTTCGCTTTCTGCCACTGTAGCATATAGGTGTTCTGCTCACCTCCTGGTGACCTTGTAGACTTGCTATGTCTGACAGCTAAAAAGGACCACAGGGGTAATTTACTCCAACCTCTTGTTCTGAAACTAGAGATGTGAGGCTCCATCCCCTGCTGTGGCCCCATCAGGATGCATAGTACCCTGTATAAACACCTATATGTGTCCTTAGCATTTGATCTCATGATTTAAGACATCCACATTTTATATTGGAATGCCTGTGTTTGAGAGCCCACCCTCCAGCTCCTGACTCCAGCTTCCAGCTAGCTGGTGAAGATTCTGGGAGACAATAATAATGATGGAATACTCAAATTGAGTTACCAGTTCCCATCTTTAGCCTTGACTCAGCACAGGCCATCACAGTCATTTGGGGAGTAGACCCAGTAGATAGGATCTCTCTCTCTCTCCTCTCTCTCTCCCTGTCATTCTCACTCTCTCTGTTTGCTATCCACATTTTAAAGTACTGTTCTCTGCTAAAGATCAATCAATGGCAGTAGAATGAACTGTGATGTTGCACTTTATTCTAGCATGTTCTAAACCATGGGTAGAACATACGACTCACAGACAATAAAAACCCTATGAAATATTTTGATCTGGCCCTGCCGAGGCAACCACAGGCAGGACTCAATAAATCTGTAGTGGAATAATTTTTTTAAATTGATAATTTGGTATGACCCTCAAATGATGTTATAAATATCCAAATGACCCCTGGCAGAAAAAAGTTTATTTACCCTCACTAAACCAATGCCCTAAACTAAGTACAGATGATGATGTCTTAGTAAATCCATGTTCTGAGAGACTAGACTTTCAGACTTGCTATTTTGATCAAGAAGCTTTGCTGCATCTCAAATTATATCAATATGGTTGACTTCTCATACCCAAGATCAGTCCTAATGCTTCCTTCTGAGGCAGCATGAGAAAATGTCAGGATCCGTATGATCACAGCGTGGTCTAGGCCATCCCCAAGTCAGGTACGTGGACATTTTAGTTACTTTATGATACACAATCACTTAGGTATTAAGCCCTGGAGTTACACAGAGCTCCTGGCTGCATCGCGCAGTCCAGGAAACAGTTTGTTGGCTGGGACCCACCAAATACAGTCATTTGCTGTCTCATCTGTGGTAGGAAGCTACAGGAAAAATAGCTGTCTCTTTCTAAGAAACATGATCCTGAACATTCCTGTGGAAGCTGAATAGTTTTATTCATAGTTCATGTGTTCTGTGTCTGTACCAAGCAGGCATCAAACACACCTGCCAACCCTGAGTTGGAGCTATAATAATTGTGTGGGAGAATTGTGTGGAAAGTTTCCACTATAGTTGCTAGGAGGTGGGACCCAATGACTTGTTTGGGATGGTGTTTGCAGTGTATTAATGCAATGACCATGGTGTCCCAAGTCAGACTCATGGGGTCAAACTCCCTGGTCCTTCTACGTAGAATGGAACTTGGAGTTGGTTACCCAGTCTCTTTGCACCTCAGTTTTCACATATATAGAAGGGGAGTAATCACAGTTTCTAACTCATAGGATATTGAGAGTAAGTGAAAATAGTGTGTTGAGTACTTGGAGTACTTGGCACATATTCTAACTTCTCCATGCATGTCTTGACTGTTACTAGCAGCAAGTTGGTGAGAAAAAAAAAAGATGCTCTTTAATGCTGTCATCTGTAGGAAACTGGCCTCCTATTTATCCATCACGATTTTGGTGAGACTCTGACTCTAGTGTACAGTGACTGGAATTAAGGAAAGGCCCTATGTTTCTTTCCCCAAGATGCATATTCTAGTGCAAGTGAATGCACCGTGGGGCTTGTTAAGACACTATGTACTGGGCTTGGCGGCGTGGCCTAGTGGCTAAGGTCCTCGCCTTGATCCCATGTGGCCGCTGGTTCTAATCCCGGCAGCTCCACTTCCTCTCTATCTCTCCTCCTCTCAGTATATCTGACTTTGTAATAAAAATAAAATAAATCTTTAAAAAAAAAAGACACTATGTACTGTGTCCATTGTGTGGGATTCCATCTCTCTCTCTGAGAAGGGAGGGAGGACAGAGCATTTGTGTTTCTAACGAGTTCTCAGGCAACTCTGCTGCCACTGCTCCTCTGGGAACCATGCTCTAAGAATCACTGCTGCACATAAATGTTTGGCCTAGCTTTGGGGGTGCGAGTCAGGCCATCTGTGCCCTCATGTCAGAGTGCCTGAGGTTGGTGTCTGGCTCGGCTTCTGACTTCTGACTCCAGTTCCCAGGTAGTACAGATCCTGAGATGCAGCCAGGATAGCTCAGGTCATCACAACTCCTCCCACCAATACCGCTACCCACTGCTGCCAGTATTTGTAGAGTAAACCAGCAAAACTCATCATTAGACTCTCAAATTAATAAACAACAATATATTTAAAAGTACTACTCCAGAACAACCCATGAAAAGAATTTAAAAGTGGATGAAAATCATTTTTATTACATTCTACTTAATCCCATCCATCAAATATTATTGTTTCAGCATCCAATTAACATCAAAATACCAATGAGACACCTTGCATCGTGTTTTTTTTTTAACTAAGTGTTTGAAATCCAATATGTCTTTATGTTGCTAGTGCACCCGCTTCAGACTGGCCACTGGCCACTGGCCACATTCAGTTCTGGCTCTGCAGGAAAACCACCTGGGCAGTTTGTGTTTGCAGTCCCAATCCCTCCGCCAGGCCCAGAAATTTCCTTTTCAGTACTCCCCAGTTGGCCCTGATGATTAGCCAGAAAGTCTAGTCAGCTTCCTGCCTCTTCCAACTTGTGCTCTTTCCTCTGTAAACCCAATATCCTGAATCTTGGCATTTCAAGCTTATAGTTCAGTAACTTTTTAAATGCTCTGTTGACAGACCCAAGCCAATATCCACTATAATGTTTATAGTTTTGTTTTTAAATCCTGGGAGAAATTTTGCACAAGTGACCCTGACAAAATTGTTAAGAATGTTATTTTTAAGCTTTCCTTATGTTACATACTCAGTTTCTGTAAGTCTAATACAAGTGAAGTGACGTAATTCCTGAGAACAAGAAAATGAATCTGAAGGAAGTAATAGGTTTCAGAGAAACAAAAGTGAAACTTTATCACTACATGTACAATAAAACAGCACAGAAATAAGAAAGCCATAAAGCAATTTGGCATTGCAAGACACTGTTACAACTTTCCATGTTTCATATGATTGCATAAGATTGTCATATATATTAAACTTTGTTGAGATGTGCCAGTTGGAAATGCTGAAACAAACATTTTCACCAGAATTTCTACTATTCAGATTTATTTTACATTATATATTGTCAATATCATAAGGTAATAGATTTTTTCACTCATATGAATGTATAGTAAGTAAGATTTTTGCTCGTTAAATAGTTCAGTTTGATGCTGGAAGTCATTGGTAGTAACATAATTTGCAGTGTATTCTACATTGGTGAAGTATATAGATGATATATTAAAATGATGGAATTACTTTTCATGTGATTAATGTCTCTTTTTAATAAGTTTTAACAGTTTCCTTGATCTTTATTTGTCCCTAGCATATACTCATATATGAAAACTAGGTATTATTTATATATATTTACAAATATAAGGCTGAAAGCTAATTGTAATTTTAAGAATTTTAAAATAAATAAGATAATGAAATGTTACATTATTATTATAACTTGTTTTTCTTAGTATTTTAATTTTGTACTAAATAACTAATTACACAGGACAAGTATCTATGGATTTGTATAGTGAGGCCTCAGTAATTGTTCTTATGCAGGAATGGTCTGAAGTGGTAATGAAAACTGGAAACGATTTTTCTGCCCCATGAAGTTAGAGATTCCTGAATCTTTTTTGTACTTAAGGTTGTACTCAACAGTAATGCACTACCAACTGTAATGACCAAGCATAAGGTGAGGGAAATTCCTGTCTCTCACTATGGGGCCCAAAGTTCACAGCATTGAAGACTTCCGGGATAACCCTAATGTCTACAGCTTGAAGGATTCAGGTTTCCAAATGCTGAACCTTGGACCTGTCATGTGGGAACAGGTCAAGAAATATTTCCTGGAAGAAAATTTCCTTGACTATCTAAGACAAGTAAGATTAGTTTGAGCTGATTTACCAGCTACAGTTCATAGCAGAAAACGGAATCCCTATAGAATAGGAATACAACCCATTTTTATTTCCACAGGAGTAAGGGAACTGGCTTGGGAAAGATGGTAAGCAAGTACTGCCATGCAGGTGTAAGCTGTGCTTCTAAACTTTCTCAAGGAACTAGGGTCACTGGGAGGATGCAGACACTCAGGGAGGACCTGCAGGGCATCCTGAAGGTCAGCTTCACCTGTCCTGGTTTCTCTAGCATTTATCCTTATCAGTAGAACCCAATTGGATACTCAACCACTCGAATGCATAAATGTTTAAGTCAACCACATTTATGATCTGTTTGGATTAAGACCCTTTCACTGATTTCCGTAACTGAAGACTTGCCCAGGTTCCAAATTCTTCTCTTACATTCTAGGCCTCAGAAAGCCATAATGTCAAGAAGGCATGGGAGTTCAATCTGTGAAGACTGTCTTTCTTGTGGAAAATAAATTAAGAGAGTAAAATGGACAAAGCACAGCTCCTTATTAATTTTATCTTCCAGTCTTAGAAACATACAGAAGCCCTCATTCTGTCCTCATTGTTAGTATTTTTTTAAAAAAACATTGTGGTTAATCTTTTCAGCATCAGTATGTGAAAAGAGTCATCCTGAGTTAGACTTTGTGAAGAAGTTAGACTTTGCTAAGAAGAGGTGTGAGTGAGTGAGTGAGTGTGTATTTGTACGTGTATGCTTTGCCTGATCAATAGAGCTTGCCATTTGGTGCTCTCAATTCCTTAGTGCTCAGAAATGTTCTGTCCTCAATGAAACTTTTCCCTGAGTCCTTCATGGATTATAGCTTTAGAAAATGTTGTATGTCCAAGCCATAGACATCAAAGCCCAGCTATAGAACAAAACAAAAACTTTTTCTGTAAGATTTCACATTGCTAGAATAGCAGTCCCAAGCATGTCCTGGAGTCAACTGCTCTGGTCTAGTAGAAGGCATTGTGGCTCACAGATCTGTTCTACAAATATGATTCTAAGTCCAGCTGTCAGTTCAGTTCATTCTTTCATAGTTAGACAGGTATATCTGTCCCTCCTCCTACTCCTCCTCCCCTTACATATATACACACACATATACACATGCACACTATCATACACTGAAAAGTCTATATATGTACAGTGTACACATATATTTGCATAATGCCAAGGCTTTCATTTAATTAAAAAAAATCCATCCTTCTAGAAGGCGTCAGATACTCTGATTATAGACTGTCTTGCAAGCATTGTGATAACTGACCAAAGGTTTTGTTTTTTCATACATAACTTGTAAACAAAAGCCACCTGATTATTTGGTGCCTTGTACACCATTTCTGTTCTGTTGAGTTAATAAGAAGGCAAGCCTGTCTTTTACTAACTTTTAGGGACAGCAGCAGGTGGGAATAAAAGGCAGATGTTATTTTCTAGCTAATAGTGTTTACTGTCTCCCATGTGCTGAGTTAGAGGTTTCAGAATTTGCATTTTGGAAGCAGTGGGAGATGCTTCCACCATAGGGCCCGCTGCAGGAGAGCTTGCAGGAAAGAGGGTGAGGTTCATTCTATGGACCTGCTTGTCCAGATGCCTGTGTCAGCAGCTGTATCCTTTGGGAATGTCTACAAGTAAAATCTTGCCCCTTAGTATTTGTTCATCTTGTGATTCCTATCTGAGAACAGTTTGAGTAGTAATACAGTTTAGCTTTGTACAACACCAAGCAAAAGGATCTGTGTAAGGGTGCTTCAAAGAGTGCATGGAAACCAGAATTAAAAGATAAGCTTCTTTTGGTACAAAAGAAAAATTGAAAGCCATGCATAGTTTCATCTGTGAGGTTTTTGAAGACCCCTCCTTCTTATGCTTTATTTAAGACTTGGGAGTAAGGACCAACAAGATGGCTCAGTGGCTAAATCCCTGCCTTTCACATGCCAGGATCCCATATGGACACTGGTTCATGTCCTGGCTGCTCCATGTCCCTTCCAGCTCCCTGATTGTGGCCTGGGAAAAGCAGTAGAGGATGACCTAAAGCCTGAACCCATGTGGGAGACCCAGAAGAAGCCCCTGACTCCTGGCTTTGGATCACCTTAGCTCTGGCTATTATGGCCACTTGGGGGAGTGAACCAGTAGACAGAAAACCTTGATTTTTGTCCTTCTCCCTATAAATCTTCCTTTCCAATAAAAATAAATAAATCCTTTTTTCTTAAGGCTTGGGTGTTAAAAAATGGAGGGCAGCATCTGAGGATTTTTGTAAGTTATCCCTAACAAAATAATTCTGAGACTGGGGATACTGTCCTTTTGTAACAAAAATCAGAAAGAATATAAGAAAATATCTCAGTGGTTCTTGACTGATAAAGAGCTTTTGCCATGCAAACAGGAAGTTTAACTTGTTCTGATGACCTGACTAGCTGCTAATTTCTGAGCTAATCTGTTCATGCATTTTAGTCATTTATTCTCTATTCCAAGAAGATGGTAGCTGTTTATTAAGACAGAATATCTATCTTCCATAATGATGATGAAAAATTCTGAATGGATGAAGGAAAAGAAACCCTCACAGCCTGATGTTGGGAATAGAGATCTCAGAACTGAGCATTCCACAAAGAAAAGGCAGAAAACCAGAAGGTTTTACGGAGCAGAGAGAGCATGGGCAATTTGATGGGTACCTTTAGACCTGGAAAGCATGAATCTGTGGTCTTTAGAGATTGTGGTGAGGACCTGGCGTGATGGCTTCATTGGCTAATTCTCTCCTTGCAAGCATTGGGATCCCATGTATGTAACATTTCATGTCCCAGCTGCTCCACTTCCCATCCAGCTGCCTGCTTGTGGCCTGGGAAAGCAGCAGAGGATGGTCCACAGCCTTGGGACCCTGCACCTGTGTGGCAAATCCAGAAAAAGCTCCTGGCTTCTGGCTTTGGATCCTCTCAACTCTGGCCATTGTGGCCCTTTGGCAAGTGAACCGACAGATGGAAAATCTGTCTCCCTGTCTGTCCTTCTCTCTGTAAATCTGCCTTTCCAATAAAAACATAAATATGTATATTTTTAAAAGGCTATAGTAAAGATCCCTACATATTGATCTAAAAGGTCCTACTTGATATGTTGGCAAGCAAGAAAGCAAGTTTAAAAGCCTACATGTGCTTGATGGGGAATGAGCAGGAGGGGGCAAGTTTTGATAGGGTATCCAGGGAAGCCTTTTTGAAGGAGGCAAGTCTGAAGGAACTGACATGAAGCTGACAGGAAAGAAACAGCTATGCAATGACTGAAGTGAGAGTTCAGATAGAGACAAAAGTAAAACACACACACACACACACAGCATGCTTCTTATGTTTAAACCTGGAACCATTTCTTTAGTTTCTTTTTGTAGTGTTTGGTATAATTATGTGCATGCAGGAGTTAATAAATGTTAGATTGCCTGGGGACTGCTGAAAGGTTTGGGACACTAAGGATGTGATGACAATGCTTAGATAAAATAGGCAGTTTCCCTCTGCTTCCTATGTTTGACCAACTTCTCTTTTTGTTAACAAGAAACACAGCTTGAGTGCATTCCTATCTGTCTTTGTCAGTTTTCATGTCAATACAGTATGAATAAAAGATTTTACATTGTTTTCTAGAGTTACTATAAGATGCTTTTAAAAGATATCTAACTCAGATGCTTAGCTGGAAGTATTTTTACATTCTAAAATGGTATTTATGATGGGGACTGAATAAAATTGTTTACTTTGTCGGAAAAGAACATAAAAATAATACATTGAGAAATCAATTTTAAAACTGAAGTTAATCTTGTCTCATTCTTTATAGGCTTGCTCCACTACAAGCAAGATGGCTGAACTCAATACTCATGTGAATGTCAAGGAAAAGGTAGGTTCATGTTACACACTGGCTCGCAAACTCTAATCTGGGTAATGGAGTCCCTAGCTTGTAAAAACTCGGTAGTAGTGGAAGAAGGGAAAAGTGGTTTTGGGAGATACATAACAATTTTGCTACTCCAATTAACTCTTTAGCAGAGGGAATCACACATAGCATGCCCTGAATGCATGTTAAACACATTACATACATTTTTCTTACTTCCTGTTGGCCATAATCCCATAAAGTTGTTTCCATTTTACAGAAATGAAAGTTGAGGAACAGGAATGTGATTTGTACGAGTTCACATGTCTAGTCGAACAACAAATCTGGGATTTGAACTCAGGCAGTGAGCCCTGCAGCAGTTCAAACTCAAGAACACCATGCCAGGTTGCAACGAAGACAGGATATTGTATTGCCTCTTCAGAGATGGTCTTATATAAAGAAATCCAGTCAATATCCGACATATCTCCTGGTAGCCATGCTGGGCAGCATTGAAAGTTTGACCGCAGAGAGATCCTGACTCTGAAGCATTC